>NW_027507758.1:424986260-426188760 GCF_037356315.1 Lithobates pipiens | reverse complement strand
ATTGGATACTTGGTTAATGAGCTCAATACAATCTTTATGCCTTCAACCTTTAGGACTGCTTTTCAAGCAAGGGGAAAAGTATTACATAATAATGGTTTCTGCTTCCTTTTTTTTTTTTTCTTCCTCATCTTCTCGTCCCCCAAGGCTCTATCCTTGGAACATCCTTATTCTCAATTGACGTTTCCTTCCTAGGTCAGCTGTTTGCATGAAGCTCCCCTAACAGTTACTTGAGGTCCCTCTCTGTCCAGAGATGTCCACGAGTGTCTCATCCATCTGAGATTCTTTCTCCTGATTGGATGAGACACAGCAGCAGCATCATTGGCTGTCACTGCTGTCAATCAAAGTTAGCTAGCCAATCCAGGGAAAGGGCCTGTCACTCAGCTCCGGCGTCCCTGTAGCAAGCTACTTGCTGTGGGGGCACTGAGCAGGTGGGAGGGGACAGGATTACAGAAGAGGCACCTGAGAAGAGGAGGATCTCAGCTTCTCTGTGCAAATCCACTTCAACAGAGCAGGTAAGTAGGGATGAGAGGAACACCCCCCGGTTCGGTTCACTGCAGAACATGAAAACAGGCACAAAATTTGTTCGAACACGCAAACACCGTTAAAGTCTATGGGACACGAATATGAAAAATCAAAAGTGCTAATTTTAAAGGCTTATATGCAATTTATTGTCATAAAAAGATTTTGAGGACCTGGGTCTTATCCCAGGGGACATGTATCAATGCAAAAAAAGGTTTTAAAAATTGTAGTTTTTTCGGGAGCAGTGAATTTAATAATGCTTAAAGTGAACCAATAAAAGTGAAATATTCCTTTAAATTTTGTACCTGGGGAGTGTCAATAGTATACCTGTAAAGTCGCAAATGTTTCACGTGTTTAGAACAGTCCGAGAGCAAAATTACATTTCTAAAGGGAAAAAAGTAATTGTCGGTCTCGGCAATACACATAAAAGTAATTGAAAAAAGTGGCGTCTGGTATGGATTTTAAGGGGAACACCGCGCCCCAAAAACAATGGTATGGGAATCCCCCCAAAAATCCATACCCTCTGATGCACGGAGACATCTCTATGACTTCTCTGTAGTCGGGGGGGGGGGGTGGAACGGTTACGTGACCAGGTGGCCCTGCCCCTCTGCATCTACGGGAAAGCCATAGGGTTGTCCCGAGCGTCAGAGGGGTCAGAGTCACCCGGCGACGTCACCGTGTGGCCCTGCCCTCAGTTATAAAAGAACTATCAAAGCAAAGATGCATCATACGGCAGGGTGCCTCCCATGGAGGCGGGGCGGTCATGTTTTTTTCTTTTTCGGTCTATCAGCGGAGCAAGAGAAGAAGAAGAAGACTTTGTGTGACTGTTTTATTTTTATTTTTTTAATAAAGGACTTGTACTCAAGCCGTATCATGTAATTGTTTACCATTTTCACACTTTTTTGTGAAATGGTAGGGGTACATTTGTACCCAGTTACCATTTCACACAGGGGGGAGGCCAGGATCTGGAGGCCCCCTTGTTAAAGGGGGCTTCCAGATTCTGATAAGCCCCCAGCCCGCAGACCCCACAACCACTGGGTAAGGGTTGGGGGATGAGGCCCTTGTCCCCATCAACAAGGTGCTTTGGGGGGCTACCCCAAAGCACCCTCCCCATGGTGAGGGCATGTGGCCTGGTACGGTTCAGGAGAGGGGAGGGCACTCTCTCATGCCCCCCTTTTCCTGTGGCCTGCCAGGTGGCATGCTCAGATAAGGGTCTGGTATGGATTTTTGGGGGGACCCCATGACATCTTTTTTTTTATTTTGGCCTGGGTTTCCCCTTAAAATCCATGCCAGACCTGAAGGGTCTGGTATGGATTTTGAGGGTGACTCCTACACCATTTCTTTTAAATTTTGGTTCGGGGTTCCCCTTAATATTCATAACAGACCCAAATGGTCTGGAAATTGACTGTGGGGGAATCCCATGCCATTTTTTTCAATTACTTTTATGTGTATTGCCGGGACCGACAATTCATTATAGCCCTGAGTACTTTTAAATTACTTTTTTCCGTTAGAAATTTAATTTTGCTCTCAGACTGTTCTAAACCCAGAAAACATGTGCCACTTTACAGGCATACTATAGACACCCCCCAGGTACGAAATGTAAAGGAATATTTCACTTTTATTGTTTCACTTTAAGCATTATTAAAATCACTGCTCCCGAATAAACAGACATTTTTATTGTTTTGATAAATGTCCCCTGGGGCAGGACCCAGGTCCTCAAACACTTTTTATGACAATACCATGCATATAAGCCTTTAAAATTAGCACTTTTGATTTATCCCATAGACTTTTAAAGGGTGTTCCATGGCTTTTGAATTTGCCACGAACACCCCCAAATTGTTCATTATTTGGCGAACAAACGAACACCCGATGTTCGAGTCGAACTTACATTCGACTCGAACATTGGGATAATCCCTACAAGTAAGTATGACACGTTTGTTATTTTTTTAGCAAAAAACTAGACTCATGTTGGAAAACGCTTTGTAAACTGTTGGCGCTATACAAAACCTGTATAATAATAATAATAGAATTTACAATCATTTTAAGGTATGTAAATAAAGCTGCATTGTGTAAGTAATATTTTTTTCACACAGATAACTTATTGTCTAGTAATCCCATAGAAGAAAAACTGCCAGCCATCACTTGTAAAACTCTATAGCTAATTTAAATTCATAACATGTCAGTTCTCAGTTTTCACACTTGGTATGAGAGCCTTCTAATATGCCTTATGATGACACTTTTTTTTTTTTTTAGCTATATACAAACTTTTATTCTAAGTTTATTGGTCCTTCAAATGTATTCCTTTGATTTTTCTTAAAAGAGTTCCAAGTATTGTATCTCTCCTATCCTCATGCAGTTTTGAGTTTGTGAAAGAGATATTGTAAATCATATATTCAAAGTAACTGTGCACCAGATAATTCAAGGACAGTTGGTAGTGTCTTTCATTCAATTGCCGTTCATTTTGAACATACAATATGAACCAGCAAATTGGCTGGTTAAACCACTAGCAAAAGAACATCCTAGCTCTTGTGATTTTAAAGTAAAGTGCTGAGCTTGCAGACTATTTAAACTTTAACCATGGCAGACACTGAAGAGGATATAGTCAGCATTTTATTCTGCGTCTCTATAAATGTGGGTTTATGTCTATTCATAAAGTGATGTGCCTATAACACACACATTTCCTCTTTATTTATTGTGTTTGCTGATAGCTAAGTTAATTTCGACCGTGCAATCATACTATAATACATAAACCTAGCACATATTTCAAGACACGTTCTTGAGAAAATAATATTTTGCTAAGGATGTGCTATTTGCAAATGCATGGAGAAGAATACACCATTGTTATGTCATTGTTACTATGTCAGATGTATAAAATACTGTGCAGCATGTCTATTTAATTCAGTTTAGATGGGAAGATATTGATATTGAGATTGAGGACTTTTGCATTAAAGATTAATGGAAATTGAAAAGAAGATGGGTACACACACAAAAAATGTCTCTGGTAGTTTCAATTCACTTAACAAAGCAATGGTTTGTATTGTAAAAAACACAATACATTATGGTAATATTATTATATCGCATATCAGTAAAGGCCACAAGATTTTTATAGATCTGTTGATACCATTTTCAACATGCAGTAAAACATAATTTTTATTTCAGTTGATGTGGTTATTTTTTTCTACAAAAAAAGACAAAAAAGCAGTAAGGAGTAGTGTTAGCAAATATTATCTGTATCTTCAACTCTAAAACATAGGTAATCAGAGGCAGATACATGTTGCTCCTTTGTGCCATCTAAGGCAGCAGTCCAGTGACATAGCTCTGACAGGCTGGCCAGATGTCCCAGATTCCTGAGGACATTCCTCATTTTGAGCAAGCTGTCCCTAAAAGAAACATGCCCCAAGATGTGTCCTTGTTTAATTTAATGGAGTCCCTGATGTTAAAGAGCCATTACATCATCTGCTGGGTGACCTTATCTCATTTCTGCATCCCGGCAGAATTTGAGTCCATGTTGTAAGGCACTATGTAGGTGTTTACTTTTATCGCCTGCCTGGTTTGGAAACTTGGAGTTTACAGAGGGGTCCCATAAGAAGCACTTGCTCTACTGGGATGATAATGTGCTTATCTAGATGAAGAAAACAAACAAACTTTGATTGTCAAATACTTTCCTCATTCCTGCATAGTCAAATTCCCCCAATTACCCATGAAGCTTGAGGGTTCTCAGCTGGTGTTTAGGCCAATGACCTAATTAAGGTCTGCCTCCTATTGTGATCATGCCTATTTAAGGGAGCTTCCTTTCCACATCTGATTGTTACTCCTCTTCCTGTTTATTGTTTCCTAGGATTGATAGTACTGACATTTGCTTTCTCTCTCTAGGATTCATTTATTTTCTTGGACCATTGGCTTATTTATTGGATTTATTTATAGACACTGCCCAACTCTGGCTTCCCTGCATCACTTCCATATCTGCTAGTATGCCTGCCTGTTGAGCAGAGGTGGTCATGACCTGGAACCAGCAGGCAACAAAGCCTACCTCCACCATCTGGAGCTATAGTGAAAATCAGCTGGGGCTTAGACTTTGTGCCCCAGGGAATTGTACAATACTTGCTTACCAAAGAGCTAATTTCCTGCAGATCTGGGACTTAGGCAGGCCATAGATGATGCGATTTTCTTTCCTGCAACCACGTGTTACAGGAAAGAAAATCACTCAATACCTTCTTTAAAGAAATTGCCTTTATAATGTTATGCATGTGTTGTGTTGTCCTGCCATCAGAAGACTACTATCAGTATAGACCACAGTGCCCCCAGTAGTTACCAATAAAGATATCAGAGCCCCCTTACAGGAACTCATTAATTCAGTATACCACAGGTTAGAGCTAGTTGCTGCCCGGCAGAGAGGGAAATGTTTACCAGTCTTTTCACTTGGCAGGCTACTGCTGGGCTCTGTCCTCCATTTCCTGTGCATATAAATGAGGAGGGAGTTAAGCTCAGAGAGTTCCAGCCATGTGTGAGCAAAGACAGGCTGACAGCTGCCATGTAACCCAATCCTCCAGTACGCCACAAGGCCAGAGGGGCTCTGTTCTTCCTTGCTTCAGTTATCTTCTTTTCCATCTATCCTCACTGGAGATTGCCTGCCTGAGTAGTCTGCTGGCATGCCTGGGGATGCTGAGAACTGTAGTCCCTCCACACACAGCCAGTTACATGGAAGGAAAGACACAGACAACCAGCAAAGGTGTGGAAGAGAGCTTCTGTCATGAGTCCAGTAAAGCTGCTATAAACCTGTGTTTTGGAGTCTTCCGCATGTTGGGGGATAGCTGAGACATGCAGTCCTCCCAGAAGATGTCAACAATTAACTCTTTCCTAAGCAGGTATGCCAGGAGCAGACACAAGCCTGTAGTTAGGGACTAGGGATGTTAGGAAAAGACTGCACTTTATGTTTAAGTTACATAACACCTTCCTGCCAGGCCAATTGTATAATGACGGCTGGGCAGAAGCACTGTTTTTCTGGGAGAATGTCATGGCATCCTCCCTGGATTGCTCCTCATGTGTACCCCAGAGGCAGTCCTTTCACCACAATCTGCCAGCCGTCATGTCCAACGGACACTGTCAATGAAAGATCACTGTACCGGTCCGCTTTTGGTACCATGTGAATGCTGTGGCCAATCACAGCAGTTCACATGACAGTTGTACACAATGAAAGGCCTTGATTCATGCCTTTCATTGTGTACTATTGTGATGAGCTCTGTGATTGGTCATAGCCATCACATAGTACACACAGGGATAATCACAGCCCATGTGTACCATGTAGTTAACTGTGGGCAATCACAGCTAATCACAATAATAAACACTGAATGAATATTTTTCATTGACAAAAAAATGATTGCTTATAACTGTAAAAACCCATAGTGTGTAAAAAAAAAATCTGATCACCTCCCCAGAGTAGTACAGTGTCACCATGGAAATTCTGTATTGCTCTGGTTACTGTATGTAAAAAAAAAAAAATGTGTAAACATTTTTTTTTATAAAAAATAGAAAATATTTAAAATCTAAAAAAAAATATTTAATTGCTTTTTTTTTTACATACTGTCACCAGTCAATGTTCCTGATCACTGCCACACCAGTTATATGATGAAGCTGAACTGCACCGGTGATAGTATGTAAAACATGTTTAACCACGTCAATACAGGGCACTTTCACCCCCTTCCTGCCCAGGCCAATTTTCAGCTTTTAGTGCTGTTGCAATTTGAATAACAATTGCACGGTCATGCAACGCTGTACCCAAACTAAATTTTTATAATTTTTTTTCACACAAATAGAGATTTCCTTTGGTGGTTTTTATTCACCACAGTTTTTTTTGCTAAACAAATGAAAAAAAGACCAAACATTTTGAAAAAAAAAAGCGTTTTTCTTTGTTTCTGTTATAAAATATTGTAAATAAGTAAGTTTTCTCTTTCACTGATGGGCACTGATGAGGTAGCACTGATGAGGTGGCATTGATGAGGGGGCACTAATGTGCAGCACTGATAGGCACTGATATGTAGCACTGATGGGCACTGATAGGCAGCACTGATGGGTACTGATGAGGTGGCACTAATGAGGTGTGGAGGCATTAACATGCAGAACTGATAGGCACTGATAGGTGGCACTGATGGTCAGTAATGCGGTGGCACTGATGGACCCCCAATGAGGCGGCACTGATGAGGTGGCACTGATTAGGAGGCACTGATAGACACTGATAGGTGAAACTGATATGCAGCACTGATGGGCAAAGATGGACATCCTTTATGGGCACTAATAGGCAGCAATTATGGCCACTGATAGACAGCACTGATGTGTACTGATAGGCAGTAGTGATGGACACTGATGGGTAGCACTACTGGGCACTGATAGATGGCGCTAACAGGCGATACTGATGATGAGGCACTGACAGGCATCGCTGATGACCACTGAAAGGCATCACTGGTGGACACTAATTGGCACCACCGGTGGGCATCACTGGTGGGCACTAGTGTTGGGTGAACCGTTTAACCAGAGCATGAGTTTGAATTTTCAGGATATTCCTCTGGCCAAACACTCTGCAATGCACGGTGTGCTGCACAGTGTGTTCTGAGCTCTAAGGTTCAATACAATAGTCCTTCTGGCTAAGCAGCACTACTCATTAGTGACATACAGAAATACCTGGTAGAAGTGTAAATTACTCCAGGTTAATAATATTCTAAAGTGCTATTATTCACCTGGAGTAACAAGAGCAAGAACCCATCGGTCGTGTCTGCACCATATGTATGGTGGAAGATTATCTAGGGGCGAAAACAGACATAGAGAACTTTTCAGTAGATGATCCACTAGGTTTCTGGGTCATGAGAATAGACCACTGACTAGAGCCAGTTCTTGTACTCTGTTTGATGGACATGATGCACTTGGCAGCAGAAGCAGAGCATACAGGAACATCAAATACCCTTTTAGAGGAGGCCACAAACTCAGGGTAACTCAAGACAACATGTTTTTGCATCTCCCATAGAGGGTTTGCCCAGGCCAAGGCTCTCTCAGAAAGAAAAGATATCAGGAAACCTACTTTTCTTCTGTCTGTGAGAAACGCCTGGGGCAGCATCTCAAAGTATATGTCAACCTGGTTGTGAAACCCTCTGCATTGAACTGGATCTCCCCCAAATCGCTAAGGAAGCAGAGCGGAACCAGACATACCTCTTATAGAGGTAATACTGGAGGCGGGTGCCTGCACAGAGACTGGAGATGCAGCAGGTCACAGTGGGAGAAGTCACAGTGGGAGATTCCAGGTGAGCCGCGTGACTCAGGAGTACTTGTAATGCCATGGCAAACTGATCCATGCGGTGATCTTGCTCATCCAATTTGGAAACATTATTACCAACAAGTGGATTGACTGTATCGTTTTTGCCTACTGTCAGAAACCATGAAATCAGACCGAGACAGAAGTACAGTTAAATCACAATTGTTTAATAATAAAAGTAAATAGAACAAACATAGTCAAAATATAGCCAGAGTTCAGGAACCGAAACAGATAGTCAGACAAGCCAAACGTCAGGGAGCCGGAGATGAGCATAGTAAAATAGCAAGCAGGATCTGGAGCCAGAAGGGATTTCAGCCAAGCTAATCTGTGATATTGACTAAGGCGAAGGCAGAGATCCTCTGGGTTGGAAGCCTTAAGTAGGCAGGACTGAGGAGCAGGATATCATAAACAGCTAAGTACCTGTGGAGAGATAGGAGCTGCCAATTAGCTGACAGCTGAGCGGCCAGTTCAGGGAAGAAAGGGCTGAGCTCAGGCCTGACACTGAGCTCCATCTTTATCCAGCAATGTGCACAAAAGCCTTGATTCTGTGGGACCTCTCCCTCTTCATTGGCCTAGACAGCCGATGGCTCATGCTGCTGTCAATCACAGCCAGTGAGCCAATGAGGAGAGAGAGGGCTGGGGCCAAACCACGGCTCTGTGAGTGAATGGCAATGCAGAGCTGTGGCTCAGGAATGAGTCTGCTTGGGTGCCCCAATTTCAAGCTGCTTGCTCTGGGGGCACTCAGCAGGAGGGAGGGGCCAAGTGCATCTGCAAAGGACCTGAGAAGAGGCTTGAGGCTTCTCTGTGCAAAACCACTGCAAAGAGCAGGTAAGTATGACATGTTTGTAATTTTGTAAAAAAGCCTTTAATATTACTTTATTTATGTATTTATTTATTTATTGAATGGCTGCACTGTTGGCTTCAGTCTGGAGCAATAAAGTATTTCACCAAGACTTGAACATTTAACAAAAACTCTTTTGACAGGAAGTATTAAAAATTGCTAATATCTCCATTAATTTAATTGGCTTAATCTTTATAAAAGTCTTGGATGAACTGGATTTCTCATACTTAACCTAAACATATATTTGCAGTTAAGTTAATTGAACCCATGTTAAATAACATTATTATTTCAAAAGGTATTTGAGATTTCCAAAGTCCTAGCCTTTATTTACTCCAAGTAAATTTTTACACTGTGTTATTTTAAGGAACCTGCAGTGGTAAGCACATACAGAAATGTGACTTTCCATTTATATAGCTCCTTTGTTCATTTGGGTATTACAGCTTCCTGCTGCATTATTAAAATATAATTCTTACTGGTAACAGTTTTCTCTGTTTGAGTGTATAACCTCAAACGGACCTCAATTGTGTCATGTTGAGTGTGTTTTACTACATAAATAAAAGTTGCTATAGTCCTTTTTTTTTCTTTAGCCACACTAACAAGTTTTGAAAATACATTTCTTATATCTTAACTGAATTCTTGTGATATGGTTATTTTTCAGGTCTTTCTGTGCTATATAATGATTGTTCAGTCTGCATCTTATTTTATATGATTTATGTAACAACACTTGTAAAGTTTTCCGTGAACTGAGAAATTATTTTTGCTTATTAAAGGGCAAAAAAGCACAAAACTTTTCTGAAAAAATAATGTTCTTTTTATTATCCCTAAACTATTATTTTACTGCAAGTGGTTGTGTAAGTGGATTGTGAGAACCATCTGGTACAGATAGTTGTACAACTTTAACAGTGGTTTAAAGTTTTTATTCATTCTGATATGATACACTAACTAAGAAAGACTCCCCGAGTCCCCGAGATACGTGGCCCCAAAGTTGGGTCACAAAATGTCAAGCACTTTTGTGCAGCAGAGAATTACATTTTGCGACCCGAATTTGGGGCCACATATCTCGGGGTCACTTATAGTTAGAAACACCAAATTTGGTATGCAAACACAATAGAACTAGCACTACAACATAACCAAATTGGGGTTTCTAGCACTAAGTGACCCCGAGATACATGGCCCTAAAGTCAGGTCACAAAATATTTTCGAATCCGGTTGAAATAGTTTTGAATGCAGTTGAAATAATTTCGAATCATGTTGAAATGATTTCAAATTCAGTAGAAATATTTTTGAATTTTGTTGAAATATTTTCGAATGTGACCGATTTTTCGAATTCGGCAGAAAACTAAACGGAATACAAAAACGAATTTAAAGAATTTAATGAATATAACTAAACGAAATTAATTTATTAACGAATTAAAACGAAACAAAACTAAACAAATTTTTTCCTTTTGCACATGTCTAATCCAAATGCAGAGCATCATCAAACTCACCCAATACTCAACAAGAAAATCCTATTAAACAAGCCCTCTTCAGTACCAACAAGCAAAGTCGTTTTGCATAATCTCCACCAATCCTGAGGAACAAATGGACTGAAATCTTCTATGATGATATTGCAAATATGAAACTTCTCACTTATTGTCACTAAATTAATAGTGACAAATCCTAGGTAATCTCAAAGGATAAGATCAAACAATCTTTCCCCTGATGAGAGATTTAGAAATATAGAAGTTTATTAAGTTTATTGTATTATTCCACAGATTACCTATCTTTAATTCAATCTTATTTTTATTGAGATATAAAAGCAAGATAGGAGGGGGAAAAAAAAATACAGAATATTCCAACATATTCGTTTTACATTGTTACATAAACATAAAAAAGAAACCACAGAGAAATCCACTGTACTACAGTGGTGTCGAACTGTCACGAGGTTAAAGTGTTTGTTTTGAGCTTCGGTTTAGGTAGTATGGTAAGAGAGCCTGTAGTCCTAGCATGATTAGTCTAAGTTAAAGTGGGTGTGTGTGCACCACTATCCTCTCAGCGGGTGTTGCCCACTCATTACAGGTAGACTAGGGCTATTGTGTTCATTCTGACAACGTTCACTCTGGGGGGGAAGCTCTGTATGTGCCACCATGCTGGTCTAATGAGACTAGAGGTCATAACTTAAGTAATCGGGTATTACTGCAACTTGTATAGGGGAGGGAAGAAAGGGGGAAGAGAGTGAGGAAAGAGGGGTCAGGACAGTAAAGAGCGTAGGGATCAAAAGATATACATTCCACCCTGATCACACAGGTGTATTGGTAGAGTCCTCTGTGGCCCATGAGATAAACTCTGAGGAATATCGAAACATCGACCATGAGGTCCAGGTCTTAGAGAATTGTTCCTCCCTACCCGTTTCCTGCGACAACATTCTTTCCAAAGTTTTAATTCGGTCCACTTCAATTGCCCAATCCCCCAGGGAAGGCATGCTCGTTGACTTCCAATGTCTGGGCAGCACCGTTCTAGCAGCCGCCAAAAAGTGACGCAGAACGTCTTTCTTGACTGACTTAAGCGGTCCCGGGAGCAGAGATAGCAGAGCCATCTCAGGAGAGGGTGCGATGGAGGTTGCCATAAGTTTGCAGTACAAATCAAGGATCTTTTGCCAGAACTTCCTCGCAGGGGGGCATGCCCACCAAATGTGAAGTAAGGTTCCTTTAGATCAGTGGTCATCAACCCTGTCCTCAGGGCCCACTAACAGGCCAGGTTTGCAAGATAACTGAAATACATCACAGGTGATATCATTTGCTGCTCAGTGATTGCAGTATTCTAGTCTGCATCTCCCCAAGGTAATACATAAAACCTGGCCTGTTAGTGGGCCCTGAGGACAGGGTTGATGTCCACTGCTTTAGATGACAAGCAACGCCAGCAAGTATCCGGAAGTGTCGAGTTGATTCGGTGCAAAGTCTAAGGGCATCTGTACCAGCGGGTCAACAGCTTGAACCCCTTTTCTTGAGAATTGGAGGCTATGGACATTTTGTGGGTCAGTATAAAGCACTTTTGCCAGTCTACAGGCGAGATGGAGTGGCCCAGGTCTTCCTCCCATGCCTGTGTGTATGGGGGAAGGTCAGGATTGTAAGCCCCATGTAAGAGGGAATATAATTGAGAGACTACATGTGTAGGAGGGGTGGCCTGGAGCAGCATGCCTTCCAAGTCTGTTAAGTCAGCGAGTACATTAGGTAACGAAGGGAAAGTGCGAATGAAGGAAATCACCTGTTGTCTCTGCAGCCAGTGCGTAGAGGCATGAGAAGATGGGTCAGAGGGAATGTCATGAGTCAGAGAGGGGTCCGAACGTAGGACTTGGGCAAGTCGCCTGTGGTCCTCCTTACACCAAGGTCCAAAACTCGCTCCCTGTAGGGCCGGTGGGAAAGCCGGAGTTCCAAACAGTGGAGCCATGGGTCCCTGCATGGGAGATAGGGTCTTGGAGGAATTCATTCGGGTCCAGATTTGTATGGTTTGTCGGGTGAGGTCGCTCAGTTGTACCTCTCCTTTCAGGAATTCAGTAGGTGTCCACGGCAATGCACAGAGATCTATTGGGTTAATATGGCTCTCTATCTGTACCCATAATTTGGAGGAGGAATGATGGAACCAGTTAAGTATACGCGTGAGCACAGCTGCTCTATAATATAAGGAGGCATCCGGGGCTCCTGCTCCACCACAAATCTTGGGGAGTGATAAGGTCTCGTAGCGTATCCGGGGACGAGCCCCTCCCCAAATAAAGGAGGAGAATAGTTGGCGGAGCTTCCTGAAAAACCAGGAGGGTATGGAAATGGGAATTGTTTGGAACAAATAGAGAAACCGAGGGATTACGTCCATTTTTAGGGCATTTACTCTGCCTAGCCACGATAGGCATTTCTTTGCATAGTTTGAGAGATCCGTCTTGGTTCTAAGCAGCAGGGGTGCATAATTCAAAGAGAATAGATGGGACCTTTCCGTGGGTATTTGAATTCCTAGGTAGCGGATGGAGGTAGAGCCTGTTTTAAATGGGTACCTAGCGGATATCTGGCGGAGGACCTCTTGGGACAGTGAGATGTTCAGGATTTCTGATTTAGTATGGTTTACTTTGAAATTGCTCAGCATGCCAAACCTCGTGAATTCCTGCATTATATGTGGTAAGGATAGGTGGGGTTGGGTTACAAACAATAGCAAGTCATCCGCGAAGAGCGCCAGCTTAGAATGAATGGGGCCTATCGATACACCTGAGACGTTGGGGTTATTGCGTAAGGCTATTGCTAGGTGTTCCATGACAAGGACATATAGAAGGGGAGATAAAGGACAGCCCTGTCGTGTCCCATTTTTAATGGCAAATGTAGGCGACAGTGAGCCATTTACCCGAATTCTAGCGGAAGGGGAGGAGTAAAGGGCCATAATTCGGGATAATATTTTGGGACCCAGGCCTATCTGTTGCAGAGACAACCGAAGGAATTGCCAGTCAACCCGGTCGAATGCCTTTTCTGCATCGACCGTCAAAAGGCATAGAGGGATTTCGTGGGTGCGGGCATAGTCGGTAAGAAGCAGGGTTTTCAGGGTGTTATCCCTTGCCTCGCGGCCACTTACAAAACCCACCTGGTCCAGATGTATAAGGCGGGGAAGTAGCGGTTGCATTCTAGTAGCTAATATTTTGGCATATATTTTCAGATCCACTCCAATTAATGATATGGGCCTATAATTTGCACACAAGGTAGGGTCTTTGTCTGGTTTGGGGATAATGGCGATGTGGGCTTCAAGCGTTTGTGAAGGAAACGCTGAGCCTTCTGATAGAGAGTTAAACACCTTAGCCATAAAGGGGGTCAGTAGAGGAGCAAATGTTTTGTAGAATTTAGGGGTAAAACCGTCGGGTCCTGGGCTTTTACCTGAAGGAGTGGCCGCTATTGCTACCACTACCTCGTCTGCTGTGATTACTCTCTCTAGCTCTTCTGCAGTATCGCCATCTAATATAGGGAGCTCAGTTTCCTCGATATAGGACTGGCCATCGGGCGCAGGAGTGTGGGATGGGCTAGACGGGATACCGGTCGGTAGGTTGTACAGTGTCTGATAGAAATCTCTGAATGTTTGTGATATCTTGGAGGGCTCATTAAGCATTTCTCCAGAAGGGGGCCCGAATATGAGGTATAAATGTGGAAGGCGTGCTTGGATGGAGGGTGCGGGCCAACGGCCTACCACATTTATCTCGAAATCGGTACTGATGTAAAGCAAGTCTGTCCGCATAAGTACGAGCTGAGGCCTCGTATAGGTCCCTGAGTTGGGATCGGGCCAGTGAAACCTCTGTCAAAGTCACAAGCGTAGGGGCTCGTTTATGCTGGGTCTCAAGGTCCCTAGCTTTTGTGTTGCTGAGGTTATTGCAGCTGAACGAGTCTTTTTCAAGCGGGTTCCCACCTGAATAAAGAGGCCTCGCAGAACAGCTTTAAGCGCCTCCCATTGGAAGGGTAGCGAGGTGGTGTCTGTGGCATGATCTAGCAAGAAACTAGAAATCGTTTCCGAGACCTTGTGGGAACACTCAGGGTTCGTGAGGAGGGAATCATTCAGCCTCCATGTCCATTCCCTCACAGGTGTGGAAGGGATAGATAATGTCAGATATATAGGCGAGTGGTCAGACCAGACCATTGAGTCTATGTCACATTCAGGTGACCAATCCAAGCAGCTATGGTCAAGAAGGAAGTAGTCGATACGACTATAGGAGTGATGGACCTGTGAGAAATGGGTATAATTCCGATTTGTTGGAAACAGAACCCGCCAGATGTCGATTAGACGGAGGTCGTATATAGCCCGTTTAAAAGCCCTCAACTTAGTAAAGGAGATGGATGAGCGAGAGGTGGACGAGTCTAAAAGCGGGTCTAGGGGGGCATTAAAATCCCCGCCTATAATTAGTTTACCTTCCGCAAATTCTGACAAGAGCTTCATGTATCGCAGAGCAGTCGAGATTTGGTTAGTGTTTGGTAGGTAGAGGTTGGCTATAGTAAATTTGGTGCCCCATAGGGAGAACTTTACGAACACATACCTTCCCTGAGGATCCGACAGCTGGTCTATCAGATCAATCGGGAGCGTTTTGTGGAAGGCAATAGAAACGCCTTTAGTTTTCTGAGAGGGGTTTGTACTGTGGAACCATCTGTTAAAGTACCTGTTGGAGCAGGAAGGGGTGGAGTTTGTGTGGAAATGTGTTTCCTGTAACAGTAATACGTTGACCTGCTGTTTATGCATGTGGTAAAGAATTTGTCCTCTCTTGGATGCATTATTGAGGCCATTTACATTGTACGAGCAACACGTCAAACGAGGACGAGATAGTACTGTGTGAGCCATAGTGGAATGCGGATAAGAAAATCAGGTTATAGACAGTGGGGGGGGGGGGGGTAGGAGAAGGAAAGGGGGAACTTATAAGGTAGCAGAAAGTGTACCAGTAAAAAACTAAAAAGGGAAAAGAAAAGGGAAAAAAAGGGGGAAAGAGGGCTCCCAGGTAAGGAGCCAGGTAAATCTAAGGGGGTCCACGAGAACGGGACACCACGTGAAAGTTCACGTATACGAGCACTATTCGTGCCCGGCCTATTGAGGGTGAAGGGTCGAAGCGGAGAACCTGAGCCATGAGCCCAGTAGCATGACAGGCATGTAAAACTTCACTGAGGCACATTAGTATAACAAGATATTAATACAGAACACACAGCAGATCCTCCACGGAGGGGGAGACGGTCCGCATGGGCAAATAGCTCCACACCAGTCCCGTCTCCCCCCTCCGCAGAGGAGACAACAGTCCGTGAGACACCTCACGGGAAGGGAGCAAACATTGTCAACATATGTTTCCACATACCCCAACGGGGGGCCAGAGATCCATCCGTGTATAATGACAGAGAGCGCATTAGGGTGAAACTACCTGGTGCGTAAGAAACTGTGAGTATATAACTAAGGAAGCCCACGTGGATAGCAGCAAGGGGCCGTGGACCCAACCGCTCCATCAGTCGCCCCTCCACCCACATCCAGGTGGGCCATTACCGCTAAACATGTAGAGAGTAGACCTGTATATTAAAGCAGATTAGGAACTCAACATTTACATAACTAGATCAAGCATGAGCAACCCGCTGTTCCATTGCCTCTCCCGAACCCCAGCCAGTCACAATACACTAGCAAAGGGCAGGGAGAAGGTCCGTGAATTAAGTGCACCAGCTGTACTGAAGTATTTAGTATGCGGTCTACCACCCCATCCCCCATCATGGCATAACCAACAGAGTATATGGAGAAACAAGTGAGATGAAAGGATGGCAGAAACCACAAAAAAAAGGAATAACATCCCCAAAAAAGAAAAATGCTGCCCATCCAGGAGACAAGGGATAGGTATAATACTGAGATGGCGCTAGTCATACAATGTGCATCGAAATAAGTCCAAAAGGTTTCCTGAAGTTACTTTAATCTTCCGGAGAGGTAGGGTGACGTGGTCCAGGATCAACAGAGTGCGATGCATACCTCGGATGTCTGCGGCGTTGCGGGAGGGGATCACGTATTTGTACCCTAGTGCGGTCGTCTGGGGGGTCCAGCCAGTTAGGTACATCAGTTGGATCTTGCTCCAAAAAGCGGAAAAAGGCTGGAAGTTGATCTGGATCAGAGAGTACAAATTTATGCTCGGCCCTGGTCACCTTGATGCTGAAAGGGTGCCCCCAAGTGTAGGTTGCTCCGGCTTGGCGTATCAGGTCTAGCAGTGGGCGCATGTGGAGAGTGTTGCGAGAAAGGTCTGGGTATAGGTGGATAGTTGAACCGTCAAAGTCCACAGGGCCCAAACGCCACGCTTTGCGCATAATTTCCTCTTTAAGGGTGAAATAGTGAACCCTGCATAGGACGTCGCGTGGGCGGTCACTATGTTCCCTCCTGGGCCCCCCCACTCTGTGCACCCGGTCTATCTCAATAGGGGACATAGTCTCTCTTCCCAGGACTAGGTTGAGGATGACAGTGACAGATGGTTTCAAGTCTGTACCCGCCGTGGCTTCCGGTATGCCTTGTAGTCGTATATTATTCCTGCGGCTCCTATTCTCCCCGTCTTCTATGCGCAGTTGATGTTGACGAATACAGTGCAAGTGTTCTTTGGAGGCCCGCTCAAGTGACGTAATGCGGGCAGCGTGGTCAGATTGAGTATCAGTCAGGGTAGAGATTGCGGTCTGATTGGTAGAGACCTGCTGTTGGATGGCCTGAAGATCCTTGTGGAGTGAGGACTCCATTTTGACTGCCCAGGATTCAAACTCCGCTCGGAAGGCCGCTAGAAGAGTCGAGGCTTCAGACCTAGGTAATTCTCCTGAGGTTGGAGGGGCCACGGCTCCAGGAACTGCACCTGGAAGAGGGACAACAGTGGTGCCGGATCTGGACGCTACACTTGAAAGGACTGAGTGCTGGGTCGGGGGGTCATCTCATTCCTCCCTGCTGTCCGTTGTCGGCTGAGTAGGAGGAGGAGGTTTGCTCTTTCCTGGATTACGCGCTGGTGCCATCTTGTCTCTGGGAGTGCGGGGATCCGACTGAGACATACGGAGCAGGTATCGCTGGATTGTACCCTGTTGGAGATCCACAGACTCAGTAGATCGAGAGCTGTGTGTGGACATGCCGTTTAGGTATGTGCAATGTCTGAGGTATAGCCTGTCCGCTACGGGCGATCACGGGACTCAGCCGGACATTTCCTTAGCCAGACATGGTCGTTCCGTGTCTCTGCGGAGTTGAACGGACGGAGACCCCAGGTGGGCACTATCTGGTTGGGCTGCTTTGGCGGCCGTGTATGTAGAGATCCAGGTTTGTAAGAATGCGGGAACTCAGGAGTGTGGGTGCATACAGCAGCCTGGGTGAACCAAGATGGCCACCCCTCTGGGTCTCTGGATCTGTATCAGCAGCCCATGTAATAAGGGGGGGTTGGTCCTCAAGGATAGCCCCGTCTAATTCTGAAGGTGCCCAGCCAGGATTTCCAGGGGGTCAGCGAGTTTAGAAAGGGGCCCAGAAGACACGGAGGTGTAGCAAGATGGCCGCCCCTCTAATGCTCTGAAGCCAGAGCCTTGTCAGCAAATGCAGCCAGAGAAAAGTACATGCCCCCTTAACAACCCCTTCAGGGGTCTCTGGTGGTCCGGCTAGAGTGTTCCTGAGGGTGGATGGGGACGGATTGAGCCCAGAGAGAACAGAGAGGCCTCCGGGTGTACCAAGATGGCCGCCGTCACTTACCAGGACCGTTTCGGATGATCCCAGGGCCACTCAGGGAGGACTTCGGGCTCTAGATGGCAGGCTGGGTGTCCCCGGCAACCTGCAGGTTGTAGAAACAGCCGCTGGGCTTTGTAGTGCGCCGGAGCTCGGCCTCCGGGTGGAGCAAGATGGCCGCCGTAGGCCGAAGCCTCGGACTGTCCTGCCGGGCGGCCGGAGCTCCGCGAACAGCGCACCCGCGTTAGAGGTATGTCCAGTTCCTCCTGGTATGCCCAGGGCCTCCGGTGGGGTCCGTTCCGCTCCGGTGGACGGGAAGGCTCTGGGTGTGCGCTCTAGTCAGATTACCTATCTTTAATGTAGCAACACCATTCTTTAGGTTTATTAAGTTTAATATACTGTCTTTGCTTATAGTGTATGAAATAATGCACAGTTACAGGTAAACACTCCTATTAACTAGATGCTGACCGCCGGCCGTCAAATGACGGCCAGGCGGCACACCTATTGTGGCGGGAGGAGTACCAGGCCATCAGAGTACCTGTTACCAGGCCATCAGAGTACCCGAGTACCTGTCACCAGGCCATCAGAGTACCCGAGTACCTGTCACCAGGCCATCAGAGTACCAGAGTACCTATCTCCAGCCCATCAGAGTACCCGAGTACCTATTTGCAGCCCATGTCTCATAGAATATACGTTGGGGTGTTTGCTTTCCAAAATGGGGTCATTTTGTGGGTAATTTCACTGTCCTGTGGTCCAGGACCTTCAAAAGTGTGATGGGTAGGAATGAAATGAGATGCGTCATGTATGCTCCTAGAACGCCTGAACGTACTACTTCAATGTTCGGCCTCTCTATGTGGCCAGGCTGTGTAAAAGTCCTACACATGTAGTATCGCCATACTCGGGAGGAGTATCAGAATGTATTTTGGGGTGTAATTTTTGCTATATACATGCTATGTGTTAGAAATATCTTATAAATTGACAATTTTGTGTAAAAAAAATGCGTTTTAATTTTTTTCCACATATTCCAAAAACTTCTGGAAAAAAATTAACCGTTCAAAAGACTCATTATGCCTCACAGATTATACGTTGGGGTGTTTGCTTTCCAAAATGGGGTCATTTTATGGGAAATTCCATTGTCCTGGTACTCCAGGGCCTTCAAAAGTGTAATAGGTGGTTGAGAAATGAGATGCGTCATTTTTGCTTGTAGAACGTCTGAAGGTACTACATCAATGTTAGTGCTCTGTATGTGGCCAGGCTGTGTAAAAGTCTCACACATGTGGTATTGCCGTACTCGGGAATAGTAGCAGAATGTATTTTGGGGTGTAATTTGTTGTATGCATATACTGTGTGTGAGAAATAACCTGATAATATGACAATTTAGTAAAAAAATAAATAAATAAATAAATAATCTTAATTTTGCAAAGAATTGTGGGAAAAAATGACAACTTAAAAAAACTCACCATGCTACTTACTTAATACCTTGGAATGTCTACTTTGTAAAAAGGGGTCATTTGGGGGGTATTTGTACTTTCCTGACTTGTTAGTGTCTCAAGAAATGAGGTACACCTGATGTACTGAAGGCCCGATCAGAAGTGATCAATTTTCAGTGATTGGCACCATAGTTTGTAGACTCTATAACTTTCACAAAGACCAAATAATATATACTAATGTGGGTTATTTTTACCAAAGATATGTAGCAGTATAAATTTTTGCCAAAATTTATGAAGAAAAATTACTAATTAGCAAAAATTTATGACAGAAACAAAGAAAAAAGGCATTTTTTTCACAAAATGTACGTTTTATTTTATTTATAGCACAAAAAATAAAAAACCCACTAGTGATTAAATACCACTAAAAGAAAGCTCTTTTTCTTGTGTGGAAAAAAGGACGCAAGTTTCATATGGATACAGTGTTGGATGACTGAGTAATTGGGATTCAAACTGTGAGAGCGATGAAAGCTGAAAATTGGTCTGGTCAGGAAGGGGGTGTAACTGCACTGTATTGCGGTGGTTAAATGTTCCTAATAATAACAAATGTATTATTATTGACTCGTATTGTTTTATAATTGTTTGTATAACCTTTGAGGAGGCTGCCTTTGTCCCGGAGACAATCTACTGCAGCTCTTACTTGATCCTCGAGTAGCCGGACTTACTGACCAGACACTCTTTGGACTATTTGTACCCAGCGGCTGGTGATATTTCACCACCCCTTGGATACTAGCTCCACATATGAGCTACATTCCTCTATGTTTCATAACAACTTCTCTTCTACAGTTCTAAAACCAGAAATTACTTTCTCTACTTACTCTATTTAAACCTCTCCATCTCTTTTTTCCCATCCTTCCCTACCCCCCTTTTTTATTTATTTATTTATATTTATTTTTTTTATTTTTATTTTTTTATTGCTCCAGAGTACTACCCTATTGGACAATAACTTATCAAGACGTTTTTATTATTCCATTCACGTTTCATAAAATGTCTTTAAACGTACTAACTCTTAATGTCCAGGGTCTCAACTCACCACAAAAAAGAACAAAAGCCTTTCACTCTTTCTCGTCACTTTCTGCACATGTAATATGTCTGCAGGAAACACTTCTCAACACTAGTGATGGCCGAATGGTTCGCCCGGCGGTCGTTTTGCGGCAAATTTCGGCTGTTCGCGGTCCGCCCGTTCGGCAGACTATTGGCGCCGTTCGCCCGGCGGACTTCCGTGTTTACTGTGTAAAAGAACATTGACCTATGATGACACATTCATCATGGGGTACAGGACAGCCAATTGAGACATTACAGCACATGGACACTTGGACATTCCCCCTAACTTATAAATAGACCCGATCCAGCGGCCATTTTACATTCTTTCTTCTGTCACTATAGGGAGAGGTTGCTGTGTGGAGCAGGGAGAGATTGCAGTGACCCAAATCGCTAGCTATTTGGTACACAAAAGTTCTTTTCAGGACTGGTATAGGTGTTAGGTGTAGTTCACAGTTCAGGATATAGGTTTGCTGTGCTACTGATTGTTACAGCAGCCTGAGTGTCTTTTGTCAGTTTAGAGAAAGGGACAGGACGGTGTGTCTGCTGTAGTGACAGTCAGTTTAGTCATTAGCTGTTACTATCAGGTCCACAAAAGTGCTATTCCAGTTATTGTTCCAGTAGCCTCTGTTTTGTCAGTTTATATAGGGACAGGCAGGAAGCAATGTGTGAGGCAGTGAGGGTCAGTTTAATCAGTAGCTGTTACTATATTAGGTCCACAAAGATTCTTTTCAGGACTGGTATCAGTGGTATGGTAATAGGCTTGCACACGTATAATATTCTTTCTTCCAAATATAGAAATAATATTACCGTATATACTCGAGTATAGGCCGACCCGAATATAAGCCGAGGCCCCCAATTTACCCCCAAAAAAACTGGCAAACTTATTGACTCGTGTATAAGCCGAGGGTGAGACATGCCTGTCCATCCCTGTGTGTGTGTCCGTCCATCCCTGTGTGTCCGTCCATCCCTGTGTGTCCGTCCATCCCTGTGTGTCCGTCCATCCATCCCTGTGTGTGTGTGTGTCCATCCATCCATCCATCCCTGTGTGTGTGTGTCTCCATCCATCCATCCATCCATCCCTGTGTGTGTGTGTCTCCATCCATCCATCCATCCATCCCTGTGTGTGTGTGTCTCCATCCATCCATCCATCCCTGTGTGTGTGTGTATCCATCCATCCCTGTGTGTGTGTGTGTCTCCATCCATCCATCCATCCGTGTGTGTGTGTCTCCATCCGTGTGTGTGTGTGTGTGTGTGTGTGTGTGTGTGTGTGTGTGTGTGTGTGTGTGTGTGTGTGTGTGTGTCCAGCCTACCTGTGTCCCGAGCCTTTGTCCCGAGCCTCCGTCCCGTGCCTTGCCTTCGTCCCGTCCCGTCCCGTGCCGTGCCGTGCCTTGCCTTGCCTCCGTCCCGTACCCTCTTCGTCGGCGGCCATTGTAAAATTCAAAAGCCGCGCCTCCTCCTTCGCCTGTGATAGGCGGAACACTGAATTTCCCAGCAGCCTGTGTTCCGCCTATCACGGACGTCGTATCATCCTCGTCCGTAGTACGAGGATGAGCGGATGCCCGTGATAGGCGGAACACAGGCTGCTGGGAAATTCAGTGTTCCGCCTATCACAGGCGAAGGCGGAGCCGGAGGCGCGGCTTTTGAATCATAGAATGGCCGCTGTCTGTCTGCTCGACACGCTGATCGAGCGGGCAGACAGCGATGACTCAAGTATAAGCCGAGGGGGGCACTTTCAGCCTCAAAAAAGAGGCTGAAAATCTCGGCTTATACTCGAGTATATACGGTATACTTGACTGCTGCCCTTCTGCTGCAGTCTGCTAATCATTCACAACCTACTTGTTCCACAAAGCTCCTTATAAGGACTGGTAATAACCTGGTGTAGGGTGCTATAGTACATAGGGTTGAGTGAGGTACAGTCTGCCATTCTATAAGGACTGGTATAGGTCCACAATACATAGGGTTGAGGTGCACTACTGCTGACCGCTGCCCTATACTGCAGCAGTCCTTCATCGGTATAGGGACTGACGTACAGTTTGCTAATCACTCACACACAACCTACTTGTTCCACAAAGGTCCTTATAAGGACTGGTAACTTGGTCTGTCTAGGGTGCTACAGTACATAGGGTTGAGTGAGGTACAGTCTGCCATTCTATAAGGACTGGTATAGGTCCACAATACATAGGGTTGAGGTGCACTACTGCTGACCGCTGCCCTATACTGCAGCAGTCCTTCATCGGTATAGGGACTGACGTACAGTCTGCTATTCAGTCACACACAACCTACTTGTTCCACAAAGGTCCTTATAAGGACTGGTAAGGTATAGGGTACTACAGTACATAGGGTTGAGTGAGGTACAGTCTGCTATTCTATAAGGACTGGTATAGGTCCACAATACATAGGGTTGAGGTGCACTACTGCTGACCGCTGCCCTATACTGCAGCAGTCCTTCATCGGTATAGAGACTGACGTACAGTCTGCTAATCACTCACACACAACCTACTTGTTCCACAAATGTCCTTATAAGGACTGGTAAGGTATAGGGTACTACAGTACATAGGGTTGAGTGAGGTACAGTCTGCTATTCTATAAGGACTGGTATAGGTCCACAATACATAGGGTTGAGGTGCACTACTGCTGACCGCTGCCCTTTACTGCAGCAGTCCCTTCCGCAGGGGTGGTAGGGTTAGGGCAGGAGCAACAGGCTTGAGCCAAAGTGGGAAGTTGCAGAAGGTGCGTTCAATTACTTTAAAGGACGCACCAGACTTGGTTGAGTGGCTCACTCAGCCTTACTCTTCTGCACCCTCCTCATCCTCTCGATCTGCACCCTCTTCTTCACTCTCTGCTATGTGCACCCCCAAAGACACTACCACCAACAACACCACCACCACCACCACATACCTTGCGCTTGAGTCACAGGAATTATTTTCCGATCCATATCAAGACATTTCTGATGCGCAGCCACTCTTGGTATTGGATCAGGAAGAGGAGGTAGCAACAACCGCTACTCAGCAGTCTGATGACAGTACCCAGATCAGCCCAAGGAGGAGGTTGGTCCCCTGTGTTGCTGCCTACTCCGAGATCTCTACTTATAGCGGTGGGGAAGGTGACGTTGACGATGACGTGTCTAGTGATGTCACGTGGGTGCCCACAAGAGAGGAAGAGGAGGGGAGTTCAGAGGGAGATATGGACCAGCAGATAGGGAGGAGAAGCAGGAATAACTTACATTGCACAGGAGGGACAAAGCAGACTGCAAATGTATCAGGAGCGAGTCATCGACCATGTACGGTCACATCTGGCGCTCCCAGGACACCGGCACATGGCTCCGCAGTGTGGGCTTTTTTAACGTGTCCGCTGCTGACAATAGGGTTGCCATCTGCAATCTTTGCAGTCAACGCATTAGTCGCGGTAAGCCCAACACTCACCTAGGGACGACCGCCTTAAGAAGGCACATGAGCAGCCATCACCGAGCCGAGTGGGAGCAACGGAACACACAAAGCCACACTCCAGGCTCTCACCGTCCAGCCTCGTCTTCTACTTTTCCTTCTCCTCTCTCCTCACAATTGTCCTCCACTCCACCTTCCATCACGCCAAGCTCACGTTTTTCTGCAAAAAGGCAGGCTTCCGTGGGCCTAATGTTCGAGCGTAAAAAAATGATGACGCCGGATAACCCTCTTCCCCAACGGTTGATGGCTGGCTTGTCAGAACTCATAGCCCGCCAACTACTGCCATATAAACTGGTGGACTCTGAGGCCTTTCGCAAATTTGTGGCCATTGGAACACCACAATGGAAGGTCCCAGGAAGGAAGTATTTCTCAGAGAAGGGCATCCCAGAGCTATATGGCCATGTTCAGAGGCAAGTGAATGTATCTCTGGCACACAGTGTCGGTGCCAAGATACATCTGACCACAGACACGTGGTCTAGCAAACACGGGCAGGGAAGGTATATCACTTTTACTGCCCACTGGGTGAACCTTCTGACGGCTGTCAAGCATGTAACCCGTGGCACCCGTGTAGATTTGGTTTTACCGCCACGGATTGCATGCAGGCCTGACTCTTCTTCTCCTCCTCCTCCTACTCCATCCTCCTCCCTCTCCTCCTCAGCTGACTCCTCCTTTTCCGCTGCTAGCGTCTCTTCCACTGCGCCGCCCAAGCTCCCCAGAACCTATTCGACATGCCAGGTGAGACGTTGCCATGCCGTGCTGTGTCTGCTGTGCCTGGAAGCCAAGAGCCACACTGGCCCAGCACTCCTTTCAGCTTTGCGTTCACAGGCAGATCAGTGGCTAACACTGCTCAATTTGACATTTGGTAAAGTGGTGTGTGACAACGGTGCCAATCTGCTTAGCGCATTGAAACAGGGCAAAATCACGCACGTGCCATGCATGGCACACGTCTTAAACTTGGTCGTGCAGCGATTCATTGTCAAATACCCTGGGGTCCAGGACATCTTGCGGCAGGCAAGGAAAATCTCTGCCCATTTCAGAAGATCTTACACGGCCATGGCTCGCCTTGCTGACATTCAGCGGCGACACAATCTGCCGGTCAGACGTCTTATTTGCGATTGCCCGACGCGATGGAACTCAACCTTCTATATGCTTGATAGGCTGCTCCAGCAGAAACGTGCAGTTAACATCTACCTGTATGAACTCTGCGGCAGAACAGGTTCTGGGGAGCTGGGGTTTTTTTTCACCGCGCTGCTCACGCGCGACACATGCAGACTTCTGCGCCCATTTGAGGAGATCACCAAACTGGTCAGTCGCAGCCATGGCGCCATCAGTGACATGGTACCTTATGCCTTCTTTATGGAGCGTGCATTGCGTCGTGTCATTGATCAAGCTGTGGAGGAGCAGGAGCGGGAAGATGAGGAAGTCGCAATGCTGGATGAATTCCCAGGGGGGGCTACTCTATCTGAGACAAATGAACAACAGGAGTCTGAAGAGGAGTCAGAGGAGGATGGTGCCGGGGCGGATGAGGAGGAGCAAGAAGAGCATGCTTTAAACCTTTCTGGGATCACTGTTGTGCGTGGATGGGGAGAGGAGAATGAAGAGGACGAAATTATCCTGGATGATGAGCAGGAGCCAGGCCACCACACCGCTTACACTTTAGTGCAAATGGAGGCCTTCATGCTCCAATGTTTTAATAGGGACCCCCGTATAAAAAGCATAAGGGTCAAGGACCAGTACTGGGTGGCAACGTACTTAGACCCCCGGTACAAACACAAAATGGTGGAAATGTTACCGCCGTCACAGAGGGCTGGCAGAATGGAGCACTTCCAGGCCTTGCTTCAAGAAATGCTGCATTCTGCCTTTGCGTGCGCTGGCAGAGGGGCAATTTCCACTCCCAGAGAAGGAGTTGCGGGTACCAATCCAACAGCGCGTGCAAGAAGAGGCCGGTTTGAAGATGTGTTGGTGACTTCGGATATGAGGTCATTCTTTCAGCCGACCCATCGACAGGTGTCATCCAGATCCAGCATCAGGGAACGCCTAGACCGTCAGGTGTCCGACTACATCGGGTTAACGGCCGATGTGGACGCTCTGAGGAGTGATGAACCCCTGGACTACTGGGTGGGCAGGCTTGACCTCTGGCCAGAGCTTGCCCAATTTGCAATCGAACTGTTGGCTTGCCCCTCATCCAGTGTCCTGTCCGAAAGGACGTTCAGCGCAGCAGGGGGGATCGTGACCGATAAGCGTACTCGCCTAGCTCACGACAGTGTTAACTACCTCACATTTCTAAAAATGAATGAGGCATGGATCTCGGAGGAATTCAACACATGTGACCAGTAGACCATGTATATGTCTATAAACAATTTTTTTTTATCGAGCACAGAGACCTTCTTTCTTCATTTGGCTCACTTCCTTGTCCAAAAAAATCACACCGTACTATATGCCCGTACCATCCTCTTTGAAGAGGTTGAGCGGTGTCACATTTCTACTGGGGCTGCTTATTATGAGGGGCCCCCACCATCCCTGTGCTGTGCTGACATCCTCCTGGGGCTGTACCTCTGCTGTGCATATTATGAGGGGCTCCCACCATCCCTGTGCTATGCTGACATCCTCCTGGGGCTGCTTATTATGAGGGGCTCCCACCATCCCTGTGCTATGCTGACATCCTCCTGGGGCTGCTTATTATGAGGGGCTCCCACCATCCCTGTGCTATGCTCATTATGAGGGGCTCCCACCATCCCTGTGCTATGCTCATTATGAGGGGCTCCCACCATCCCTGTGCTATACTGACTTCCTCCTGGGGCTGCTTACGGTGCAGGTGTCAGTGCTGTATATCACAGTGCTGATGTCAGTACTCTATATCACGGTGCTGCTGTCAGTGCTGTATATCACGGTGCTGGTGTTAGTGCTTTATGTCACGCTGCTGATGTCAGTGCTCTCTATCACAGTGCTGCTGTCAGTGCTGTATGTCACAGTGCTGGTGTTAGTGCTTTATGTCACGCTGCTGATGTCAGTGCTCTCTATCACGGTGCTGTTGCCAGATGACTCTATCAGGGTGCAGGGGTCATTGCTGTATGTCACGCTGCTGGTGATCATCTCCTGCACCCTCTTTGCCTACCCTGAACTTCCCTCTCCTCCATTGCCTTCATGCTCTCCACAGTCCTGAATTGTCACAACAATTTCCCATATAAAAAAAGAATGCTTGTAGTTGTCGATCCCAGATTCACCTCATACATGTGTTATGTCATTGGCCATGTGGTGGGACTATATTTGCACAGCTATTAATTATTTTGTGACTCCAAATTTGACCTGTAGGTTTGCGAAGTTCGCCTCCCATTGAAGTCAATGGGGCCCGCCGCGAACGTTCCGGTTCGTGAACTATCGGCCGCGTTCGCGGTCCGCGTTCGCGAAACGTCCCGTCGGAAGTTCGTCCATCACTACTCAACACAATCCACCCCTAAATGTAGAAATCGACAATACCCTCAAGTCTATATTGCCTCGGCCTCTACGAAACAAAGAGGAGTGCTAATTGCATTTCATAACACTACCCCCTTCACTCTACATAAGGAAATGAAGAATCCTGAAGGACGTTATATATAATTACTGGTCTTCTGTTAGACAATGAAATAACCATAGTTTCATACTATGCCCCAATAGAAATCCTGTTTCGTTCCTCTCACATCTGTTCCCAGTAGTGGAATCACATAAAAGGGTACCCTCGGGGGCGTGGCTTGACGCTGTTCCGAGATGGCCGCCTGATCCCGGAGCTCCCGTCCGAGAGACCCTGCTACATGAGCTCATGCAAGTGATCGACTGCCCTTCTCCCCTAAATTGAGCTCCAAACAACCACACTATGTCAGCGGAGAGACCCCGGTCGCCACCGGAGCCTGACGCTCTCCCAAATAGGCAAATTCCTGAAATATTCAGGTCCCGGCCTACTGGCAGCACCTGAGCCGCGGCCTCGAGTAAGCCGCGGTCCCACAGCAGAAGCCCGCTCCGCGCCAGGCCAGATGCGGACGCCCGAGATCAGCCTGTGATTAGCCTGGAGGACTTGCGCAATGTCGCGGCAGACATTAAGCACACCCTTTCTGCAGCCATCTCAGACCTTCGGACGGATATCCAATCCATGACACTGCAGGTGGAAATATTGAAGCTGCACAGGCCCGCCATGATTCCTCCCTCTGTCAGCTGCAGCAACTCACTGAGTCCCATGCTATTCACCTAAGGGACATTAACAGGCATATGGAGGATCTTGATAACCGAGGGAGACGTCGGAATTTACGAGTGAGAGGTATTCCAGAAACATTAGATCCTGATCTCCTAACTCAGAGGGTAATCAATATCTTTAATGACCTCCTCGAAAGACCCCCGGACACCCCGATTGTGTTTGAACGTATCCACAGAGCTCTACGCCCCAGAGGCCGCGACACCGACCCCCCGAGGGATGTTGTCTGCTGCCTGATAGACTTTACTCTGAAAGAGGAAATCCTTCGCAAGGCCAGGGATAGGAACCAAATCATCTACAGAGGAGTGAACATTAAAATATTCCAAGACCTGTCTAACATCACTCTCCAACGCAGGAGGGAACTCTGACCACTATTGGAAATACTGAGGAACAGAGCCATCCCTTATCGTTTGGAAGTATATTTTCTGCCTATCTGTCTCCCACCAGGGCCGCACAGAAAATTTGAGAGTCCCGGAGGACCTCGACCACTTCTGTACTGCGTTGGATCTGCCCATTGTGGACCTGCCTGACTGGTATAGCGACTTCAGATTACCCACGCTCCACAGAGCAACATCAATGGAAGGAGTGGATGAAGCAGGCAACTACACCATTGGAAGACGCCGCAGACATGCACACCAGCCTCCTCTCCCTCGCTCTCCTCAGAGGAACGCGACCCCACCGAGAAATGGTAGCCCCACTGCATCTCCTGCCCACCGCAGGCCCCGTCATAACTAAGGATCAGATCACTAGTTCAAACTAATGCACGGCACCAGTTGTTACAAATGTCGGCTGTCATTCTGCAGCCACTTTGCTGAAACAGATACCAACCTTACCTGGGGACACCAACGTATGCAGATACTACCCACTTGATGTGAACGCCTTCTAGAGACACTTTCTCACCGTGCGACCCCTTGAGCAATTCCAGTTGATGCCCCCTTCCACACGCCAATCAGATTGCCGTGCTCTCTCTCTCTCTCTCTGTGAGGGCCTCTCCTGCCCCGGACTAGACAAGCCCACTTCTACTCACTTATACAAGCTTTGTGCTAGAGACTTGCCGCACTATCTCTTGATGTCTCCCCCCATATCTTGAACTGGAATCCCCAGCGATATTCAAGGAAACTGACGAGTACTCCACGGTGCCTCTGATGACTTTACCCACCCCTACCCACCCTTTGCCCCCCTGGTGTACCCCCCATGACCCATCTTGGACTGCCATGGACACTACTTGGTTAACCCAGGCTGTAGCTTACCCATCAGGCTCCCCCCATCCCCCACCCTCCCCTTCCCCTCTCTCCCCCCCACCCTTTTTTTTTCTTTTTTCTTTTTCTTGTAGACTAGGCAGCTCATCTATGGACTGATTCATGCCACATTGGCATCTACAAAAGAGTCGGGAGTGAGGTGTCTGGTAATAATGGCCTCTAGCCCTTCAGGGAAATAGCAACTATTTCACTATTACTTGCTCACACTTGACACCCCGTTCAGTTCACTATAACATGAGGCCTGTACTCTCTATTACACGAAGTAGTCGGGAAGCCCTAGTGACTTTCTCAAATGCCATAGGCGGGGCTAGAGGACCTGAATGGTGTTGCGAGGAAAGAAGGGGAGGGACCTACATGCTAGATTTATTCAATGAGGGGGGCCCGCGCAGAGGGAGAGAGAGTAGGGGCAGACCAGACCCTGACAACTGGGAGGGGATCCCCAAGAGCGGTACTGCTGGAGCATTGGATAGGTGAACCGGCATACCTACCAATAGGGGTAGGGACAGCTTGCCTGCAAAGAACTCCCCATCAGGAATGCACTATATGCCGTTGGGTTAATTGTCTCCTCACTCCCGGCTCCGAATAACGCATGTTTTTACACTTTATATTTGTATAAATGTCAAGTTTTTCCCAGGTATAGCATTTACTGTTATCTCTTATGTTTGTTCGCACCTCTGTTTCAAATGTTAAAGCATTTTGGTGTGCCATTCCAAACCTATGTTTTTGAATTTAATTGTTTGATTATCTATGGACAGGACTGCTCCTCACCTCTGTACCTAATTCTGGAGCTCCTCCCTGCACATAGCTCAACCTGTTTAGATGTTTTTGACCTTTTTGGCGTGCACAGGGCTTACGCCCATATTTAAATTCACTATCCATATGGTTGTCCCCCCGAGTTAGCCCTTCCTCTCCACTACCCTGTCGGACCCTGGGGCCCAGAAGCCCCCGTGCTAAGTAACCCGGACTACCTTCGGCCTTCCACCTTCAGGTCATGATTGCTACCCTCCTTGTTACCCTCCTTAGGTCTACAAGAGTGCCCAACCCATCTCCCCTTAGGTTATCGCCATTTGACTGGAACGTACCCTGTTCCCCCCTAGCCCTGAACTTGACTTTTATCCATTAGCCCCCGGGCCCTAGTGCTAAACTGCTGGCCGCTAGTCCGGTATGTTTCCTCCCTCTATCTCATGACGCGGTGCCCTTATTCTGTTACTCTTTGTTACTTTCACTCGACTCCATACCCGGTAACACTTCCAATTGCCCTCATTTACACCTTTAGGTCTCGCTGTGACTGAGCCTCTTCACGTCTCGTGCAACCCCATCTACCACCCCCACGCAACAGACGCTAGTAGTCAGTGTTGATCCGACCGGTGCCCTGTTCGGTATTCCGAGGGTTGGCAGGTTCAACCCAACCACTGGTCCCATCCTCTACCCCCCCTACTCACCTCTCTAGGTACCCACCTCCCCCCTACGCCTATCACCTTCTAGCCCCCCTCCCTCTCCCCCCTTCCTTTTTTCTTTTTCTCTTCATCTTCTCTTTTTCTCTCTGTCCCTCCCCTTCCCCGGGACCCCCCTCTTGAAAGCATTGTACGCGACCCTCACCTCTGATCTCCGACAAAATGTCCCCTCCAATACAAAGCTCCACGAACTTGTCCTTGAAGCTTGTTTCCCTAAATGCTAAGGGATTAAACACCCCGGAGAAATGTCACCAAACACGGTTAACAATGCAGAAACTGAAGGCGGATGTAGTCTTCCTTCAGGAAACCCATTTTTGCTCTAAATCCACCCCTAAACTATCCAACCATGCCTTCCCTGTGGAATTTCACGCAACGTGCCCTACTTCTAAAAGCAAAGGAGTCTCCATACTTCTCTCCAAGCACTTTAAATTCCAAACTATAGACACCCTAGCAGATGAGAACGGGAGATTCTTGCTTATCAAGGGAGCGTTCAAAAATAAAGAAAGATTACACTAGCGAACATATACAGTCCTAATACCTCCCAAGTACCCTTTTTCCGGAGGGTAATGAACCAACTGAGCTCTTTTGCTGAAGGGATGCTGATCCTTGGTGGTGATTTTAACGCCTCCTTAGATCCTCTGCTAGACACTTCCTCAGGGACTTCCAGCTTAACGTTTCGAGCAATCAAACAAATCAAAAAAAGCCTCCAAGAATTACTACTCCATGATACGTGGCGAACGCTTCACCCCAGAGACAAAGATTTCACCTTTTTCTCTGCCCCCCACAATAGGTATTCTCGTATTGACTACCTCATGGTCTCCCAGCAGGATCTACATCATTTAACCAAGGCCTCTGTGGAACCTATGACGATCTCTGATCATCACCCCATCACAGCCCTCTTCACCTTCCCCGAACTGCTTGACCAAACCAGCATTTGGAGATTAGATGCAAGTATCCTAACAGACGAGGTTAGAGAAAAGGAAGTTAGGGACTGTTTGTCCCACTACTTCTTAGACAATGACACACCTGACGTCTCCCCTCTTACACAATGGGAGGCACATAAATGTGTGATAAAAGGCAAATTTATCTCCTTTGCAGCTGCGCTCAAGAAAGAAAGAGCTGCCGCACTGACAGCCCTATTCACGAAACTCAGATCCCTTGAAACAAAACACAAGAAAACACTAGCAGTTAGCAGTAGACACCCATACTGAGTTGATGGATACTCGCACCCAGATCCAAGACATACTAGGCTACCAGACGAGAAGAACCTTTGCCCTCTCCCAGAAATTCTTTTACGAACATGGGAACAAATCAGGTCACTTATTAGCACGCGCACTGAGATCCAAGAAAGCCAAACAAACGATACACCATATCCACTCCCCAGCTGGCTCCACCCTTGAAACGAACGCAGATATAGCCCGGGAATTTGAACGTTACTACACTTCCCTTTACAACCTCGACTCTGAATGCCCACATTCTCCAGACCCCCAAAAGCGTCTGAATGACTTTCACGCATATCTTTCCAGACTTCCTCTTAAAAAAGTTTCCTCTGACGCCCTCCACTCATTGGAAGCACCAATCTCGACGACAGAATGGCTTCAAGCCGTTAAACAATTAAAACCGGGCAAGAGCCCTGGACCTGACGGGCTGACCTCTGCTTACTACAAATTATTCGCAGAGACACTTCAAACACCTTTTCTTAAGGCCTTTAACTCCATTCCTACATCAAAGTCTCTCCCCCGCGGTATCTTAGAAGCCCATATCACCGTTATACCCAAACCCGACAAGGACCCCACAGTCACAAGCAGCTATAGACCAATCTCCCTACTCAATGTGGACATCAAAATATTTGCCTAGATACTAGCCAACAGAATCCTACCATTCATCCCGACCCTCATCTCCCCCGACCAGGTGGGTTTCGTCCCCGGGCGCGAAGCCAGGGACAACACCCTAAAATCTATTAATATTTACCACCTGATAACACAATCTGAACAGAAAGCCTTCTTCTTATCTCTGGACGCGGAGAAGGCGTTTGACAGAGTGGCATGGGACTACATGGAAGCAGTGCTCCTTAATCTGGGTCTTGGCCCTCACATGATGACCATGATCATGTCCCTATACTCTACCCCAACCGCGCGGGTGCGGGTTAATGGCACTCTATCAAACGCCTTCCCCATCAAAAACGGAACAAGGCAAGGCTGCCCCCTCTCCCCGATCTTGTTTATCTTAACCCTAGAACCCCTCCTCCAGACCCTCAACCTAAATAACGACATTAAGGGCGTCCTCACCCCACTTAAAGAGTGCAAGTACGCGGCATTTGCCGACGACATATTGATGTTCCTCACAGAACCTATTACCACCATCCCAATCATTCTATCAGAGTTCAAAAAATTTCAGGCCATTTCCAACCTTAAAATTAATTTTTCCAAATCTTATGCCCTGAACATCTCCCTCCCAGAGACGATCCAAACGCAATGTGAAACAAACTTCCCTATACGCTGGAAGAACGACTCCATCACCTACCTGGGTACTCAAATTCCAAGGAAGATAGCCGACTTATATACTAAAAACCATCTCCCCATCCTACACAATCTTACGGCCGACCTCGAACGATGGAACAAACAAACTCTCTCTTGGTTCGGCAGAATTGCAGTTCTCAAGATGAATGTCCTGCCTCGTTTGCTGTATATTCTCCAAACAGTCCCTATACAGGTCCCTCAAACATTCTTTAAAACATATAATGCCATCTGCTCCAAGTTCCTATGGGGGAACCGAAAACCTAGAATCTCCCTTAAGACTCTATCACGCCCTAAGCACCTTGGAGGCCTGGGCTTTCCAGACATACTTAATTATTACAGAGCAGTCCATTTAACTAGAATTGTTGACTGGAATGTTCGCGATCCCTACAAAGAATGGGTTTCTCTGGAAGCGTCCTTCTCACCCCTTCCACTCGCCTCCTTACCTTGGATGAAACCAACTCATGTTGCTATCTCCACCATCCTCCACCCCCTCATACGCCCTACGCTAAAATGCTTCCAGCAGATCTGTTCCCGTATGAAAATCTCATCGACTCCGGGACCCTTAACCCCAATTAAATGCAACCCAGACTTCCCACCCGGCTTATCTCCAGAATTTTTGTCAGATAACTGGCCACAAGACAGATTGAATGCTTACCACTTCTACGAGAGAGGGAAACTCGTTCCCGCACTGGTCATCGCCAGCAACTTAGATAGACCACCCATCCCTCCCTGGACCTACCTATTAATTGCACATTACCTGCGGTCTCTAAACATGAACTCTCAATGCTCTAGGCCACTAACTCCATTCGAAAAACTGTGCACTCAATCAACCCCCCAAAGACATCTGATAGCGTTCACCCACAACCTACTCTTTGACGAAGAGCGTCCTGGTTCCACCACTTCGTGCAAACGGTGGGAGGAAGATCTAGCCTTGTCAATCAGTGACGAGCAATGGGATGCCATCTTCCATACCATTCACAGGGGATCGTTAAATGTTAGCACTCAAGAGAATGGCTATACAATTCAATCGAGATGGTACTGTACACCCTCTCTCTTACACAAATTTGCCCCTAACACCACCGACATTTGCTGGAGGTGCAACCAAGACAGGGGAACGCCACTTCACATCTGGTGGTCGTGTCCCCCACTGCAGAGTTGCTGGAGAGAAGTATGCAGACTCACCACCCAAATTACCACATACAACATTGACTTGACCCCATCCTAATGCCTCCTCCACCTCTCGCCCTTACCGAGACTAGCTTATCATGGCTCTCTAGCTATGCACATGCTTAACGCGGCTAAACAGTGTATCCCTGTTCACTGGGGCTCATCCAGAGTTCCCTCCATTAAAGAGTGGTTCACCAGAATCAACAAAACAGCTGAAATGGAGGAGCTGATTCACATATCCAGGGACAACCCCTTTAAATTCAGCACAAAATGGGCTTGTTGGAAACACTTCCAGACCACTACCGATTACTCGGACGCATACAGATAAGGACATTTTGAACAGTAGATTTGATGCTCTGATCTACAAACCCCAGTATTCATTGGAATTGGAGATCCCAGTACTCGAGAGGCGGATGAGGAGACAAGCCATGTATCATTTGGCATGCTCCGGGGGGGGGGGGGGTCATGGGGAAGGGGACCCCGGACAACTTAAGTCTCTCCTGTACCTATGCTTTCCCCCTCTGCCCTCCCTACTGCCCCCCCCCCCCTCTTTTCTTTCTCCCTCCTTTTCCTTTCTCTTCTTCATCCTCCCCCTTCTGCCCCCTTCCTTCGACCGATTCCTGACCCCTGGCATCCCAGCCCAGGCACACACACATACCACTACATCTCAACGGCACAGATTCCCAACAACACATCACTACCACCATTATCCATGGAACCCTTTCAGGTAACTACATGACGCGACCTGGAAAGTCTGATACCTAAACTGTCCCATGATTTACCCCAAGACCTCACTGGGGCAGATCCAACCCCTCACACTTTTGGCCCCAACTTTCTCCCCCAGATGGACCCCTTATCTGACCAAGACGGAGATCTCCATTGCACCATGTTGCGAACCATATCAGGCCCTTCTTAGTTTCTAATTCCCTTCTCTTTCACTCTTGGTAGTTGACCGGAACCTATCAGACTGTATCCTTGTATCTCATACCTTTATGGACATGTCATTTTAAGAGTGTTTATATGCACAGCCTCACCAAACTCACTTCATGTTTATTTTGAAACTTTGTTGGCATCTTACTCCTCCAGTTGTTGGAGATCTCTGTACATCTGTATTCCAATGCCTATTATTTCTTTTCAATAAAAATTGTATTGAAAAAAAAAAAAAAAGGGTACCCTCATGATGTGTGGGGACTCAAATAAAGTAATATACCAAATTCTAGACAAATCGCCTACACCTCTACAACCTTAACGCCTTAATTTCCGACAGCTCCTTGATCAACATTCTCTTATTTACTCTTGGCGTGAACAAAATTTTAAAAGAAGACAATATACATTTTATTCTCATCCCCACAAAACATTTTCTTGTGTAGACCACCAATTTGTCCACTTTGGCACTTCACTACAAATACAAAATTCCTTAATCATCCCATGTGCATGGTCAGACCACAATGCGGTCATGCCAACCTTCTCATCCTTGATCCCAAGGCCTAATTACTGATTCTGGAGTATAAAAGACAATTTATTAGTTGACCTAACATATTGCCTAAAAATTGAAAAAGCCATTCAAGATTACATTGCAAATTATTTACCAACAAATATAAATCCACTGACATTATGGGAAGCTCTCAAACCATCCATTAGAGGAGTCTGTATCAGCCAAGCATCTTACCGCCGCAAATTAAAACAGCAAATTTACAACAATTTAGAGGAAACTTTTTACAAAGCATCTGAAGAGTTCCAAAATTTGCCTTCTCAATCTACTAAACTAGCCAATGATACAGAAAAGTTAAAACTGGACCTCTTTTTGACAAACTCGGTGGTACAGACTCTTCGCAAAACAAAACATACACTATATATGAAAACATACATACCAACCACTTTCTTAGCATTAACACTACGCAGAGCTGACCACATTCCAAAACGGATTTGACTACAATTAACCAAAAAAAACATATTCTAGTAATCCACAGAAAATACTAAATGAATTCTGCAGAAAACTCAAGGATTTATACCAAAATACACATACATTCGACCCAAAAAGCTTAGACACTCTACTATCCTCTATCCAACTTCCCTCCCTTTCTGCTACTCAACAAGAAAACTTAGATAAACAGATCACAAATTTGGAAGTCACATCTGCAATTAAATCATTAAAACTACACAAAACGCCCAGGCCCTGATGGATTCTCAGCCACCTTTTATAAATACTTTACTACACTACTATTCCCATTATGACAAACACATTTAATTCTCTCTTAGCCCTTGTACACATGGTCAGACATTCTGACAACCAAATCCGTTGGATTTTGTCCGATGGATTTTGTCCGAAACTGTTGCATACACACGATCGGACAAAGTTGTCAGAAAATCCAATTGTACATAACGTGATGGCGTTATTTTGTTACGATGGGACTACGTTCAGGCTAGTAGCCAATAGCTTTGGTCTAGGAATTTGATCTGAGCATGCGTGGCACTTTGTCCGTCGGAGTAGGCTACACATGATCGGAGTATGTCCGATCGGAGCATTTTGTCTGAAAATTTTATGGACAAGTTGTAAAACTTGGTCCGACAGATACTCCGATGGAAACAGTCCGATGGAGACCACACACAGTCGGATTATCCGACAAAACGGTCCGATAGGACACATTCCGTCGGAATCTCAGACTGTGTGTACAAGGGCTTAGAAGAATATTCCTTTAGCACAGAATCCTTACTAGCTTCAATATCCATGATTCCTAAACCATAAACTGATGACACTTCATGGTCTAACTATAGGCCAATCTCAATACTCAACTTAGACATTAAAAAATTAGCTAAGATCCTATCTAACAGACTTAACCCAATTATCTGAACACTGATTCATAAAGATCAAACTGGTTTCATTCCCTCCAGACAAACAGGTGATAACATTTGTCATGCTACCCTACTAGCCCATATATCCAGACCACGCAAAATCCCTGCTTGCTTCCTCTCAATCAATATACAAAGGGCATTTGACACTTTGGCATGGTCTTATCTTATTGCCATTCTTCAAAGATGGGGATTTGGAGAACAGTTCCTGAAATGGATTTCCTCTCTTTAGCAAAATCTAAAAGTTTATGTATCCTACTCGGGTTACCGCTCCGACCCCTTCAACATTGAAAGAGGAACCAGGCAGGATTGCCCATTATCCCCTCTTCTATTCTCCTTAGCAATTGAACCCCTAGCCCAACTCATTAGATCCAATATAAATATAAAAGGTCCTGAACTAGGTGGTCACCAGCACAAATTATGTATGTTTGCTGATGATATCTTAGTATTTCTAACCTCGCCCCTGCTATCAGCCCCAAACCACATTGAAATACTTACTAAATTCAGTAAATTATCTGGCCTCAAAATTAACCAACATAAATCACAAGCCCTAAATATTTCATTATCACCTGAATTACAAAAACAATTACAAGACTCCCTTCCATTTAAATGGTCGACAAAACATATATCATACTTAGGGATCTCATTAACTGCTAATCCAGCTGACTTATACTCTGAAAATTATCCACCCATGCTAACTCAACTAACTGCCTTAATGAAAAAATGGTCTTCTTTACCGTTAGCATGGATGGGTAGAATCACTGTGGTTAAAATGTCAATACTACCTAAAATGTTATACCTTATACATCTTCCTGCTCATATTTTCTGTGTACTGCAGCACAAATCATCCCAATTTATTTGGGGTAAGCTTAAACCACGATTACCACAACCTACCCTATTTATGCCCTTAATCCGTGGAGACCTAAGTGTTCCCAACTTCTCGAAATATTATTATGTTTCACAATTAGCACAAATAGCTAAGTACCATGCCACAAAAGAAATTCCTCTTTGGGTAGCAATAGAATCATCCCGGTTTGGTCTCCAATCTCCACTTAACCCACTCCTCTACTTTTTACACAATCCCTCCTTCTACCCAGCTTGGACTTTACCTTCCTCCTTCATGGCCTGGATAAATGTGGGCCTTACACGAATACATCACCTCTATGAATCTGATAAAATCATAACATTCCCAACACTAAACAAATCTCACAATATACCTAATAATGAAACATTTAGATATTTACAAACATATTTAAAAAAGTTTTGTCCCAAAATGCCCCCACAAACTTGACAACTCCAAACTATACTACCTTTGAACGAGCTTGTATATCAGATCCACACAGGCGAAGACTTATCTCAGACCTATATGCCCAACTGCTTTCACATACAACCTCCTCTCCCCCATCTTATACTTCTAAATGGGAGGCTGATTTAAATCTTCCTCCAGACACATTAGATTGGGCACATGTCAGGGAAATAGCCGCAGTTTTGTGAGACACGTTCGTGTTAACGCGCGTCGGCGCCTACACAAGCGCAAAGTAGTTTTTAGACGTACGACCGACGCGACGTCTAACCGGGCGGGCTTACGCGGTGATGCCACGAATACGCAACGTACCAGACGTAGGCGTACGATCGCTCCGACGCGCCCGCGGCGTGACCCGGCCAGTTCACCTATTTAAACGTTCGCCTGACACTCCTGCATTGCTGGATTATCGTCAGCTCTCCTGAGAACCTGTACCTGTGCTTCCTGTTACCTGATCTTCTGTGCACCGACCCGGCTTGTCTGACCCGTTCCTGTTGTCTTCCTGGCTCCGACTCTTGGCTTGTACCTGACGTTCCAGATCTGCTTCCTGAACCCGACCTCGGCCTGTCTTGACCACTCTCTGGACTTCCGCTGCCTATTCTCGGATCTCCTAAGCACGGTTGCCCATCCAGGCTTGTCCATCTGCTACCTGGTCTCTACTATTGCTACCCGGCAACCCGTGCCACTGTGGGCACTACATCCCTGTGCCAACTTCAGGGTTGTGCTGCGCTCGGCCGCAAGGGGAGCCCTCTCAGCATTTCGGCCTCATCCTAGACTCTGACAGTATAATCCAGCCATGACAGAGGTCGACAGAGGTGACTCCCCATTGGAGGCCGTCCTACGAGAACTCACGGCCCTTGCTCCAGCTATTCAGGAGCTCCGAGAGAAACATCACCGGCTGGAGGAGCGCCTGCAACATCCGCCTGAACCACCCACCTGCTCTGGTCAAGTTCCGGTGTCTACAATTTCAGCGGTCCTAGAACCACGAGTCCCAGTTCCAGAACACTTCTTCGGGGACCGGAGAAAATTCAGATCTTTCAGAAACTCATGTTTCCTCTACTTTTCCCTGCAACCTCAGACCTTTGCTTCAGAGACAACCAAGGTGGGATTCACCATCTCATTACTGAGGGACGATCCCCAGATGTGGGCCCATGGCCTGCTGGAACAATGCAGCCCTTGTGTGAATACCCTGGACCTGTTCTTTGAAGCCATGGCCCGCTTGTACGATGACCCTTTCCGGACAGCCACAGCCGAGGCAGCCTTGCATACTCTTCGCCAGGATGGGCGACCTGCAGAGGACTATTCAGTGGAGTTCCGTACCTGGAGCTCTGACTCTGGCTGGAATGAGGCGGCCCTCAAATTTCAATATCGTATGGGGTTGTCCGAAGCTCTTAAGGATGAGTTGGCCAGACTAAAGATCCCCACTACGCTCGAAGAACTCATCCAACTCGCCATCCAGCTTGACAGGCGTTTACGGGAACGTCAGCTAGAACGCTCTCAGACTGCGTGCTCCATCCAGGCCCCACCTCCAGCCTGCCCAGCAGTATCCCCCGTTCTGAGGGGCATTCCTCGTCCCGCTTTAACCTTTGAAAAGAGACTCCTCCGTCGTCAGGCACATCTCTGTTTTTACTGTGGGGGATCAGGACATTTCATTAGCAACTGCCCTACAAGGCCGAGTAAGCCAGCTCCAAACACTCCTTCCCATCTTCAGGTAGCAATGACAGTTTCTGCCCACATCGCTCTTCCAGTTACGTTGATGGTGGCGGGCAGCAGGATCCCCCTACAAGCAATCATTGACTCCGGAGCCTGTAGTTGCTTCCTGGACCTAACCTTGGCCAGGAGTCTGGCTCTCCCACTGAATCGCAAGGAACAGAGACTGACCGTCCGTTTGGCCGATGGCTCTTTACCTAGTTCAGGTCTTGTCACCCAGGAAACTAGTCCCATCCTGACAATCACCGGTTCGGGTCACCAAGAATTCCTTAAATTCGACATTCTGAGCTCCCCGATGTTCCCTGTTATCCTAGGGATCCCTTGGCTACAAGCTCACAACCCCCAGATCAATTGGCTCACAAGGGCGGTTTCCTTCACATCGGCCTATTGCCAGCAGCACTGTCTGGACTCCACCCCTCACGAATTGCCCGGCTGTTTGACCGTGCAACCCGCTCCCGGTCCGGCTTCTCGCATACCAACAGTCTACCAGGAATTCAGAGACGTTTTTGATAAAAGGAGAGCCGATACCCTACCTCCGCACCGCCCCTATGACTGCCCCATTGAATTACTACCTGGGGCCCCCATTCCTTTTGGTCGGATATTCCCCCTTTCGGAGACGGAACTGGAGGCTCTACGACTGTACATTGACGAAAACCTGGCCAAGGGATTCATTCGTCCCTCTTCATCCCCTGCCGGAGCAGGTATCTTCTTTGTGGAGAAGAAGGATAAGACCCTAAGACCATGTGTGGACTATCGGGACTTAAATAATATTACCCTCAAAAACCGGTATCCTCTTCCGCTTATCCCTGAACTCCTTCAAAGATTCCGTACCTCTCGTGTCTTTACAAAACTTGACCTACGTGGGGCTTATAATCTTGTCCGTATCCGGGAAGGGGACGAATGGAAGACTGCGTTCAGAACAAGATTCGGTCACTTCGAATATCTGGTCATGCCCTTTGGGTTATGTAACGCCCCGGCAACCTTTCAACATTTTATCAATGATATTTTTCGGGAGTACCTTGACCACTTTGTTGTCGCCTACCTTGACGACATCCTGATTTTCTCACCCTCACTAGAGCTTCATAGAGTACATGTCAAGAAAGTACTACATATTCTTAGAACTCATGGGTTATATGCCAAAGCCGAAAAGTGTGACTTTGAAAAGGAATCTATCCATTTCTTGGGACTTATTATTTCCACAGGGGGAATCGCCATGGACCCGCAGAAGGTGAAATCCATTCTGGACTGGCCCGCTCCTGCTGACAAGAAGGGTGTACAGAGGTTTATTGGCTTCGCAAACTTTTATCGAAGGTTCATACGGGGCTTCTCCACCATCGTAGCTCCCATCACTGTGACTACTCGCCAGCACACCAAGTTTCACTGGTCCCCAGAAGCTCAGTCCGCTTTCGATCAGCTCAAGACCCTATTTACCTCCGCGCCCATCCTGCGACACCCAGATCCCGCCTTACCCTTCGTACTAGAAGTTGATGCCTCGGAGGTGGCCACCGGGGCGATCTTATCCCAACGCCAAGGTCCCAAAGCCTTACTGCACCCTGTAGCCTTCTTCTCTCGGAAGATGAGTCCCCCAGAGAAGAACTATGATGTAGGGGACCGGGAACTTCTAGCGATCAAGACCGCCCTTGAAGAATGGAGGTACCTCCTAGAGGGCGCCGCTCACCCCATTTTAATTTTCACAGATCATAAGAACCTGGAGTATCTCCGTACGGCCAGACGCCTAAGACCCCGACAGGCCCGGTGGGCCTTGTTCTTTTCAAGATTTCATTTCCATATTACCTACCGCCCAGGATCTAAAAACAGCAAAGCGGATGCCTTATCTAGAATGTTCCCCGACACTCCTGAGGGGGCCCCACCTAGTACAATTTTATCCTCCCAGAATTTCCTGTTAATACAACCAGACCTGAAATCTTCTATTGAACTGGCTACTAGACAGTGCACGGAGACCGAAGCTTCCACCCTGAGGAGTCAAGGAGGGCTTCTATGGCACCAGGACAAGGTTTTTGTTCCCCAGCAGGTCAGGCTACTAGTACTGAAGACCCTCCACGATCACCCACTTGCAGGCCATTTTGGAGTGCGGAAGACGACAGACCTTGTACGGCGGTGTCACGGTCGTTCCACTACCCCGATCGTACAGAAGAGACGTACCTGCAGGGTTCCTGTACGACGGGATCTCCGACGCCCTCGGACGCGGGTCGACGCGAACAAACACGCGCGGGTGCACGCAGGTCCCAACAGACGTTCGCAGGTGCGCGCCGACACAAGCGGGCGTTCGCACCGTACAGACGTGCGCGGGGTCACGAGCGTAACCACGGCCACCTGCGGGGGTACGCAAACGGGCCGTACGACCAATCCTGTTGCCCAATAGACTATTTAAGGCCACAGCTCCTGCTCCTCGGCGCTGTTCGGCCTACAGCGTTCCTGAGACTTCTGCTGTTTGTTCGTGATTGTGTTCCTGATATTATACCCGACCTGTTCCTGGACTCTGCCTGTATTCCGCCTGCCCTTGACCTTTGCCTGATTGACTACGCCTCTGCCTCCCGCTTCTGTACCTCCGCTGCCAGATAGTTGCCGACCCTGCCTGACTGACCACGCCTCTGCCTCTCGCTTCTGTACCTCCGCTGCCTGATAGTTACCGACCCAGCCTGATTGACTACGCCTGTCTGCCCGAAGTCCGGCACCCATTGACTCTGCCACCTTGCCGGTCCACTTGTGCCAGCCGCCCAGCAGTCCTTGACTGACATCCAACGCCAGGTGCACCTGCCGTTCCTGTTACCACCAGTTCCAGTTGTATCCGCTATCTGCTATCCGGCTAGGCACTTGTGTCCTCCGGGCTCCTGAACCCCTGTCTCCATCACCAGGGGCTCGAGAGCCGGTGGTTTACGAGGCGCCGCTCCCTGCACGTCGGGGCTCTCTAACCAGGTACGTGACAGTACCGAACAGCCAGGATGTCTGAGCCCTCGCAGGGAGCGTCTCCCATGGATGAACTCTGCCATCATCTAGCCGGCCTCACCCAGGCCGTGAAGAGCCTACAAGAAGGCTACGGACGTTTGGAGGAACAGGTCCAGGCCCTATCTGCCGCAGCCCCGGCTGCCTCTGGGTCTCCAGGCCCACCATCAGTGGTCATGTTGCCGCCAGAACCAAGGGTACCTACACCAGACCGCTTCTCCGGTAACCGGAATAAGTTCAGGGCCTTCCGGAACTCCTGCGAGCTCTTTTTCGCCCTCCAACCCCGGACTTTTTCTCTTGAGGCAACAAAAGTGGGGTTCGTCATTTCTCTATTAACCGACGAACCTCAGACCTGGGCACATCGTCTCCTCGAACGGAAGGACCCCTCTTTGGATTCTTTGAACGATTTCTTCCTAGCCATGTCCCGACTGTACGAGGACCCGCAACTCGCCGCCACTGCAGAAGCAGCTTTGCATGTACTCCAGCAGGGTCGCAGGCCAGTAGAGGACTATGTGTCTGAGTTCAGGCGTTGGAGTGCCGACACAGAGTGGAATAACTCAGCCCTTCGCTACCAGTTCCGCATGGGACTTTCGGAGGCATTAAAGGATGAATTGGCTCGCGTGGGAACCCCTGAAACCCTCGAAGCCCTCATCGATCTCTCGATTCAGATTGACAGGCGTTTGAGGGAACGTCGTTTAGAGCGCTCAACTTCCACTTCTCGCCCAGTCTGGATGATGCCGCGGGTTCCAAGTCCCAACCCTCCGGTCCTTCCTGCTCCACCTGCTCTGGATCCTTCGGAGCCTATGCAACTGGGTCTACTTCGCCCTTCCTTGACGCCCGAGGAGCGCCAACGCCGGAGAACTGGCAACCTTTGCCTTTATTGTGGGGAATCTGGACATTACGTTCGCACCTGCCCCGCCAAGTCACGTAAGTGCCTTCTTGCACCTTCTGCTTCTCCTGCCATTCTGCCCAGCACCAACACCATCTCTCACCTGGTTGTACCTCTTCTCCTACAGTTTTCCGGAGGGACTCTCAGCGTTGACGCCATCATAGACTCTGGAGCTTGCAGCGGCTTCATGGACCTGTCTTTTGCCCTGAAGAATAACATCCCTCTTCGGCCTAGGGTAAAGGGACTTTCAATCTTTCTGGCCGACGGCTCCTCCCTTAAATCCGGACCCGTTACTCAGGAGACGTCCCCGCTTTTCGTCACCATAGCCGGAACTCATCAGGAATTCCTGAGTCTGGATATCATCAAATCCCCCCTGTTTCCTGTGATCCTGGGCATGCCCTGGTTGAAGGCCCACAACCCTCTGATTAACTGGTTCACTGGAGAAGTAGAGTTCCCGTCTGCATATTGTCATCAAAACTGCTTCCCAGCCGCCAACACAGATCCTGCCTCTTCTTCTCTGCTCTGCATGGAAACAGACACCGAGCTCCGACGGGTTGTGCCCGAAGCTTACCACCAGTTTTTAGATGTATTCAGTAAAAAGGGCGCAGAGACTTTACCTCCCCACAGGCAATACGATTGCCCTATTGACCTACTCCCGGGAGCGGAGATCCCGTTCGGGAGGATCTTCCCCTTATCTGAAACCGAGCTGGGTGCTTTAAAAACCTACCTGGACGATAACCTGAAGAAGGGTTTCATACGACCATCCACTTCCCCAGCAGGCGCAGGGATTTTCTTTGTTCAGAAGAAGGACCATTCCTTACGGCCCTGTGTGGACTACCGAGCACTCAACAAAGTTACAATTAAGAACCGTTATCCTCTACCGTTAGTGCCCGAATTATTTCAGAGACTGGGGTCGGCCAAGGTGTTCTCCAAGTTAGACTTACGGGGCGCGTACAACCTCATTCGCATTCGCAAAGGCGACGAATGGAAGACCGCCTTCCGTACCCGCTTCGGACATTATGAGTACCGAGTTATGCCCTTTGGACTTTGTAACGCTCCCGCTACATTTCAACACTTTGTTAACGATGTCTTTAGAGAGTACCTTGATTTGTTTGTTGTTATATATCTCGATGACATCTTAATCTTCTCTTCCTCTTTAGCTGAACACCGGGAGCATGTGAGAAGTGTCCTGGCCCGTCTCCGCCTCCATGGCCTTTACGCCAAACCGGAGAAGTGCGTTTTCGAACAGCAGAGTATCCAATTCCTGGGCTTAATCATCTCCGTAAACGGCATAGAGATGGACCCACAGAAAATTTCAGCCATCATAAACTGGCCCGCTCCCTCGGACAAGAAAGGGGTCCAACGCTTCGTGGGATTCGCGAACTTTTACAGAAAATTCATCAGGGGATTTTCTTCCATTATTTCCCCCATCACTGAGCTGACCAAGCAGAACCAGAAATTTCAGTGGACCCCTAGGGCTCAGGAGGCCTTCGAAACTCTGAAAAACCTGTTTATCTCTGCCTCAATTCTCAAACACCCCGACGCCTCGCTGCCTTATATCCTAGAGGTGGACGCTTCGGAAGTGGCCGTCGGGGCAGTACTTTCCCAGAGACAGGGACCCAAGTCACTTCTGTACCCGGTGGCTTTCTTCTCCCGCAAACTCTCAGAAGCTGAGCGCAACTACGATGTCGGTGACCGGGAGCTCCTAGCGATCAAGGCAGCATTGGAGGAATGGCGCTATCTCCTTGAAGGCGCCTCTCATCCAATCCTGGTCTATACCGACCATAAAAATCTCGAGTATTTGAAAGCAGCCAAGCGATTGAAACCTCGGCAGGCCCGGTGGGCACTTTTCTTTTCCAGATTTGTGTTCCACATCACATACCGGCCCGGGTCAAAGAATGTGAAGCCTGATGCTCTTTCCCAGATGTACAACGAAGCTGTGGAACCTCATACCCCCGACACCATCCTGCCTCCAGGAAACTTCCTTCTGCTCCAGGAAGGCCTCCTATCTCAAATTAAACAGGCTTCCAGCGATCCAGCCATCCCACCGGACATCTCCTTAACCTCCAAGGACGGACTTCTCTGGCACCTGGACCGAATCTTCGTCCCCCAAGAGATCCGCACGGCGGTCCTCAGTTCCTGTCACGACCATCCATTGGCCGGTCATTTTGGGGTGTCCAAGACCACGGACTTGCTCCAGCGCACGTTCTGGTGGCCCCAGATGAGGAAGCATTGCAGGGAATATGTGGAGGCATGCACCACCTGCATCAGGAATAAAGGTAGCAAATTAGGGGCTTGGGGCTTGTTGAGACCTTTACCCATCCCGGACAGACCATGGAAGATGATATCTATGGACTTTATAGTGGATCTGCCCCTCTCTGAAGGCTTCTCCTCTATCCTGGTAGTGGTAGACAGGTTTACCAAGATGGCCCACTTCATACCGATGAGGGGGACCCCGTCGGCCACAGAAACGGCCAAGGCCTTTATTAAGGAAGTAGTAAGGCTCCACGGTGTTCCTGCTGACATTACCTCTGACAGAGGAGTACAATTTACGTCTAGGTTCTGGAAAGCCCTCTGTGAAGCCCTGAAGATTGAGCTCCGTCTCTCCTCGGCCTATCACCCTCAAACCAATGGCCAGACCGAGCGAACCAACCAGACGTTAGAGCAATATCTGCGTTGTTTCTCCTCTTTCTCTCAGGATGATTGGGCATCACTTTTACCGCTTGCAGAGTTTGCTTATAATAATGCTACTCATTCTGCCACTAAACAGTCACCATTTTTTGCAAATTTTGGTTTTCATCCGTCCTTTTTGTCCGGTAGTCTCCCCGAATGTTCTGTACCTGCAGTCCTGGAGGACCTTAATTTTTTTTTGAACAATAACAAGCTTCTTCAAGAGACCCTGGCGAAGACCCAGAAATGCTATAAAGAGGCCTTTGACAAGAGGAGAAGAGGGGAACTTGACCTCCAGGTCGGGGACCTGGTCTGGTTGTCCACACTAAATTTGAAGCTAGCCTGCCCATCCAAGAAGCTGGGCCCGAGGTTTGTGGGTCCATTTCCCATCGTAAGGAAACTAAATGACGTGGCCGTCGAGCTGAAACTCCCGGAGTCATTCAGGATACACCCGGTCTTTCATGTCTCGCTACTGAAGCCTGCGGTTCCTGATCCCTTTGTTGACCGGAATACCAATCCTCCTGAGCCCGTGACAATTGATGGGGAACTGGAGTACGAGGTCGAGTCCATCCTGGACTGCAGGAAGAGACGGAACCAGATCCAGTTCTTGGTAAAGTGGAAGGGCTACGGCCCTGAGGAGAACTCGTGGGAACCAGAGTCCAACCTGCATGCTGCAAAACTAGTCCAAGCCTTTAAGAGGTCCCATCCTGATAGGATGATGCAGTTGGGCATCCGGAGGTTGCCCTTTGGGGGGGGGCAATGTCACGGTCGTTCCACTACCCCGATCGTACAGAAGAGACGTACCTGCAGGGTTCCTGTACGACGGGATCTCCGACGCCCTCGGACGCGGGTCGACGCGAACAAACACGCGCGGGTGCACGCAGGTCCCAACAGACGTTCGCAGGTGCGCGCCGACACAAGCGGGCGTTCGCACCGTACGGACGTGCGCGGGGTCACGAGCGTAACCACGGCCACCTGCGGGGGTACGCAAACGGGCCGTACGACCAATCCTGTTGCCCAATAGACTATTTAAGGCCACAGCTCCTGCTCCTCGGCGCTGTTCGGCCTACAGCGTTCCTGAGACTTCTGCTGTTTGTTCGTGATTGTGTTCCTGATATTATACCCGACCTGTTCCTGGACTCTGCCTGTATTCCGCCTGCCCTTGACCTTTGCCTGATTGACTACGCCTCTGCCTCCCGCTTCTGTACCTCCGCTGCCAGATAGTTGCCGACCCTGCCTGACTGACCACGCCTCTGCCTCTCGCTTCTGTACCTCCGCTGCCTGATAGTTACCGACCCAGCCTGATTGACTACGCCTGTCTGCCCGAAGTCCGGCACCCATTGACTCTGCCACCTTGCCGGTCCACTTGTGCCAGCCGCCCAGCAGTCCTTGACTGACATCCAACGCCAGGTGCACCTGCCGTTCCTGTTACCACCAGTTCCAGTTGTATCCGCTATCTGCTATCCGGCTAGGCACTTGTGTCCTCCGGGCTCCTGAACCCCTGTCTCCATCACCAGGGGCTCGAGAGCCGGTGGTTTACGAGGCGCCGCTCCCTGCACGTCGGGGCTCTCTAACCAGGTACGTGACAGGCGGTCCCTATGGTGGCCTACCTTAAAGGCGGACTGTAAGGCATACGTAGATTCCTGCACCATCTGCCAGCGCAACAAAGGACCTAACACCAGATCCTGGGGTCTATTAAGACCGCTGCCAGTCCCGGAGAAACCATGGAAAGAAATTTCCATGGATTTTATTGTGGAACTACCGCCCTCTGAAGGATTTACGGCCATCTTGGTGGTCGTAGATCGCCTGTCCAAGATGGCACATTTCTTGCCGCTTAAAGGGACTCCCTCTGCCCTGGATACAGCAAAAACTTTTGTTAAAGAGGTTGTCCGGTTACACGGGGTACCTGATAGTATAGTATCTGACAGAGGGGTTCAATTCACCTCTAAATTTTGGAAGGAACTGTGCAAATTGCTTTCAATTAAGATTTGTCTATCATCTGCCTACCACCCACAGAGTAACGGACAAACCGAAAGAACTAATCAAACACTAGAGCAGTACCTGCGATGCTTCTGCTCCTTCTCCCAGGACGATTGGGCCTCCTTGCTACCTTGTGCGGAATTCGCCTATAATAACTCCGTGCACGCCTCCACCAACCAGTCACCCTTCTGGGCAAACTACGGATTCCACCCTTCATTCCTGCCTAACACCATCCCTGAGTCATCCGTCCCGGCAGTTCAAGACCGAGTAAAATTTATTCACTCGAACTATCTAATACTCCAAAACACCATGAGAAGGGCCCAGGAGGAATATAAGAAGCAGTATGACAGAAGGAAGCGAGCCAACCCCATCTTTAAGACAGGGGATAAGGTGTGGCTTTCAGCAGCAAATCTCAGACTGCCTTGTCCTTCCCGGAAACTGGGACCTAAATTTCTGGGTCCTTTTGAAATCAAACGAGAGATTAATCCCGTAGCCTTTGAACTTGTTTTACCTGACTCGTTTAAGATCCATCCTATATTTCATGTCTCCCTCCTTAAACCTGTTACCTTTAGTCCATTTTCAGGAAGAGAAGAAATGCCTCCGCCTCCGGTTCAGGTTGGTGAAGAAACCGAATACGAAGTTGAGTCCATCCTCGACTGTCGTCGAAGAGGTAGGACCATTCAGTTTTTAATTAAATGGAAAGGGTATCCTGCTGAAGAGAACTCGTGGGAGCCTGCCGATCACGTACATGCTCCTGAACTTTTACGAAGGTTCCGCACCCGACATCCTGAAAAGTGGGCTCGGTTGGGCATCCGGAGGCTGCCCCTTGGGGGGGGGCACTGTCAGGGAAATAGCCGCAGTTTTGTGAGACACGTTCGTGTTAACGCGCGTCGGCGCCTACACAAGCGCAAAGTAGTTTTTAGACGTACGACCGACGCGACGTCTAACCGGGCGGGCTTACGCGGTGATGCCACGAATACGCAACGTACCAGACGTAGGCGTACGATCGCTCCGACGCGCCCGCGGCGTGACCCGGCCAGTTCACCTATTTAAATGTTCGCCTGACACTCCTGCATTGCTGGATTATCGTCAGCTCTCCTGAGAACCTGTACCTGTGCTTCCTGTTACCTGATCTTCTGTGCACCGACCCGGCTTGTCTGACCCGTTCCTGTTGTCTTCCTGGCTCCGACTCTTGGCTTGTACCTGACGTTCCAGATCTGCTTCCTGAACCCGACCTCGGCCTGTCTTGACCACTCTCTGGACTTCCGCTGCCTATTCTCGGATCTCCTAAGCACGGTTGCCCATCCAGGCTTGTCCATCTGCTACCTGGTCTCTACTATTGCTACCCGGCAACCCGTGCCACTGTGGGCACTACATCCCTGTGCCAACTTCAGGGTTGTGCTGCGCTCGGCCGCAAGGGGAGCCCTCTCAGCATTTCGGCCTCATCCTAGACTCTGACAGCACAAATCTGGCAAAATACTAAATCTGCTGCACCAAACATAGTAGCCCTTGAAACAAATTATAAGGTTCTTACCAGGTGGTACCTAGTGCCAGCACGAATATCAAAATTCCTTCCCCAATACCCCCTCAATGTTTTCGAGGCTGTAGTGACCCAGGTACACATCTACACATTTGGTGGACTTGTCACTTAGCCCAAACCTTTTGGTCAAAAATATTTAATATTCTCTCTACAATGTTTGATACTACTTTACAACTTGATCCATTGGTGGCTCTCTTAAATAATAAACCACGAAACATAACACAACCACAATTTAAACTCATACTATATGTCACAACGGCAGCAAAACAATCTATAGCTAAAGCCTGGAAATCAGACAAGCTCTGTGAAGTATCAGTAAAACAACATTTAACACAAGCTATGATCCATGCCAAAATGGAGGCAATCATACTTGATAAATTTGTTAAATTTGAAACACTATGGCTTCCATGGATAACACACATTCTACCGCAAGATTTTGACTTCTCACTTTTTTTACCCTGATGAGGCTCACCACATTTATGGACACTAATGTTATATGATGCCTTGTATATTTAAACAATCGATTCCCTCTGGAGACCCCCCATTCCCTCCAACCTCCTTTTAGATCCCAACTTATTACATTTTTTAATTAATTTTTAGATATGTATAATAGTGGGAATGTATTATTCCATTCTTATATTGACTTACTCTTTGGAACAAAGCAAATGATCGGTTTAGAAACAATCTACCCAAAGTTATGTTGGGGATGTTTTGGTGGGACGTCCATTCATTTGGGAAAAGCCAGGCCACATAGCCGGACCTTGGCTCTGGTTGGGTGGGTGTCTCTCCAGGACCTCCCAATACAGACCGATTTATCCAACATAGTTGTATCTCTATGTCTAATTCTTTAATATATGACATATTATTCATATTCCTTTATGCAAATTATACCAGGTTTATTAATTGTTATGATTATATTCTGCACATATATTTACTGATAAAAGATTCCCATATTACTCTTTATATGGTAACTGTACTATTGTTATTCCAAATTAATAACTGAGAAGTTCCTTTATTCAAGTTTGATGGCCCTATACAATGTTAAAACTTGTATTATTAACTTGTATTGTATCATTATCAATAAATTATTTTAAAAAGGAAAACATAACAATAGATATAAGGAATTCACGAGTATACAATATATCATATATCTAATGATAGTACAGTGTATTTTGTTTATTTTACCTTTAATATAACAAGAATCATTAACCTAGCTGGGTTTCCTAGTCATGACCAGGGACTCCCATTATATAGGTTTTTATTTTTAAAAAAGTTTTGAACTTGAGAACTGCTACGCTAGCAGTAGAGGTTTTATTTATTAATTTCAATATGTTTATTGATTTTTAACAGGAGTAGCACATGTATATGATATCAATTGTATAGTTGGCCTGCAAGGCCCAAAATCAACAGTACAATATACAAATATAACAAACAGGAGAGTCACAGTTACTTTACTGCAAATTATTACTAATCAACTCTAGACAGTAGTTATAGGCTAGCAGGGGGCTGAGGGCAGTGAACACAGTACCCTAGGATCTGTGGGGTGTAACTGCGGAGTCTCTAGTTATTGTACCTAACTGCTGGGTACCGGAGTTCAAAGTTAAAATATTACCTTGGGATCATGAGATGAGGACGGCCTCCCCACCTGGGAGTTGCTTCACACTCCACCCCTTTGGGAACTCATTGTGGAAATGTCAGATCCTTCCCAGGCTCTGAGCCCTCTCCCCCCTGTCCCTAGAGCTGCGGCTCTCTGACTGTATTGCAGAGCTGGTCCGTCACATTATCCTGTGTGAAGAGGGAACAGACCCATAAGATGGTTTGAACCCACAGATGCTGGTATGATCATATCAAACTAGCCTGCTTAGTACCTTTTCTGCTTCGCCGATGGGGGAGCCATGATCCCCCACTAAAATGAAGAAGAGAGTGGGAATAGAGTGTCCCTGACAGTGAGAGTGGAGAAAAAGGGAGGAAAGAGAAAGATTAGCATTCCAGGTTTCAGGATGGCATACCCGGGCGGAGAGAGATATTGCAATAGGAGGCCCAGGGTTCCCATATAACTTTAAATTTTCCCACACTGTCCTGTAATTTTGCAATTATGTTTTCCTGTGCCATTATCCATGATATTTTTCTCTTGCCCCCCTGAAGGATACAGTTGGAGTTTTCAATGCTCTTGTGAGCGTAATCTTAGCTCCCAGGAGGACGTAGAATGCTAGGGTTTGCAGGTGTTTGGGTACCCTGGGTATTTTGTGGTTCAGAAGTACAATGGTGGGGTCTAGAGAGGTAGTGGTGCCTGTTATTTTCCTTATAGTGTGAAATACCCATTTCCAGAAGGATCTGATGTGGGGGCTTGACCACCAGATGTGGAACATTGTGCCCTCCAGATCGCATCCTCTGAAACATAAGGGAGAGACCTCTGGGTAGATCTTCGCCAGCCTAGAGGGGATATAGTACCACCTAGTTAGGATTCTGACGTTCGCTTCAATCAGGGAGACATTAAGTATACCTTTGTAGGAGCGCTGATATGCTTAAAACCAGACTGTTGGTTCCCAAGAGTACCCTGTGTCTGCCTCCCAGGCCCAGGAGTATTGTGGGAGGACATCCTTACCTGCTAGGGAGGAGTAGATCAGGAAGATTCCTCCCTTCTGATGCATGGTGTTAGTGCACCCGTGTTCATAAGGGGTTTTTTGGTTGTTTATTCCTAACTGTCCAAATTGAGTTAAAGAAGTGAGAGATTTGGGAGAATCGGAACAATTCTGAGTTGGGCATTTCCAAAGTCTTTCTACAGTGTCTTAGATTGAGGGGGCCTACCGGAGTGAGAAAATGGCCAATGCGAAACATGCTTTTATTAGTTGACCAGCGGAAAGCTTGGATGTTTAGGCCTGGAGGGAACTTTTGGTTATGGAAGATATGCGATAGGGGCTTTAGGGGGAGATCAGTGTGTGGTGTTTATGAAGGGCACAGCACCACCACTGTGGGAGACAGTGGGGGACATTATAGCCGGTCTGGATGTCCTATCACTCTGCAGGAGGTAGTCTACAGTATTTAGGGGGACAGCTTGACTTTCCATGGAGAGCCAGTTGGATTTAGGATCTTTTGCTCTTCATTTTTGCATAGTATAAGGTGAAAGGTCGGCAAAAACCTAAACTGCGTGACCTTGTATATTAAGGGCTGCTGCTCCTCTTGACTTCCTCATCACCTCCGCCTTCACTGAATAAAAATGAGGCTTCACTATAATGTCCCTGGGAAGCCTGAACGTCTGAAGGGGGGGGGGGGGGGTGGTTGTAACGCTCTGTGAGCTCTGTCAAGTTCCAGGCGATGTTCAGCAATATCTGGAATGAGCCCTGTAATAAATGCCTTAACTGCGGGCTGGACTTCTGTCTCCGATTCGTGGAACCCCCTTATCCTAAAGTTGTATCGTCTAGACCTGTTCTTGAGGTCATCAATCTTTGACAGCATAGTCTCTAATTGGTCCTGCATGTCTTGGAGTCTGGCTGAATTTTGGTTTATCCTGCCCACAGATTAGTCTGCTTCCTTTTCTATCACTTCAATCCTCATCCCCAATTGCTGCAGGTCTGCATGAATTGATGATGTGATTTGGGCCAATGCAGCGCAAGGTTTCTGGATAACATCTGTAAGAAAGCCTGTATCATAGAAGGAAAGTCAGTCAGTTCTAGGGCAGTGCCGCAGGCTTCTCCATAGGAGTAGGCCTGAGATGGGGTCCTGCATAGGGGTTGTGGAGAGCTTCCATGCATGCGCCAGTAGAAAGAAAAGTAGATGTTTTAAGTAACATTACAAAGTTATTGGTGATAGAAAGAGAAATAGTGTATATGAGGTGATAGAAAAGAGAGGAAAAAGAAAGGAAGAAAGAAGATGTAGGCAATCCATGAGGTTGTTAAAGCGGAGGTCCACCCTAAAGTGGACCTTCCGCTCATTGGAACCCTCCCCCCCTCCGGCGCCACAATTGGCACCTTTCAGGGGGGAGGGGGGTGCAGGTACCTGTACAGTACATAAGTCAGGAATTTCAACCACATTCACAATTACAAAAATCTAAAAAAATATATCTAAAACCTATAACAGAATAATATGTATACACTATAACTAGTCAAAAATTATAATATAAAAACACAACTAAGTGAATAATAAAAATGTACTCTATAACTCATACAATAATCAAGTGTACAGAAAAAATATATATATAAAGTGCTCAAAAATTATATATAAGCAACAGTTCCTCATAAAGACGTACTAATAAGCATAAGTGGTAAAGTGTCCCAGACGATGCCACATATGGCGAAACGTACGTAGGGTGGTCTTGACGTGCTTGACGCAAATCACGTGACATTTGGGCGTTCGCTTTGCCGGCCGGCTTTTCTTAACGCTGATTTGACCTTTATGTTTGTGAGTATGTTTTTTATTATGGAATAAAAGATTTTGGTTTACGGTTTTACGCTATGGGAGTCTTTGCTTGCCTTTTATGAATGGTCCAACCACGTGAAAACGAGGTGATGTCCCTTTGTGATGACCCCTAAGATTTCTGATATCAAATGCCTCTCTGATTCTGGGATTTGGTAAGCACGCATTTTTACCATTTATCAGCACGGTGTTGGTGAAGGAAATTCTCTCTCTTGTACCCGCATAGGATTTCTTGAGAAGAAACACTTATGATTATTGGACTGTTATGCCCACGATTACATCTTGATGAAGAACTGTTTTCTTATATATACTTTTTGAGCACTTTATTCATAATATTTCTGATTGTTCACAAAAATTCTGTGCACTTTACCATTTATGCTCATTAGTACGTCTTTATGAGGAACTGTTGCTTATATATAATTTTTGAGCACTTTATATATATATTTTTTCTGTACACTTGTTTATTGTATGAGTTATAGAGTACATTTTTATTATTCACTTAGTTGTGTTTTTATATTATGACTAGTTATAGTGTATACATATTATTCTGTTAAAGGTTTTAGATATATTTTTTTAGATTTTTGTAATTGTGAGCGCGGTTGAAATTCCTGACTTATATGCTTTATAGGTGTGTATCACATCGTATCAATCGCAGCCTTTAGATATTTAGACTGATTGTTGAGAGATTTCTTTAGCGCAGTATTTTTTTCCCAAATACCTGTACAGTACAGGTATCTGCACCCACTTCCTGGGTAGATTCTGCAGAAGGTACGCCCCTTTCTGCAGAATCTACGCCCCTTTCCGAAGGTCCCCACTGCCTGCTGGGAAACACATGGATCCCAGAGACAGCGGGGACCATCCTTATTGCACAGCGTGACTCGCGCATGCGCAGTAGGGAACTGGGAAATTAAGCCGAAAAGGCTCCACTTCCTGATTCCCATACCCAAGATGGGGCGGCAGCACCCGAAAGACGATCGATAGATCGGCTTCGGGTGCCGACATCACGGGCGTGCTGGGCGGGTAAGTGTCATTATTTTAAAAGTCAGCAGCTGCAGTATTTGTAGCTGCTGGCTTTAAAAAAAAAAAAAATGGCGGACTCTCGCTTTAAGTGCGTGACTGTTCCTTATGCAGCCTTAAGGGATTTAAATTCTTCTGAGTATTTGAATATGACCCATACTCTCCACGGTGTATTAAATGTATCTGTAGTTTCATGAGCTATGGCCCTAGTTTCCTCCATGTCATACATATTGTGTACATTGAGGAGCCATTCTTTAATAGTTGGTCCACATGGCTTTTTTGAAAACAATCTCTCACTACCAATAGATTTATGAATGAATGAATGAATGAAATACTTATATAGCGCGCAATGCGAACTGAATCGCCTACTCTATTTTCTTGCAGTGGCCTGAATAGCCTACTGCTACACAATAGATTTTAGTAGCTCACCCTAAATTGCTAGTGAGTAAATTGCTACGTGTAGCAAATGATCACCAAATGGAACACATGGCTTCTTATGGAACAGACTACAAAAGCAGTATGCAGAAGAATCTTGTAGTGTAGTGCATTGTGGTAAAATTCAAGATTAATTACTACTACATGGTACATGTGTATCCTGTTGCATATAAAGCCATGCATTTAATCTGTTTAGTAATATTTTTCTACAACTAACAATTAACTCACTAGAAATGTTACCAGCAATATTAAGTTACTAAAAATCTCTTTCTCTCTCTCTAACAGCACGTAGTTGCAAGAAAATAACATTGCCAGTAAAGCCCTAGCCTTACTCCTCCAGCTCTTTCTCTTAAACATAATTGTAAATAAATATAATTAGAATATTCTTAGGCAGCCCCTTTTTAAGTTATTCAAAGTAGCTGAATGCAATCAGCTAGGTGAAAGCCGTGTGAATCTTAAATGAAAACATTTATAAATAGAGCCCTAGCTCAATATTCATAGGACTAAAGTAAGTGTAAATAGCATTTGCTAAGTTGTTGTTTTTTTTTTTTTTGCAGTGTATATAGCTGTCATTTAGTGATGTGTGCCTATTAAAAGGTTGGAATCTGATTGGCTCTTATGGGATTCTGCACTTAAGTCATCTCACTGCTGTCTTATTAAATAAATGTCCTGGAGTTTCACCTTCTACTCTTGCTTTTTTATCTAATAAGTATTTTACCAGATAAGTGTTCCTACTTTGTCTTCTCATACCTAATGTTTCAAAGATATAACAAAACATATCTGGAGATGTTGTCATTTGGATGTTACCTCACTGCTATATAAGTAGCAGGCAAAAAACTATTACAATTGCCATTTTACAATTTTGTTATTCTGCTTGAACAATCAAAGCAATTTATTAAAATGATATTTGCTTCTAAACAGAACGGAGCATCTTTAAGATTCATCTTGAATGTCCTAGCAACTGAGCAAGCAATATATTATTTAAATTATTTAAAGTATTGCACTATTTTCATACCAATCAAAAAAATATTCACATTATAATACAGTTGAGTCTGTAAATGCAAAGTTTATTGTGTGACTACAGCAATGCACACTTCTTGACTTTAATTATTTTACCCATTTTAATTACGGTACTTCACGATAAGCCAATGTGTGACAGTGTTTTTCATTATGCTGAGTAATATGCTACTGTATAACAAAAGATGTTATGTAAGGTTTGATTAGCTGACACATTTAATAAAAATATCACAAGTTAATCAAATCATTGACTAATTTATATTTTTATGTTTTATCATATTTTAGTTCTTACCTTTAAATAGTTTCATTTTGATGTAATAATTGTGCAAAGGTATTGACAGAAATACAGGGATTGTGGACATTTTAATAAAAATAAGCACATTATTTCACTGATTTGCAGAATAGTGGGATCATTATAATTATTCTTAGAATCTCAGCTCTCTTTAAATAATTAGGCAGAGAAAAACTGAACTGAGTCATAACAGATTATACATTATATAATGTCAACTATTTAGACACCACCCACCCCCCCCCCCCCCCGAAAACCTAGCATGCATATTACCTAGACATTAGTAATATACATATACTGTATATGTTTTCTTTAACCGATTCAGCCCCGGAAGATTTTACCCTCTTCCTGACCAGAACACTTTTTGCGATTCAGCACTGCATCTGACAATTGCGCAGCCGTGTGACAATATACCTAAACAACATTTTATTCATTTTTTTCCCACAAATAGAGATTTCTTTTGGTGGTATTTTATCATCTCTGCTTTTTTTATTTTTTGCGCTATAAACAAAAAAAGAGCGACAATTTTGGAAAAAAAAACTGTATTTTATACTATATTTGCTATAATGAATACCACATTTTTTTTTAAAAAAAAGCTATTTTTTTCTCAGTTTAGGCTGATATGTATTCTTCTACATATTTTTGGTAGAAAAATCGCAATAAGCGTATATTAATTGGTTTTCGCAAAAGTTACACCATCTACAAAATATGTATATATTTTTATAGAATTTTTATCATTATTCTATTTTTTTCCTAGTAATGGTGGCAAGATTGTGATTTTTATCATGACTGTGACATTATGGTGGACACATCTGACAATTTTGACACATTTTTGGGACCACTGGCATTAATACAGCGATCAGTGCTATAAAAATGCATTGATACTGATACTGATTTATACTGTAAAAATATCCCTGGCAGTGAAGGGGTTAACACTGGGGGGCGATCAAGGGGTTATTTGTGTTCCCTAATGGGTGTTATAACTGAAGGGGGGAGGGGACTGACTAGGGGAGATAACAAATCGCTGTCCATACTCTGTATGAACAGACGATCTGTCACTTCTCCCCTCAGAGAACCGGGAACTCTGTGTTTACACATAGAGATCCCGATTCTCGCCATGTTACGAGCGATCCCGGGAGCCTCGGCTCCGGTGGTGAGCAGCAGACGCATGCCCCTAGTGGCCGCCTTAGGAACCGGCGTAACATAATGGTGATTTGCCTGCCTGTACCATTCTGCCACAGTACAACTATAGCGACTTGTCGGCAAGCTGTTAAAAAAAAGATCCTAAGTTGAAGGTAAATGTATACATTTTAAAAACATTCAATTAGTCTGGTGAGAGATATGTGGTGTAATTAGAGCATGCGGGGTAGGAGACAGCCCAGAGTTAGGAAGCTGTTGAGGAAAGTAAAACATAAAAAAATCTATGTGCTTGCGAAGGCCACCTCTTTTAGTACTTGTTTGCTGTGCCAATAAAAAGGATGGAGGCCCTAGAATTTTGACAAATGCCCCAAGATTGAATATCCCCAAAAAAATCAATTGATGCTAATCAAGACTGGTAAGCTACCAAGTATACCATTGCCAAAACCTTAATAATGGTCTTTAAAAGCAATACCCCCCCACCTTTGAAGAATTATTTACATGGATACATTGATTGTACAGTCCAGAGATATTACAATATATGGTATCATACCTCTTGGGGGTATCACGTGGTGTCTCATATAATTTTAATTGTTTGTGTATTTTTTGTATTATGTGCATTCTAGTTTTTTAACCACTTCCCACCCGGCCAATGTATATATACGGCCAGGTGGGAGCCGCCTGCTCCTGATAGGACGTTCAGGAACGTCCTTCAGGAGCAGCGGGATCGCGCGCGCGCGCGCCCGCGCAGCGGCGCGATCCCGATGTGCTCGTGTCACCCGGACACGGCACATCTCAGATCGGCAGGAGGGCTCTGTGATTGGCCCTCCTGATCACATGACGGCCGTGTCCAATCACGGCCGTCATGTGATGTAAACAAACAGCCGGTTGCTAGGCAATCGGCTCTCCTCTCCTCACACAGAAGTCACCGCTGAGAAGAGGAGAGCAGAACGCTGCAGCCGGCTGATGATCAGTGAGTATGGGCTGCTTTTCACAGCTTTTTACTCACTGATCATCAGTGTAGTGTAAACACACAACACACCACACAGTGAAAACACAGTCCCCACATATGTCCCCAAAACACACATGTCCCCAAAACATACATGTCCCCAAATAATAAAAACACATGTCCCTAATAATAAAAACATGTCCCCCACATATGTCCCACTAAAATCACATGTCCCAATGATTATCTGCACACATATGTACGTGATCACCTGCACACATATGTACATGATCATTTGCGTACATATGTCCGTGATCACACAAACCAATTATTATACACTTAACGGAATTTTTTTTACCAAAAACATGTAGCAGAATACATTTTGGCTTAAATTTATGACAAAATTTGATTTTATTGGATTTCTTTTCAAATAGAAAAAAGAAAATATTGTTTTTTTCCCAAATTTCCGCTTTTTTTGCGCTTATATCGCAAAAAAAAAAAAAACGGAGTCGTGAATAAATAACACCAAAATAAAGCTCTATTTGTGCGAACAAAATGATAACAATTTCATTTGGGTACAGTGTAGCATGACCGCGCAATTGTCACTGAAAGCGCTAGAGCGCTGAAAGCTGAAAATTGGGCTGGGAAGGAAGGGGGTGAAAGTGCCCTGTATTGAAGTGGTTAAAGATTATCAATAAATTGTATAATTTTTAATATATACGTGCCTTTAAAGTCCATTATTAATGTGAATGTTGTGGTAAAGGGTGCTCCCAATGCAATCATTAGAACGTAAAAAGTGATTTATACAAATAATATGTATACATTCAAAATAATTCATATATTTATGATTGCGCAAACAAATATATCATAAAAAGTTCAAAACAGCTCCAAAATTATTTCTAAATGATTCCACTCCAACACAATGTGAGAAATAAAATCCGTGTTCCAAATAATATTTGTGAATTTTCATGCAAAGTGAAAACAAATTGCGCTTACCAGATGGCCCTGGCCAGCAAGTGACCGTAAGACATGAAGTACCTCCTCGAATCCTGGAAACCATTCAATGATCTTTTTCCAATCGATCATTCACATGTATGGTGAACTTGTTTGAATGAGCCCGGGAACAGCCAGATCAAATCTTTGTTATCTATCCTCCGCTCCAGTCTCCCACATCTGAAAATCAAGCTTCTCGAATCCTGAAAACCATTAAACAATCTTTTTCCAATCGATTGTTCACATGAATGATGAACTTCGTCGAATGAGCCTGGGAACAGCCAGATCAAATCTTTGTTATCTATCCCCACTTCAATCTCCCACATCTGAAAATCAAGCTCCACCAAAAAGAGCCAGGAAAGGCAGATATAGTGTAGTATGGTTTGTTTATTTTTAAAAAATGTCACTTACAATATTTCCAGCAGGGGAGGGCATCAATATATTGGAAACAACTAGTGCGGTGGAAGTCTGTTTAGACAGTGTTATCTGACCAGCGGTGTATGCTACAGTATGCATTAAGCAACCCACCAGCGGAAGTGACGTAGAGTGTGTGTCAGACCTAGCTTCTATGCCTTTCGCGTTCCAGCACGCGTCATCAGGAAGTGGGTCTGACACAGATTTTCTTAGCTTAAATAATGGATCAGCCAATATGATTGGTCCAAAACAAAACATGGACTAAAACCTAAAACGACTCTTAAAATATAAAATATTTTCTATTGTAAACCACTGACTTCCACAGCTACTAGGAAATCCCATTTAATAACAGATATAAAACAATATGATACATTTAAAATATCACTGGGGGCAATGGCATTAAAATAGGTTGGCTGTCCAAAAAAAAAAAAAAAGCTTATTTTCCGGACTATTTCCCAATACCATCAGAATAATAAAAGACATAGGGAGAAAGCATATTTCTTTGAAGAAAGCAAGTCTGTCTTGGCAGAGCATATGATTGTTTTATCTGAAGGGTAGGCTCTGTTTCCTCTTCTGTTGACACAGTTTTTGCAGACTCTGGTCTGTCCACTAGATGTTTACCTAAGTCTCCCTAATGCTGCGTACACACGATCAGAATTATGGTTGGAAAAACCTCTGATGGCTTATCCCAATGGAATTCCGCTCAAACTGTCTTGCCTACACAGTCACACCAAATTCCGACAGCCAAGAACAGGGTGACGTACACCGAGTACGACGAGACTAGAAAAGGGAAGTTCAACACCATGTGTGGCACCCTTTGGGTTTCTTCTGCTGATCTCGTGTTTATTGTGTGTTAGTAGGAGTTTGGTTAGAGATGATTTGCGCTTTTCAGACTTATGTTTCAGATCATTTCTGCTCTACAGTTCATGCTTGTCGGTGCATATCTGCTTATCAGTGCGTGTAGTCAGTTTGCATTTGTTTGTCCTTGTGGCCTATATATTTATATAGTACGCGTTGATTTTCAGTGCTTATTGTCCGCTTGTTGCTGATTAGCATTTCGTTCTTTCAGGCCTTGCTGTTTATCAGTGCTTTCTGTTAGTCCGTTCTGACCAGCCGACCATTTTGAAGCCATGTTGCGTGTAAGTACTCATCATTGAGATCATGCTGTGTGGGGGCTTGGTGTTGATGTACTTACTTTGACACAAGCCCAGTCCATGAACAGGGCGAGGAGGAGTTCATGGACCAAGAGTTGGTTGCTCCAGCGTGACCAATTTTCTCATATGCCTTTGCTGCGTGAGATCCATGAGTACAATCCTGATGATTTCAGGAATTATCTCAGGATGACGGACCCCATTTTTCATCATCTGTTGGCTTTGCTGACCCCTTATATTAGCCTGCAGGATACCTGCATGCGGCAAGCTATCACTCCTGAGCAGGGGCTAGTTGCCACGTTGCGGTACTTGGCGACAGGGAGAAGCCTTCAGAACCTCAAGTTCTTGACAGGCCTCTCCCCCCAGGCTCTGGGGATCATTATCCCAGAGACCTGTTCTGCCATCATCCAGGTCTTGCAGAAGGAATATATGGGTACGTTTTCTCCTTTAACATCACATTATATTTATTTACTGTTTGCTAATGTATTGTATTTCTTTCACCATTCTATAATTAACATAATTGTAATAAGCTGGGAATTTCTGCTTTGTCCTCATGCATGTTGAATTTTTGAATGCTCTTTTTTGTCCTTCATGCATATTTGCCTTCACTAACCTCCCCAGCATGCTATCCTGGGCCCATATACTCATAGTCTAGTCACTTAAAGTGGTTGTAAACCCTTACAAACCACTTTGACCTACAGGTAAGCCTAGATTATGGCTTACCTGTAGGTCCAAGCAATATCTCCTAAACCTATATGGTTTAGGAGATATTTGCCCGAAAATGGGCACGTGCACTGAGCGCAGCATTTCCAAGAATGGAGCTGCCGCGCATGTTGGCTCCCGTGCGCATGCGCGGGAGTGACCTCATCGCGGCTTCGCCATATGACAGCGGCGGAGCTGCGAGACGCCACCAGCAAGATGGATGCGGCGGACTACAGGGGACAGCAGCGACTTCGCTGGCTCCTGTGTCAGGTAAGTGACACATAATGGACTACTATGCGATGCATAGTAGTCCATTATGCTTTGCCTTTGCAGGGAATGAAAGAGGAAGTAAACCTATCAGGGTTTACTTCCTCTTTAACAATGTATTTTGTCAGCTCCATTGTAATGCTTTACCCTAAAGACCCCCTAAAATGTGTACAAATGTTATTGTTGTCCTTAAATTCATGTAGAGCGCCAGAGGCTTTTTCTTTTAGGGTCCCAAAATCATTTGGAACCCCCCTCCCCCCAACCACTAAGTCAGCTGATACCAATGTTCTATCTGCTGATTTTACCAAACCCATACACACTATACCTACCTCTTTTGTGGTCAGATTTATGGATGGATTTCTCAAAGCATGTAGTGCAAGGGCCTGCCTCAAAACTTTCAAATGCTACTGTTTACATTTTTCTTCTCCTATTATTATCTTGATAGGTAATTGCAGAATCTAAAAATGTGCTTCCATTTATTAATTTGTTTTGATGCCACTTCTTATTTATTTTATTTTTTTAAAAAGGTTTTTATTTGCCAAATGTACATACCTGTCAATACCAAAACATAACACTTGGAATGCAATATATTCCCTAGATTTCATCCAAATAGATAATATGTAGGTAGTCATTAATGAAAATACATTACATCATATATAGACTCTATGTAATTCTTAAATTGTACATTTAGCACCTCTTTTTTTAAAAAAGAAACAGTGTATAGTATACCACGTTAAACACAACGTGCAGTTTCCAATAACATTAGGTATAAAGATCGATAATAAAATAAAATTAAAATTAACACTCCAGGGGAACTTCCCTTTTAACCTTTAGCTCTTGTGCCGTGCGCTGCCGCTCCCCCTCCATCAGGTCTCATCATTTTATTTTTTATTTTTCCCATTAAATGTCAGATTGTGCAGTTTCAGTTGATTTAATCCATTTATCCCAGACTTTATTAAATTTATTAGGGCAGCCTCTGGAGTCATATGTCATTTTATATATGCTGACATTGGCATTGACTAATCCTTTCCAAGCATTCAATGTAAGGTGGTCTCTGCTAATCCAGTTAAGAGCAATTAGCTTTCTAACATAAAAGAACAGCAGCCTTAATAGTAGCCTTGTATTATTACTCATAACCTCATCCTCTATAATTCCCAATAATTCCAGAAGTGGGCTACAAATGTTAGGCAGATCCAACGTGTCGGCTATGAATTGGGTGACCTGAGACCATAGTGGCCGTATCCTATCGCATTCCCAAACCATATGTATAAAGGAACCTTCTGCAGACAAACATTTATGACAAGTGGGGTTGTCTCTCCTTCCCATTTTATATAGTCTAAGTGGAGTGTAGATGCTACTTCTTATTACCTGTCCAGTGGCCTGCCAATAGTGTAATTAAGGAGGGGCTGGCCAAAGTAGCACACGTTACTTTGCTACTCCATTACGTAGTGGAGAGGGTGGTTACCTGTCCAAAACATACCTTCCCCCTAAAATATTTGCAAGGGCCATCAGAGGGGGAGATGAATCTGATAAGTGGACCTTATATTTTTAGCTTTTAAATACTATTTACAAGAAATGTTCTACTGATGTTGGCCAACAATGTTTGTGTATAATCTGCTTGTAATGTTTCTGTGCAAAATGACTAATTCGATTTTTCTTGTTTGACTCCACAGTTTACTTCAACGCCACAGGAATGGCAGACTGTGGCCTTCCAGTTTGCCCAGCGGTGGTATTTTCCTAACTGCAGAGGGGCAATCGATGGGAAGCAAATCCACATCGCCCCACCACCCCATTCGGGGTCATACTATTTTTACTATAAGGAGTTTCATAGTATCGTGTTGATGGTGGTGGTGTCGGCGACATACGAGTTTCTGTATGTGGATGTGGGGAGGAATGGCCGAATGTCGAATGGAGGAGTATTTACCCTGACCAAGTTTTACCGATGTCTCGAAAGTGGTGGCTTGGGATTGCCACCCCCGGAGGAGAATTTCGAAGGACTGCCATTTGTCTTTGTCGCAGATGAGACTTTCGGTCTGGGAAACAATGTCATGGGGCCATTCCCCCAGAGGACCCTCACCCCAGAGAAGAGGGTTTCTAATTTCCGGCTGGCCAAAGCCAGAAGAGTTGTTGAGAACGCGTTTGGGATCCTGGCCATCCGGTTCCGCCTGTTTCAAATGGCCATTAATATGGCGGAATCCAAACTTAATACCCTTGTGTTATCTTGTTGCACCCTGCATAACTTTTTGAAAAGAAATAACCCAAATTATGTGGTCACAGTTGGGCCTGAGGCCGGACTTCAGCAATCAAAGACGTCCCTGGAAGCGGCCTGTCCTGGCTTGCCCCCCCCCCCAAAGCGCCCGTGAAGTGCGTCAAAATTATTTGGAATATTTTTCGGGGAGGGGGACCATTGCTTTGCCAGCACATTTTGAATACATTTTACATTTAATCTGCTAAAATCTGGATTTTGATTTCCTGCTTGTGTTTCTTTTTTTGTGTCTCCTAGTGCACTTGTAATGCCAAGTGGTTTGTACATTATTATATAACACCCATTGAGACTGTAAACACCAATTTAAACACAACAACTGGTATTGATCATTGAAAGAAGAAACCACACATTCTTGAGCATAAATCCCTTTACTCCGTACACATTCACATGTGCGTTGTAAAACATTTTTTGTTAAAAAAGTATAACATTTTGAGTTATCTACATATGTGTGTATCTGGCCTTCAACAGATGGGATGAAGTCACCCCTGTAAAAGCCTAATTTTGAAGATGCACACAAAATGAGAGTCAAACTGGGGATTTACATTCTGATCCCATGCCTAATGTCAACATGTGCTATCTCCCATCATGGGGGATAAATGGATGTGTTTTGGGGTGCAACCCCTTCCTCTCACCTACTTGAGTTTTGAGGAAGGGGTTGCAGGCACAAACGCATACATTGATATCCCCCTGATGGCAGATAGCACATGTTGACATACTGTGTGTATCTTCAAAATTAGGCTTTATAAAATGTTTGGAAAATGTAAAAAAAGAATTCACAAAATGGTGCAAATTGTTGGGGAAATTATATTCTTCAAAGGACATCAATCATGTTCTTAAGTTTTACTTCAATCGCCATATTTTTTGTTTTATAATGTCTAAATCCTGACTACACCACATGATGTCTGGGATTAGCCTTTGGTCACTGTCACTGGTGAAATGATCTGATTGTTCTTCCACAACCTGTACATCACCTAAAAATCAAAAAAACACACCATGTATTATAAATATGCAGGCATACATCTCTTATTACCTGAAGCTGGCGTGTCAGGCACTCACCTGTTGTGGTTTCAATCTCGACCACCTCTCCTTCTTCCACATCCTCAGGTTGTAACCTCTGTTCCCCTTGTTCAGGAGGTGTGGGGTCTCTGGTGACGTCATATTTCCCGATTCTTTGCTCCCCTATGAGAATGATAAACATTGCTTGGAAGTGGGGTACAATTGTCTGTCTGGAATTCCAAGCTGAAGACCTGATTTATTCACTTACTAAAGCTGGAATACTTACCTTTTTTTGGACAAGTTTCCTCAATTGATCCTTGGATCATCATACCCCAAAATTCCTGTACAGACTCTTCACAGCTTTAGTCATGATCTTGGCCTTTCTCAGATTTGGGTTTGGGTACAGACCATAATACCCATCATAGTCGTTACTCCACAAGATGACGACCATCTCCAACATTTCACCAAAGGACACATTTGTCCTCCGGGATTGGGATGGTTCTGGCTCTGGGCTTTCCTCCTCCTCGTTACTGGAATTATGCACCTGCTGTGTCTCCACCATGTTCCTCTCCCACTGCGATGAAAAAGACGGGGCAGGGAATATTCTAGAAAGAATGTCAGGGGTGGGCGACGCGGGCAGAGTTTCATGCATGTGCAGTGTATCTAAAGCTTAAAACGTGTGTCGTAACTACGTTCTGTGTGCAGAGGAAGGAGTCACGGAAGCGACAAATGTTATAACGAAGGTAAGATTTTAACTTTGGTGACATGAGCAGAGTATATTGAATATAGATTGATGCCTATATTGTTTTTGTCTTCCTGGGCAAATTCCTTTATAAATATCGTGATTATGTGCAATTTATGGGAGGTGAAAAACCCGTTATATCACAACAAAGCAGCTAGGAAGGCAACGATGGAGAAACTGCTTGAATTTGTAAAGACTCAGGACCCCAATGCAGACATGAGGTCTCTGGAAACTAAAATTGGTAGCTTGAGAAGCACCTATAGGAAGGAGTATCAGAAGGTCCAGCAGTCCCTGAGGTCAGGAGCTGCAGCAAATAAGGTGTATGCACCCAGTCTGTGGTACTACAACAGGATGCGTTTTCTTGATGACCAGTTTGAGGGCAGGGAATCACTTTCGACTCTTATGACACCCCTTCTCTCCACCCTTCCATCCAGCCTTCCCTCAACCCCCGCTGAGGCTTCCGTGGACCAACCTGAGCCTTCCATCCAGGAAGAGATTGAGGAGCCCGGTTGGAGCCAGGTATAGGATTTTTATACATATTTTTTATGTGAAAATGATGGTTGTTAACTAGATGTTATTATTGATAATAAATGAATGATTTAACAAAAAGTGTTTCACATATCAATAGACAGTAGTGGCCAAAAATGGTTGTGACATGAATGCTGGGCTCAGAATGATAGTCTTTTCTATTTAGTAACATTAAATTTGAAACAGTCATGAGCTGAAAATTGTGTGTGTTTGATGAACAAAAAACTAAAACTATGTCCCTTTTTCATACACAGGAAGACCTCAGCCAGGATGAGGCTCTGGCAAGTGGCACACCGGAGGAGACGGGGAAAGGGTCAGCCAGGAGGTGGCAGGGCCTAGTAACACCCAATCTCAGGTGCCTCCCCTCTGCCTTCCATACAAAAGGCCCAGGAAGGGGACTAAAACAGAGGAGGCTGCACTGGCCCTCGTCAGGCTAATGATGCCCTGAAATCCCCCCTCGATGTTGTAGAGGCCTATGGCATCAACATAGCCTCCAATTTACATCAAACAGAGGTGGGCCAACGGCGCAAATGTGAGAAAATAATTTTTGGAAGCATACACAAAGGGTTGAGCGGCAAAATAACTGATGATGACCCCCTGTGTGCGCTCCCCTATCTTCCTCCTCCTCCTCCTGCCACAAGTCCACCTCCAGAGCCACAGCCTCCAGGGAAGGCTGCAGGGAAGGCTGCAGGGAATGCTGTACAGAAGATAAGAAAGTGATTGTCTGGCTTCAGTCTGGTCTGACAGAACACGCAGCCTGTTGTAGTACCACAGCCTGGGCACATATTTGTCATCTGCTGCTGTTCCTGTTCTCCGGGGATTTCTGGACCAGATTGACCTCCTTTCTATAGGGACTTCTCAAGCTACCAAGTTTTTGAGCCACAAAGTTGATGTGTGCCTTGGGGGCCAAAGGCTTCACAAATTCAAGCACTTTATCCAGCATTACCTTCATCTTTATTGTGTTATTATGATGTGTTTTTCTTTAAATAGCAAATATAATTTTTTTGGGTGAGTAGGCATTTCAAAAATACAATGTCAAAATTAACAAGTGACACCAACACCAAACAGGTTTACAAATACAACATAATAATGGTGTTGTGGAAACATGACATAAAAAATAAAAAGTAGAGCATGAGAAAATAATAAAATAATCCCCAAATTTTGATTAAAGAAGCATGTGTGATTTTTGGTGTGTCGGAATTGCATACACACAATCGGACTTCCGATAGAAAGTTTTTCCATCGGGAAAATTGAGAACATGCTAAATTCCGATGGAGCATACACACGGTTGCATTTTCCGACTAAAAGCTCTCATCTGTCTTTTTCTGTCTGGAATTCCGATCGCGTGTACGCGGCATTAGTCTTTTATAAAAGTTACCATGGACCTCTTGGATGCTTCTGGTTGTATATATTCTATACTTACTTATAAAAGGGAGTGAGCTGGATATTTGAAAGCCCCAAAGTTCTAGAGGGGGCATCCAAATTTAGATAAGTTTCCTCCAGAAAATCCTGATGACTCTTTGGAGAGACAGGGTGTGGGGATGAAGTTGTTGTCCTCATCAACATGGGGACAATGTGCCTTATAAGGGAGAAGGCTTGGCCGCCTTTACCCCAGCAAGATGCCCTACTAATGTTGAGAGGACATGACCTGGTATGGTTGTAAAAGATTTGGGTGCTGCATGCTTGCTGACCCCCTTTTCTTACCACCCAATCTGCATGCCTGGATGAAATTACATTTTATTTTAGTTTTTGTTTTATATCCTTAAAGGGACAATACACTGTGTTTAAAATATATATTGTAAAGGAGTATGGGGTTCATAAAAAATTAAAACATAATAAAAAAAAAAACAACCACCAGCAATGTAGCTCCACATCAATCACTATGCTAGTCCCTAGTAGGGCAATCACTATTTTGACAACTCTGCTGCTACCTGTCTTTTATTTTGGCATATTTTATATTCGATTCAATATCAGTATAATCACAGTTAACGCTGCCAGGTATCATAGAGAGAGGTCCCCAGGGGCCTATCAATGTTTTGCTATGTGGCTATTTAACTTTTAGTTACACCTTTGTGTAACATAATTAATACAAGGCAACCTTTTACTTTAAAAAGCTCAATAATTAATTTTTTGCCCAAGCCATTAAACTGACATTTAGCTTTGTTTTATAGTACACAGTGTTATTTTCAGCTTATTGAAATTATATTGTCCAACTCTAATTATTTGAGACATAACTTACTAGACGACACATGAAGCTTTTTCTTTGATCAGATGTGTGTGATGTTGCTCTTATATTTGCCCATACTAATATATCTTCCCATTTCTGTATTGTTTCCCCAGTGCTTATACTAGAAGAAACCAACTACTGCCCATAAGGCTAGGGGAAAGTCATGTGCTATACCACATCTACAGGGCACTTTTTGAGATGGATCCTTACCTTGTCTCATGGCAGGAACAGCTCATTATTAGGGCACCCATGCATACTATGGCATAACTATGGTGGATATTTTTAATTTTGAATTAGATTGTACTGAAAGTGTGAGCAGTGCGTTGTTAGGATTACATAGGAATGTTACAATGTTTTTATGTTGCTCATAGCATGCAAACTGTATACAAATTGTTATGTTTTATGTAGCTGTTAGACAGGATCAATTGCTGCTGGGAAAATCACCTAAAAAGATTAGTGAATCACCTGAAAATATGCAGGATATTGCTAGTGGGGTTTATCCAAAATGTATAGCCTGCAGCACTAATTGAGAAGGGAAAATCTGACAGGGCAGTTGTATAAAAATCGATTAGGAGATGAACTTCTGTACAACCACAATACCTATACATGGATCAAAATTCCTGCAGTCCCTGCTGAACCTACCATATTTCAATCTATGAATATGCTTTTATGTACACCCTATAGTTATATGAGTTTCTTTTAAAAATCATCAATCAGAATCTGGTGCAGCTGTACATAGAAACTATTCAACTTCTAAAGCCTCATACACATAATTGGATTTTCTGATGGAATTGTGTGATGACAGACTATTGGCGGAAAATCCAACAGTTTGTACGCTCCATTGGACAATTGTAGTCAGATTTTCCATAGACAAATGTGGGATGGCAGGCTTATAAATGTTCTGGGTGCAAATGCCTGTTGTCGGATTTTCACAATCGGATTTTGTACCAAAAGTACAAACACACGTGCTCAGAAGCAAGGAGGAGCCAGAAGCAGTTGATCTTGTAAACTAGCGTTCGTAATGGAGAATTAACATTCGTGAAGTGGCAAATTATGAAATCTCGAAATGCAGCGCACATTCTCTTCTTCTTTAAAGGGATAAAAATGAAACAGCTTTGCTGGTGATACTGATGGAGTTCTGTCAAACGTATTTTAAAAGGCATTCATTTTCTAGTGATATCAAGAATAATATTATTATGCTTGTTTTTTGTTTGTTTTTTGGGCCAAGTTACAAAGATACAACTATGTTGGTGTCCCTTGTTAATTTTACATTGTATTTTTTTGAATGTAACTACCTACTCCCAAATTGTCATTTTGAAGTAAAACACATAGCCAAGTATTAGTCTCCACAATATTTTTTATTGTGCATTAAAAAAAGAAAACAAATACAATTAGACATGCAATCTGCCAATAGAACTTAACCAAAAAGTGCATTCCATGCATCCAAAAATATAGAAAATATACCAAATCAAATAATTATTCAAACAAAAAATAAAATAAAAGCCTTGTGCATGTGTCCTGCTTCTTAATATAGAGGGACAACAGTGCCAAGAGTTGGTGAAAGCAGTGGTCCGTCATCCAGACTCTCCTGGATTACTCTCCTGGAGCTCCCATAGTAAAGGCATATGACATAATTGGTCACGATTAATAAAGCAACCCATTTTTGGTCCAAGAAATCCTCTTCTTCCTCTTCCTGGACTGGACTTGGGTCAAAGCAATAACTCCAATGTCAATAATAAATAACACTTTATCTCCTCTGATTCTGTAACATGTCTGGTTGACAAACGGCCTTTCATAAACAAACTGAAAAGCACGAAATGAAAAGTGCAAAATGAAAAGCGTGAATCAACACTCACCAAACTTCTACTAACACAAAATTAGCACAAGAAGTCCAAAGGGTGGCCTGACAATTGAACTTCTTCTTTATCCGCTCTTAGTACGTCTAGTACGTCACTACGTTCATGTTTGTTGTCTGAGAATTGTGTACCGTTTGTATGCAAGACAAAATCCAGGCACACGCTTTGTCTGTGGAAAATTTGATTGTGTGTACAGGGCTTAACTTCAGCTTGTTCACTTAAAAAAATGTAGACGCTGATTGGTTGCTATGCACGGCTGCACCACAATCTGTGTGCCCCAGTTTTAGTAAATATGACTGTAGTAGGAAAATTCAATTGTAAGCTCCTTCTGTACGTGATATGAATAGTGCAATGTTTTCTAGGCAGCACTGTAAGTATGAGTGCAATTGCTGTGTAAATATGCTTTTTATTAATAACAGCAGTGAGGCAGCCATGGAGTAAGAACCATAATCAATACTGTCCCAAAAAATGCAGTCTAAGGCATACCTGTATTTCTCACCTTTTCAGATGTTAGGAATGCCCCTAATTTTCTGCATCCTGATAGATGTAATATATTAGATAATAAAAAAATTAAAACAACTTTAGAAAATGGCATAGTGACTATATAGTCTTCCTTATTCCACACTTCAATGCCATGTATAAATGTACTTATCAGATGGGAACATTACCTCCTCAATGAGGAAACCACTTATTGCTAAAGTTGGGCTAATGGTTGAAACTGAGCAAAAGTTCAGCCCAAACATTGCCTGTTCGTACTGTTCGGCGAACCCCCAAATTTGCAGAGCAGTCGGCAGGTGTTTTCCCCCGCCAAACACCCTGCAATGCACTGCTCGCTCCACAGTGCATTCTGAGCCCTGGTTGGGCAAAGATTTTCCCAATCAGGATGCAGAGAATAGCTGATTGTTAAGAAGCGGGCCAGGAAGCTGGCCACAGAGTCCTCAACAACTGACAAATCATCAGCTGTCAATGGGCTTCCTCGTTGATAGCTGAATAAAAAAAATTGCCAGCAATTAAAAAGTGAAAAAAAATGGTGTTGGCCCCCCAAAATCCCCACCAGACCCTTATCCAAACATGCAGCCTTGCAGGCCAGGAAATGGGGGGGTTAGGGAGCATCCCCCTCCTTGACCATATGAGGCTACATGCCCTCAAAATGGGGGAGTGGTGCTTTGGGTTAGGTGGCCCTGCTTCCCTACCCCAAAGCACTGTGTTCCCATGTTGATAGGAACAAGGGCCATATCCCCACAACCCTGGGCTGTGGTTATGGGGGTCTTCAGGCAGGGGGCTTATTGAAATCTGGAATCCTCCTTTAACAAGGGGTCCCCCAGATCCCACTCCCTCCACTCATATGAATGAGTATGGGGTACATTTCTTAATAATTTAAATGAATTACTATATGTAAAAAAAAACTTAAAAAAAATCTTTCTTAATTTTGTTTCCCCTGTCCTTTCACTTCAGGGCCTCAATAAGTGTGATAGGCAGTCAGGAAATCCAACACAACATTTAAGATCCTTGAAAGCCTGAAGGGCATCTTTTGGTTTTGGGTGTCTCTATGCACCCCAGCGACAAAAAAGTCTAACATATATGGTATCCCAGGCTTGGCAATTTTTGCATAAAATGACACTTTCTGCGATAAGCGTGTGGAACTTTAACATAGGATCCTCTTATCATATCTCCTCTGCTATGCTCTTCAGGTAACTGACTCCACTTATCTCTGAAACAATAAGCTACTTTGCATGACTGCAATGGACATCTGCCTTGCTTTTGCACTCGGTAACTGACTCCACACATGTCTGAAACACTAAGCTACTTTGCATGACTGCAATTAGCATCTGACTTGATGTTGCCGTTGGTAACTGACTCTGCTCTTCTCTGAAATTTCTCTGAAACTCTAAGCTACTTTGCATGACTGAAATCCACATCTGTTTTGCTAAGATTTATTGTAACTGTTGTTTATACATGTTTGTTAAACTTACTTTTGGAGCCTTTTCCAATATCAAACATCTAGCCTTAGCTTTTCAATTTTTTTATGGAAGAAAACCTCAACAGTCACTACTTTCAGGCCCCTGCAGCATGTTAGCTGTTCCCAGTGTGGGTGCTCTGCTCCCACTAACCTTCCTTTTGTAATAATGCTCTCTTTTCTCAAACTGTCATTTGTTTACTCCTCATTTCCACTCCACAACTTGTACATAAATCCCTCACTTCCACCCTCTCAATATTACTGCACTAATTGTGTGAATGTTAAAAGAATGCTCTCTGCTGTGCATGACCATCAGTGTGCACTAACATATTGTAACACCATCTTCCCGTAACATCAATCTGCTCACACTGCTCTTGGCTTGGTAGTGTGGCCTACAAGGCATGTAAGGTCAAATAATGCAATGTGATGTTTCCAATGGACTTTTCTTAATGCTCAGATCACACTTTCTGTGCACTTGTAATGAAAACCCTGACATCAAGGTGCATAGAGGGGCCCAAAATCCAGGTAGCGCCTTCAGGCTTTCAAGGGCCTTAAATTTTGTGTTTGATTTCCTGACTACCTATCACACTTATTCAGGCCCTGAAATACCAACAAAATTACCAAATTTTGCAAAGTAGATCCTCCTACATATTTAATTAAAGGCAGTGTGAGTCTTTTAATGATCATATTCCTGCCCTTTTTTTTTGGAAAATTCAGAAAGAAAATTAAAATGTATTTTTTTACATAAAGCATTTAATCTCAATTAATAAGAAATTTCGCACACATAGCATGGAGGGACTAATGTCTTTTCTCAACCTGGCTAATTATCTAACTATGACATTAAGAACGGTGCTCAAGATCAAATAGACATACTCCATCACATAAAAATAATATTTTAATATTTTTTCATGTCAATCACTGTACAGTATGTTACAGATAAATTGAAAATAGTTTTTGTATCATAAACGTATATGTTCAGTTTCTCTGAAATCCAATTACCCATGGTTATAATTACACTGCTGTGGTATTAGCTTGACATCATTGAAATCACTGCTCCTGGGCATCACTATGGCGAACAGCTAAAACACACTCTTGTCAGATACTGTGCATGCAAGAGACGCACACACACAGATTTCCCGCATATTTTCTACACGTCAGGACCAAAGAAAAAACGAGGAGTACTTATAGCGATACACCACTCAGTTAACTTTCAAATTCATGATTCCATCTCTGACGATAATGGGAGATATCCTATCTTGACCTGCACAATTGACAATCTGCCCACAACATTGGTGACAATATACGCGCCGAACACTAGACAAATATTCTTTTTGAACAGAATAATGAAGAATATTCACAGAATACAGAAAGGGACACTAATCCTCTCTGGGGATTTTAACATTATTCATGACCAAGAGATGGACACGTCCAATCCCAGGACTAGAAACAATTTTCCAGATGGTCTGATAGGAGAGTACTATAAACTTTATTTAATGAAGCTGCCTCATCCTCAACATTTCCAACATAAATGTTAAAGGCTTTAGTCGTAACTCTACCAAAACCTGGAAAAAACCCTGACATCCACCAAAATTTCCGCCCGATATCACTCTTAAATATTGATATCAAGCTCTATGTTAGGCAATAGCGACAAGAATAATGACATACATGCCTACTCTCATTCACAGGGACCAAGCGGGATTCACCAAGGGAAGACAATCATCAGACGCAACCAGGCTCCTAATCAACATTATACATCTCACAGAGTGTACTCAAACGCTTTCTCTGCTCCTTTCCTTGGATGCAGAGAAGGCGTTTGATAGAGTTCATTGGGAATATCTCAAAACTGTACTAACTAAATTCGGATTTGAGGGAACAATACTATCCACCATCCTATCACTATACAAACAACCCTCGGCACAGGTATATGTCAATGATATGCTATCCCAACCCTTTGGTATTTCAAACGGTACGAGACAGGGATGCCCCCTTTCCCCCTTAATTTTCAACCTAATTATTAACCTAATTATTGAACCCCTGGCAGAGAGAATTCACACTGATACTTCCATTTCAGGGATAGGAGTAGGAACAACAGACCACAAATTAAGTCTATTTGCAGCTAACGTAATTCTTATAATCTCCAAACCAGTTACTTCCCTTCCTAAAATACAAAGCATATTAAAAGAATTCGGATCCATATCTTACTATAAAGTTAACAAATCTAAATCACACATTCTGGACTTGGGAGTGGATGGAAAATCGAAACACTTATTATCCACTACATACCCCTATCAATGGCTAGACAAAGGAATCCCATACCTAGGAGTAACCTTAACCAAAACCACGAAGCAACTGTTTCATACAAACTTTTACCCCTTCAAAAAACAATTTGAATCAGAGTTGCAATCACTAAGCAAATTCGAACTCTCATGAGCAGGTCACTTAGCAGCTTTTAAGATGCTGGTGTTACCCAAGCTACTGTACTTACTTAGATCCCTCCCAATTTGCGTCCCCAAATATTATTTTAAAATGCTGCAAAGTGCCCTAGGACAATACATATGGCAAGGCAAGAAACCCCTATGCTTATATCAAATACTAATTAAGCACAGATCTATAGGAGGCTCATCCATCCCAGAACTAATAGACTACTATGATGCAACCATCTTGGCCCAGTTGAAGGAAGGGTTTTATCCATCTCCTAATACATTGTGGGGAGAAATAGAACAAGCAGCACTATCACAAGCAATTTTGCAACATTGGCTCCTCAGTAGGAAAATTAAACAAATAACCCCTGCACTTTTCCCACCTACAGTTAAAGCCACAGTTATGGTATGGCAACGACTAATAGCCTACAAATGGGAAAAAACACCTACCACAAAAATGAATCCCTCCTTGACGGTACTCAAAACATTAATCCCTCACATTCGTATTAAGGTGTGGAATGTGGACTCAAAGACTACAATTTAAACCCTATATTAACAGGAGTCCCTTAAAACATACCCTCAACTCCAAAAGGAAATAGGCATTTAAACCTACCTCCAAATAGCTCACTGTCTTCACAACAACCCTCAAGTCCGGGCATCTATCCCCATAAAAAATTGTACCTTCTTAAATAATCCTAACACTATAACGAAAGTAATATCAACTATCTATCCTATACTAAGAGAAAAAAAAACACATTCACCACACTGTCCCCGTTAGCCAATTGGGAACAGGATTTAGGATGCAATTTCACTCCAACTCAATGTACAACATCATTCCAATAAATTTATAAAGCTACCATCTGCGTATCGCTATAGGAATTAACTCAAAAAATAGCTCAAAGGAAATACCTAAGGCCATCAATTTTAGCAAAATTTAAGGGAAATACTCCATCTACCTGCTGGAGGAATTGTGCTCAAGTAGGAGCATCCCTACTCAGGCCTCGCTGGAACTGGGCATCTTTTTATCCCCACGGCATACCGCAAAGTTGTAATACATATACTCTTAGCAGCAAGACTATCGTTAACTAGGAGATGGAAAACAGATACACCACCTTCCCTAGATGAGGTTATTGCACTATTCCAAACACACCATACATACAAACTCATGATAACGATGCATAAAACCCAATATCTTAGGGAACAACAACAATGGACCCCATGGATCAAATGGTATAAGACTTTCACTCAATAGAATTGAATCCTAAGCGTCAACAAATTTATAACACTTATAGGCCCCAAAATGAGAGGTAAAGTCCAGGAAATAACTACAACATACCAACACTATAGCAAAACCCTCAAGAATAGATTAAGTGATTGCTACTCACTGGAGAAAATGGTGCTGGTGGATGGAAATGGTAGAAAAATATGAAATACCCAAAATACCAGTATATGAGTTGAGAGATCATATGAAAAGTACTTAGAACAAAAGCATAGCTAAATCCCAAACAAATTAAGGGTGGGGCCAGACACTTCAAGACACAGCCAGTTCCAGTTAAGGGGTGTCGGAGGTGCCGTGGTTACGTCAGGGACAAGAGAAGAGCAATGGAGTAAGAAATTAGTTGACATATACTATACGTTAGCAGACTATTGTATAACATGTACTCATATACTCACCCTAATAAGCCTCATGAAGAATGTATGGATGCTTGTTACTTCTTTTGTTTTTTTAATTTGCTGTGTAAGGTTCACAGACCGTTGTGACATTTTACTGTTGTAACATTTTATAATTGGAAAATCAATAAATATATTTGAAAAGAAATCACTGCTCCTGATAAAATCATTGCTTTAAAAAAACTAAAAAATTGCATTGATACATATCTCCGAGGGCAGTACCCAAAACCCATGCCGCTTTTTTGGCCAATTACTTGCATATAAGCCTTCAAAATGGGCACTTTTGATTTTTCCTGCTCGGCTCCCATAGACTTCAATGAGGTTCGCTGTTCAAAAGTTCTGCTGTGAGCCGGGGGGGGGGGGGGGGGGGGGTTCAGTCCATTTCTACCTTTTACTATTCTATCCCAAAAAAAGTATGGACCATACATTTTGAGTCTGTAATGTGGCACACGTGTACAGGAAAAACTGAAAAATTGGCTGGGTGATCTATGGTGCAAAACATAAATTGGACAGTGTGGCATTAGGATTAAATTAGACCTACAGTGCCTTCAGAAAGTATTCATACCCCTTGAAATTTTCCACATTTTGTCACATTACAACCAAAAATGTGTATTTTATTGGGATTGTATGTGATAGACCAACACAAAGTGGCACATAATTGTGAAGTGGAAGGCAATTGATAAATGTTATTCAAAATGTTTTACAAATATCTGAAAAGTATGGCGTGCATTTGTATTCAGCCGCCTTTACTCTGATACTAACTAAAATCTAGTGGAACCAATTGTCTTCAGAAGTCACAAACCTACTAAGATATGGCCATCCACCTAAAATAACAAGAGCAAGGAAAGCATTAATCAGAGAAGCATCCAACAGGCCCATGGTAACCCTGGAGGACCTGCAGAGATCCACAGCTCAGGTGGGAGAATCTGTCCACAGGACAACTATCAGTCGTGCACTCCACAAATCTTTTTTTTTTTTTTTTTTAGTGATCTCCATAATATTTTTTTTTTTTGTTTTGTGTGTCAAGTTACCACAACGCCATTATTATCTTATATTTTTTAACCTCAAGGAGTTTGTTTGGTATTGGTCTACTCACAAACAAACTGTCCTTTTTGAAGTAAAATACATAGCAAAGTATTTACTAACAAAACATAGTGATTTATTATGGGTCATAACCAAATAAAGAGGAAGGCAATGCTGGGTAACCTGGTGAAATTAGCAAAGCCTTTGTACCCCAGGGCAGACATCAACTATGTTACATCCAAAATTGGTAGCATGAGGAGTCCATATAATAGTGAGCACAATCCGGTCCAGTACTCCAAGAGATCAGGAACAGCAGCAGATGACATATATGTCCCCAGGCTGTAGCATACAACAGCCTGCATCTTTTGTCAGACCAGACTGAACCCAGGCCATCACCCTCTTGTCTTCCTTACATGCGTGCTTCCAGGCTGTGACTCTGTTGGAGTTTAGGAGTTATGTCATATTGAGAGGAACCGCTTATGAATTTCAGTCATTATAACTGGTGGATACCTATTGATGTCACTACTTTAACGGATCCCTATCAGATTGGTCTATATTGGAAGTCATGGTTGTTGTACCTTTTCCTTGTGTGTGTTATACCAAAAGTGGTGACTTCACTCCATCTGATGAAGGCAATATCAACACAGGTTGGACATACTAATGTTTGATATTGCCTTCAATTTATCAAAGTTGAATGTTGTCATTTCCTGAGTTGTGTATTGTTGTATGGTTTAAAACATGCCTGTTTACCACAAAAAAAATTCTACTGTCACCAAAAAAATTGTATTTAAAAAATATGTTGGTTTGTTAAAAAACTATTTTCTAAACACACATGTGAATGTGTACAGAGTAAAAATGTTTCTACTAGACAATGTGTGGCTTCTTCTTTCAATGCTCAATAGCAGTTTTTTGCTTAAGTTGTTGTTTACAGTGACAATGGGGGTTATTTACTAAAGTCAAATCCACTTTGCACTACAAGTTCACTTTCAGTGCACTTGTAGTACAAAGTGGATTTTCCTTTAGTAAATAACACCCATAGTGCTTTATAATTTGCATCAATAAATATGAACACAAAAGAGGTAGGTATAGTGTGTATGGGTTTGGCAAAGTCAGCAGATAGAGGATTGGTGTCGGTTGAGCAGTTGAGGGGAGGGAGGGTTCCAAATGATTTTGTGACCCCCAAAAAAGCCTCTTGTACTCTGCCTGAATTTAAGAACACAAATAACATTTAAAAACATTTTAGGAGATGTTTAGGGTAAAGCACTACTGGAACACTATAACACAAAATACATTGTTAAGTGACTAGGCTAGGTGTGTATGGGCCCAGGATATCATGCTGGGGAGGTTAGTGAAGGCAAATATGCATGAATGACAAAAAAGGAGTGTTAAAAACTTCCAGCATGCATGAGGACAAAGAGGACATTCAAAGCATATTACAATCATGGTAATTAGGGAATGATGAAATAAATACAATATATTAGCAAACACTAAATACATAGAATGTGATTTTAAAGGATAAATCTTACCTTAATATAGTGCTTCTGCAGGACCTGAATGATAGCAGAACAGGTCTCTGGAATAATGATCCCCAGAGCCTGGGGGGAGATGACGATCGAGAACTTGATGTCCTGCAGACTTCTCCCTGTCGCCAAGTACTGCAAGGTGGTGACTAGCCTCTGTTCAGGAGTGGTGGCTTGCCATATGCAGGTGTCCTGCTTCGTAATATAAGGGGACAGTAAAGCCAACAAACTGAAAAACTGGGTCCATCAGGATTATTCTCCCGGATCTCCCACAACAAAGGCATGTGCGAGAATTGGTCACTCTGGAGTAACCAATTCTTTGTCCATGAACTCCTCCTCACCCTGTTCATGGACTGGGCTTGGGTCAAAGTAAAAACCCCAACACCAACCCCCTGCACAGCAAAAACTCTATGATGAGTACATACCCGCAACATGGCTTAAAAATGGTTGGTTGGTCAGAACGAACTAACTGAATGCACTGAAAATCAAAAAGGCCTGTGTAGAGCGAGCTGAAATTCAGAAACCAGCAGACAAGAACACACTGAAAATCAAATACGTACTATAAATGACACACACTGAAACCCAGATGTGAACTGACTACACGCACTGAAAAGCAGATACGAACCTACAAGCACAAACTGAAGAGCAGTAACAATTGGAAAAGCACCAGGCTGAAAAGCATGAATCGTGTCTCACCAAACTTCTACTAACACGAGATTAGCAGAAGGAGCCCAAAGGGTGGCGCACTGGCTATTGAACTTCCTCTGTATAGTGCTGTCGTACGTGTTGTACGTCAGTGCGTTCCTGATGAATGGAATTTCAGACAACTTTTGTGCAACCATGTGTATGCAAGACAAGCTTGAGCCAACATCCATCAGAAAAAAAATCAGGATTTCATTATCAGACTGTCCGATCGTGTGTACGCAGCATTAGTGTCTGCAAAAGACTTGAGAATGGGGCGGAGGTTCACCTTGCAGCAGGACAAAGACCCTAAACATACAGCCAGAGCTACAATAGAATGATTTAGATCAAAGCATCTTCATGTGTTAGAATGGCCCAGTCAAAATCCAGACTTAAATCCAATTGAGAATGTGTAGCAAGACTTGAAAATTGCTGTTCACATCCCAAAAAGACTTGCAGCTGTATTTACAGCAAAAGGTGGTTCTACAAAGTATTGACTCAGGGCAAATGAATACAAATGCTTGCAACATTTTTCAGATATTTATTTGTAACAAATTTTGAAAACCATTTATCATTTTCTTCCACTTCACAATTATGTTCCACTTTGTGTTGGTCTATCATAAAACACCAATAAATACATTTATAATTTTGGTGGTGACATGAGAAAATTTGGAAAATTTCAAGGGCTATGAATACCTTTTCAAGGCACTGTATATACAAAATGACACCTGGCATACTCTAATTTAAACATTGAAGGTGGAAAATTTAACCAATCAAATGCAGTTGTTTATCTAGTATACTAGCTGGTGCCAGCTGTGGCTGTTATGCCGTGTACACATGACCAGACTTTTTGACAGTAAAGGTCTGGTGGAACAAATCCATCAGACAATCTGATTGTGTGTGGGCTTCATCGGACCTTTGCTGTCTAAAAATTAGATGGACTTTAGATTTAGAACATGTTTCAAATCTTTCCGACGGACTCGAGTCCGGTAGAAAAATCAGTTCGTCTGTATGCTAGTCCGACGGATGAAAACCGATGCTAGGGCGACTATTGGCTACTGGCTATGAATGTCCTTATTCTAGTCCGGTCGTACGTCATCACATTTAAATCCATCGGACTTTGGTACGATTGTGTGTGGCTAAGTCCGTTCATTCGGAAAGTCAGTTGGAACACCGCTGAAAAGTCAGTCGGGAAGACCGTCGGACCTAGTCTGCCGGAAAGTCCGGTCATGTGTAAACGGGATTAGAATACAATAGCCACAGCAGATTTCTCCATTTGCTCTGCATAACATGAATGGAGGAATCTGCTAGATTATTTTGGTTCAGCCTGAAGGTTTAATGAAAATAATCAATTTGTGTATATTCAATTTAAGTCTTTAATTTCCCAGTGAATCCTTATAACTTACTGTACATTGTCCTGGTATGAAATATGTGACATACTGAGCTAGAAGATGCACTATATGTGGTAAATGTGAAACACATTTTTGAAGCTTATTGACCTATACTTATATTGAACACATCAGGCAGTGAGTGGCAGATGACAAAGACAGTAAAATCATGACAATACTGAATTACAAGAGCAGCATACATCTCTAGGCTTTCCATCTCATCCTGTGTAAATGCCAGTGACAGCAGTATGCTGTCTAGAGTTTATTTCATTATTCAATAGATTTATATATGTAATACATAAATCTTAAAGCCCTTTAATAGTAAAAGAAAAGCTATTCTAAATAAACCGCATATAAAAATTACCCATCCGTATATTTTATTTATTTTATAACTGGTAAGGTTTAAAGCAATTTTGTTTGCCTTTTATTCGTGTTTATTCTTCATCATTATCCAACTGTCTATAGAAATAGATAGTATCTCTCTTAAAAGCTGAGATGGAAGCAAAATACATTTGAGAGATAGAGAACAAATACTGAATACATTTTCTCCTATGCCAACATAATTGTGAGTTACAGTTTGAAGACATCAAATTTGCTTAAAGCATATATAAAATCCAAACCAAAAATGTATTATATTGCAGTTTACCAATCCCTAGAGATGGTGGCTGCATTATTTGTCTTTATAGGCATATTTGTTTTAATTTTCAACTTGTTGATCCCACCAGAAAGTGTTATTTTCAGTTTGCTTTGACAGACCAACCTGTACAGCCAAAAAGTCAGTTAGAGAGCTGAGACAAACTGTGTAATACTGATAGACAGGGGTGCTTACAATTATTAGCTTTTATTAATTTAACCACTTCAGCTCCAGAAGGTTTCCCCCCCCCTTCCTGACCAGAGCATTTTTTGCAATTTGGAACGGCGCAAATTTAACTGGTAATGGCGCAGTCATGCAATGCTGTACCCAAACAAAATGTATGCCCTTTCTCCCACAAATAGAGATTTATTTTGGTGGTATTTGATCACTACTGGGATTTTTTTGTGATATAAATTAAAAAAGACCAAACATTTAAAAAAAAAAAAAAAAAAAAATATTTTTTGTTATACAGAATATCCAATAAATTTAATTTTTTCCATACATTTAGGCCAAAATATGTTCAGCTGCATGTCTTTGCTAAAAAAAAATAAAAAACAAACAAAACTCAATATCATTATATTTATTGGTTTGCGCAAAAGTTATAGCATCTACAAATTATGGTACATTTTCTGGAATTTATACAGATTTTACTTTATGACTGTCTATCTCATTTCCTGAGGTGCTAAAATGGCAGGGCAATACAACCCCCCCCCCTCAAATCACCCCTTTTTTGGAAAGTAGACACCCCGAGGAATTTGCTGAGAGGCATGTTGAGCCCATTAAATATAAAACATTTCTGTCACAAGTGATTGAAAAATGGCAAAAAAAAAAAAACCCAGTTGTCACTAAATGATATATTGTTCACACATGCCATGGATAAATGTGGAATTACACACCAAAATACATTCTGCTGCTTCTCTTGAGCATGAGGAAACCACGTGTGAGAGACTGTTTGGTAGTTTGGCTGCTTACAGGACCCCAAAAACCAATCACTGACTTCAGGCTTTCTAATGGCATAAATTGCTCTCTTCTTCACTACCTATCACAGTTTTGGAGGCCATGAAATGCCAAGAAAGCACAAACCCCTTCCCCCCAAATGATCTCTTTTCGGAAAGTAGACACCCCAAGCTATTTGCTAAGAGGCATGTTGAGTATTTTGCAGATCTTGCTTTCCATCACAAAGTTTTTAAAATTGAAAAAGAAAAGAAAAAATATCCTTTTCTTTCTTAATTTTTCCAAAATTTGTTGTAACTATGGATGGGAGAATGGTTCGGCCCAAGCATGAGTTCAGGCCAAACATTTGCCTGTTTGGCCTTTCACCGAACATCCAAATTTGCAGGTTGTTTCCTCTGACGAACACCCTGCAATGTACTGAGTGCTGCACTTATTGGGCAAAGCTTTGCCCAATTAGGCTGCAGTGTAAGCTTGCAGAGCCCCCCATGCTCCAAAGCACCCACCCCCCATGTTGAGGGCATGTGGCCTGGTATGGTTCAGAAGGGGGGCGCTGGCTCATCCCCCCTCTTTTGCTGACCGGCCTGGCTGAATGCTTGGATTAGGGTCTGACATGGATTTTGGGGGGAAACTCATGCCATTTAAAAAAAAAATTGTGTGGAGTTCCCCTTAAAATTCATACCAGACCTGAAGAGCCTGGTATGGACTGGGGGGGGGGGGGGGTGTCCTTTTTTTTCTTTATTTTTTAATGGCCAGGTTCTGGCAATTTTAAATGGGATTTTTTTCTTTTGGATTGGTCATTTTTGCTGTAGCGTGTTCTGTATATGCTACCAATGTGCCACTTTACAGACACATTAAGTGGACCCCCAAGGCACGATATTTAAAGGAATTTTTCATTTTCATTGTTTTACTTGTAAGCATCATTAAAAATTACTGCTCCTGAAAAAACTTTGTTTTATAAAAAAATATTTTATTAATACATGTCCCTAAGGGCAGTACCCAGACCCCCGTACCCCCTTTTATGGCCAATTGCTTGCATATAAGCCTTCAAAATGGGCACTTTTCCTTTTTGCTGTTTGGCTCCTGTAGACATCAATGGGGTTCACTGTCTGAGTTAGAACATTTCCCCTGTTTGGGAGTTCTGCCCATCCCTGGTGGTAAGAAATAAGATGTGCAAAATATTCACTATGCCTCTTATCAAATACCTTGGGGTGTCTATTTTCCAAAATGCAGTAATTTGGTGGGGGTTGTGCTATCTTGACATTCCAGGGCCTTTTAAAAATTGTGATAGGTAGTGAGGAAATGAAATGAGCAATTTTCGTCCTTACAAAGCCTGAAGGTGGTGAGTGGTTTTTGGGGTCCTTTAAGCGGCTAGACTGCCAAAAAGTCTCACACATGTGGTATCCCCATACTCAGAAGAAGTAACAGAATGTATTTTGGGTGTAAATCCACCAATGCCCATGGTATGTTTTGTAATTTTACCAAAATTTGTGACAAAACAAAATATTTCATGGTCTCACATGCCACTCAGCAAATAGCTAGGGGTATCTACTTTCCGAAAAGGGGTCTTGGGGGGTTATGCTGTCTTAATGTTTAAGGGCCTCCAAAACTGTGATAGGTAGGGAGTAAGTAAAATGAGCAATTTACACCCTTAGAAAGCCTGAAGGCGGTGATTGGTTTTCGGGATTCTGTATGCAGCTAGACACAAATTTGCACACATGTGGTATCCCCATAATCAGGAGAAGCAGCAGAGTATATTTTGGGGAGTAATTCTACATATACACTTGGAATGTGTGAGCAGTATATCATTTAAATGACAACTTTGTGTAAAAAAATGTTTGGAGTGTCTACTTTCCAAAAAGGGTAATTTGGGGGGTTTTGGGACTGTCCTGGGATTTTATGTCCAACATGAGAAGCTTACAGTATGCCACACATCACCAATTCTTCTAACCACTTGAAGACCAAGCCTTTTCTGACACTTTTTGTTTACATGAAAATGATTTATTTTTTTAATACAAAATTACTTTGAGGGGGCGGGGCAGCATAGAAGCTGAGCTCTGGAGTATTTAGGGATTCTAGCAAGGATTGGGGGACCTGAATCACAACTGACATACCTCAGCACCTGACTGCCACCTGCAGGCACACCACCTATATGTCCAGGAAGAGGAAGGACAATTGGCGCCCACAGAAATTAACTGAATTGTTCCTTCTGCCCACACTAGGAGGCTGACAAGATGGCACCACCACCTCAGCCCCTGCCTCCTCCAATCTCAGAATGGGCACCCACAGGGACCTGCCAGAGGATTCTTCACCAAACCCACCCTCTTCACCAAACCCACCCTCATCACCTGTGTGGCATACACTTTTTTCACAGGAATTCTGAGCAAAAGCCAGGTCAATTGGCCAGTTTCCAGTTTCCTATGCGAACATCCAGATCTATGTGGATCTCTCCAAATACACCTTGGACATGAGGAGGCAACTTGTCACAGTGACAAAAGCATATTGTAACGACAACATCCCCTACAAATAGGGCAATCCCACCAAAATCATTGGGGAATGAAATAGTGTATCTCGCCCTCTGTGAATAAGAAATGAAAGAAAATGGGATTTTTAGGGTGCAAAATTAAACACAAAAGGTATATCAATAATATTTATTTACGAATAAAAACATAATCGGATAAAAAGTCCATCAAACATGTAGAAAACTTATAGAATGTGCAGCTCAACAAATTCTCAACATGTTTCACCACGAATAGTAGCTTCCTCGGGAGAATTATATTTGTCGGGCACTATCTACTGAAAAATAGAAAAGCAATAAACAAAATTACAGAAAAACAAAGATAACAAAAAAGATGCAAAAAGGATAATAAAAATCAGTTTTTAATTATAATTTTAATGACCCCATGTCCTGACTAAAGCCACATTGACAAGCCAGCTTAAATCAGAATTACCTGTATATAGATGGACTAGTCAAAATTATATGAAGGCTAGCATAGAGGCAAAGAATGGTCAAAAAGGAACCCCACAAATGGATCATCTGGTGTAACCAAAGAGAGAGGTATACAAGGTGAAAACCTAGTAGTTGTTGATGATGGAATAGGTAGGTGTGACGCCTAAGAAGGAGGTAAAAAAAGGAAAACTTAATAAACAAGGTAAGTTTCAAACGAGTCCACAGCGGGACAGCCATGCCAAAAAGTAAACATGTAATACCTGAACCACAGGCTAAATCCACTTAAATGAACATCCACAATCATAATGGGTCGTGCATTCAGAGAATCCCCACACAAAACAATTGCAGATCTAGAAAGAGAATTAAATCTCTTGATTAAATCCAAACATGTATGGCAAATGTATCCCAAGGACTCTGCAATTTACCTGAATAAGACAGTCATATAGTATGTTTCCTTCCTTCTCTCGTGGTAGCCTTACTTTGATTCTTCTAACCATATCCTTTTATACATCCCCCCCACCTCCTGATTGAGCACCTGGGAATCAGCGCCAAATCCATGGGAGGAGAGGACCCTTCAGTGGCATCTGCCTCGTGGATGGACACCATCATATACGATAAACCGGAAATGATGCTGACGCATCACGCAGCGCACCGGAGATGACACTGAGGTGCCAGACACAGTGAGCTCCATATGCTGTCAGCAAGAAAACGTGGAGTTGGAAAAAGGTGTAAATACACATTTAACCAGTTTTAAAATACAAATGTAGAAGGAGGTCACTGAATGGTAACTGGGCTAGATGAAATTAAATTGCAATCAAAATACAGGAAAGCAAGCAATAATGCTAGCTTATACCTTTAAGTGGTATGTAAGTTCACAAATAAGACTCAATGGCTCCATCCAATGATGTCAAAGGACTACATTGAAAATGACGCCCTGGGCGTCCGTATAGTCACCTGATTCAGTGGAATTGTACCTAAAAAATTTCAGTGAGGATTAAAAAAGAACCCCCACCAAACAATAAATAGACCAAAAGCCTCAATATATGAACAAAAATTATAACTACAATAACCTGCAAGGTAGAGGCGTCAAGGGTATAGCAGTCAGTACATGGGTTTACATCATAAATAGACATAAGCCAAAAGGCAAAATAAATTGACACCCAAATTTAAGGAGATCCGTTGAAACATTTGCAAATTTGGCCAATAAAGCCTCTAAAGGAACGGCTTGTAACTAATGGACTCATTCAATCCTGGATACGTTGTAGCTGCCAGGGAATGGATCCATCTAGTCTCTTTTTGTAAAATAATTTTATCCACATCACCTCCTCTATCAAGTGTGGGCAGAAACTCTGATGCAAAAAAAGTAATTTTAGTCAAGTCAAAAGAGTGGTATAAGCCCATATGGCGGCTTATAGGAGTTTCCATTTTTTTCTTTTGAACCAGGGAAACATGGTCCCTGATTCTGTGAAAAAAGGTCTCTTTGTTTTTCCAACATAAAAAGCAATACAATGGCATTTCATAAAATATACAACCGCAACGGATTGACAGGTGGCAAAGAAATGTGGCTTATAAATAATCCCATTGGGAAAGGTCAACCCAGATAAATTTAATAGAAATTGACAAAAATCACATCCAACACATGGAGCAGTACCTCTATGTGCCTGCCTACCAGGATTGGAAATAAGGTGACTATGGACCAACTGGTCCTTAATAGACCTTGACTTCCTATAAGTAATCTGTGGAAATGGATTAACATATTTGTAGATAACCTCATCTGTAGATAATAAAGGCCAACATTTTTGGATAATTTTCCGAACTTTCCAGTGTTCACCAGAATATCTATTTATTAACTACTTGCTGCCCGCCCTATAACAGATACACGGCAGCATAGTGGTTTCAAAATCCTGACCGGGTGTCTGTCAGACACGAGTAGAGGAGAGCCGATCAGCTGCTCCTCTGACAGGGGGATCTGTGCTGATTGATTATCAGCATAGCCCCCCGAGGATGCCCATACTGGACCACCAGGGACACCACCAAACCACCAGGGATGCCCAGCACAAGGTATGCCACCCTAGACCACCAGGGATTCCAGTCAGTGCCCACAATGGATGCCAATCAGTACCCATAATGGATGCCAATCAGTGCCCACAATGGACATCACTGATTGGCATGCATTATTGTTTGGCACTGATTGGCATCCATTAGTACAGTATAATATAATACAATGCCGCCTAGCAGTGCCCATCTGTGCCGCCTATCAGTGCCCATCCGTGCCACCTATCAGTGCCCATCCATGCCCATCTGTGCCGCCTATCCATGCCCATCTGTACCGCCTATCCATACCCATCCATGCCGCCCATCAATGCCAATCCGTGCCAGCTATCAGTGCCAATTTGTGCCACCTATCAGTGCCCATCCGTGTTGCCCATCTGTGCCACCCATCAGTGCCGCCTATCAGTGCCCATCAGTGCCGCCTATCAGTGCCACATATCAGTGTCCATAAATGCCACCTCATCAGTGCCACTTCATTGGTGCCACCTCATCGGTGCCCATCAGTGCCGTCTTATCAGTGCTCATCAGTGAAGGAGAAAACGTGCTTATTAACAAAGTTTTGAAACTGAAACAAAAAAAACATATTTTTTTTTCAAAATTTTCTGTATTTTTTTATTTGTTTAGCAAAAAATAAAAACCATAGAGGTGATCAAATACCACCAAAAGAAAGCTCTATTTGTGGGAACAAAATGATAAAAATTTCATTTGGGTACAGTGTAGCATGACCGCGCAATTGTCATTCAAAGTGCGACATCACTGAAAGCTCAAAATTGGTCTGGGCAGGAAGGTGTTTAAGTGCCTGGTATTGAAGTGGTTAAGCATACTTGTTTATCAGTTTTTTTGGATTCTCTTGGAATGAATCAATTCAGCTCGAGTTCGTTTTTTGCCTTGTGATAGGCCTTTTTGACTGTGACTGTAACCCCTATTAAAAATGTGCTGCTGTAATGCCGAGGCCTCAAGGGAAATGCTAAAGGGAATGCTCGCAACCAAAGATTTTGGCTAGCAGCATGTAAGATGGTGTTCCCTGCTGAGGGCTTTCTGAACAAGGAGGAATTGATGGTGCCATCAGAATTCAGATATATTGAAATATCCAAAAAATTGATCACCCTTTGATCACAAGTCATGGTGAACTGAGGTTGAAGGAATATGCTTCAAGTTTCCTTAAGAAAAAAGAGAGCTCCTCCCTGGTGCCGGTCCACACAATAAAAATATTATCAATGAACCGACGCCAGAGAAGAACATTGTCAAAGAACTTCTGATAATCCTCCAATGTGAAAATTTCACACTCCCATCCACCCAGGTACAGATTGGCGTATGAAGGAGCACATTTAGTCCCCATCGCAACACCCTGCACTCGGAGGTAGTGGATATGATCAAAGACAAAAATGTTATAAGTTAGAATGAATAACAGATCCAAAATGAATCTATTGTAAGCAAACGCTATAGGACCTCTCTCAGAGATGAAGCCCTCCACAACTCGAATCCCTCAATCATGAGGGATGGAGTTGTAGCAGGCTTCAATGTCAATGGCAACTAGCCAAGCTCCCATTGGTAGAGTAGTAGTAATATCTTGGATGTGGGAGCTTAATGATTTGACATGTGATCATAGCTAATTATCAATAATTTTACTAGCCGCCTCTGTGAGACAGCCATTGCCAAAAAATACTGGACGGCCAGGAGGAGAGTCAATATTTTTATGTATCTTGGGTAAGGCATAAAATGTAGGAAGTTTCAGTGTCTCAACAGTCAGAAATTCACAGGTCTTCTTGTCAATGAGGCCTTGATGAAAAGCTTGAGTGGCAAGAATATTATATTTAGTTTCAGAATATTTTACTTGGGCCAATGGTATAGGCCAATACCAAGTGCGATTCAGAAGAAAATCCATGACCATTTTTTTTATATTGATCCAAATCTATTACCACTACAGTATATTCCCCCCTTTATCAGAGGGTTTTATGACATATATTGGGATTACCTTGTAAAATGGGAAAAGATCTAGCTTTAGGCTTATAGAGGTTAGGTGGGGGAGACAAGAGATGGATCAATGGGAGGCTACTCAAGGGGATCATCAAAAGAATGTCCTTCCTCTCATAATTCCAATTAAATCATTTAGGGATTTTACCTCATTTGAAGTTTTATTTTGCCACAGTTCATCATGGCAAGCAGCACCAAAGGAACCCTTGGTGTCCTTGTCATAAATTATCCTAAACATGAATTCACTAGCAAAAAGGTTTACATCCTTTATAATTTCAAAAGCAGCAAACAATTTTGGGTGTTTGTGGCAAATTCGAAAGCCGCGGAACACCCTATAAAAGTCTATGGGAGAAATCAAAAGTGCTAGTTTTAAAGGCTTATATGCATGGTATTGTCATGAAAAGTGTTTGGGGACCTGAGTCCTATCCCAGGGGACATGTATCAATGCAAAAAAAGTTTTAAAAATGGCAGTTTTTCCGGGAGCAGTGATTTTAATAATGCTTAAAGTGAAACAATAAAAGTGTAATATTCCTTTAAATTTCATACCTGGGGGGTGTCTATAGTATGCCTGTAAAGGGGCGCATGTTTCCCGTGTTTAAAACAGTCTGACAGCAAATTGACATTTCTAAAGGAAAAAGGTCATTTAAAACAACTCACAGCTATAATGAATTGTCGGGTCTGACAATACACAGCTCATTGATAAAATTGGCATGGGATTTCCCCACAGGGAACCCCAAACCAAAAAATGGCTTGGGGGTCCCCCTCAAAATCCAGCCACCAAAATAAAAAAATCCATACAAGACCCTTATCTGAGCACGCAGCCTGGCAGGCCGCAGGAAAAGGGGGGGAGAGCGACCCCCCTCCTGAACCGTACCAGGCCACATGCCCTCAACATTGGGAGGGTGCTTTGAAGTAGCCCCCCATGTTGATGGGAGAAGGGCCTCATCCCCACAACTCACGCCCGGTGGATGGGGGGGGTCTGCGGGTGGGGGGCTTATCAGAATCTTGAAGCCCCCTTTAACAAAGGGGACTCCCAGATCCTGCCTCCCGTGTGAAATGGTAATGGGGTACATTGTACTCCTACCATTTCCCCCCCAAGAAAGTGACAAAAAAGGTAAAAAAAACACACAAAGCTTGGCACAAGTTCTTTAATAAAAACAAAGCAAGAAAAATTCCAGCGATGTAATACTTCTACGATCCATGAATGATACAGCCTCCTCCGTAGGAGCCGCCCAGCAGAATGACACGTGATTCGGATGACAGTTCTTAAATAACCGAGGACAGGGCCACCCGTGATGTGTGGACAGGTGACCCCGGGGGAATGTCTGGGTTACCCAGTGACATGTACGAGTGACCCCGCCCCTCTGAAGCAACGGGGTTTCTTGTGACATGTATGGGTGACCCCCCCTCTGACGCAACAGGGGTTTCTTGTGACTGCACATGCAGCAGAGGGCCATCAATGAGTACCTTTGTGAGTATGGCACCAGGACAGGGTTAGGGGAACTTGGATTTTTTTCGTCATGCCAGTGGCTACTGATCAAGGATGCAAACACTGTCCTGTCACCATTTGTGGAGGCCACCAGGATGGTGAGCAGTGACAGTGCATACATCAGTGATACTGTCCCTCTTGTCTTCCTGTTTGAGCACACGCTTCATGGAATAATGGACATGGCACTTGAGGCAAAACAGAGGGAGGAAGAGGAGGACTTCCTTACCTCTCAAGGCCCTCTTTATCCAGATAGTATTCCTGTGGGCCCGTCGATCACACAGGAAGAGGAGGAGGAGGAGAAGGATTGTGTCAGCATGGAGATGGAGCCTAGCACTCAGCATCAGCAGCAGTCTTAAAGGGATAATTTTCAGTCCTCAGAAACCCATGGACTTGTATGTGGCTGGGAGGAGGTGGCTGTGGATCATGTCATCCTGAGTGACCCAGAGATCTCTGTATCGAATGCCTCAGCAAACCTTCACTGCATGGCCTCCCTGATCCTGCAAAGCCTGTGAAAGGACCCTCAAATTTTTGGTATCAAGGAGAGGGATCAATAATAGCTTGCAGCCCTTCTTGATCCACATTACAAGGGTAAGGTTGCGTAACTTATCCACCCTTCGGGAGGGCTTGCAGAAAGGTTTGTGCAATGCGTTTCCAGAGCCAGGGAGGTTACAATTTCCTGGTCCTCCTGGACAGTGTGTTGCTGAGGCTTCGGTCAGTCACAGAAGGAGCAGTGGAGAAGGTGGCCGTCTGACGGATGTGTTCACACAGTTCTTTAGTCCGTAGCACCAAGGTCTGATTGGTTCCAGCAACCATTACCAGCATCTGATTTATATGGTGCAGGAATACCTAGGGGCAAGATCAGACTTGGAGACCTTTCCAACCGAAAATCCACTGGGTTACTGGGTGTTAAGGATGGATCAGTGGCCAGAGTTTGCACAATATGCAATTGAGCTACTAGCCTGTTCTTCATCCAGAATTCTTTCTGAACATGCATTCAGTGCTGCTGGAGGCTTTGTAACTGATCACAGTGCGCTTATCCACAGACTCCATTGATCGGCTCACCTTCATAAAAATGAATCAGTCTTGGATCACCAGCTACCAAGCACCTGATGCTTATGTGACCAATTCATTTTTCTATGAATGTGAGAACCCTTGAAGACTGCCTATGCTGAGTGACTATCCTGTTATGCTGAGTGACTATCTTATTCCTCCTCAATGTTCATGTTGATAGTTTCTAAGAACATTTTTGTTTCAGGGCACCACCACCGGTGCCTAAGACCCAATTTTTCTGCCCCTGTTTACCAGTGGCATGCAATTACAATTCTTGATATAATATTTCCCAACAGGGCCCGTTCCTGCACCAACAAAGAGTAACTGTGAGGGCTTACAGTGTTGTGGCACCACCACCACCACCAAAGGACCAATTTTTCTTCCCCTGTTTAAAAGGGGCATGTAATTACAATTCTTCATATAATATTTCACAGCAGGGCCCGTTCAAGCGCCCACCAAGAGTAAATGTGAGGGCTTACACTGTTCTGGTACCACCAACACCTGAGGCCCAATTTTATGCAGAGTATATAGGGCAGGCCATATAGTATATACAGGCGGTCCCCTACTTTCAAACATCCGACTTACAAATGGCTCCTACCTACAAACGGAGGGAGACAAGTGGAAGTGAGAGGAAATCTACCCCTAAGAAGGGAAATTCTCTCCTGTAAAAGTTAATATGGGAAAAAGGTGTCTCCACTGATGCTTTATCACCAATCCTTGCTTCCCTAATAACCCAAAATTTTCAAAATCCAAAGTGAGATGAAATCTTCTGAACAGGGGTACAGACAGCAAAACAAATGTTACAGGGGTGATAACCCTTCCCTATCCAAAATGCTTAAAAATAGATTTTTTGGCTGGAGGTACACTTACAAAATGTACCTGTTCCAAATTACAAACAGATTATACTTCAGAACAAACCTACAGTCCTGCCTGTATACTGCTGTTCAGAGTATATAGGTCCTGCGGGCCCCACACCTTTTCATTTTTTTATTTGGGTGCTGGGCTTCCCCTTAATATCCATACAAGACCCAAAGGGCCTGGTAATTGGCTGTGTTGGGGGTACCAATGCCGTTTTTCTCAATTTTGCCGGGACCCGACATTACATTACAGCCGCAAGCAGTTTTTAATGACTTTTATTCCTTTAGAAATGTCATTTTGTGCAGGGACTGTTCTAAACATGGGAAACACGTGCCACTTTACAGACATACTATAGTCACCCCCCCCCCCCCCCCGATACAAAATTTAAAGGAATATTTTACTTAAATTTTTTCACTTTAAGCATTATTAAAATCACTGCTCCCACTGCTTTTTAAAACATTTTTTTGCATGATACATGTCCCCTGCGGCAGGACCCGGGTCTCCAAACACCTTTTAGGACAATAACTTGCATATTAGCCTTTAATATTGGTACTTTTGATTTTTCACGTTTAGGTACCATAGACGTTAACAGTGTTCAAATGTTCACGCAAACTTTCGGTTTGCATGTTCTGCCACGAACCGGGGGGTGTTCGGCTCATCCCTAGTCAATACCCTGAGGTGGGAGGCATAGTAGTATTTAATTATATCTGGTGCAGCCAGCCCACCTTTAGTTCTGAGAGCAAAAACTACTGATCGAGCAATCCTATGGGAGACATTATTCCATATAAAATGAAGGCATCTTCTCTGGAGGCTTTCCAGTTGCGATATTCGGACCGGGTTTTACAGTTTTTCAAATAAGTACAGTAATGTAGGAATGATGGACATTTTGAAAACGTTGATTCTGCCAAGGGAGAGATAGTGAGAGAGGACCAGAGGTTCAGGAGTCTGGTTATTTCTGCAAACATAGGGGGAAAATTGGCTTGATAGATAGAGGAATATGAGGGGGTGAGATGGATGCCTAGGTACTTCATCGTAGATGAGCACCAACAATATTTAAAACTGCCTTGTAAAGAGCTGAGCAGGTCTGAGGTGATGTTAATGGGTAGGGCTCCCATTTTGGACTGCTCAATTTGAACCCTTTCATGATTAAGCCTATTTTTGACATTTGGTGTTTACAAGTTAAACTCCATATTTTTTGCTAGAAAATTACTTGGAACCCCCAAACATTCTATATTTTTTTCCCGATCACGGGGAGCTGTGATCAGTGTTCTGTCACTAGGAAGAATGGGGAAATGCTTATTTACATCAGCATTTCCCCATTCTTCCTCTCCGTGAGACAATTGCAGGTTTCCCCTCGGACATTGAGTGCGTAGGACCCGCAATCACACTCACGAAACGGTCAAAGGCTTTTTGTGCATCTAGGTTTAAAACAATAGTGGGTTGTCAGTAAGTCTATCAGGTCTATGGACCTTCTCGTGTTGTCCCCTGCATGTCTTGTTGGAACAAATCCCACTTTATCTTTATGGATCAAAGTCGTCAGTAGGGGTGAGAGTCTATTAGCTAATATTTTAGTAAAGATCTTGTAATCCAAATTTAATAAAGCAATGGGGCGATAGTTGTCTAGCAGTGAAGGATCTTTACACGGTTTAGGAATGATGGCTATATATACATGTAAAAATTGTGAGTGTGGGATGGAACCCTTAAGGAGAGAGGAATATAGGGACTGTAAGTAGGGGTTTAAAATTGGGGAGAAGGTTTTGTAATAAACATAGAGGAGACCATCCAGGCCTGGGGATTTGTGAGCCGCCAAGTTTTTAATCTCCTCTGCTATCTCCTCTGTGGTGATCAAGCGTAGAAATGTGTCCAGTGGACAGTTTGGATAATATTAGGGAAGACATGAAATAGTCAAACTTCAGCTTTGAGAATTGAGAAGTCGAGTCAAAGCTTAAGCAATTATATAGCTGTTTGTAGAAATCACCAAATACCTTAGACGTAGCTTCAGGACAATATGTAGGAATACCATCTAACTGCATCAGATGGTCAGGTATTGATAAAAAGGGATGTGGTTTAAACCTGTTAAATAGCATCCTATGTGGCTTATTTGCAATTCTAACCATTATTAATTAATTAGACATTTGACCTGCACTTTTTATATAACTGTTAATGGTTAGAATCCTTATGTCTAATTAATTGAAAATGGTTAGAATCCTTATGTTTTCACCCCTTTTTTTCACAAGATTGAGCAATAATTCTCCATGTGATATAACCTTCCTATTCCGATAAAGAAAATCCCCCTTTTTTCACATTTTTTAATTTTTCATTACAACTAGAAATTAGGACCTCCAGTCTCTCCTTTTGGACTTAATATAAACGTTATCTGTGTTCCTTTATTAAAGCAATAATAACAGCCATAAATGATAAAAGTAAACATTTGCATTTTAACATTCCCCAATTTTATATTTATATTCATCCCATTTATTTCTATTTTTATTTTTATTTTATTTTTATTTTAATTTTAATATTTCTATTTGTAATTTTAATTTAATTTGTCTTATATTTTATAAGAACCATATGTGGATTTTTACTTTATATTTTTCTATTTTGTGTATATTTGCATAATAACTCCCACCGGGGTTTTACTATGACAGGGATATTACATGAATAGTAGAAGTCTGGAGTGGGGTCAGTCGCAGGCTCATTTAGGCATAAAAAGCGGGTCACAGTGCTCCACGTATATACATATAACCATTAGAAGTAGGGGATACGTCATTATATATAAAAAATTGCAGCGATACACCTCCAATAGGAAGAATGTGTGATGTACACATCAGAGGAGGAGTAATTGGATCATAACATAGGGGACTCCCACATCCAAAATGGCACCGTTCGATCCGCGCAAGCGTAGTGGAGCACTGCACCCTACCTAAACAGGGAGGTGCACCAATATGGCCGCTCCAGAAGACGTCACTCTGACAAAACGCGTAGGGAGTGGCTATGTACGTGCACCCTTCCTATAGCCAGAAGCAGCCGGCGGAGTTTGTTTTACCTGTTTACAAACGCAAACTGTTTTTATTAGCAAATGTGAGTAGTTTTCTTTTATGTAATTAAATAAAAAGCTGTTCAAATGTACTACACCATGGATATGTCTTTCTTCCCTCAATGTACATAACAACGGAGGGCACATAAAGTGAAGAGTGAACATTTCCCCAGCGCACCAGTAGCAGTATCCAGATAGCAGCACAGTGGCTCATACTGTGAAATCCCATCCAACCCCATAGGGGTACATGATCTGGTGAGAGCATTCAAATTACCACAACACAGAGTGGCGCACCGGGGACAAGTGTTTTCTCTGCATTGAAGATTGGCACTTCTGCACTAGTCACTTTACCTTGTGTTACCACTACCTGCGACATTACTGTATGGGACTATCCAGCGATCCCAGAATGCGATTTTGAAAGTTTTTTCTATGCACAAGGACGTTTTTGGGATTAATTATTTTGCACAACCTTTTGAATGATTTTTTCTTATGAATTTTGATATTATTATTATAGGCAATTTATATTTATGGGTCACAGTAGTGTCAGCACGTATTTGCACACACTGATTATTGTATTTTTCTCATTTTAATTTTGCAACGTAAAAAAATTTCAGCACTGAAATATAGATTTGTATTGTAACACTTATAAACTAATTATTAATTTTGTATATATCTTTATAGATAGGCCATCATAGGTTAGATATATATTGGGTTTTAGCGCCATAGCCCACTATTTAATCCTTTACATTTAAACCTCCCCCCCCCCACCTTTAGGGGGTGGAGGATCTAGGCAAAGGCAGCTCTAACCCCTGTAAATTTTATGTCTAATAACTCACAGTAGTTTTTGCACTTTCAATTTTTTATTTTAATTTTCATTTATTTCAGTCACACACAGGGTGGGAAGTCCGTAGCGCGACTTTATTTATTTATTTACTGATTAAATTTATCTCCGAGCAGACTACATAAGGAAGAAGAGGGGCTGTAACGAAAAAATGGTCTAATCAAGACTATATCTTATAGGGGGGAGTAGAACATGTAATTCTTAGTTGGATGCTTTACTCTCCAGGTGTCAAAGAGGTTATGTGATCTAATTAATTTACAAAAAGAGGTTGACAGTTTCTGGGTAGCGATCCGTGGGATATCTCTGAATATGGCTCGTTTATCCTTTGTCGGGGACATGCACACCTTGAAATCACCTCCCATGATTATATTAGAAAAGGAATGTAACTTCTCAAAAACTGTTGTGAGAAAATGGATTTGTCCTACATTTGGAGCATATATGGTAGCCAAAGTGAATTGAGTGTTCAGATGACTACAATCCAGGAGTACCATGGGGTCTTGGTAGGATGAGAGAACGAGCAGGATCGTTTCATGAGGGTTGCCACACCTGCCTTTCCAGATGGGTCCAAAGCCATATAGGCCATGGAAAAATGCTTGGAAGCGAACTTGAATGATCCACCGGGTCTGAAGTGAGTCTCCTGAATCATAATCACCTCTGTGTTAGAGGACCTAAACTCCTTCAGAGCTTGTCATCACTTCCCGATATAATTTAGGCCCTTTATATTACATGAGTATATCTTAAGAGCCATAAAAAAGCAGGTGTGAATATTGCTAGCATACTATTGAATTTAAACAAGTATATGAACATCCAAGAGGTAAAACACATAGAGGCATATAGACATAGAAGTTGAAATGGTGTCATAAGATTAGCATTGATAACCGTAGAAAGGTAAAAAAAGAGACCTTCAAAACGAAACATTAAGAAACAACAACAAAAAAAAAAAAAAAAAACCCCACAAAAACATTTTTTGAAAGACCTGAAGGTATCAAAAACTTCAGGATACCCAGGCAGAGCCAGGGGTTATGGTGAGGTGCGTATCAGCCTGCAGGAACGGACAGAGGATCCCCGTCTCTTCTAAAGTAGCAGTCAAAATCAATCAGTGGTAAGAAGCTAGTTAAACAAAAGGGAAATAATCAGCTTCCAGAGAAACATGGGTGGTGAGATTTACCAAAGAGGGTAAGGGAGATGTCTCTAAGTAAGAGAGGGTGACCCGTCTTCAATAGGGTCAACTGGCATAGCCAAATTAAACATTGTCTGGCCATGGTATCAGAAAATGAAAGAGTAATGAAGGGAGGGTCTCTTCGGGTCGGGTATCTGAGGGGTGGAAAAGGCCTTCTGCGATTGTCGTTGAACCGGGGTCCAGATCTTGACCAGGGTCATGAGCAGTTTGGGGTGTGGAACCTGGAGCTGGAATTCTTCCTCAGAGATGGGTGGAAGACCCAGGTTGCGGAAAAAAGATTTGCTTTCATAAAGGTCTCTCAGCGAGAATTGGACTCCATCTTTGGAAGCAGACAAGCAGAAGGGGAACCCCCAGCGGTAAGGCACTTGATGATTTTGTAGCTGAGTAGTAACAAGGTGAAAGCTGCTTTTGTTAAAGTAATTGGGGAAAGATCGCTGAAAATTTGGATCTTGGTTTGTTTAAAGTCAATGCGTAATTTGTTGCGGGTTACAACTGTGAGGGCTTCCTTACTCTCATAATAATGGAAACGGATGATAATGTCTCTGGGTTAGAGCCAGGGTGGTTTTAAGCCAGAGATCTGGGGCCAGGTCAAGCACCAGTCTATGTCTGGGATGTGGGGTGACAAACAGGCACAGAAGGTAAGGGTCCAGCTCCCTGTCACTGACCGCTTTGGGGGTCCCTCAGATTCTCAGATTCTTGCGCATTTCTCCAAAATCTTTCTGCTGTAACTGGAGTTGGGAAACTGTGTGCTTCATGGTGGCATTATCTCCCTTGAGTGCATGGACATATTGAGTTAACCCATCTAACTTGCTCTCCAAGATGTCAATGCGCTCTCCCAATTGATCTATCTCTCCCCGTGGCTTGTGTGCTATTTTACCCACCTCTCTTGCTATATTGTGGGTCAGGTCCTGGAGTAGTAATTTCAGCCTGAGATTTAGTACAGCCACAGTCACTACAGCTGTATTATCGGGTGAGTGGGAATGCTGCATCTGTTTTCCACTGGAGTTGCACTTTTGAAGGTCAGGTGGGATTCGACGGTGTCCGACGGGCCAGGCAAAAAAAACTCAAGACCGGGGATTATGGCCTGTAGAAGAAGCTCTCCATGGTGTGGTTAGGCCGTGACAGTGATGGCGGGATAAATCCTCTGTAAATCGCTATTTGAAAGCTAATTTTTCCCATATGGCCCCAGGAACCACTGGCAGTCGGCGATGTCACTCCTGGAGCTAATAGTGCTGTGTGAGCTGAGCAGGAGCCGCGAATGGAGAGACAGGGACTGGAGCTCTTCTCTCACACATCCGCCATCCTACACACCACGCATGTGCTTCACAGGTATGTGATTTTGCGCAGCTGGGCCACGCCGCTGCAGTAAATTTACATTGGGTGGTCCTGAGGCGGTTAAGCATAATTAAACTCACTGCTCCTGAAAAAAAAAAAATTTAATACATTTTTGTATTGACACATGGCTCTCAGGGCAGCAACCAGGACCCCCATACCCCATTTATGGCCAATTACTTGCATATAAGAATTCAAAATTGTGAATATTAAGGTGGTAGCTATGGCGCTCTCCTGTAACAGTGCATAAAATGCATACTACATATGAGTTACAAATGCTAAAATTGTTCCAGCCTTCTTAAAGTGCTAATACTACATAAGTTCTTATGTGTTTAATCCCAGTGCAAAAATATTTACAAATTACTGAAAAAAATTTGTAGAAGAAAAAAATATAGAAACTAATTAAAATATTAATTATTGAAATTAACAGCTATGTGCAGTCGAAAGTGCTTATGTGCTTTAGTGCAAAATACGTGCATATGAAGCCTATAGAACTTGTATCATCTTCACACAAAGGAAATCATTTCAAAACATAAAATAAAGTCCATTTGAAATTTTAAAGAAAAAAAATGAAAAAAAAAAAAAATATCTTCAGAAAAATTCCACAAGAGTTCAATTAAGGTGACTTGTGCTCAGTGCCTGGTGTATCCTGAATCACAACCGGTGCGTTTTCCGTGCGTAGAACAAATTACCGCACTCACCAGCTCCCCTGCCCCTGCAGGGGTTAACTCGCCTCCACAGTGTGAGCCCCTGTACCGCTGTATAAAGCTGGTCCGGTTAATGTTCAGTTACTCCTCATTCCTCATGTTTATATAAAGAAATATAAAACATCCATAGTGTAGTACTGTTTAAAATTAGCACCTTTATTACATTCAAAAAGTGGCTACTCACATAAGTCAGAGGTTAAAAACGTTCGTAAAATACAAACACCGCCGCCGCCTTGTAAGAGAGAGTGTGTACGTTAGGCCATGCCCTATGCGTTTCATCATTGGACGTTGTCTGGAGCGGCCATCTTGGTGCACCTCTCTTTTGTTATAGGGTGTAAATTCTGTACTGCGCATGCACGAGCGCAAAAAATGCCATGTTTGTATCTGGAATAGGACATCAAAGGAGAGTCCTTTGTATTGCGGCATGTGAGCACATACATCATTACATCCGCCTTCCAATTCTGCTCGTAACCTATTTACACAGCGGCTTTTATTACACATGTATATGCGGCGGCTGGTTAAACAGTATATAATGCTTTTACATTTAAATTACATCGTGTATTATTCCTGTGTATTATTATCGTGTATTATTTACTGGAAATTGGAACACACAAAGCATAGACTTTCTAGATTTACAGATCTTCAAACAAAATGTTGGAGCTTTTTAGTCTTCATGTTTCAGTAGAGAAAACATATATTTTATTTTCATTGCTAATTGCTACTAAAATATACAGGTTTCCAAGGGGAATAATACACAATGTAATTTAAATGTAAAAGCATTATATATTGTTTAACCAGCCGCTGCATATACATGTGTAATAAAAGCCGCTGTGTAAATAGGTTACGAGCAGAATTGGAAGGCGGATATAATGATGTACGTGCTCGCATGCCGCAATACAAAGGACTCTCCTTTGATGTCCTATTCCAGATACAAACATGGCATTTTTGCGCTCGCTCATGCGCAGTACAGGCATTACACCCTATAACAAGAGAGAGGTGCACCAAGATGGCCGCCAGACGACGTCCAATGACAAAACGCGTAGGGCATGTCCTAACGTACACACTCTCTCTTACAAGGCGGCGGCAGGGTTTGTATTTTACGAACGTTTTTAACCTCTGACTTATGTGAGTAGCCACTTTTTGACGCACCGGTTGTGATTCAGGATACACCAGGCACTGAGCACAAGTCACCTTAATTGAACTCTTGTGGAATTTTTCTGAAGATTTTTTTGTTTTGTTTTTCTGTTTTTTTCTTTAAAATTTCAAATGGACTTTATTTTATGTTTTGAAATAATTTCCATTATGAGAAGATGACACAAGTTCTATAGGCTTCATATGCACGTATTTTGCACTAAAGCACATAAGCACTTTCGACTGCACATAGCTGTTAATTTCAATAATTAATATTTTAATAATTTTCGATATTTTTTTCTTCTACACATTTTTTTTCAGTAATTTGTAAATATTTTTGCACTGGGATTAAACACATAAGAACGTATGTAGTATTAGCACTTTAAGGAGGCTGGAACAATTTTAGCATTTGTAACTCATATGTAGTATGCATTTTATGCACTGTTACAGGAGAGCGCCATAGCTACCACCTTAATATTCACAGTTCTTTCCAACCTATTAGGTTGGTACTATATGGTAGTGGCAGCCTCCCTCCCTTATTTTATATATGCAATTTAACTTTTTGCCTCTTTATCTTACTATTATTTTTTTGGTCTCCATAGCGCAAACCTTACCCTCTCTTTTTTAAGCATTCAAAATTGTCTTAAAATGGGGTTCACCATTCGGATCAGAACATTCCCCATGTTCGGGAGTTCTGCTGGAAACTGAACAGGGGGGTGTTCAGCCCATGTCTACTCAACAACAGTCAAAGCCCCAATAACCACAAAGGTCACAACAACCACAACCACAACAACAACAAACACAGCAGCCATGACAACACCATGGCTACAACAAAAACAAAACAGCAATCAACAACAGCCCCAACAGCAGCAACCACAGTAAACACAATCATAACATAAAAAAAACACAAATACAAAATACCAACCAAAAACAAAAAACAAAAGCAAAAAAAAAGGATATAACCAACAGACTGGCAAAATAACCCAATCAACTCAAATTCTTGTTTAGATTAAAAGAGTAGAATAATATAAAATGGATCCAAGGCAAGGAAGGCTATGGAAGAATGACATTAATTAAATTATTTTGTTGTCTGTTAGGTTATGTCCTTTGCTTTGTTTTTTTGCTTTTTTCTTGTTGATGGTTGGTGTGTTTGTGTGGTAGATGTGGTTGTTGTGTATGGTGTTGTGGTAGTAGCTGTTGTGGTTTGTTGTGTTTGTGATTGTTGTGGTTGTTATAATTATGGTTACTATGGTTGTTGCTGTTGGGGCTGTTGGTTGCTGTTGTGATTTCTGTGACTGTGGTGGCTGCTGTGAATGTTTCTGTACATTCTTGTGGCTGTTGTGGTTGTTGTTGTTGTGGCTGATGGTGTTGTTATGATGGCTGCTGTGTTTGTGGTTGCTACGGTTGTTGTTGTGGTTGCTGTTGTTGTGGTGTTTGTGGCTGTTGGAACTATGGCTGTTGTTGAAGTAGTTGTTGTTAGCCCATTGTTTTGATTTAAATTATTTAAATGGTATCTTCATTTGAGTTTTTTTTTTTATTGGGGTAGGATACAATGTGTTTTATGTATTGTATTGGGTTGTGTAGGTTCATTTGGCTGGGGATGATGATGTGTGGTCCTTGATGGGACAGGGCTCCACTCCCCTATCACCTTCTGGCCCTGTTTGCTTTCTGTCTGCAGGGTGCCTCATGGTGTTTGTGTGGCATGTAATGTCCTCCTAATGGCTTCAGGAGTCTGAGCTTTTGGATGGTTTGGGTCTTGTTGACATCCTCCATCACCACTGGGCATGCAACGAGCATGGCCAGTGGCATGCCCACCCACATACAGCTACAGGTGTGGGGACAGACTTAGACTATGGTGGTCATACTTCTTTGCATGTCCATAAGGGGAAATAGTTGCTGATTACCTTTGCTGATGAGTGGTTGTGGTGATGAAGGCTGGTGCCATTTTGGGGGAGGTAATTCTGATTCTTTATTTTTGTCAATGGAAATTACATTATACAGTCAGTGTAGACTTTTGGAAGTGGGTTAGAATTACTCAAGCTATTTTTCTATTTGATTCATATTTTGTTTTATAACCACTGTTCCATCTATTGACTGTATCATCTTTCTTGTGGCGAGATTACCCTCCTAAGGTATATGTATGTTATAACCACAAATATATGCCTTTGTAGTGAGACACTTTATGTTTCTTAAATTTGATGGACATGTATAGAAACAGTATAACAGTATACAGTATATATATATATATATATATATATATATATATATATATATATATATATATATATATATATATAATTTCTACTCAGATCATGCATTATTTCAGATGCTTAAAAACATCTGAATGAAACAAATACATTTTATTTCATTATGATTTATTTTGGATTCATTGAAATCGGATCCATTAAGATTAAAATCTGAATCTCTGAATAACAAAAAATGTCATCCAAATCTCAATTTGTAATGAAATGTACCACACATGTATATTCATAGGTAACAACATCAGAGCCTTTTGATCCAGGGAATGTCCAATTGACTCATGGAGGATCAGAAAGGAATTTCTTCCTGCTGGAGCAAATTGAACAATGTTTTTTAGGGGTGTTTGCCTTCCTCTGGATTAAATGTGAGTAAAGGGTTCTGAATATGGAGGATTTCCATTTGTATTATTTATTCTTCTATTGGTTGAACTATATGGACTTGTGTCTTTTTTTTTTCAACCTCACTGGCTATTTAACTTTGCAATAATTCTCTACAGTATCTGAACATGCAGCAGTATAACAAATAGTCCTACTAGAAGTAAACTCCAAAAGAACAAAACTTAACTTAAACCCAACTTAATAATAAACCCTCAATGTTATACAATAATGTAAAATTAAGAAATACAATTGGTTCATATACAGTTTATTGCAAAGGCTTGAAAGAACTACTTACCAAATTGCATGAGCTTTCTTTCAGAGAGAAACAGATACTCTTGCAATATTATTTGTGATTGTATTTTTCTATATGACTAGTTGTGGCTATCTACTAAAATTCTACAAGTTGACATATTGCTTGCCTGTGCAAGTCAAAGCTTTAAACTGGCCATCTGTCTCAAGGCACTGATGTAAATGCATTCAATATAGAAGGAGCTAGGTGAAACTATTGCCAGATAGGGATGCATGTATAAGACTAATTAAATATGTGTTCAACCAAGAATACAACAATCAGTCAAATATCTTTGGGTATTAAACATTATTATTATTATTATCATCATGATTTAAATGATAAAATAATAATAACAATAATAATAATAATTTACAAAATTACATATATCATTGATAGAAATGAATATAATGTTGAAAGTCTACATTACAAAGTAAAAAAAAAAGAGATCGGCACATTGAAACTGTGTAAGAGACAGCCTAGTCCTCAAAAGAGCACATTCAGAATCTAGTAATGCAGTACACAGTTTGTGAGGGCTGAAAATCATTTTTTACATATACAAAGTACTAAAGTATTTAAGGTTGTTCACATTTAAATTTATGACATCACTATAAAAATGCTGTTGAATTTTATTAACTCTTGTCATGATAGCTATCTTCTCTTCCTTAAAATGGTGATGCATTAATCATAGCCTAAAGTAGCAGATGAATGAAATATTGCTTACTTATAAGTCACTCTTCAAAAGTTTGAAGAATAAATTCATAGAGTGTTAGTATAAAGTTGGTGCTGCAAAGTTATATTTTCTGGATAGGTTAAAAAAGAGAACTGCAGCATAAAAACGTACAAAACACTACTAAATGACATTGCATGTGGACATGCTGGGCGAGTATAGTATGCAGGAGATAATTTGCTAAAGGTATCTGTGCCTCCCTAGAATTTGTATTGTTATAGGCAGCCTCAACTAGCAGTGGGTTGTGGAAAAAGAGAAAGGGTTGGTGTAAGTTAATTTTCAAAAACAGAATTTGGAATTGTATTTTCAAATTGATTGTCCTGCGGTTAGGTGCTTGTGGGATACATATGAAGACATGTAAATATACATTCACACACCTCTGGGCTCATACTTTACAATGCAGCTGTCCTTGACAGTGTATTATTTTTGAGGTCAGTAAAGGATTGCCTCAATATTAAGAAATAAACTTTTTCCATGTACTGCTTCTTTTCTGAGATAAGTCTAACCTTTACTACAGTATACTATAAATGTCTAATAATTCCACTCAGGTATACGTGATTCCAGAAGCATTTCATGTCTGTTGATTTAGGGCCCCATGTATCAAAAAATCTACCATAGATACCTCAACATTTTGAAAACTGGATGAACAAAAGGACCACTAAAGTATGGCAAATATCTTATAGGTAGAAAAACACTTTGAAACTGAACTCCAGGCAAACATCTAAATATAAAATTGAAATCTATGTGGCAGTTCCCCTACCTATCAAAGGATTTGTTCTTATTTTCATCTTGTGCTGACATTTACTAATTCTTGACATCGCCAGTCTGGTAATTTAACTTTCCTCTGTTGTTAAGAAACATGGCTAGGAAATCTCCCTCTTATAAGGCAGTATCTGGATACTGAAGGTACAGTAATCGACTGATGAGATAATCTCTCATCCTCTCAGCATGTTGCTTGTCAGCACATGTTATTACAAGGCAGCTGATTGGCCTTTGGTGCTGCTTCTCTCTCTCTCTCTCTCTCTCTCTCTCTCTCTCTCTCTCTCTCTCTCTCTCTCTCTCTCTCTCTCTCTCTCTCTCTCTCTCTCTCTCTCTCTCTCTCTCTCTCTCTCTCTCTCTCTCTCTCTCTCTCTCTCTCTCTCTCTCTCTCTCTCTCTCTCTCTCTCTCTCTCCCACACACACACACATTCTAAGTGTTGCTGTACAGGAGGCCATGATGTCAAATTAAATTAATTTCACTATTTATTATCCATAATCACATTCCTTTGTGTTTAATATCTCCCTTGAGTTTACTTTTATGGTAAATGTGCATGTTGCAGACCCATTCCATTTTATAATGACTTCTGCTTATAATTTTCCATCAAAGCATTACATTTGGAGATCTTCTTTAATCTAATCAATATCTCATAAATATTCTATAAAAGTTCAGTAGAACTGTTTTATATATATATATATATATATATATATATATATATATATATATATATATATATGAAATAATTAGTACATCAAATTAGATTTGCACCTTATGTAACTAGAAAACAAGTTACTAGAGAAATAAAAAGTCTGTCTTTATTGGGAGTTCTGCTTTAACTAAAAATGTATTTTGAATTATGCAGTTATCATCTGTCAGCAGCAAAGCTGACCTCTGTGTAGTTTTACTCTAGGGATGTAGATTAAAATAAATCTATATTTGATAATACAGTTCATTGCTCAAATTTTTTTTTAAATGGATCAATTTTAATTTATTTGAAATTTTCAATGAATAGCCAATCCCTCCTGGATTTCTAAATATATTGAGTCAAGGCTGCTGGTGATCAACAAACTGACCTTCAAAACCCCATAATGACATTTTAAGATAACATCACTATTTTTGCAAGTTATGTTCATCTTTTTCTATGAAATGCTTATATGATCAATTCAATCATTAATGAAAAATTCAATATAATCTGTTATTCAGCATTTTTGTAAATTGTACAAAATCTGGAACTGATGAACTAGCATGTGATACATTATAGAGTAAATCAATCTGAATGGCTTCTGGCTCTTGTATTTCTCTCCTTGGGCTGATATATTACAGTATGTCAGAAAATCATTGTGACAGTAGAATTCTCTCTGTTTTCCACAGTCTGTTGGTAACCTCCAGCTGGCAGAATTATAAGTAAAATACACAAGAACAAGATGTTTCAAAGCCTTTTATTGTGAACACCTTGGCTATTTATATGTCACTCATCTGATTATTACTGACTTGAAATAATTTGATCCAAACCCAAGAGGCAGAATTGTTTTGTATCCCACTGCCATCTGGAGTGTACAGCTAACAACACCTCACTTGATAAAAACTTTCTCAGCTTACAAGAGCCTCTGGCTGTCTTTTTGTTTGTCTCCCATAAGGATGTTCTCTGTACAATAATAACATTTAAATATTCATAGCACTTTTACAAGCTGAATGCCTAATTTCCATCACTTAAAATCACTATATGTCAGAGTGTCAGTTATTACTTTTCCAGACTGTGAACTATTGCTGAATACAAATTATTAATACTGTTTGTAGGTCTGAAACTGGTGTTGACCATTAAGGATGAACCGAACCCCCCCCCCCATGGTTCGATTCGCACCAGAAATTGTGAACAGGCAAAAAATTTGGACAAACACATAAACACCATTAACCACCTCAATACAGTGCAGTTACACCCTCTTCCTGACCAGACCAATTTTCAGCTTTCAGCGCTCTCACAGTTTGAATGACAATTACTCAGTCATGCAACACTGTACCCATATGAAACTTGCGCCCTTTTTTCCACAAAAATAGAGATTTATTTTAGTGGTATTTAATCACTAGTGAGTTTTTTATTTTTTGTGCTATAAATAAAATAAAACGTAAATTTTGTGAAAAAAATTCCTTTTTCTTTGTTTTTGTCATAAATTTTTGCTAATTAGTAATTTTTCTTCATACATTTTGGTCAAAATTTATACTGCTACATATCTTTGGTAAAAATAACCCACATTAGTATATATTATTTGTTTTTTGTGAAAGTTATAGAGTCTACAAACTATGGTGCCAATCGCTGAAAATTGATCACATCTGATCAGGCCTTCAGTACATCAGGTGAGTCTCATTTCTTGAGAAACTAACAAGTCAGGAAAGTACAAATACCCCCCAAATGACCCCTTTTTACAAAGTAGACATTCCAAGGTATTAAGTAAGTAGCATGATGAGTTTTTTTAAGTTGTAATTTTTTCCCACAATTCTTTGCAAAATGAAGATTTTTTTTTATTATTGTTTTTTTTTACAAAATTGTCATATTATCAGGTTATTTCTCACACACAACATATGCATACAACAAATTACACCCCAAAATACATTCTGCTACTCTTCCCGTGTATGGCGATACCACATGTGTGAGACTTTTACACAGCCTGGCCACATACAGAGCACCAACATTGATGTAGTTCCTTCAGACGTTCTACGAGCAAAAATGACGCATCTCATTTCTCAACCACCTATTACACTTTTGAAGGCCCTGGAGTACCAGGACAATGGAATTGCCCATAAAATTACCCCATTTTGGAAAGCAAACACCCCAACGTATAATCTGTGAGGCATAATGAGTCTTTTGAATGGTTAATTTTTTTCCAGAAGTTTTTGGAAAATGTGGAAAAAAATTTAAACGCATTTTTTTTTTACACAAAATTGTCAATTTATGAGATATTTCTAACACATAGCATGTATATAGCAAAAATTACAGAGTATGGCAATACCACATGTGTAGGACTTTTACACAGCCTGGCCACATAGAGAGGCCGAACATTGAAGTAGTACGTTCAGGTGTTCTAGGAGCATAAATGACACATCTCATTTCATTCCTACCTATCACATTTTTGAAGGTCCTGGACCACCAGGACAGTGAAATTACCCACAAAATGACCCCATTTTGGAAAGCAAACATCCCAACATATATTCTATGAGACATGGGCTGCAAATAGGTACTGGGGTACTGTGATGGGCTGGAGATAGGTACTCTGGTACTCTGATGGCCTGGTCACAGGTACTCGGGTACTCTGATGGCCTGGTGACAGGTACTCGGGTACTCTGATGGCCTGGTGACAGGTACTCGGGTACTCTGATGGCCTGGTGACAGGTACTCGGGTACTCTGATGGCCTGGTGACAGGTACTCGGGTACTCTAATGGCCTGGTGACAGGTACTCTGATGGCTTGGTGACTGGTATGTGGGTACTCTGAAGGGCAGTGACAGGTACTCATATGGACTGTGACAGGTACTCGGGTACTGAGATGAACTGTGACAGGTACTCAGATGAACTGTGACAGGTACTCGGGTACTCAGATGAACTGTGACAGGTACTCGGGTACTCAGATGAACTGTGACAGGTACTCGGGTACTCAGATGAACTGTGACAGGTACTCGGGTACTCAGATGGACTGGGACAGATACTCGGGTACTCAGATGGACTGGGACAGGTACTCGGGTACTCTGATGGGCTGTGACAGCTACTCGGGTACTCTGATGGGCTGTCACAGGTACTCGGGTACTTTGATGGGCTGTCACAGGTACTCGGGTACTTTGATGGGCTGTGACAGGTACTCGGGTACACTGTTAAACCGTGACAGGTACTCAGGTACCCTGATGGACTGTAACTGGTACTCGGGTACCCTGATGGACTGTGACAGGTACTCGGGTACCCTGATGGACTGTGACAGGTACTCGGGTACCCTGATGGACTGTGACAGGTACTCGGGTACTCTGATGGGCTGTGACAGGTACTCAGGTACTCTGATGGACCGTGACAGGTACTCGGGTACCCTGATGTGCCGTGACAGGTACTCGGGTACCCTGATGTGCCGTGACAGGTACTCGGGTACTCTGATGGCCCGTGATAGGTACTTGGGTACTCTGATGGGCCGTGACAGGTACTCGGGTACTCTGATGGGCCGTGACAGGTACTCGGGTACTCTGATGTGCTGGGACAGGTACTCGGGTACTCTGATGTGCTGTGAAAGGTACTTGGGTACTCTGATGGGCTGGGACAGGTACTCGGGTACTCAGATGGACTGGGACAGGTACTCGGGTACTCTGATTGGCTGTGACAGGTACTCAAATACTCTGATGGACTGTGAAAGGTACTCAAATACTCTGATGGACTGTGACAGGTACTCTGATGGACTGTGATTGACAGGTACTATGAGGGGTGGTGACAGGTCATCTTTATTGGGGGGGGGGGGGCACAATCAGTGTGATTGGTGTACACTAGGCGGTAACGAGATGTTACCGCAATCTCCTCCTCACATGATCGGTGTGTGAGGAGGAGAAAACCCGGTAACATCTCGTTACCGCGGCTTGTTTACATTTTAGTGATTGGCTGTGATCCTTTCACAGCCGATCACGTGGGTAAACAGCCGGCCAATGGCTGTTTACCAGCGTCAGTGACGAGCAGTGTTCCCAGGGAACACGCTGCCGCCGACGTGCACGCGTAGCGCGCTCGCGATCGCGCGCATGCGCCGTGCACAGCCGGGGTGTGACCATCTGTGATCGGCTGTGACTTCATCACGGCCGATCACGTGGTAAGCAGCCATAAACAATGGCTGTTCACCCCCTTCGGTGGCGAGCGGTGTCTCCGTGACACGCCGCCACCGAAGAAACAGGGATGCGCGTGCCCGATCGCGCGCATTCCCTGTTTAAATGGGACGCCGTCATATGACGGCCTCCCGCCACAATAGGTGCGCCGCCTGGCCGTCATTTGACGGCCGGCGGTCAGCATCTAGTTAAAGTCTATGAGACACGAACATGAACAATCAAAAGTGCTAATTTTAAAGGCTTATATGCAAGTTATTGTCATAAAACATGTTTGAGGGCCCGGGTCCTGCCACAGGGGACATGTATCAATTCAAAATTCAAAGACAGTTTTAAAAATGGCCGTTTTTTTCTGGAGCAGTGATTTTAATAATGCTTAAAGCTAAACAATAAAAATGAAATATTCCTTTAAATATATCATGCCTGGGGGGTGTCTATAGTATGCCTGTAAAGTGGCAAAGTTTTCCCATGTTTAGAACAGTACCACAGCAACTGACATTTCTAAAGGAAAAAAAGTAATTTAAAACTGACCGCGGCTGTAATGAATTGTCAGGTCTCGGCAATATAGATAAAACTCATTGAAAAAAATAGCATGGGTTCCCCCCAGTCCATTACCAGGCCCTTAAGGTCTGTTATGAATATTAAGGGGAACCCTGAACCAAAAATTTAAAATTAAAATTGTGTGGGGGTCCCCCCAAAATCCATACCAGGCCCTTCAGGTTTGATATGGATACTAAGGGTAACCCTGCACCAAAATAAAAAATAAATGGCATAGGGGTCCCCCCAAAATCCATACCAGACCCTTATTCAAACATGCAACCTGGCAGGTCACAGGAAAAGAGGGGGGCGAGAGAGCACCCCCATCCTGAACTGTACCAGGCCACATGCCCTCAATATGGGGAGGGTACTTTGGAGTAGCCACCTCCCAAGCATGTTGTCTCTTGTCTTCATGTTGATAGGGACAAGTGCCTCATCCCCACAACCCTTGCTGGGGGGTTTTGGAATTTAACAAGGGGACCCCAGATCCTGGCCTCCCCATGTGGATTTGTAATAGGTGCATTGTACCTCTACCATTTCACAAAAAAAGTATCAAAAATAGTAAAAAAGACAGGAGACACTTGGGGACAATTTCTTTATTAAAAAATAAAAAGTAAAAATGTCCTACGATGTAGATCCATCTCACACCCCCCGATGGACCGAAAAAAGAAACAAAAAGTCACAACAGCTCTGCCTCCATGTGAGGCTCCACTGAATGACACTTCTTCTCTGTGACAGCTGTTATATAGCTGAGGGCAGGACCACCCGGTGACATAAAAGGGTGACCTCACCCCCCCGATGCCACGTGACGTCAGAGCAAGGTGTGGTCGCTCGGTGGGAACCTCCCATGGAGGCGAAGCTGCTGCACCTTTTTTTATTTTTGCAGCTCACCGGGCGGTGTGAGACATCGTGGCACATTTATATATTTTTTACTAAAGGACTTGTCCCAAAGTGTCTCCTGTCTTCATTACCATTGTTGACACTTTTTTGGTGAAATGGTAGGGGTACCATGGATTTCAGATTCCGATAAGCCCCTCACCAGCAGACCCCCACAAACACCGGGCAAGGGTTGTGGGGATGAGGCCCTTGTTCCCATCAACATGGGGACAAGGTACTTTGGGGGGGCTACTCCAAAGAACCCTCCCCATGTTGAGGACATGTGGCCTGGTACAGTTCAGTGGGGAGCGCTTTCTCGTCACCCCTTTTTTTTTGCAGCCTGCAAGGTTGCGTGCTTGGATAAGGTCTGGTATGGATTTTGGGGGGACCCTTATGCCATTTTTTTATTTGGTGCAAGGTTCCCATTAACCTACCTATGATTATTTCAGATTTTAGGTGCTGAAAGCAGTACAATTATTTTGCATGGAAATTTAGCGTTTTATATTGTAGTCCTGTAATTCTTAGGAATAACTCACTTAAATCTGCCCAAACCAGAGTCTAGCAGACATCCTAGGTATGATAAAGTTTGAAAAATGAAATCATAAATTATAATATAATAAATAACTATAAATAATTATATCAAATAATAATATATCAATAATAAAAATGATTCAATAATGTAATCAAATCAAAAACACTGAAATTTGCTCAGTTGCAGAATTGTCACTGTCATTACTTTTCAATATTTGATGATGGATCTCCCCACAAATCGCTATCGCTTAATTCTGCGAGTGATTCTAATTTATTATCTATTTATTAGCTGATCTAAAACCATTTTTAATGTAAAGGGACAGTTTTGGTTGCTATGGACAATCTCCAGTTTCCAGGCATAAAGGACAGTTTTTATAAGATAAAGCTGCATGCAAGGCACTGGACAGAACACTAGATACAAAGGGGATGTGAAATAATTACATACAGCAATGTAATCTATAAGATTACATTATACTGTATGTAATGTGTGTGTTTTACTTTTTGAATTTTTGAATTTTGTGTTTTACTTTTTGAAGACCGGGCCACCGCCTGTAAAAGAGCTATAAGCCCGGCAGAAGAACCGAAGAGGGGGACAAGACCCCCGAAGTCGGAAGAAGAGGCCGCGGCGACGAAGAAGAATGCCGGGCTCCTCCGCTAGTAAAAGAGCTACAAGAAGATAGCGGAGGAGTCTGGCGAGAAGACCCCGGAAGACCCCCGGAGCTGTGCAATAAATTATTTTATCTTGTGTGTTGTGTTTTTTTTGTACTTTATTTTACAGGTGAATGGGTAGGGGTACATTATACCCCATACTCATTCACATAGGGTGGGGGGCCGGTATCCGGGGGCCCCCTTATTAAAGGGGGCTCCCGGATTCCGATAAGCCCCCGCCCGCAGACCCCGACAACCAATGGCCAGGGTTGTCAGGAAGAGGCCCTTGTCCTCATCAACATGGGGACAAGGTGCTTTGGGGTGGGGGGGCCACGCGGCCCCCCTTCCCCAAGGCACCCCCCATGTTGAGGGCCCGCAGCCTGGTACGGCTCAGGAGGGGGGGCGCTCGCTCGCCCCTCCTTTCCTGGCCGGCCGGGTAGCGTGCTCGGACAAGGGTCTGTTGTGGACTTGGGGGGGACCCCCACGCCAATTTTTTCCGGCGTTGGGGTTCCCCTTTAAGTCCATACCAGACGGCGGGGCCAGCGACGTATCCTTCGCGGGCCCCGCCTACCTGGAGACGTGCTCGAAATGAGCAGACTTTCCTCCGCGTGTGTGGGCGAGTCCGTTCATTTCAAAAGTACGGCGGATAGTACGGCGGACTTAGTACGCCGTATTAGTCCGCTGAAAAAGTGCCGTGTGTGGGAAAGTCCGATGGACAGTCTGGCGGGAAGTCCGCCAGACTAAGTACGTCGGACAGACGGCTACGTGTGTACGCGGCTTTACACAAATAAAATAAAATAAAATAACATATAGTCTCCCCAAAATCCATACCAGACCCTTATCTGTCTGGCTGGTCAGTAACGGTGTTTGACCCCCTACTGGACTGTAATAGGCCACACGATCTCCCCACAGTGAGGGTTTCCACTAGCAAAGCCCTTTGATGACATGGGGAGAAGGGCCTCTTTCACATATCTCTGGCCCAGGGGATTTGGAGGTCTGCAAGTGGCTTTATCAGAATATTGCAGTCCCCTTTAAAAAATAGGGGCTCCCATATATCTGCCCCACTAAATTAATGAGTAAGGGGTACCTAGTACTCCTAGTTACTCGTTTGTAAAAAAATACAAAGTAAATAAAGCACACACCCCAGTGGCAAAGTCTTCCATGAAACAAAAAATGTCCCAAAATGTAAATCCCTTCTCAAACATGCCATTAATTGATGAATGGCCAGTCAAAACAAAACATTTATACCAGATCCCCATCTTCCATACCAGACCCTCATCAAGTATAAAGATTTAGTATGAATTGTTTTTGTTTTTTTCCATGGGGTTCCCTCTTATAATCCATACCAGACCATCTTCTATGATAAAGGTTAGGTATAGATTCTGAAGGAAATCTCCATCTGCTTTGTTTACAAACATAATTAAATGGCCAGGAAATGTCATTAGCAGCAATTGACCATTTTTTTTCTTTATAAATGTCATGTTTAGTCTGGTACGTTGTGCAGGTGGTCCCCGGGTTACAAACAAGTTAGGGTCTGTAGGTTTGTTCTTAAGTTGAATCTATTTGTAAGTTGGAACCTGTACATTTAGTGTAGCTCCAGCCAAAAAAAAAATAATTTCTGTCACAATGACAATTGGATTTTGAATATTTTGGGTTGTTGCGGAAACAAGCCTTGGTGATAAAGCATCATTGGAGGTACCTTTTTTTCCATAATATCTCCTACAGGAGTGCATTTTCCTTCCTAGGGGTAGATTTCATCTCACTTCCTGTTGTCTCCCTCCATTTGTAAGTAGGAGTCGTTTGTAAGTCAGATGTTTGTAACTAGGGAACCACCTGTACTGGTTTACCACTTTGCATGTAGGTTTAAGGCATCCCCTAAACATGTTGTTAAAAGGAATTGTATATTTTGTTAATGCCTCTTTCAACATTTTTTTTAAAAAGCAGCTCCCTCCTGAGTAGTATTTTTACTTTTTTTTTTTTTTGCATTGATACAAGTCCCACATGGCACTGCCAAGCTAAATAATGCCAAGCTCCCCCATGACAGTGCCAAACAAAATTACAAGAGCTTGTATAATCTTCAATAGGGTTTGCCATTATATTCAGGGTTTGTAAATGTTAACCAATGCAGAGAGAAGAGAAGCCTTGCAAGCTACCCTGCGTGTTCACTAATTGAGTGCAAAAAAAAAAAATGTGTACAAAAGATATTCCAGACCAGCTGCTAGCACTGATTGAAACTCGAAAACAAAAACCTGTTAAAGCTCAACCAACAGTTGATGGTAACACATGTCTATGACTTCACTCACCAAACTGTGATTACAAAAAAAGTGTTTATTGATACCAAAAAAGTAGGAAAAATTACATGATAAAACATCATACATACATACATAGCATGAAAGCTATAAATGCATGTGGTTCATTTCTGGAAGGGTGGCACATGACCACCAATAAGCAATAATGATAGGGGGATACTATGAAAAATGTAGTGAAGTATCCCCAGGCTTGAATGGCCTATTGAAGATGTAGATGACCTTGTAAAGGTTAGGTTGGACTGTTAATAAAAGAGTGGGAGTTGGATAAAAGGTTTAGTCATTTCATGATGTTGAAACAAAGATCATGTTCTCTCCCAGTCCATTCTGAAAGATTGTAGATGAAACATCACTGTTTGTAGTAAATGAAACAAATGAGGCAATGACTGGGTGGGGGTTGGGTAACAGTGGCCCAGAGGAGGTGTGCAGATGGGGTTTTTACCTTGCTGTGTGAAAACCAATGCGATGGCGAATTAATCACTTTAATCATGGTGTGATAACACAATCCTCCATAACCTCCCTCGCACTATACCTAAAAAGCCGCTATGAAAACTTGCTCCAGCTCCCCATATCCGATGAGGTAAAACAACTGAAGTAGTAAGCAAGGTATAGTCCATGCAAAGTAATGATCAATATATTTATCAGTTCCTGTAAATCTATGAATTCAATGTCCCAAGTATATAAAGTATATAAAGTATATTCCTTCCATTACATTAGGAACGCCCACCATGCCAAATATAATGGAAATGTGATGAGGTCAAATATAAGTCATCCAGAGATAGGCCCTGTTAGCCAGACCGGTTTCGCCAATCCCTGCTGGCTGCATCAGAGGCTCGTTAATGATTGTGGTCCCCATATTTTTTAGTGTATCTGCTAGGGCTGATCACGTACCCATAAACATGTGCATATATAGTAAAAGTGTTTTAAAGTGCTGCTCTGTAATACCAATAAAACCAAAAAAAACTATATTAAAACAATTCTCAGTGCATATTCATGTACATCAAAGAATCAAATGGGAACACTCTAGGAGTGTGACCCCTCAGCTAAGTTGGGTCAAAAAGCGATTGTGAGTCACCCCAGGGCTCAATCACATATATCCAGATCAGCTTGCTCCTATACTCCTCCAATAATCTCCTCCATGGTGTGTGAAGAAAAAAGACTCCAATAGTGTTTGAATTGTTTTTAAACTTGCAAATGTTTAATAAAAACATACAGGGTACTCACATATTATAGGTGCTTCCAGCGCACCAGACTGTAGCAAACATATAGGCTGTAAATGTGTCTCGCAAAGCCCAAGTCCCAACTGGCTGCTAAATCTTTGTTAGAGCCTGAATGCCTTCACTGTCCTTGCCCCTTCCCTACACTGGCAACACAGGATCACATGTCTTCCTCAGCTGGATATCAATATTCTTTCATGAACATGATTATGCACTGAAAATTTTAAATTTTTAAATGTTTTAATATAGTTTATTTTGGTTTTATTGGTGATCCACTTTAAAACACTTGTCCAGTTAACCAAACTTTGCTTGGTTCACTAATCATAATGACAAATTTTAGAGTTGCCCATGATATGCAAATGGTGTAAAAAAAAAAAGTACCGCTTCAATGGTTACACAGTACACACTGATTCTTATTTACTAAAGGTGTAAAGCATGTTCACGTTCAAAGTGAATTTTCACGTATCCTTGTAAGTTAGACCAAATAAACAATAAGTTCACTTTGGAAAGAATACCTAAATGTGTGTAAGAAAATAAAAACAAAACAGGATTTTTGTTCACATATAATTGGAAGACAGATGTCAACATAAGTTCACTGCATTCAATAAGCTAACTTAAAATTCACTTTGCAGGGGGGGGCGTGGCTAGAGCGCAGCGGCATGGACGTGTAGTAAGAGAGCTCCGCTCCAGCGACGGGATCTAAAGCAGACCGAGGCGGCGAATCTCCATTCTAACTACACCGGATCGATCCTAAACACATACTCACCCACCGGAGATGACCCGTAAAAGGAGCAATGCCACCCAGCCGAAAAAACTCCGGGACTTCTTCACTCCTAAAGGCCGCGAGGCCCAAGATGGCGCCGGAGGCGGCTCCTCTTCCCCATCGGCCGGACCCCTCTCTCCATCCCTATCAGCGACGCCGAGTCCGGGATCGGACAGGGAATCGCAGCGGCGCTCTCCGGCTGTCTCGACACCACTGTCCTGCAGTCCGGTTAAATCGAAACCTCGCCTGACAGCAGACCCACCGGGAGAAGAGGTTAGTACGCAGATGGGATCTCTGGATGACACCAGGGAATTAGCTGACACCATCAACTCTTTCCCTACTACGAATCAGCCTATATCTGATACCACCCTAAAAGACATGCTGATTTCCCTGCGGGGCTCACTACATTCAGATATGATGGAGTGTATGAGGAATTTCAAATCGGAAGTGACTGAATTGGGATGCAGAGTTGATCACGTTGAGAAAAAAATGGGGGAATATGCCACATCATACAACACACTAGTAGACTCTCATAACGATCAGGCGGATGAAGTGGCCTGGCTTAAGGCTAAACTGGCGGACCTCGAGGATAAGTCCCGCCGTAACAATATTAAACTGCGTGGGGTGCCTGAGACTGTTCTCCCTATGCACCTGCATCAATACGCCAAAGACCTTGTATTGGCATTCCTACCCTCACTCCCATCCACTGAACTGGTCATAGACCGGATACACCGCCTCCCTAAGCCGTCACACCTCTCAGACAATATACCCCGAGACGTGTTGATGAGGGTGCACTTCTACCATGTGAAGGAACACCTTATAGCTGCCTACCGTAAGAACTCTAACCCCCCGGAACAATACTCAAATCTTCAACTATATGCGGACCTCTCACAATACACTATGCAAAAGCGTAGGTCCCTTCTATCAGTCACCAAAGCATTGAGGAACCACAATGTCATGTACAGATGGGGGTACCCGACCAAACTTATTGTCACTCGGGAAGGTAAGACATTCATAATCTCTGACCTGGATGAAGGCTTGGCCATGCTTCGATCGTGGGATATTTTGCCAGCCCAGGTCTCTGACAACCAAGCAGCTACCTCACCGCCGACCATAAGTGATGAATGGCAAGTGGTGTCCCGCAAGAGACATAGTAAGAGGTCTGAAAAGTAAACACTCCGGCCGGATGGTTATTAGACCGACAAGATCCCTGGCGCTCTGGAGCTCTCAGCCCGTATTTCTCCCCAGTTTCAATTATGTGCAGTTTCTCTGCCACCAGATTCCTGAAGGAATCTAAATTTTTACCTCTTCACAAGTTGATGTTCTGTTTTTACTTGACTGTTGCTTTTTTTTATACATTTACCCCCTATCTTTCTTCTCCCCAAAACTCGGAAATGGACATGTCGGACCGTACAAGGAGACGACTTCTTCGACATCCTCACCATTGGCCCTCTAAACCGGACTTCCACGAGACTAATTTAGTCACCAAGGTACTTTCTATAGCACTTCTTCACACTTACAATATATAATTCAAGGTAACCTCTTTTAATGTTCGGGGTTTGAATCACCCCGCCAAGCGTGCCTCACTGTGGAAGGAAGCCCTAAAACTAGGATCTGAGGTCCTGTGTGTTCAGGAAACACATTGGTCATCTTCCAGTGAACCTACTTTTAAACATAACAGATTCCCACATATTTTTAGAGCCTCTGCCCCTGCTAAAAAAAGAGGAGTTCTCATTGCTATAAAAGACTCACTTGCTTTCACTCTTCAGGATACTCTCATCGACCCCGAGGGAAGGTACATAGTACTAGTTGGCAACTTCAACAACAAACTTGTCACCTTGGTCAATCTATACTCACCCAATACTCATCAGCTGCGCTTTTTGAAAAAGCTTCTGCGTAAAGGAGAATTACTAAAACGAGGCGAACTGTTAGTCTGCGGGGACTTTAATATTACGCCTAACTTCGAAGTGGACACAACTTCTAAAGCGCAGCATCCTCTACCTACTCTGCAACCTTTGCTATATGCTGAAGCTCTATACGATGTATGGAGATGCCAACACTCCACTGAACGGGATTACTCCTTCCATTCTTCCAGGCACAACTCATATTCCCGTATTGACTTATTTTTAACTGACAAACTTTTACTTCAGAAAATCTCATCTTCAACTATCCACGACATTACTTGGTCGGATCACGCCCCCGTGTCCATTACGGTGGATGGGGGGTGTGCTCGGACACCTGCTAGTGTCTGGCGTGCCAATCCTCATATCCTTCAACAACCGCAGCAAGTTGCCTTTATTTCTGAACAACTAAAAGAATATTTTTCTTTTAATACTACATCTGTAACTAGCCCGTTTACTGTATGGTGTGCCCATAAGGCTTTCATTAGAGGTATCCTTATTCAGCTCAGCTCGCGGGCAAGGAGGCAGAGGACACAAAATTAGATTCCATTCTCTCTGAAATCAAACAATTAGAGGCCCAAAACAAAACTTCAAACAATTCAAATACCACTGTGATGCACCAATTATCCAAACTACGCTCGGATCTCAGGCTCCTCCTATTGGAACAATATGACAAATATGTCCACTCACTAAAGGTATCTCATTATGCCTCTGGCAACCGAGCCGGTAAACTATTGGCTCGGAGATTGAAAGATCGTAAAATCAAAACGACTATCCCATTTTTAATTCGCACTTCTGATAATGGTAAAATATACAATCCCTTAGACATAGCAAATTCTTTCGCAGAATACTATTCCTCTTTATATAACCTTAAGAATGATTCAGCCACACCACAACCTACTACAGCTGACATTCAAAAATTCTTTGCCGACCTTTCCCTTCCCACTCTATCACAGGAGCAGTTAGAATCCCATAATTCGTCGATCACGGAGCCTGAGATCCGACGGGTTATAAGGACTCTTCCTAACGGAAAGTCCCCGGGACCTGATGGACTCCCGAACTGTTACTACAAGAACTTCTCGGAAATTTTGTCCCCAGCTCTAGAAGCGGTCTTTTCAGCCGCTGTGTCCTCTGCCTCATTCCCCCCTGAAATGCTTAAGGCATTTATTGTTACCCTCCCGAAACCTGGGAAGGAGCCTATTACCCCAGCTAACTTCAGGCCGATATCACTATTAAACAATGACGTGAAGTTATACGCCAAAATCCTGTCTCATAGGCTCCTTCCTATTCTGCCATCCCTGATTGGACCGGAGCAAACTGGTTTCACAAGGGGTCGACAGGCATCGGATGCCACTAGGAGGGTGGTAGATGTAGTTTACCATGCTGGATCCTGTCGGATGCCTTCTCTGCTGTTATCCTTGGATGCGGAGAAGGCGTTCGACAGGATCCACTGGGGATATATGACTCAGACTCTGGGTAGGTTTGGGTTTTTGGGTCCCATCTTGTCGGTAATTTTAGCTTTGTATTCTTCCCCCTGTGCCCAGGTATATACCTCCAACATGTTATCTTCCCCATTTTCCATCTCAAATGGCACTAGGCAGGGCTGTCCCCTGTCCCCCTCCATTTTTAACTTGCTGATAGAGGCCCTTGCTGAAAAAATTAGAACTCACCCTGATATATCAGGATTCAAGTTCTCTGATAAATCCCATACTATAGGCCTCTTTGCGGACGACGTCATCCTATTCCTCTCCTCCCCATCTACTTCTTTGCCCAGTGCCCACTCCATTCTCAATGATTTTAGTTGTATATCATATTATAAAGTCAATTTTACAAAATCCCTCATCCTAGGCCTTAATCTCTCACCTCCACTACAACTTAGTTTACAAAAGAATTTCCCCTACTCATGGGCAGAAACAAGTATTACTTATCTAGGCTTACAGATAACATCTGACTCATCAAAATTGGCTGATGCCAACTATATTCCACTAATTGCCAAGATAGAAAAAGAGGCGAACAGGCTCAAAAAAGCAGAACTTACCTGGTCAGGTAGACTAGCATCTTTCAAGATGCTCTTACTACCTCAGATATTATACTTGTTCCGTACGTTGCCCATACCCCTTAAAAATAGCCATTTAAAAGCACTTAACCGTATTTTCCGACAATACATCTGGGGGGGGTAAACGACCTAGATCCCCCCGAACTCTTCTAATTAAACATAGGTCGGTAGGGGGAATGGGTCTGATAGATCTAAAAGACTACTATAGAGCAGCCATACTTACTTCACTTAAATACTGGTTCTCTCCCTCGCCGGATATTCTCTGGTGTGGAATAGAACAATCTCTCAGTCCAACAAAGGATTTGCGTCTGCTTTTAGTCCTGGACGTATGGAGACCCCTCTCCTTACGATGCCTTCCTCCGACTCTTCAGGCCTCTTTGCTGGCTTGGAGAGATGTGTGTAGCCTAGCTGACACGTCATCCTCAGTTACGAATATCCCTGTACCTATAGAAATTTTATATCACATGATTCCACATACAGATTTCTCGAGGTGGAAAGCCCAGGGTATCTCCCACATTGAGAATCTATATCAAGACGATTCACCTAAACTATTCGACTCACTTAGAGTAGAATTCGATTTACCTCCTACGGAATATTACCGATATTTACAAACAACACACCTTCTCAAAACGTTAAGTTCCCCCTACATTCCTATTCCAGATAAAATATGGCAATTTTATACTAAGTCCCCACCTTCCCCCAAGGGGATATCTCTTTTCTACTATGTTTTTCAACACAAACTTACGTTCACTAATTCTGGTCCTTTCGCTAAGTGGTCATCAGACTTTAATAAACACTTTGCCCCGCAAGACTGGCAGGACGCAATTCAAAATATCCATAAAGCGTCCAAGTGCGTGAACCACTGGGAACTCTCACAAAAAATAACCCTGAGATGGTACTGGACACCATTTCTTATAGCAAAATTCTCATCGTCCAACTCCCCTCTGTGTTGGAGGGGATGTGGAGAAATGGGCACCATCTCGCACATGTTTGGTTCTGTAAACACCTTACCAGTTTCTGGAATACTGTGTTCCGATGCATCTCACGCATTACAGGGATACTAACACCACTAAACCCGGAACTTGCAGTTTTAAACCTGGGCATTCAGCGTTTCCCCCTTAGCTGCCGCACGGTTATTACACACGTTCTATTAGCTGCTAGACTATTGATTGCCAGAAACTGGAAGTCCAGTAAAGCTCCCAATCTCTCTGATGTACTAGATATAACTAGACAGAATCACATCTTCGAGTCATTGATAGCCAGTAGAAATGGGACTCGAAAGAACCTTGACAGTAAATGGAAAATTTGGGTTGACTGGTTTGAATTGAATCATTGATGTTTAGATGTCCTTTGTTGCTCTTGATTACGAGTATATCCTTGCTACTTTTCGCTTAACAGAAATTTTCAAGGTATTGAACCGCATTACTAGCCTCCTTGTCTGTATCTCCATTGGTCCGAGTTCCCTGTATTTTTCTTGCTTTTGTTTCTCCAAATGTTGCCCTTATTTTTCCTTTATATTTCCCTTTCCCTTTTTTTTTTCGTTTTCTGTGCGATAGATTATATTATCCATACAGTGATAAGACTTACATGTATGTACGCAAACTTGCTATGCTAGTAATTTACATCTTACACTACTTTGTGTATTGCTATTGCACATGCAGTATAATGTATACACTTCTTGTTTTTCTATGTTTGATAAAAACTCAATAAAAACTAATTAAAAAAAAAAAAAAAATTCACTTTGCAGAGTGAAAGCTCACTTTGAAAGTGCACATGCTCTACTACTTTAGTAAATCAACCCCACTATATATATATATACTTCCCCATGCTGGTAGATCCTTTTCTCCATATGCAACAGAACAGTTCCCCAATATTGTGAATCCATTCCCTTACTGTTGGGGGATTCTCTGACTTCCAGTGCACCATGATCAATTTCCTGGCCTGAAAAAGTACTATATGAATGGCCTCCATGGTGTACATCTCCCATTCATATTCTTTCAGTACTCCCAGTAGGAAAGTTCTTGGTTCCAAAGGTAAAGTTACTTTAACCACTTACAGACCAGACCATTTTGCTGGTCAAAGACCAGACCACTTTTTGCGATTCGGCACTGCGTCGCTTTAACTGACAATTGCACAGTCGTGTGACGTGGCTCCCAAACAAAATTGACATCCTTTTTTTCCCACAAATAGAGCTTTATTTTGGTGGTATTTGATAACCCCTGCGGTTTTTATTTTTTGCGCTATAAACAAAAATAGAGCGACAATTTTGAAAAAAACGCATTATTTTTTACTTTTTGTTATAATAAATATCCCCCAAAAATATATAAAAAAACATTTTTTTCCCTCAGTTTAGGCTGATACGTATTCTTCTACATATTTTTGGTAAAAAAAATCGCAATAAGCGATTATTGATTGGTTTGCGCAAAAGTTATAGCGTTTACAAAATAGGGATAGTTTTATAGCATTTTTATTAATTATTATTATTTTTTTAACTAGTAATGGCGGCGATCAGCGATTTTTATTGTGACTGCGACATTGTGGGGGACCCATCAGACATTTTTGACACATTTTTGGGACCATTGTCATCTATACAGTAATCACTGCTATATAAATGCAGTGATTCCTGTGTAAATGACACTGGCAGTGAATGGGTTAACCAGTGGGTGGCAGTGTAGGGGTTAAGTGTTCCTAGGGGTGTGTTACTAACTGTGGGGGGGTTGGGCTTTCATTTAGTGAACACTGATCTCTGCTCCAATCACATGGAGCAGAGATCAGCGTCACTAGTTGCTAGGCAGAATGGAGAAATGCTGTTTACACTGCATTTCCTCCATTCAGTCGTCCCATGAGACGATCACGGGGATGCCCGCGGCGATCGAGTCCGCGGGTCCCGCGACCGGACTCATGGGGGTCCCGACCAGCGCGGGAGTGTGCCGCCGCCGGCACGCTCCCGGTGGCAGGGCGGCATTGAAGATTGGACGTACCTGTACGCCAATATGCCTGCCCGTGCCATTCTGTTGACGTACATCATCGTGCGCTGGTCGGGAACCGGTTAAATACTGAATTGACAGTATTTACCACTCCTGCCAAATAAGTATGCAGTTTGGGGCATCATTTTCCTGTTTAGTGACCACATCTCTGCCTGCTGCATGAACTGACTCATCTGCACATCCCACTGAATATGTTCCTGTGAAACACCAGTCTAAGCCACCCTCTGTGTTGACAACTGCATTCTTGTAACTTTAGAAACTCTTTTATTCACCCTTTATTCACCTTTTTGTACTTCCCGGAGAGCAAACATGACATTCCTGGGGGTCGGCCATGTACCAGTAGGCTAGGCTTAATTGGTGTCAGGAATACCAGAAGGCAGAATGACCTCTCCACCCCTGAACTCTGACTGTACTGACCTGGTTTGCTTTTTACTTCCATTCTTCCTGCTGCATTTGATCAGATAGAGTACTGCCATCTTGTGGCAAAAATAGAAAAAGGGCAAAATAATGAATTAGATGGATGACATCATGAAGGAGGCGGAAATAAGTCATATGGACAACACATCTAAAAAGCAATAAAACTTAACATAATTGATAATTAGAACAAAATCATGAGAACGTGTGCAGATCACAGAGAAGAGTCCCTATCTAAGCAATGCACATACTAAAGAAAAAATACAAAATTTATAAAAAATAAATATATATATATATATAAAAAAGGGCTAAAGCATGTAAAAATTCTTATTTTAACCTGAAATAAATAATAGCTAAGCATTATTTATAAAAACAATTGATATCCCAGGCCAAATGGCACATACGATTTCATATTAAAAATCCACCTAGTCGTGAGTCTTGAGATAGAACAAATCATATTCGTTCCTCTCCAATGAGGTTGAATTTTATCAAAAGCCACAAACGAAGTCCCTTTAAGCTTCTTGTCATGATGTGTAGCATAATGTAATATTCCCTATAGTTTTAGATAAGCGTACATGTAATTCACTTTTTGTACAACCAATATATTGTTTGGAACATGGACACTGTATCATGTACACAACATGTTGGGTGGAGCAGGTAATGAATGACTCTATATTATATATCCTATTAGTCTGGGTAGATTGAAATGTCTCACATTTCCGCCCTCTGAATGAGTTAATCTACCAAATATTGCATTTCCGACATGGAAAGAAACCTTTCATGGATCACTACTGGGTGGTCTGGGATAACAGGACCAAGCATTTTGTCATTCTTTAGTATATCCGAATGTTTATTGAGGATTTTTTTGACAGAAAAGTGTTGGTTTGAACGTTGCAGCTGAAAGGTCATTATGGACATTTTTTTTATCATAGATCACAACATAATATTAACACTAAAGGAGTTTTTATCGGAATGTGGAACAGGCCGATGAAATAGGTGGTCTGTTTCTCAGACTCAAAAATCTAATGGTGTCTGAGTTGGATACCAGCTGGGCTGGTATGTAGCTTATCTTGAACAGTATGTTGCACAAAAGCACCCTGCAGTTTAAGATGGGAGGTGAACCCCCAAAAGGGTGAAACAGACCTGGAGGGTTGGTTTGTATACTTTAATGAGACTGGTATTACATTTCTCCAATTCTTTTTGGGTAAAAAGCATAACAAATGTAGGGCATTAAAGAGGAAAATATATTGGTTAAAGATAAGATATAAACAAAAATTGGTCAAAAATCTGACCAATTAAGACAGTTTCTTGAAAAAGTAGATAATGATCAAAAGCATAAAAAGAAGAAGAAATATAATCATGATTTTGCAGACTATTCCAACAAAGTTGTGTTTAAATGGGAGATTATGGTGGATGATTCTATGGAAAGTGAGGGAGTAGCTGCACACACTACTCTTCCATCTCAACCCACTTCTAAACCCTTTCCTAATATGGCACTATGAATGTTCATAGGAGTCCCCTCCCCCGCAAAATCAGGGAGGTTACAATACCCTAAAATGTAAACGTAACACTACAAAAAATAACAATTCTCACCAACAGCTCTTAACCATGCCATTCGAGTAGTTATTCACCTCGAGGTGCACCCCATAAAGAGAATTATGGCCACCAGAGGCAATGGGATTATAGAGGAGACCATAGAGATCATATAAGCCAATACAGATCAGATACAAGGGGTCAAACCTCTAGAGAAAGATCAGTTCCCCTTCATAATAGATTTACCCCTCTTTCTTATAATTGTGATGGCATTTATGATGATAATCATGTCATCACTAGACATCACAATCAATATAGGGGTTATCCAACACAACAGAGGGGAGATTATCAAAACTCTCCATCTGATTTTGGAAATGGTAATCGGTCACGTTTTTTTCCTATGGACAACAGGGCAAAAATGGGATATGTAGAAAGAAAAGCACTAGAGGGGGGGGGGGTCAGGTCCAAAGAAAAGAAAACACTAGACATCAGTAGCGTTTTTAATCTTTCAGTCCAAGTTACGGTAGGTGAACAGAGTCCTTAGCCAGGGTCTCAAACTTGCACCCGTCCCCCCGTCCCCCCCCCGTAGACTCAACAAATTTGAGACGTTTATTGAAGTGCACAAATTGGTCTGCAAAATTTCATTCTGAACCCTATGGAGAATCAAAATCAATCTGTTACTAATAATCCAAATCAATCTGTTATTGGTGATGTGGTTAACCCCACATCACACACTATAGCAAGAGGTAATTAAATTGCACATATCCAACACACTAATCTCACTAACGTTTCATTGTTCAACCCACCAGGCTTTGTTGCTCCCTCGGTACATTGAAAATACACTTTAAGATTCAGTCTGCAGTGCTAGGAACCACATTTTTTAAGCTGTACCTCAAACAATAGTCTGGCAAAAAACAAAGTACTAGTCGTCAATAATGTCTATGGTCTAGCTGCAGATTATCTTTTTTTCATTACTGTATTACTATGCCTTGTTCTACACTAGGGGTAGGATAGTCATTTCAGCCTCTCCTGTTCCCCATGTCCCAGTCTGCAGTCCCTGTCTGTAGGAAGGTGTGTTGTTGATGCTCGGTACGGTACCTTGCATGCCAGAAGGATATTCATGATGGCTAGCAGCAGGCAGGGTCTGTTCTAGTTTTGGATGGGGACGGTGCTCCTTCCAGAGGATCTGTTTGCTGTGAGATGAAGTGGTCCTTGGCCACCTGCACCTTCAGCCATCCTCATTTTCTGGCCCCAGTCAGCCTGTCCTCTGGTCCTGGGGAAGTGGAGAGCACTGGGTGGGAGCTGGAGAGAAGGGGGAGCAGAGAGTACTGGTGGGATTGGAGAGCACATGGGTGGGGGCAAAGAGCAGGGGGGAGGAGATCACAGGGGTGTGGAGTGCTGGGGGGGACTTTAGAGCAATGGTGGGGTCCAAAAAGAACTGGGGTGGAGAGACTGAGAGTACTGGGGGGCTAAGAGTGTGGGATGGTGAAGAGTACTGGGGGGGAGCTTGAGAGCACTGGGAGGGAGCTTGAGAGTACTGGCGGGAAGAAAAACAGGGCTGAAGAGCACAGGGGGTACAAAGAGCAGGGTGAGTGGAGAGCAATGGGGGAGCTTGAGAGCACCAGTGGGGGTCAGAAAGAACAGGGGTGGAAAGCACAGGGGACTGGAGAGCACTATGGAGGACAAAGAGCACTGACAGGGTTGGAGAGCACATGGGTGGGGGCAAAATGCAGGGGGCAGTGGAGAGTACAGGGGGGGGGGAGCAGAGAGTGCTGGAGAGTGCTGGGGAGTGCTGGGGGGAGCGTGAGAGAGCACTGGAGGGGGAACCAAATAGAACAGGGTGGAGAGCACAGGGGGAAGAGAGCACTGGGGGGGGGGGGGGGCTGGAGAGCAATGGGTGGAGCTTGAGAGCGCTGGGGGGCAGAAAGAACAGGGGTGGGGAGCATGGGGGGCTGGAGAGCACTGTGGGGGCTGGAGAGCACTGTGGGGGCTAGAGAGCACTGTGGGGGGTGGATAGCACTGTGGGGGGGCTGTAGAGCAATGTGGGGGGGTGGAGAGCACTGTGGGGGGGGCAGAGAGAACTGTGGGGCTGGAGACCACTGTCGGGGGGCTGGAAACCACTGTGGGGGGCTGGAGAGCACTGTGCAGGGTGGAGAGCACTGTGCAGAGTGGAGAGCACCATGGGGGCTGGAGAGGACTGTGGGGGCAGAGAGCACTGTGGGGGGGGCAGAGAGGACTGTGGGGGCTGGAGAGCACTGTGGGGGGCTGGAGAGCACTGTGGGGGCTGAAGAGCACTGTGGGGTGCTGGAGAGAAAGAACAGGGCCTGAGAAAACTGTGGTGGGGGCTGGAGACTGTGGTGGGGGAGGAGAGCACTGGGGGGGCAGGGAGCAAAAGGAGAACTGGGGGGCAGTAAAAGAAGTTGGATTGGATAGGAGGAGAAGCAGGGCATATAGAGGAGATGATCTTTCTATATTCCTCCATGCACCCGTTGAATGCTTGATTCTCCTCCCCTCCCTCCTGCAAGCATTCGGCAGCTGTATGGAGGAATATAGAAAGCTCATCTCCTCTATATGCCCTGCTTCTCCTCCTATACAGGCATAGGGCGGCATCTCCGGTCTAGGGGGGGGCGGGACCGCGTTACAGCGCGTCCGCCGAACACAGAGCCAGCCAGCGCTATGACACAGGAGCAGGAGAGAGGAGTAGTGCAGCCGTGAAGCGACCCCAGGGCAGGCGGCCTGCCGGGAAATCTCCCGGCAGACCAGTCCAGTCCAGTCTGGGGGTAGGCAAGCACCAGCTCTCCAGCTGTTGCACATCATGCCTATGCCTCTGGGAGTCATGCGTGTGACTGTCTGAGTCTTGAAATGCCTCATGAGATTTGTAGTTTCACAACAGCTGGAGGGCCAAAATGTGTCTAACATAATGTCAGCGCATCTAGCAAGAAAAACAGTAAGCAGAACGGTAGTGATATCATCAAAGTACACCCCAAATCTCCTAAATATAGAAATTAGAGGCAGCAGTGCTGTAGATTTCACACTGCAAATATATAACTATGAGACTGTAGGCACAGGCGTGCCTAGGCACACACACAAACCAGGAAGTGCTCTGCTATTTTTTTAGGCATTTCAGTCAAAAGGTTAGGGTACTACTTGAACACAAATTACATTTGTTGATGTTCCCTATGGATGAGCCAAATGGTGTTAGGTTAGCAGGAGGATCGCCACATGGAACTAACATTCTGAAAGTTATTCTGAACTCCTTTAAAATCATTGAGAGCCAAGTCTTTAACCACTTAAGCCCCAGTGGCTGGCAAAAGACCAGAGCACTTTTTACGATTTGGCACTGCGTCAATTTACCTGACAATTGCGTGGTCGTGCGACGTGGCTCCCAAACAAAATTTATGTCCTTTTTTCCCAAGAAATAGAGCTTTCTTTTGGTGGTATTTGATCGCCTCTGCAGTTTCTATTTTTTGCCATATGAACAAAAAATAGTGCCAATTTTGAAAAAAAGCATTATTTTTTACTTTTTGCTTTTTGATAAATAACCCCCAAAATTATATAAAACAAAACATTTTTTTTCCTCAGTTTAGGTCGATACATATTCTTCTACATATTTTTTGTAAAAAAAAAAAAAATGCAATAAGCCTTTATTGATTGGTTTATACAAAAGTTATAGCGTCCACAAAATAGGGGATAGTTTTATGACATTTTTATTAATATTTTTTTTTTACTGGTATTGGTGGCGATCTGCAATTTTTATCATGAATACAAAATTATGGCAGACAGATCAGACACTTTTGGTGCTATTTGGGGACCATTCAGATTTATACAGCAATCAGTGCGATTAAAAATACATGCCATGGGTGAATGAGATGGGGTACCCTACTGACTAGGAAGGAGAAGGAGAGAGACAGGATTAAACACAAGAAAGGTTAGGTAGACTTCAAACTATGCCATGAGTAAACTATCTAGAACAACATTGGAAAAATAGGTAATTAAAGCTGCAGTAGAACAGCAAGTTAATGAGGAAGGAGGGCTCTGGGGCAGGGAGGGGGAGGAGGGAGGGGATAAGGTTAAAAGTGGTTGATATGTAAGGAAACACGGAATATAGAAGACAAGAACTATTGTAAATATTGTAAGATAATATGTTTGTAATATTGACATACTGTTTTTATTTTTAATTATGTTTTTGACGTGTATTATGAAGATTTGTAAGTATGAAGGAAAATGGAATAAAGAATAAGTAAATATAAAAATGCATTAATTACTGTGTAAATGTGACTGGCAAGGGGTTAACCACTAGGTGGTGCTGTAGGGGTTAAGTGTGTCCTAGGGAGTGATTCTAACTGTGGGGGGGGACTATGTGTGACATGACACTGATCACCTCTCCCGATTACAGGGAGCAGTGATCAGTGTCAGTGTCACTAGGCCGAATGGGGAAATGCTTGTTTACATCAACATTTCCCCGTTCTTCCTCTCCATGAAACAATTGCGGGTATGCCCACGGACATCGAGCCTATGGGACCTGCGATCACACTCATGGAACTCGAAGAGAGTGAGTACACCCTGGTACAGATTTAAAAGAGGTATCCCTTGCAAAAACTAAGGAAATTATGTAGGGTCTTCCTGAAAATCCATATTAAATTCTTATTTTTTGAGCATGCAGACTCACTGGTCAAGAAAGAGCAGTGACAAGTATGACCCCCCCCCCACCCAAAACCATAACAGGCCACATTCCCTGAACATGGACAGGGTGCCTTGCCAAAGGTGAACCCCTGGCAAAGAAATATGTCACTATGTTAACTAGGACAAGAACCTCTTCCCCTAATGGCTGTGGGGGGTCTGTGGTTATGGATTTTTTTTTGGAATCTGGAAGCTTCCTTTAAATATAAAGGATGCTTCCAGATAATGCTCTACTACATAAATGAGTATGTGGTACCCTTATTCATTCACATAGAAAGTGTAAACGGCAAACAAACATACACACAGCAGTCGGTTATTAAAAAAAGTGCCACAAAGTAAATCTGTTGTCAATCCCATTGTCCAGAGATGCAGAACCTCATCAATTATGATCAGCAACGCCTAATGTTACCACCAAAAGTACACACATAAAGACTTCCTGATGGCACCAGAATGGGTAAACGAATGTAGAAGCGCGGACTCGTCACTTTCGGGTCCTCTATGTGACATGCTTTAGCGAGGCCCGGAACGGAAAAGACAGAAAATAAAAATGTAGTGCAGGGCCGGGGATGGCAGTGTGTTTAGGGGAGACAATGCATGGGTTAATATGAAGAGATAAGTGGGGAGGGGACAGTGAGTAAAGTCCAAGGGGGAGTGTAAATATATAAGGAGGAGGTGGGACTGGGCTGGGGAACAGAAAGTTGTGAAAGAAAGGAGAAGGCAGTTTTTTGCTCTGCTCCTGCAACATGTCTGAGATGTCACTCGGATGAGTTTGCAGGCAGCAGCGGTGAACAGGGGACCGGGGTGGATGACCAGGTGAGTAGATCGAGACTGGGAGGTGAGGGTTGCTGTGCATGCAGAGTTTGCGGCCTCTGGCACTCTGTTTTCACCAGGGCCCTCATCCGGTGCCATGCGCCAGGCGAGGAGCCCTCTGGGGGAACAATCCGGTCTCCCAGCAAAGAACAGCCAGCCGACTGCCCGAGCAGGGTCTGGGCAGACTCCACGCTGCCAGCCCAACTCGGTGGGCGGGGGCCATTATGGTGCTGCTTCCCCGCCCCCCGTAGGACTACTACCTCTTCTGCCTACATCGCTTCGCGGGGAGGAAGGCTCGGCGAGGGAGACTTATTAGTACGGCCGTCGGGCTGCTTATACAAAAAAGTTTTGTTTAAGGGGGCGGAGCTCAGTGGGTCGGCGTGGTCTATATGGGTGGCACAAGATGGCGATGGAAGGATGAGGTTGACCTTCCAGGTCACAGTATGTGAGGGCATGTGTGGAACTGTGGCAGGAGGCGGAGCTTCGGGGGGGAGACGGGCACTACAATGGAGGGACTCCACGGCCCCCAGGACCTCTTTGCCAGGGGGGCTGATGACACCATCGGTCCTGTTCTAGGACAACAGGTGGGAAGGCAAGCTGTCAGTGTGCGAGGAGGAGGAGCCGCAGGGATGCGAGCCAGCGATGGAAGCAAGCGAGGCGGCTTTTGGGGTTCCAGTCAGCCCGGTAAGTCAAATAATGTCTAAATGTTTTTCGTTTAAGTTGTATTGCGGGATGAGGGTCCCCTGGGAACACAATTAAATAGGAGGTCCGGGATACGATTTGAAAAGGCAAGTGTGTGAAAATCTTCTCGTTATGGCAAGTAGGAAGATTAAGGGAAAAAGGATGAAGGTAAGAGGAGGTACCGATTGATTTTGCGGAAGGCGGTCGCCATTATGCGATTGTCATGGGGGGGAAGAACCCAAACATGGTTCGACGCTGTTCTGTTATATGTAAGCCATTGGTAGGTGCACATGTTAAAAAGGGGGATCTGATTGGCTATGGGATGATGAGCAGTTTAGACCGCACAGGTCGGTATGGCCGTCTCTTCGTGGGGATCAAAGGATAGCGGCCTCTGGATGCGATAGTAGAGGCCCCCGAAGCAGTTCCATCAGGGGGGTATACCCCCCTCTGGACGGTCAGCCGAAAAGAAAAGGGGGTGGTTTGGCGGTGCAATGTGAGCTCCTGTCAGTTCAGTGGTTTTTGACATTAAACACGAGCGTTAAATGGGTGGGGGGACCGATCCATTGTATTGTGGCTTCATGTGAGGACAATGTACAGGCAAGCCTAGTCACACAAAGGATGACTTTTGGAAGGGGGTGTAAAAGTTGCAGCCTTTCATAAGTAGATACCCGAATAAGGAAATGGTGAGGCTGCTTGCCTCCGGGGTTTTTAATGGTGTCTACAGCGGGGGTGATGCATGAGAAGGAACCAAACAAGTTTTGCCTCGTTTCCCCACTTATCTGTCAAACAAATAAATACATTTAAAAAAAAAGAGTTCTGTCATAATCCGATGTGGTGCACTGTGTCCGATACTTCACGTATACAGCTATAAGGTGGGTTAGGTGTGACGGAAAAGGGGCGCCTATGGCAAACTAGGAATCTGTGTTCCACTTGCTTACAGTTTATTCGGAGAGCTTTGGCTGTTGGATAGATGCTGGCAAGAGGAGTTTTTTACTTGGATCGATGTCGGCCCATGGGTTGCTCAGTTTAGTGGGTCATGGTTAGAGGTTTCGTTCTTTACCGGAGTGGGGGGGTGTAGAGACGTGTTGGTCCCTGATTCAATCATACATGCCTTGGATGCTTTTGTGTGTTGGGCTGCCTTCCTCCGGTGTGTGTGCGATTATACTTTATACATTGCAGCACATTGCAGGTAGGTTCATTAGTGCCATTGGCTGCAAAACACAGGGGGTCGATAAGGGATATTGCACTATTTTGTTTTGGCATTGTGATTGTTTCAGGGGTTATGGAGGGTCTTCTGCCGGTGGCCAAGTTGGAGGTACTATATAAGGGGGTGTGGGAGGCCCAGGGACGGTGTAAGGTACAGTTGAGGACTTTGCATTCGTTGCTGGGTAAGTTCAATTTCGCCTGCCCCTATTCCGATGAGTGGGTTTTGGCCAAAGGCTGCCATCTGCTACAGTGGGGGTTTCAGGCCCTGGCTAATTTAAACAGTTGAATGCGGAACATAGGGAGGGTTAGAAGGTTTGGTACGAGTTCTTGCCCGCATACAACGGATGATAGGTGGATGCCAGGTCGATGAGAAAAGAGGTCATGAACACAGCAGGGTAAACAGGTGTGGGGGAAAATTTTATTTCAGGGGCAATAGAGTGAGGAAATTTGGCCCCAATTTTGTTGGGTGGAAGTGGGGTGTTCATTCGTAAATGTGTGCTATTGGAATTTTTTGAGTGGTTCTGGCTATGGAGCTGGGGTAAGGGTCATGCAAGAACCTGACAGGGGGTTATGTGGGTGTGATTTACGTGGTCAACCACATGTCCACGTTGTCACAACTGGTCATACGGCAGCTACTCCATTTTGTGTTGCGTTCGGTGCAGTTGAACATTTTATATATGCTATTCATCTTGCAGGCATCGGAAACACGGGGGGCTTACTCCTTGCATCTATTTTCAGTGGGACAGGTTCAGAGAGTTAGCCGGCCACAGAGGGGGAGGCATTCCCTACTCGGGCTGGATATGGGAGATGGCATTGGAGTCACCACGGGAGGTAACAGGGCAGTCAGCCAGTGAGTACACATGGGCGGCTTACGTGAAGGTATGAAAGGAAGGGTGGGTTGTTCGTTGCAGGAGCCTGAGGTCAAACATGGCTATGCGGTGGGTAAGGTTGTTGGTGGTACTGTGGTTCCAGGAACTTGGTAAACGGGGGTCGGTATCTGTCATTAAGTGGAAACTGGTGGGTTTTTGGCTTTTGTTTACCTGCTGTGCAAGGTGGATTGAAAAAAGGAGTTTGGCTTGAACAATTTAAATACATAAATAAATGATCAAAGGGTTAGAGGGGTGGAGGTGCTGCTGTTTGTGTTACCAGGCTTCAGGGTAATAAAAAAAAGGGACAAAATGGTTATGGAGTTCCTAGGATTTGTAACAGATGGCATGGGGGGCAGTACATGTGGCACAAGGCTGGGAAGTATTGGTCGAGGTTCCAATTCGGGTGAGTGTTCTGAAAATGCCACTGGGACACAAGGTTGGATGGTGCAGAATACGCTTCACACTCCTTCCACATCGGGGCGGCTGTAGAACCTGCCAGTTGTGGGTTTGATAAGGAGGAATGGTAGGTGGGAAGCAAAGAGTCTACGCACTTACCTATGCCTTCATGTGGTGGTGGAATAAAAAAAGAAAAACAAGTGGGGCAGTAGGCTGTGTTGTTTGTGGTGTGGGGTACATTGGTTTACTTTAACGTTGGTGCTGCCTTTGGTGTTTTTTTTCGTCCAGATGGAGGACTTATACGCCTTGTCTGGATTTTCTTTGTTATCCTTATGTTTGTTGGGGGGCCAGGAGAGCAGATGCGAGATCGGTTGGCAGACAGTTGGGTAGTTAGAGGAGGGAGGCATGTGTTCACTGGCTAGGGGTATGGGAGTTGAGGTGGAGCAAGGTGATATCGGAAGTGGAACCTTAGGCGCGGCTGGATAGACCACCGGTTGTTTGGGTTATGCATGCAAGGGGTAATGTTTTTGGGTTCAAATGATCAGGGAGCTGATCTTGGATGTTAAGTCAGATATTTTACGACTTCATATGGTTGTCTAACACTCAGGTGGTGGGGGAGGTTGTGACTCAGAATGGGGGGCGTGGTGATCAGGCAAGTAGAGGTGGAAAATAATGTGGGCCTGTAATTGAGGGTGTTGGAATACACCTCTAGGTAGTGGGGATTGTTTTCTGGGTGCTGGGGCTGCAAGATGGGATCCCACGGGCCCTGGGGGTGTGGGGGAGCTCTTAAGGGTAAGGTGTCATCCTTGCGGGCTGTGGCGGTGTTTTGTTGGTCTTTGACAGTGGCAGTAAACATATGTGATGGAAAGGGGTGGGGGGCTCATCGGTAGTATGTGCCCCTCCGGTGTATTCCAGCGAAAGGTTAGCTGGAATACTGTAATGGTTGCACTGTGGGAAGGGGGTTGTCTCCGAGCTGATTATCCGCTGGAGGCCTATTGTGTGGAAAAAGGTCCCGCAGTGTATTGGTGGAATATGTGTTGGAGTTTGGGGGTGCCATCAAAGACCAACAGACTGAAGTTAAACAAGTTGTTACAGAATTGATATTTTGGTATATATTGGTGGTGGTATAGCAGTAAGAGGAAGGTTGGATACCTCTTAACTACACTGGTCATGGTATATCTATAATGAGGTATGGATTGCATGGTGCTGCAATTCCGATATATACATTTGCACATGATGTAGACACCTTAGTGCTGAGCATAGCACAGTCACATGTGAGTGGAATTTTTTTTGGTATCTTTTTAAACATTTTTTTATTAAAACTTACTACACCATAAGAGGATAAGGGAACAGACTCCACTCAGGACACACAAAAATAACTATTTTTTGTGTGTCCTTGGTGGAGTCTGTTCCCTTATCCTCTTATGGTGTAGTAAGTTTTAATAAAAAAATGTTTAAAAAGATACCAAAAAAAAATCTGTTGGCTTTGCTGACCCCTTATATCAGCAGGCAGGATACCTGCATGAGGAAAGCCATCACTCTGGAGCAGAGGCTAGTCGCCACATTGCAGTACTGGGAGAAGACTGCAGGCAACTGGGAGAAGACTGCAGAACCTTAAGGCATCTCCCCCCAGGCTCTGGGGATAATTATCCCAGAGACCTGTTCTGCCATTATTCAGGTCCTGCAGAAGGACTATATTAAGGTAAGATTTTTCCTTTAACATCACATTCTATGTATTTAATGTTTGCTAATGTATTGTATTTCTTTCATCATTCCCTAATTACCATGATTGGAATATGTTGTAATATACTGTGCCCCTTTGTCCTCATGCATGCTGGAAGCTTTTAAAGTTCCCTTTTTGTCCTTCGTGCATATTTGCCTTCACTAACCTCCCCAGCATGTTCTCCTGGGCCCATATACACCTATAGCCTAGTCACTTAGCAATGTATTTTGTCAGCTCCATAGTAGTACTTTCCCTTAAACCCCTAAAATGTGTAAAAATGTTATTTGTGTCCTTAAATTCATGCAGAGTGCCAGAGGCTTTTTTTTTTTTGGTGGCCCGAATTCATTTGGAACCCCTCCTCCCCCCAACCACTAACTCAGCTGATACCAATCCTCTATCTGCTGACTTTGGCAACCTATACCCACTCTACCTACGTCTTTTGTGGTCAAATTTATGGATGAATTCACCAAAGCATGTATTGCCAAGGCCTGCCTGAATACTTTCAAATGGTACTTTTTAAAGTTTGTTTCTCATATTATTATCTTGATAGGTATTATCAGAATGTAAAAATGTGCTTCCATTTGTTCAGTGTGTATTTTTATTTTTGAATTATGACACTTCTTACCTGTACAGTGGGCTGCCAATAGTAAGGAGGGGCTGGCCAAAGTATCGCACAATATTTATGTATTCAGCGCTCAATGAAGTGGAGAGGGATACCTGTCCAAAACACCTCCCCCCGCTTCAATTTTTGCAATGGGCCATCAGATGGGTTGGGGAATCTGATAAGTGGACCTTATACTTTTGTCTTTAAATACTAATTTCAATAAATGTTACACTTATGTTGGCAAAAAATGTTTGTGTCTAATCTGCTTGCAATATTTATGTGTAAAATTACTAATTTTTCTTTCTTGTTTGACTCCACAGTTTCCTTCAACGCCACAGGAATGGCAGACTGGAGCCTTCCACTTTGCCACCCCTGTTGGGACTTTCCCAATTGTGGAGATGCGATTGATGGGAAACATGTCCACATAGTCCCAACTCCCAACTCTGGGTCATACTATTATAATTACAAGGGGTATGATAGTATTGTGATGTTGGTGGTGGTGTCAGCTACTTACATGTTCCTCTATGTGGATGTGAGGACAAACGGCTGGATGTCAGATGGTGGAGTGATCACCCAGATGGAGTTCTACTGGTGTCTCCAGAATGGCAGCTTGGGCTTGTCACCTCCAGAAGACAATGTGGAAGGACTTCATCTTTGTCGCAGGTCAAGCATTTGCACTGGGGGGCCATCTTATGCGGCCTTTCCTTATGAGGACCCTCACCCTGGACCAGAAGGTTTTTAATTACTGGCTGGCCAGAGCCAGAAGAGTGGTGGAGAATGCTTTGGTGATAATGGCCATCTGGTTCTACCTATTTTTGACACCGATCCACATGGCGGAATATAAACCGAATCATATAGTGCTTGCTTGCTGCATTCTGCACAATTTTCTAGGACAACATTCCTCAAACTATCTGGCCTCACTTGGTCCTGAGGCCAACTTTCCAGATGCTACAACCCTGATGGCATTTGAAGCTGGCTGTCCTGGCTTGCCCCCCCAAAGCGCCCGCAAGGTCAGAAGCAGATACATGTGGAGTACTTTGTGGGTAGGGGGCCATTGATATGCCAGACAATGTCTGAGAAATTTTTTAAATTTTTTATTTTTTTTGTAAACTGGAATAATATTTGCTTTCATTTACTGCTTGACTTTCTTTTAGCTGTCTCCTAGGTTATTTTTTGTGCCTTTTTCTTTAACTGTGCAAACCAAATTTCTTTGAGACATGAGGTGACAGTCTCTTCTTCAGCTAATATTCTTATTATGTTGTGGGTCTGCTACACACACACACACACACACCTTGTTTTTGTTGTTAATGTTTGTAGTGCATTACTGACAAAAATATTCTAAATTTTCAGCACCATGACAGAAATTTGGGGAGTCATGAAAATGTCATGATTGGGGCAAATTATAAAGCACTGTGGGTGTTATTTACTAAAGGCAAATCCACTATGCACTACAAGTGCACTGCAAAAGAGCACTTGGGACTGCACTTGTAGTGCAAAGTGGATTTGCCTTTAGTAAATAACACCCATTGTCACTGAAAACAGCAACTTTACTAGAAAAATGCTTATGAGCATTGAAAGAAGAAGCCACACATTGTTGATGATAATAAAACTTTTTACTCAAAGCACATTCACATGTGCGTTTATAAAAGGGTTTTTCAACAAACCAACATTTTTGGTGTATATAACATTATTTTTGGTAACATTAATATAACTAACCTTTTTGGTAAAAACAGGCATGTTTCAAAGCATAACATACACAACTCGGGAACTTACAAAGTTCAACTTTGAAACGTGAAGACAGTATCAGACATGAGTATGTCCAAACTGTGTTGATATTGCCTTCAGCAGATGGGGTGAAGTCATCCCTGTAAAATCCAAATTTTGAAGATACACACAAATTGTGATTCAAACTGGGCATTTTCCTCCTGATCCCATGCCTAATGTCAACATGTGCTATCTCCCATCATGGGGGATCAATGGACGTGTTTTGGGGGAGCAACCCCTTCCTCTCAGCTACTTTAGTAGCGAGGAAGGGGTTGCACCCACAAAATGCATACATAGATCTCCTGTGATGGCAGATAGCACATGTTGACTCACTATGTGTATCTTCAAAATTTGGCTTTTCTAAAAATGTAAAACTGGATTTTAAAATCAATGCTAGTTAGTTTTGTGTGTTTTAGATTCTCCCTAAAACATCAATGATGTTCTTAATTTTTTGTTCAACATCATTGATGCTTTTCTTTAGATTCTCTAAATTGCGATTGCACCCCATTATCTCCCTGACGAGGATCTGGGCACTTTCACTGGTAAAATTAGATTCTTCTTCCACAACATCCACATTACCTAAAAATAAACAAAAAAACACACCATGTATTATAAATATGCAGGCATACATCTATTACCTGAATCTGTGGTCTCAAACACTCACCTGTTGTGGTGACAATTTCAACAACCTCTCCCTCCTCCTCCTCCTCCTCCTCTGCTTGTGGTTTTGGGATTTCCCCTTCTTTAGGAGGTGTGGGGTCCATGGTATCCTCAGACGTCCCGAGTCTTCTCTCCCCTATGAGAATGTAAAAAAGGAATACTTTTAGCACACAGATATGTGAGGGCAGAAATAGAAATATGAAACATTGCTCGGGAAATGTTGTACAATTGTCTTTTTTGGCAGAGTTCAAAGCTGAAAACATTATTTTTTTACACTTTGTAAAGCTGGAATACTTACCTGTTTTGTGCAAGTTTCATAGATCGAGACACCCCTATAGTATCCACTGGAGCACGTGTGTGGAACACTCTAATAAAAAGGGTGTTATGGTGTCCCACACTAGAGTCCAGATGTGGAAATAGCTGCTGAGTGTCCTCTCCTTTACACTGAATCAAGTTTGCATTTCATTCTAGTTACAAACCAATCTAGACAACAATCTTCTTTGAATAGAAATAGTATTTTAGTGGGCGAACGAATGATGTTTCCTATGAATGATTGAACCCATGAAATTTGCCATTTTAAGCTGTACAACAGTAAAGAAAAGCACATGGAGCAGTATGCAAGTAATAATAATATCAAAGAAGGTTTTTTTTAGGTAAACCAAACCTAGGAGATGGGACATTAATGGTGCAAAGAATCAAAATTATATTCATAAATAAAAGATTTTTCCATACATATTTTATTATACAAAATTCATAAAAACAGAGCAGTAATCTGTGTAGTCATACTAAAATTGTATATAGCTTTGTGGTCCAACGAAAGGTAAGGTTGAGGTAGTTGTGATTGATTTATCCCGACATGTTTCGCTTATTGCTTCATCAGAGGATAAGCCAACTACCAACATAACAAAATCAAAAATAGAAGAAAAAACATACATTAATTTCACAAAATACAGTTCTTTTTACACTATTAATACATATAATCAACCAAACACTATATATGTTGATATATGTATTAATAGTGTAAAAAGAACTGTATTTTGTGAAATTAATGTATGTTTTTTCTTCTATTTTTGATTTTGTTATGTTGGTAGTTGGCTTATCCTCTGATGAAGCAATAAGCGAAACATGTCGGGATAAATCAATCACAACTACCTCAACCTTACCTTTCGTTGGACCACAAAGCTATATACAATTTTAGTATGACTACACAGATTACTGCTCTGTTTTTATGAATTTTGTATAATAAAATATGTATGGAAAAATCTTTTATTTATGAATATAATTTTGATTCTTTGCACCATTAATGTCCCATCTCCTAGGTTTGGTTCACCTAAAAAAAACCTTCTTTGATATTCCTAAAAGGGATGAGGTGCCATTTAATGGGGTGCTGATGGAGGTTTGAATCATTTCCTTTTGATGATGAAGTAATAATAATAATATGAGCACAGGACAACTACTTAGTTTTTTTAAGAAATCAATGTGATCTTTCTGTACTGATCGTGCTCTGACCAGCGTTTCCTCAGTTGATCCTTGGATCGTTGTACCCCAAAGTTCTTCTGCAGACTCTTCACAACTTTAGTCATGATCTTGGCCTTTTTCACATTTGGGTTTGGGTAAGGTCCATACTTCCCATCATAGTCGGCCCTCTTCAAAATGCCCACCATCTCCACCATCTATACAAAGGACATATTTGAGGCCTTAAATCTCCTCCGGGATTGGGACATTTCTGGCTCTGGGCTTTCCTCGTCCTCCTCGCTGCTGAAATTAGCATGTACCTGCTGTGTCTCCGCCATGTGCTCTCCCCACTGCGCCAAAAGAGAAGGGGCAGGGAATAGACTAGGAAGAACTTCAGGGGCGGGCAGAGTTTCACGCATGCACAGTGTAGATAAAACATAACACGCGTGCGTTGTACATATGATTTGTGAGTGGGGGACGGAGTATCGCAAGCAACGATCATTATAATGAAGGTACAATTTAAACTTGGTGCATCAGTGGCCTATACTGCTTATAGATTGAGGCGTATATTGGGTCAAGATTAGGAGAGTTTAGCCTGACATTAGGGTTTGTCTTGTGTTGTGTCTTGCAGAGAAAATGGATGGGTTCAAAGACCACAGCTTTCTCCCAATCTTTATTGACAAGTTGGAGTTGGTGAAGCCGTTGGTCCCCACGGCAAACATTCCCTATTTAAAAGCAAAAATTGGTGGCCTGAGGATTACATATCTTACGGAGCGCAAGATGGTCCAGGATTCCATGAGGTCTGGAGCTTCAGCAGATGAGGTTTATGTCCCCAGGCTGTGGTACTATGAGAGACTACATTTTCTGTTAGATCAGACTGAGATCAGGGAATCCCTCTCAACCCTACCTTTCACGCTTCCTTCCACCCCAGATGAGGCTTGCTATGTCCAACATGGGACTTCCAGCCAGGAAGAAGTGGAGGAGCCCAGCTTGAGCCAGGTATAGTATTGTTTTACATATTTACATTTTTTTGAAAAATGAATGATGTTCACTTTATGTGATTATTGATTTAATAAAGTGTTTTACATATCAATAGACAGTAGTAGCCCAAAAAAAAAATGGAACAAGAATGAAAAATGCTGGGCTCAGAATGATAGTCTTTTCTATTTGTTAAAATTCAATTTGCAACAGTCATGAGCTGAAAATTATGTGTAATTGATGAACCAAAAACTAAAAGTATGTCCCTTTTTCATACACAGGAAGATCTCAGCAAGGAGGAGGCCATGGAATGAGGCAGCGAGGAGGTGGCTGTGGAATGTGGCCGCCATGAGGAAGCAGGGGTTAGTGTCAGCCAGGATGTGGGCAGGCCTAGGAGCCTCACAGAATCCCAGGCCCCTCCCCTCCACCTTCCAACCAAAAGGCCCAGGAAGGGGAGGAACGTGGAGGAGTCAGCACGCAGGTTGATTGGGGAGGCTTCTGCGGCCCTCAAAACCACCCCCACTCTTCCAACACCACAGCCACAGCCTGGAAGGAAGCATGGAAGGAAGACAAGATAGTGATGACCTGGGTTCAGTCTGGTCTAACAAAAGATGCAGGCTCTTGTATGACCACAGCATGGAGACGGATATGTCATTTGCTGCTGTTCAGGATCTCTTGGACTTCTGGACCAGATTGTACTTGCTTATATATGGACTCCTCAGGCCACCAATTTTGCCTTTAAATAATTGATGTGTGCCCTGGGGGCCAAAGGCTTCACCAATTTCAGCAGTTTCTCTAGCGTTGCCTTCCTCTTTATTTGGTTATGACTCCTAATAACGTTTTTTTTGGTTAAATAAATACTTGCCTATTTGTTTTACTTCAAAAAGGACAGTTTATTTGTGATTAGGCAGGTACATATCAAAAATACAAAGTCAAATTAACAAGGGACACCAACATCAAACAACCTCCTTGAGATTAAAAAATAAAACAATAAAATAAAAAGATAATAATGGTGGTGTGGTAACTTGACACACAAAACATAAAAAAAAAATTATGGAGATCACCAAAATAAAAAAAGGAGATCTTGATTAAAAAAACAACCACAACATTTAAAAAAAATATTAAAACATAGAAAATCAAAAATGATTCGGGAGATCTGACGGATAAAAATATTATATTCATGAAATCAGGAGAAATAATAAAGAAAGAAGTTTGTGAGAAGTCTGTGTGAATATGAGCAGCAAAACAACTTCATTCTTCTAGCATTAAAAAGAAAAAAAATAATGTGTTGCATTAAAAATGCTTAACATTGCAGCGTGACGAATGTGCTATATCCAGTACGAACGCTAGCTTTACCAGACCGAGTGCTTCCGTCTTGTAATTTACTGTGAGCATGCATGGCACTTTGTGCGTTGGACTTGTCTACACATGATTGGAATTTATGCTAACGGATTTTTGTTGTCTGAAAATTTCAGATCCAGCTCTCAAACTTTGTGTGCTGGATATTCTGATGGAAAAAGTCTGCTGGAGCCTACACACTGTCAGATTTTCCAACAAGCTCCGATCGCACATTTTCCATCAGAAAGTCCAACCGGGTGTACAGGGCATTAGAGTTATTTTTGTGTGTCCTTGGTGGAGCCTGTTCCCTTATCCTCAGCCACCATCTAGAGGGGGTTACACAGCAGAGAAATACCTACCTAGGATTCCTCTGGTCCATTTAATCTAAGCCCATTTTGACCTACTGTAAAAAGTGGTCAGACTCCTTTAGTGAGCTGCCCTCTACCTCATGAGCACTCATGGTGAAGCTTTTTGAAGGTACATTAAACCAGAAGATTCACATTTATTTATTTATGGTGTTGGGATTGTCACCTTGAACTTTATATATTTTCTTTTCCAATCGCTACTTGCTTTTTCTTAATACTGTTCACACCCAATTTGTATTATTCACCTGGATGTTTTTAGTGCCTTTACATTTACATTTTTATATGGTTCAGTGTTTACACTTTCTTAAAAGGGCAGGTATGTTTGAAAACATTACCTTAGGCACCATTTTCACTCCAACTTTATCTATGACATAGCAAATTTTCATTTTTGGAGTTCAGCCCCAGTCTAAACGACAATATCATGTTCTTGTGTACATAATCAATATGGCTTAGGTTCCACAGTTTATTTTGCCCTTAATATAACTTTTCACATTTTACACAACCAGTCTACTGCATCATTTGTCAGACAGCCTAAGGAATAAGCTGGAAGCATATGTTTTTGTAATAAATATTACTCTGAATAAGAAATAAAAAATTAACAAAAAGGTGGTGTTTGGCTTTCTTTATAATTGAAATTATTAGGACAAATGTGTGAAGTACAGACAATTCTACAAGGTGAATTTAGTTGCAAATCTGATAAATTAAAACAGTGTGATATTTCAAAAAATGTGTATTGCAGAAATCTCCTCCAACAGAATGCCAAGACTCTAGGGGATTAGTTCTTTGCCCTGCTTCCTTCCTACAAATCTTCCTGAGGGTAATGAGAAATCACCCTTATTCTGAAATAAGAGTTTACTATACAGGAACCATGTTCTTCAGATACAGAAGATATAGTTATTTTGCACAGAGCAGTATTAAAACATGTTTTATGCTGTGTAAAAACATTGAAATTATTTAAATTTATTCTCTGTCTTTTCTGCATTTGTTAAGTAAAATGGAGACTGCAGTAAAATGATTTTCCACTATATCAATGTATTTTACAACTAGACAATCTCGGTCTAGCACCAGCATAAATGCCAGTTTGCACACCTGCTCCATTGGGATTATTGTTCCATAAAAACATAAAGCTTGCAAACTGTATTTGCTTTTTATCTCTGTGGTTGATTCCTGTGAGCAAATACAAACGAGTTTATAATGTTTAATTATTTTTCACATAAAAACATTTTCAAAACAGTATTTTTTAACATGATTAAAAATATCATGATAACATTTTCCAAAAACTATATTCAGACTATGGCTGTTACTTTTGGTCCAGGGGTGGGCAATGGACTTTCAGTCTGGGGGAGAAAAAATACAACTAGCTGGTCATTCTCACCTAGCAAGCCTAGATATAACTTCTAGAAGTGGACAATGCAAAAACAAAATCGGGCCGCTGGCATGCATAATTGAGAAAATGTGTATAATTTCTTGACACAAAATGTGTAATATACAACAATTATTTAGAAATTCTCTTATTTCTGTACTGTGTCACTGAGTGGCTAATGCATGCAACCAGACACTTTTCTTAATTAAACAATGGCCTCTTATATCTGAATTATTTGTTCGTCCTAATGGTAATGTTAATCAGTTCAAAACAAGGTGTGCATGCCCACACACCAAAAACTTAGGGACAAAGCTTAAAGATTATTAGAACTTTATTAGATTGATTTGTTGGGTAAGTGTGTTTTCACCTATAGGGAAGAGTGCATTCAGAACATTTCTCTCAGTCTGAGTACCCCTATCTATACTGTAGCAAATTCAAAGGAGTATATTGAGGAGGTATCAGAATTGTTTAGCACTAAGAATCCTCCCTATTCAAAAGTACTCCTTAAAAAGTGTCATTATTATTTCTATTCTTACCGGATCCAAAAACTGTCCTGTGCTGCAGTATCCTAATCACTTCTATACCTGATGTAGGAGGTATAGGAGTTAATCCAGACTGGACAAAAATCCCCCCCCCCCACCAAAGATATCCCCATGTAGTAGGGAAGGGTATTCAGAACATTCCTCTCAGTCAGATTGTCCTATCTGCACTGCAGCAACCGGAAGGTGCATATAAGGGAGGTATCAGAATTGTCTGCCCCTGAAAATCCTACCTATTCAAAAATGTTCCTAAAAAGGTGACCCTATTAATCTTACTGGACCCAAAAAACTGTCCTGTGCTGCAGTGACCTAATCACTCCTATCCCTGATCTAAGAGATATAGGAACCACAGGTGAGAGGTTTTTTTTTCAGTCTCAATTAATTCCTATTTCTCCTAGTACAGGCTTAGGACTGGAGTATTTAGGGCACTGCGGCACAGGACAGTCTTTTGGGTCCAGTAAGATTAATAGAGACACCTTTTTAGGAGCACTTTTGGATAGGTTGGATTTTCAGTGGCAGACAATTTTGATACCTCCTTAATATACTCCTTCTGATTGCTGCAGTGCAGATAGGGCAATCCTACTTAGAGCTAGTTTATACTTGCTGCAAATCATGGCTTTGGACAGGCTTTGTTAAAGCTCTTTGAGCGCCAGTCAAAGCTCCTGTCACTAAATAAAATAGTTAGCTTACAGTCCTGTTTACACCTTGATTTTGCTTGGTGCTTCAATGAGGCTTTGATGGGGCTTCGATGGGGTTTTGATGAGACTTTGGTGGAGCTTCAATGGGGCTTGGATGAGCCTTTGATGGGGCTTTGTGGGGCTTCAGTGGGGCTTCAAGCGAGCTTTGTCATAGACCTCTATGTAGGCTTAGAAGACGCTTTGAAAAACCATTAAAGCTACATTGGGTATAATTTTTAAAGTGAGGCCAAAGCAAAGCAAAGGCAAGGTGTACACAGGACCATAAGCTAACCATTTTATTTAGTGACAGTAGTTAATGTGTGTTGAAGCTGAAGCAAGTGTAAATGAGCCCTAAGAGGAATGTTCTAAATACCCTTCTCTACTACATGGTGTTATCTTTGGTGGGTAGGGGTATTTTTTAGACATGTGCATTCGTTTTCGTCCGAATGCATTTTCGTCCGAATTTCAGCTATTTTCGTTTTCGTTTTGACAAACGATAACGAAAGCACAAAATCCGAAAAACGAAAGATCCGACCTAAATAAATGCTTTATTTTCGTTTTCATTGTTACAACAGTTTGATATAGAATAAGAGATTCGACATGACTCTGACAATAACAATCTGTCTATAGAACCTGTGGTCGAATGTGCCTAACCTTACCTCTATTAGTCCAAGATTATATAGAGAAAATATTCGACAGAGAAAAAAGATTTGACAGAGAGAAAAGATTCTGCAAGTTACTGTCCTAAAAAGTGTTTGGGGACCTGGGTCCTGCCCCAGGGGACATGTATCAATGCAAAAAAAAGTTTTAAAAACGGCAGTTTTTTCGGGAGCAGTGATTTTAATAATGATTAAAGTGAAACAATAAAAGTGTAATATCCCTTTAAATTTCGTAGGGGGGGGGTTGTCTATAGTATGCCTGTGAAGGGGCTCATGTTTCTGGTGCTTAGAACTGTCCCTGCACAAAGTGTCATTTATGCAGGAAAAAAAGTCCTTTAAAATCACTCGCAGCTATTATGAATTGTCGGCTCCCGTAATACAGAGAACACTCATTGAAAGTCATTGATAAAAAAATAAATAAATAAAAAAAAAAAAAACGTGGGGGTCCCCCAAATTCAATTACCAGGCCCTTCAGGTCTGGTATGGATATTAAGGGGAACCCTGCCTCAAATTTAAGAAAATATTTGACGTGGTGTTCCCCCTAAATATCCATAACCAGACCCTTCAGGTCTGGTATGGATATTAAGGGGAACCCCGCGTCAAATTTAAAAAAAAATTGACGTGGGGTTCCCCCTAAAAATCCATACCAGACCCTTTATCCGAGCACGCAACCTGGCAGGCCGCAGGAAAAGAGGGGGGGACGAGAGCGGCCCCCCCTCCCTCCTGAACCGTACCAGGCCACATGCCCTCAACATTGGGAGGATGCTTTGGGGGTCTGTGACCCCTCAAAGCACCTTGTCCCCCCGTGGCCGGTGGTTGTGGAGGTCTGCGGGCGGGGGGCTTATCAGAATCTGGAAGCCCCCTTTAACAAGGGGACCCCCAGATCCCGCCCCCCCCCTGTTTGAAATGGTAAGGGGGTACAAAAGTACCCCTACCATTTCACAAAGAAAGTGTAAAAAATGGTTAAATAAAACAAATACACTTTTGAAAAATTCCTTTATTAAAAATAAAAAAATGAAAAAAAAAGATTCCAGCGGCGGTAATCCACTCTTGCTATCCAGCGACGGACGGTCATCTCTCCAGCGATGTCTCATCTCATCCAGCGCAGCGAATACATCCTTCTTCTGTCTCCGTGGAGGAGACACTGCAGGCATTCCGGCGACCTGACGTTTCTTATATACGGAGGGCGGGGCCACCCGTCACCTGACCCCGCCCCCCTCTGACGTAAGGGGAAACCTGGGGTTCCCTGTGACGTATGGGTGACCCCGCACCCCTCTGATGTAACATAGGCAGGTTTCCGTTACATCAGAAGGGGGGCGGGGTCACCCATACGTCACGGGGAACCCCGGGTTTCCCCTTGCGTCAGAGGGGGGCGGGGTCAGGTGACGGGTGGCCCCGCCCACCGTATATAAGAAACGTCAGGCCGCCGGAATCCTTGCAGTGTCTCCTCCACGGAGACAGAAGAAGGATGGATTCGCTGCGCTGGATGAGATGAGACATCGCTGGAGAGATGACCGTCCGTCACTGGATAGCAAGAGTGTATTACCGCCGCTGGAATCTTTTTTTTATTTTTAATAAAGGAATTTTTCAAAAGTGTGTTTGTTTTCTTTAACCATTTTTTACACTTTCTTTGTGAAATGGTAGGGGTACTTTTGTACCCCCTTACCATTTCAAACAGGGGGAGGGCGGGATCTGGGGGTCCCCTTGTTAAAGGGGGCTTCCAGATTCTGATAAGCCCCCCCGCCCGCAGACCTCCACAACCACCGGCCACGGTTGTGGGGATGAGGCCCTTGTCCTCATCAACATGGGGACAAGGTGCTTTGAGGGGTCACAGACCCCCAAAGCATCCTCCCAATGTTGAGGGTATGTGGCCTGGTACGGTTCAGGAGGGAGGGGGGCCGCTCTCTCGTCCCCCCCTCTTTTCCTGCGGCCTGCCAGGTTGCGTGCTCGGATAAAGGGTCTGGTATGGATTTTTAGGGGGAACCCCACGTCAATTTTTTTTTTAATTTGACGCGGGGTTCCCCTTAATATCCATACCAGACCTGAAGGGTCTGGTTATGGATATTTAGGGGGAACCCCACGTCAAATTGTTTCTTAAATTTGAGGCAGGGTTCCCCTTAATATCCATACCAGACCTGAAGGGCCTGGTAATTGAATTTGGGGGACCCCCACGCTTTTTTATTTATTTATTTATTTATTTTTTTATCAATGACTTTCAATGAGTGTTCTCTGTATTACGGGAGCCGACAATTCATAATAGCTGCGAGTGATTTTAAAGGACTTTTTTTCCTGCATAAATGACACTTTGTGCAGGGACAGTTCTAAGCACCAGAAACATGCGCCCATTCACAGGCATACTATAGACAACCCCCCCTACGAAATTTAAAGGAATATTACACTTTTATTGTTTCACTTTAATCATTATTAAAATCACTGCTCCTGAAAAAACGGCCGTTTTTAAAACTTTTTTTTGCATTGATACATGTCCCCTGGGGCAGGACCCAGGTCCCCAAACACTTTTTAGGACAGTAACTTGCAAATTAGCCTTTAAAATTAGCACTTTAGATTTTGAACGTTGGAGTCCCATAGACTTTAATAGGGTTCTAAAGTATGCTGTATACTAGCTCCGTCGAATCTTCTTTATACATTCGACAGACACCATAAGCCTTCAAAGACAGATTCGACCGTAATTCATGTGGATTTTCGGACGAATGCAATTTTTGAACGAAAAACGAAATAAATAAAAACGAATTTCGGAAGTAACTAAATAAATTAAGTTTTCGGACGAAAACGAAATTCCGAAACGAAATATTTTACTCTGCACATGTCTAGTATTTTTTGTTCAGTCAGGATCAACTCTTATACCTCCTAGATCAGGGATAGAAATGATTAGAATACTGCAGCACATAACAGTTTTTAAGAATAGAAATAATAGGGACACTTTTTTAGGAGTACTTTTGAATAGGGAGGGTTCTTAGAGGTAAACAATTCTGATACCCCCTCAATATACTCCTTCAGATTGCTGCAGTATAGATAAAGTTAATCAGGCTGAGAGGAATGTTCTGAATGTACCCTTCCCTTTTATGTGAAAACACACACACCAGACACTTTTCTTGCCAGTCAAGAAAATATGATATGAGGAAATGTGGGTGTTGCTGGGGCCATATTTACTAGTAATAGCAGCTGAAGCAAAATATGGCTTTTCCATGTACAGTTCTTAGCCACATTTTTTTCCATGGAAAATAGAAATACAGTAATTTTATATAAGCTTCTTTGCACACTGTCCCAATATTGTAAGCCAGGACAGAACCACGAAAGCAATAAAGTGTTCTACATAAAAAAAGAAAATTCCACTGTAAGGTATTGTTTTGGGCACCAAAGCTTTTTGTGTTTACAGGCTAATAGCAGCCAAATATAATTTCTACAGACCAGTCTGGAAAACTAAACAAGTATTCTGATGGGTTGCTGTGGGCAACAAAAAACTTCCTCAGAACACTAGCTATATGATCCAAAGGATAAGTGCAGTTAAATGCTTTCTGTTTCCTTCAGCCACTTGAGATAATATTTATTAGCCATGTTATTACTACTGCCTCAATATATTGCTATGCATATAATGGGGTTAAGTTGTTAAAGAAAAATACTATTGTAAGTGAATGTTCACTAAGGCAGGCAATACACGGTGCAAATGTATTTCTTGCAGGAAAGAAATTTGCACACTTCCCCTATTAATACAGACAGTGCTGACAGGGGAATCCCCCCTGTCAAGCAAATGCATGCTCCTGGCAGAGGCAGGCAGGGAGAAGACAGTGATTATAACTAGTGATAATAGCAAGAGAATCTGGCAGGCTGGTTGTACCTAAGTTGGTAGAGCGATCAACTTGGTATATTCAGCCTGCCCATTTAGGCCGCGTACACACGCGGGGACTGTTCGCTCAACTTTGTTTGTCAAACAGTTTCAGCGGACAGTCCGCTCAAACTTAGCATGGACGGACTTGCCCACACACAATGAACGAACAGTCCGCTGAAACCGTGCGCGATGACGTGAACGGCACGTACGACGGGACTAGAAAACGACGTCCTATACACTGCAATGCAACCTTCGGCGTGTAAATCCTTTCTGAGCATGCGCGGAACTTAGTTTGACGAACAAGCCTACACACGAGGGGACTGTTCGCTGAAACAAAGTTTCAGCGGACAGTTTTTCGGAAATTCCGAAAAACTTTGTTCAGCAGACTGTTCGCTGAAACTGTCCGCTGAAAGCCCACACACGAGCGGACTGTCCGCTGAAACACTGTTCAGCGGACAAAGTTGAGCGAACAGTCCCCGTGTGTGTACGCGGCCTCACAGTTTAAATCTCGTCCAGTTCCTGCTAAACCGGCTGAGATTCGAATCATGTATGGTGGGCCTTATCTTAGTAAATAAAAGGCAGCGATATCTTGTTCATTAACCTAAATGAACATTCAATAAGCAAAAGAAAACAATCATCTTTATAAGGAAACCTTTTCTCTTCATTCATTAAAACAACCCCAGTGTTGTCCTAATGAGTACACATACATTCAGCCAAACAGATCCTAGCAAAGTCTTCAAATACTCCTAAACTTTGTGTTCTTGCAGTAAAACAAAACATAATGCAAGCTATAATTCATGCCAAAATTGAGGCTGTTCTCACAGACAAGGTTTTCAAATTTGAAGCCCTCTGGGGTCCCTGGGTGACCCATTATATTCCAACTGACTTTGACAAGTCTTTATTACTTCCCTAAATATGTAACACACTTTATTTGGAGGCTGAGGCATTGAAGTCCCTTTTTCCAGCAGCCTCCTGTGGTTCTTTTCTCCAGCTTTCCTCTTGTACCCACTACCCTAGACCTCATCCCTTACCCCCCTCCTTCTCCCCACCAGGATCAATACCCCTTTCAATGCACAGGCTTGCTACCATAATTTGAATTTCCTCTACTGTAGCATTCATACTAGTTGGTTTTACCCATTTGTTACTAAAGCAAAAAGCTTTGGGACTTCAAATGAAGCAAAGGCCTGGTGGGGTCATATTCCTCCATCCCTATTGTAATATAAATTAAGTCTGCGGTTGGAAATAAGTAAATAATTATATATAAATATGTATTATTTTGTTTATTTTGAAAATATGTCAATGTCTGAAAACAAATATATAAAAACAGTATAATACAATAACGTAAATTCCAATATATTTCAAATATATACATACATGCATACATGATGACAAAATAATACCTGTGTAGCCAAAGATTTCTACTACCTATCATAATTAAAACCTTAGATGACATTATTACAGAGTTGGATATGTTTTTTTTACATTTTATTTTTAATTAAGGGTGGTAAAGAATACATTATCACTTGATATTACATATGTTACAAATAAATCCTTTTAACAACATTCGGGGCAAATTCATATTTACATAAAATACACACTTATAATTAAACCTTTACCTATTATCATCTACTTCTATCGTTATTTGAGGGCTTTGAGGCACTTATTATCAGTACCTCGCCTTCCCCCCTGTATTCTTCACCTCTCCTCCTTGTTTTGTCTTATCAAAGTACCCCCTAACCCAAAAAAAAAAAAAAAAAAAAAAAACCCTCCCCTCCCCCCCCTCATTACAGCGAGATGGAGGAATTCCAACATGTATATATATGTATACCTAGGCGGGCTGACCCTCCCCTTCAAGAACCATCTCCATCATTTTCTTCCTTCATTTTCTTCCCTTCCTCAGAATACATAAATCTGTTCCACGTTGACCATGTTTTATTGTACCACTCTTTCTTATTTTGAGCCGAGAGAACTAAATCCTGTATGCCTCCAATCTCTCTTACATTATTAAGCCACCTTACTATAGAAGGTGGCCTAGAATCCTTCCAGAACATGGTCACACAAGCCTTAGCCACATTAATCAAATGACATAGCACAGATTTTTTATATGTCTGTACCGGTATTTGTGAACAATGAAGCAGGAAAAAGGCAGGATCATTTGGTATCGGGAACTATGTACATTTTTGGGAGATCCTCTGGACCTCCATCCAGTACTGTCTGATCTTAGAACATGACCAGAATATATGGAGTAGGGTCCCTGGTTCCTCCCCACATCGCCAACAATGGTCTGAGGTCTCTGCATAGAATCTTCTGAGCCTTATTAGAGTATAATACCATTGCGTCAATAGTTTGTAATTTGATTCTTGGATTCGTGTACAAATTGATGAGTTCAGTGACAGATAAATAATATTCTTATACTGAGCTGGGGTGAAAATCCTATTAAGGTCCCTTTCCCATTTATTAATACTTGGCATCACATAATCCTCTGAAGGTGTATTTAGAAGCACATACATCTTTGAGATCAACCTTGGAAGAGGTTCTTGCTCTTCACAGTATTGTTCAAATGTAGTTAATTGACATTTGTAATTTGTCAATGATCCCAGAGATCTCAGAAAATGACGTAGCTGTATTTCTTGCCATAAATTTATTTCAAAGAACCCCCTTGGTGGTATCAAGGCCACAATTGTAGGCCATGTCCCCACCTGGAGGAAGTGTGAAGCCTGAAAGCAACCCTTCTCTATAAGATTTTTAAATGCTCCTGTGCCTAGTAGAAATCCAGGATTTCCCAAGATAGGGAACAGAGGTGATTGTCTCAACGAGAATTTGGGATCCCGACATACTGTATATTAGCACTAATTCACAATGTAGTAGTTATAGTTTGGTGCTTTCTAGTGGAGATTGGTAGTGTTTCCTAGAACCAAGGTGCTCTGCGCAGGGGTATCGAACTGAATTTTTGTTCCATATCTACCCATAACTTGAGTTCTCCATGTCTACACCAATCCAACGCCCTTCCCAAATGTACTGCTTGATAGTATTTCACTATATCTGGAACGGCTACTCCGCCAAAGCACCTTGGCAGCATCATCAAACCTCTCCCTATCCTTGGTCATTTCTTTGCCCATATAAATTTCGTAAAAAGAGAACAAATTTGGAGCAGAAACATTGCTGGAATAGTAATTGGTAATGCTTGAAACAGATACAAAAAATTTGGTAAGATACACATTTTGATAATATTGCATGAGTCGAACCAAGAATTTAGAGTTGGATATGTTAACCAGTAATTTCATATATACATCTGTATATAGTATTGAACATGGCAACATTGCATGAGTTCGCTCAACACATTTCGTGGCTTGGTGCCACTTTTCAGGAGCAAGCACGTGATCTATATTTGCAATAAAGTGTATAAAATTATCAATAATCTGACATGTTCAGGGGAAAAAAACTATGGGAAAGGGATGTCCATACCCTCCTATATATACTTACAAAAACAACTTTGTATCAGTGGCATGCTGCTGAGAGCTGGGAGCCCACTGGGGATTATTGAGTCATACTACTTATTATGAATTCATTCATAAGATATTATGACTTAATATACACTATTTATTATATAATATGAATCAAAATACACTATTAAATTTTTTATATAGAAGTTCTTCTTCCTTCTTCAGTTGGCTGTGATCCGTATTTCAGTACACCAGAGATTTATCTATTATGGATGTTCATTCAATCTGGGGGTTGCTCTGTGAGGGCTCCATGTCATAGAACACATCACCTCAGCTCCCAGAGATGATGTTCTCAGTGGGCTCCCAGTTCTCGGTAACATGCCACCGATACACCGGGACATGTATCAGTGTACATAAAGTTTTAAAAACTGTTACAATAAAAGCTTTTGATGTGAAAAAAAAAAGTTTTAAAAACTGAAGTTTTTTGGGGAGCAGTGATTTTAATAATGCTTAAAGTGCAAAAATAAAAGGGAAATGTTCCTTTAAATGTCATACCTGGGGGGGTGACTATAGTATGCCTGTAAAATGGCATGTTTGTCCCGTATTTATAACAGTCCCTTCACAAAATGACATTTCTAAAGGAATAAAAGTCATTTAAAAGTGCTTGCGGGTGTAATGCAATGTCGGGTCCCGGTAATATGGATGAAAATTATTGAGAAAACAGCATGGGTACCCCCCCAGCCCATTACCAGGCCCTTTGGGTCTTGTAAGGATATTAAGGGAAACCCCTCACCTAAATTAAAAAAAGAAAAGGCGTGGAGCCCCCAGGCCCTATATACTCTGAACATCAGTATACAGGCAGTCCAAACAAGACAGAGTCTGTAGGTTTGTTCTTAAGTATAATCTGTTTGTAATTTGGAAAAGGTATATTTTGTTAGTGTAGCTCCAGCCAAAAAATATATTTTTATGCTTTTTGGATAATACAGGGAAGGGTTATCACCCCTGTAACATTTGTTTTGCTGTCTGTACCCCTGTTCAGAAGATTTCACCTCACTTTCTGTCCCAATGACAATTGGATTTTGAAAATTTTAGGTTATTAGGGAAACAAGGATTGGTGATAAAGCATCAGTGGAGACATCTTTTTCCCATATTAACTCTTACAGGAGAGAATTTCCCTTCCTAGGGGTAGATTTCCTCTCACTTCCCATTGTCTCCTTCTGTTTGAAAGTAGGAGTCATTTGTAAGTTGGATATTTGAAAGTAGGGGACCACCTGTATATAATATACGGCCTGGCCTATATACTCTGCAGAAAATTGGGCCTTAGATGTTGGTGGTACCAGAACACTGTAAGCCCTCACCGTTACTCTTGGTGGGTGCTGGAATGGGCCCTGCTGTTAAATATTATATCAAGAATTATAATTATATGCCACTGTTAAACAGGGGCAGAAAATGTTGGGCCTTTGGTGGTGGTGCCACAACAATGTAAGCCCTCACAGTTACACTTGGCGGGCACAGGAATGGGCCCTGCTGTGAAATATTAGATCAAACATTTTAATTACATGCCCCTGTTGAACAGGGGCAGAAAAATTGGGCCTTAGGCACTGGTGGTGGTGCCACAACACTGCAACCCCTCACTGATACTCTAGTTGAGTGCAGGAACGAGCCCTGCTGTGAAATATTACAGCAAAAATTGTAATTACATGCCCCTGTTAAACAGGGGCAGAACACTTGGGCCTTAGGCACTGGTGGTGGTGCCCTGAAACAAAAATGTTCTTAGAAGCTATCAACATGAACATTGAGGAGGAATAGGATAGTCACTCAGCATAACAGGATAGTCACTCAGCAGAGGCAGTCTTCAATGGATCTCACATTCATAGAAAAATTTATCGGTTATATCAGCATCAGGTGCTTGGTAGCTGGTGATTCAAGATCATTTTTATGAAGGTGAGCCGATCAACTGAGTCTGTGGACTGGCACACTCTGTGATCAGTTACAAAGCCTCCAGCAGCACTGAATGTGAGCTCAGAAATAATGCTGGATGCAGGACAGGCCAGTAGCTCAACTGCATATTGTACAAGCTCTGGCCAGTGATCCATCCTCAACACCCAGTAACCCAGTGGATTCTCAGTTAGAAAGGTCTCCAAGTCTGATCTTGCCATGTAAATGAGATGCTGGCGATGGTTGCTGGAACCAATCAGACCTTGGGGCTGTGGACTAAAGAATTGTCTGAACGCATCGGTCAGACGGCCACCTTCTGACTGATGTAGCGACCTGTGCTACTTTGTGCCTGAATCCTCCTGTCTCACCTTCAGGGAAGTCTTGAACTTAGCTGCAAAGGAAGCCCTCTCTCCATTAGCCTCCAGAACCTGGTATGTGATATAGTCTTAAAGTTAGGGAATTGTATAAGATTGAGACCAAATGGATTTATCTCCTTAAAAGTTGCATGCCATGTGGTTTAAATGTGATCTGGGTGTCAGGAACCATGAAACAGACTGAGACAGAAGTACAATCAAATCACACTTGTTTATTAATAAAAATAAAAAGGTAAATAGAAAAAAGCATAGACAAGCATAGCCAGAGTCCTGTAGCCAGATCGGGTAGTCAGCCAGTCCAAAGTTTATTAACCAGATCGGGTAATCAACCAGGCCATAAGTCAGGGATCCAAGGAGAGCAACCGCAAGCAGGATAAGAAGCCAGGTGGGATGTCAGCAAGCCAGTCTTGAAACAAACAGCAGGAGATGGTTCCCTGTGATGTGACCAACGCAAAGGCAAATGAAAAAGTGAGCAGGAAGGCTTTAAATAGGCAGGTCAGACGAGCATCATCGGAAACAGCTGGTAACTGTGGAAAGAGAAGAGAGCTGGCAATTAGCCGACAGCTGAGCGGCCAGCCCAGTGGAGGAAGGGCTAAGCCAGCCCTGACACTGGGATATTAATTGTTTTTTAGATAACTATTGATTGTTTTCATAAGTTATTAAACATGTATGGTGGTCTTATTTTATTTGTTCAAGTGTCAACATGTTAAGTGCATTTTTGTATAATATGTGATTTACGCTATTTAGGTCTGGTCTCATTTCCATCTGTGCGGTTTAAACCCTTGATGCTGTGTCACCACACGGTGAGGCCCATATTGTTAGATTGGGGCCATGGTCTCTGACATCCAGGAACTTTGGAAAATTGCATTCCTAAGCCTACATTTCTTCCTGATTCAGCACCTAAGGATACCCTAGCTAGAATCCATTACTTCCATGTGAAGGACAGGATTATGGCAGCAGCTAGGGATGAGCTTGGTGTTCGAGTCGAGCGCATGTTCGAGTCGGACACTGGCTGTTCGCCCGATCGGCAAGTACCGAACGTTATGGGCCATTCGCGCCAAATTCGCGCGGCGCTCATGGCCCACAATGCACTGTGCCATCGCAGTGCATTGCTGGCTCATGATTGGCCAACCATGCCCCGTGATCCCGCATGCTTGGCCAATCACAGCGCTGGCAGAGAGGAGAGCCATAATTGGCCATACGTAGGAGTTAGTGGGTGTTGTGTGCCTCCAGCAAAGCACAGTATACATCTGTATCTACCCTTTATTGCTGGTGTTCTCTAATACAGGCATCTGCAGGAGTTAAAGTGGGTGTTATGTGCCTCCAGCACAGTATACACCTGAAGATACCCCTTATTGCTGGTGTTGTCTGTTGCATATCTTGCATATTAACCCTTAAAATTAGCACTTTTAATTTTGAACGTTTGAGTCCCATAGACTTTAATAGGGTTCTAAAGTTCGTATGAATTTTCGATCCGTTCAAAGGTTCTGGTGCGAACCTAACCAGGGGTTGTTCGGCTCATCCCTATTTTCTAATACAGGCATCTGCAGGAGTTAAAGTGGGTGTTTTGTGCCTCCAGCACAGTATACACCTGTAGCTACCCTTTATTGCTGGTGTTCTCTAATAAAGGCATCTGCAGGAGTTAAAGTGGGTGTTGTGTGCCTCCAGCACAGTATACACCTGTATCTACCCTTTTTTTCTGGTATTCTCTAATATAGGCATCTGCAGGCATTAAAGTGGGTGTTGTGTGCCTCCAGCACAGTATACACCTGTAGCCACCCTTTATTGCTGGTGTTCTCTAATACAGGCATCTTCAGGAGTTAAAGTGGGTGTTTGGGGCACAGGAGCCACACTGGGGCAGATATTTTGTCAGCTCTGCAGGGTCAGGCCAAGAGGTGGTTGACGCCACGGCAGCTTAAGCCAGGAATGGTGGTGTGTGACAATGGCACAAACCTACTTTCCGCCCTCCGACAGGGACAACTGACCCATGTGCCATGTGTGGCTCACGTCCTTAACCTGGTGGTGCAGTGGTTCTTGGGCAGGTACCCGGGCTTACAGGATGTCCTGAGGCAGGCCAGAAATGTCTGTGTGCATTTCCGCCAATCATTTAATGCCAGTGCTCGGCTGGCTGAGCTCCAAAAGGAGATGAACCTGCCCAAGAACCGCCTTATATGTGACATGCCCACCAGGTGGAACTCAACGTTGGCCATGCTTCAGCGGCTGCACATGCAGCAGAGGGCCATCAATGGGTACCTGTTTGACTACAGCACCAGGACAGGGTCAGGGGAGCTCGTTTTTTTTCACCACGCCAGTGGGGCATGATCACGGATGCATGCACTGTCCTGTCACCATTTGAGGAGGCCATGAGTATGGTGAGCAGTGACAGTGCATGCATCAGTGACACTGTACCTCTTGTCCACCTATTGGAGCACATGCTGCATGGAATAATGGACAGGGCACTTGAGGCAGAACAGGGGCAGGAAGAGGAGGACTTCCTTGCCTCCCAAGGCCCCCTTTATCCAGACAGTGTTCCTGCTGTCCCACCTATCACACAGGAAGAGGTCAAGGAGGAGGAGGAGCCTTGTGTCAGCATTGAGGTGGAGCCTGGCACTCAGCATCAGCAGTAGCAGTCTTGTAGGGATGATTTACAGTCCCAAGAAACCCGTGGACTTGTAAGTGGCTGGGATGAGGTGGCTGCGGATCATGTTGTCCTTAGTGACCCAGAGAACTCTGGACCGAATGCCTTAGCTAACATACTCTGCATGGCCTCCCTGATCCTGCAAAGCCTGCGGAAGGATCCTCGTATTCTTCAGATCAAGGAGAGGGACCATTACTGGCTGGCCACTCTCCTTGATCCACGGTACAAGGGTAAGGTTGCGGACCTTATCTTGCCATCGCAGAGGGAGCAAAGGATAATACATCTCCGGGGGGCCTTGCAGAAAGGTCTGTGCAATGCGTTCCCAGAGACTGGGAGGTTACACACTCCTGGTCCTGGACAATGCGTTGCTGAGGCTTCGGTCAGTCACAGAAGGAGCGGTCTAGAAGGTGGCCATCTGACCGATGCATTCAGACCGCAGCCCCAAGGTATGATCAGTTCCAGCAACCATCTCCAGTGTCTGATTTACATGGTGCAGGAATACCTAGGGGCAAGGTCAGACTTGGACACCTTTCCCACCAAAAATCATTTGGCTTACTGGGTCTTGAGGATGGATCACTGGCCAGAGCTTGCACAGTATGCAATTGAGCTACTGGCCAATCCTGCATCCAGCGTTCTTTCAGGATGCACCTTCAGTGCTGCTGGAGGCTTTGTAACCGATCACAGGGTGCGCCTGTCCACCGACTCAGTTGATCGACTGACCTTCATAAAGATGAATCAGTCTTGGATCACCACCAGCTACCAAGCACCTGAAGCTGATGTAACCGAATATTTTTTTTTTAAATGTCACATCCCTTCAAGGCTGCCTATGCTGTCCTGTCCTGTTATGTTGACTGACTATCCTCTTCCTCCTCAATGATCCTCCTGATAGCTTGGAAGAACATTTTTGGTTCTGGGTGACTGTTTAACAGGGGTGTGTAATTACAATTTTGGATGCAATGCTTTGCAGCAGGGCTCATTCCTGCATTCCAACTAGAGTATATGGGAGAGATTGCAATGTTGTGGCACCAGCACCAGTGCCTAAGGTCCAATTTTTCAGCCCCTGTTTAACAGCGGCATGTAATACAATTTTTGATGCAATGCTTTGCTGCAGGGCTCATTCCTACACTCCAATTAGAGTATATGGGAGAGGTTGCAGTGTCGAGGCACCAGCACCAGTGCCTAAGGCCCAATTTTTCAGCCCCTGTTTAACAGAGGCATGTAATTACAATTTTTGATGCAATGCTTTGCAGCAGGGCTCATTCCTGCACTCCAACTAGAGTATCTGGGAGAGGTTACAGTGTTGTGACACCAGCAAGCAGTGCCTAAAGCCCAATTTCTAAGCCCCTGTTTAACAGGGGCATGTAATTACAATTCTTGATATCATATTTCACAGCAGGGCCCGTTCCTGCACCCACCGAGAGTAACTGTGAGGACTTATAGTGTTGTGGCACCAGCACCACCACCACAACCACCAAAGGCCCAATTTTTCTACCACTGTTCAAAAATGGCATGTAATTACAATTCTTGATATAATCGTTCACAGCAGGGTGTTCCAGCGCCCACCAAGAGTCACTTTGAGGGCCTACAGTGTTGTGGCAACACCAACACCTTAGGCCCATATTTCTGCAGAGCATATAGGGCAGACCCCTACTTTCAAACATCCAACAAATGTCTCCTACTTGCAAACAGAAGGAGGCAACAGGAAGTGAGATGAAAAAAGACAGACGGGCAAAAAAATTATACAGGGGTGATAACCCTTCCCTATGTTTTCCAAAAAGCTGGAGCTACACTTTAAAAATGTACCAGTTCAAAATTGCAAACAGATTCTACTTAACACAACAAATCTACACAGTGCCTGTCTTGTTTGCACTGACTGTATACTGCTGTTCTGAGTATATAGGGCCTGGGGACCCCTACGCCTTTCATTTTTTTAATTTAGGTATGGGGTTCCCCTTAATATCCGTACAAGACCCAAAGGGGCTGGTAATCGGCAGGGGGGCTGCCCATGCCATTTTTTCTCAATGATTTTCATCCATATTGCCGGAAACAGACATGACATTAAAACCGCAAGCAGTTTTAAATCACTTTTTTTTCCGTTAAATGTCATTTTGTGCAGGGACTGTTCTAAACACGGGAAACATGTCCCACTTCAATGGCATACTATAGAAGCCCCCCAGGCACGATATTTAAAGGAATATTTCACTTTTTTTCACTTTAATCATCATTAAAATCAGTGCTCCCAAAAAAAACAGAGTTAAAAAAAAAAATTGGTATTGACCCATGTCCCCTGGGGCAGGAACCGGGTCCCTAAAACCTTTTTAGGACATTATCTTGTTTATTAGCCATTAAAATTAGCACTTTTTATTTTGAACGTTCGAGTCCCATAGACTTCAATGGGGTTCTAAAGTTCACACAAATTTTCTGTCCGTTCGAAAGTTCTGGTGCAAACCGAACCAGGGGGTGTTCGGCTCATCCCTAGCGACAGCTAAACAAAACCCAGTGGTCCCAAATGAATTCACTGGAATCTCCCTCTACACGGATATATTGCAGCAAACTGTAATTAACCGCAAAAAGATTGCACCACTGACCAAAGTGCTGAGCAACTACAATGTTCCTTACAGTTGGGGCTTTCCCACGAAAGTCCTCGCTACCTTGAACTGGAAGAAGGTCCCCATCTACAGTGGGGACAAAGGATTCCAACTTCTAAAGCAATGGCATCCAGTCCCTATGGATGTCCAACCCGGAACCTCATCTTCCTCAGAGCGACTGGAGGCAGAATGTACCTGCTACTGTTCCTCACATAATTTTTAGTTTGCAGCATCTACTGCTCCGGTACCAAAGCAGCTAAGGCTGCCCATTTTGCCTGTCTTTTTTCCTTCCCTTCTGTTACAGAATTTTTTTTACCATGCTCCTTTGTTCTCTTTTTTCTTCTCTCTCCTCTCTGTTCCCCTACACCAGTCAGCCACTCTCCAAACCCATCATCTACACTTGAGAAATCCCTCCTGGAGGTTGAAGCTCAATGGACATGTGCTAAAATGGAATATATGCATTCTCCATAGTCATCAGATTGTACCTACCTTCTACATAGACTATCGACACCCCCTGGACCTCATTGAATTCTCCTCTCAGGTACCTATACCCTTGGCCTTTGCAACTTTATTAAAGGGGTTATAAACCCTCATGTTTTTTCACCTTAAAGCGGTAGTAAACCGCTTTAAGGTGACATGTTTTTTTTTTTTTTTCACAAAGGCATAATGAGCTAGTATGCACCACATACTAGCTCATTATGAAATACTTACCTTAGAACGAGCCCCCGATACACGCAGAGGGGCTGACATGTTCCCTCAGCATGTCTTTCAGATATCGCGGCTCCGTCGCTGTGAGTGGCCAAAGCAGCGATAGTGTCACTCCCACGCATGCACGTGGGAGATTTCTTTCCGGCAGGGTCCGGCTTTTGCCGGGCTTACAGCCGAGAATCCCCTGTGCGCATGCGCTGATGCAGTCAGCGGGGCATAGCCACGGGGAATATCTCCTAAACTCCTAAATATTTTTTTTAAGTACAGGTAAGGCTTATTATAGGCTTACCTGTAGGTAAAAGTTCAAAGTTAGGCCGCGTACACACGGGCGGATTGTCTGCCCAACTAAGTTCGGCAGACAATCCGACAGACAGTCCGTTCAAAATTTGCATGAACGGACTTGACCACACACGATGAGCAGACAGTCCGCTGAAAGCATGCGTGATGACGTGTACAGCACGTACGACGGGACTAGAAAAACAACGTCCTATACACTGCAATGCAACCTTCGGCCGTGTAAACCCTTTCTGAGCATGCGCCATACTTAGTCCGTCCAACTTGCCTACACACGAGCGGACTGTCCGCTGAAACCAAGTTTGGACGGACAAAACCAAGTTTGAACGGACTGTCTTACGGAAATTCCGTAAGACTTTGTTCGTCAGACTGTCCGCTGAAAAAGTCCGCTGAAGCCCACACACGAGCGGATTGTCCGCTGAAACACTGTTCAGCGGACTAAGTTGGACAGACAATCCGCCCGTGTGTACACGGCCTAAGACTGCTTTAATGCAACACCTGGCAGTCACTGGCCCCCCAGCCCCCCCATTTTACTTACCTGAGCCCCTCTTTGGTGGGGACGCACTGTCCTTCTCTCCAAGGAGTCCCGGCTCTTGATTGGATAGATTCATAGCAGGGCAGCCATTGGCTCCCGCTGCTGTCAACCAAATCCAATGACGTGGGTGACAGGGGGCGGGTGTGGACACAAATGCTGGACTCGGGAGTGCACCCACAAGGTAACGCCCTCGGGAGTTCGATTCTCCTAGGGGGTTATCTGATGCAGGAGGAGCAGAGAGACCCACCGGGGACCCCAGAAGAGGATGTTTGGGGCCACTCTGTGCATAACGAGCTGCACAGTGGAGGTAATGACATGTTTGTTTCCTCTCAACAGATAAATTCTCAATACTAAATCGTATTAAACTATTCATCCAAAGCAGCTCTCTTGTCAATAATTAAAATTGACTAGCTACCAAATGTCCAATAACATGAGTAAACGTGCACCTTCCACCAGATTCCTCTAACTCATGTATCACACACCCCTCTGGGGTTTGAACTCACCAGACTTCAGTAATAATCTGGCTTTAACCGATATCCAGGGCTACCTCCACACAATGCCCTCAATCGGAATCTCAAAATAAATCCTCAGGTACCCAAAATATGAGAAGAGAACTCCATATAGTCTAGTCCCGTTTTGAACTTTTATTTGAATACTTCCGATAATAAAAATGTATACTCTTTAAAAAACGATTTTCACAGTCCTTGCTCTGCGGTTGATCTTATAACCATTTGTCTTTTGTTATTGTCAAACCGTTTACTGAGGGGACATAAGATGGTTCCGTAATGTGCTCAGGGTTCCACGCCACCCCGCACCACTTCCAGTTTCCTCGCTCAGTTCTTTGGAATGCAAGGTGTCACTACGTCACTTCTGGTAGCCATAAGATCATGCCCTGACAAACTATCCTTTACATTCACTTTAATGTTCATCATCTACAACTCGCACCAGCACCCTTACTATCAATACTATGCCATTGAACATCATTTATTTAAATGTTAAAGGCCTCAACAGCCCCCTTAAGCAATCTGCCCTTTTGAAGGAAGACCAAACCTTAAAAGTAGATGTCATGATGGTCAAAGAGACACATTTTGCAGCCTCAAAATGTCCCCCTTAAATTTCCGACTTTTTCCCCACCTATTCATGGTTAATGGACAGAAGATAGCCTGTAGAGTACTCATAGCATTTAGGGATTCTGTATCATTTCATCACATCCAAACAATCTCTGACCCCGATGGATGCTACATCATACTCACCTGTGAACTCAACCACTCCTTGTTTACACTTGTGAACCTATACATTCCAAACACCAATCAGACAATCAGAGCAGACAATTCCTCACTCCCCTTTTCTCTAAACTGTCAGACATACAGAAGGGAATACTTCTTATTGGAGGAGATTTTAATATCGTAGCTGACCCTACCCTGAACATCACCACCACCCACTAAAGGCCTACTCAATCGTTATCCAAGCTGCTTCGCAAACACGATCTTCTTGACATCTGGAGATTTTTACATGGGATTGAAAAGGACTTCACTTTTTTTCTGTACCACATTCATCCTATTCTCGTATAAACTTGTTTCTAACCAATAAACAATCTCTGCAAAATGTCTTACTCTCTGCTATTTGTACGATTGCTTGGTCCGACCATGCCCCTATCACTATTGAATTTGATGATAATCTCCATAGAACACCACCTCCTATAAGGAGATTGAATTCTTCACTCTAAGCCCCTGTACACACGGTCAGAGATTTCCACAACCAAATCCGTCGGATTTTGCACGTCAGATTTTGCCTGTCGGATCTTGTCTGAAACTGTTGCATACACACGGTTGGACAAAGTTGGCGAAAAATCAGATCGTTCAGAACATGATGACGTAATTTCATTATGATGGGACTACATTCATGCTAGTAGCCAATAGCTTTGATGTAGGAATTTGATCTGAGCATGCGTGGCACTTGGTCCGATCAAAAGTCTCTACACATGATCGGAGTATGTCCGATCGGCCCAGTTGGTCGGGAAATATTTCCAACATGTTGGAAAATTGGGTCCAATGGATATTCCGACGGAATCAGTCCGATGCATACCACACACAGTCGGATTATCCAACGACACGGTCTGATAGGACACATTCCGACAGATTCTCCGACCGTGTGTACAAGGGCTTAGAGGACAAGCAACTGTACCAACAGATCACTTCAGAGCACCACAATTTTTTTTGCAATCAATGATAGCACTGAAATTAATTGGTTTCTCCTTTGGAGCACCTATAAAATGTACATGAGAGGGATATTGATAAAAATGACCTTGTACATTAAAAACAGAGGACAAGGCAGATTGAAGACTTCATTCAATTTCTTCCTGAGGACAAACTAACAAGAAACACCCAGATCCCCAAACTACCCAAGCTACCTTGAAAGATAGACAAGCCAAACAAACTCCTCTACAAATATGAATCCTACTTAAAATTTTCAAAAGCAAATTCCTTCAGCCTAAGTAATAAAGCTGGAGCTAAACTAGTGAAACAAGTTAAAGCCCAGCAACTTAGACAACAAATTAATTCTCTCACTCATCCTCACTCTGACCGTACACTGTTTAACTCTAAAGATATCGCTAATGCCTTTGGGGCCTATTATCAATCACTTTACAATCTACGTACTGATCCCTCCCACAGCCGTCCCAAGAACTAATTTCAAATTTTCTACATAATGTGCACTTACCCTCCCTCACTCCAGAACAACTTTCCTCCATATCACAACCATTTTTTTCTTAGGAAGTCCTCAAAGTCATTAGAAGGCTTCCTAACCACAAATCTACTGGAGCAGATGGATACTTCAACGAATATTAAAAAAGCCTCTCCAAAGAAGTGGCACCCTATCTACTATCAGTCTTCAATCTAGCCTCTACCACTGGATCCTTTCCAGCAAAAATGTTACAGGTGGTTATTGTAACCATACCATACCCAAACCAAAGACCCAAATATAGCTGCCAACTATAAACCAATTTCCCTCCTAAACACTGATGTTAAGATTTTTGCTAAACTACTGGCCCTTAGACTGCAAAAAATACTATCCTCCTTTATCCATCCAGACCAGGTGGGCTTCGTATCTGGCCGCCAAGCCCCAGATGGTACCAGACGCCTTATTAACCTACTTACGCTTGAAGATTCCTCTCGAGCACCTTTTCTGCTTCTGTCTTTGGATGCAGAGAAGGCGTTTGATAGGGTTAACTGGAGTTATCTAAGAGTGGTGCTCTCTAAGTTTGGTGTCACGGGATAGTTGCAATCCACGATTATGTCTGCATACTTCAATCCTATTGTAAATGTCCTCTCATCTTATCTCATCTCATCATTAGGACAAAATATATCCCATCCCTTACACTCTGATGCCGCGTACACAGGATCAAACAATCGAGTGGAAAAGTCCAGCAAACTCATGTCCGCCGGACAATCCCCCCGTGTGTAGCCTCCGGAGTACTTTTTTGACCCGAAAGTACGGCGGACTTAGAAAGTAGTTTTGCACTCCAATCTTCCCGCCGGACTTGCATTTCGGCGGACAATCCGGCTGTGCGTATGCCAGCTGTACTTTTGAAATGAACAGACTTTTCCCGCCTGGAGAAAAGTCCGCTCATTTTGAGCGGGTCTCCAGGCAGGCGGGGCCCGCGAAGGAGACGCCGCTTACCCCGCCACCTGGTATGGACTTAAACGGGAACCCCAACGGCGAAAAAAATCGGCGTGGGGGTCCCCCCAGGTCCACATCGGACCCTTGTCCGAGCACGCTACCCGGCCAGCCAGGATAGGGGGGGACGAGCGAGCGCCCCCCCCCCCAAGCCGTACCAGGCCACGTGCCCTCAACATGGGGGGTGCCTTGGGGAAGGGGGGGCCGCACCCCAAAGCACCTTGGCCCCATGTTGATGAGGACAAGGGCCTCTTCCCGACAATCCTGGTCGTTGGTTGTCGGGGTCTGCGGGCGAAGGGCTTATCGGAATCCGGGAGCCCCCTTTAATAAGGGAGCCCCCGGATACCGGCCCCCCACCCTATGTGAATGAGTATGGGGTACAATGTACCCCTACCCATTCACCTGTAAAATAAAAAAAACACAACACACAAGATAAAATAGTTTATTGCACAGCTCTGGGGGTCTTCCGTCTTCGGGGGTCTTCTCGCCGGACTCCTCCGCTATCTTCTGCTAGCTCTTTTACTAGCGGAGGAGCCCGGCTTTCTTCTTCTCCGCCGCCCTCTTCTTCCGACTTCGGGGGTCTTGTCCCCCCTTCGGTTCTTCTGCCGGGCCACCGCGCCTTCTTCTAGCACTTTTACAGGCGGTGGCCCGGTCTTCTGTCGCCGTTGTCGTCGCCTCCTTCTGTTCTTCTGTTCGTCTCTTCAGATGTTGACTCGTCGCTCCCTCCGCTCACAATGACGGGGACCGGGCGCGCGGCGACTTATATAGGGACATCACCGGATGATGTCCCCACCTATTATGATCCTCTGGGACTGTGACACCATCATCCGGTGATGTCCCTATATAAGTCGCCACCTGTCCGGTCCCCGTCATTGTGAGCACGGCTGCACAAATCACCATAGGTGTATGTTGGCTCTTCAAGACGCTATTGCAGGCACATCCCCAGAGCCATGCGCATGCCTGGGAGGCGTGATGTCAACCAGGCACCCACAGAATGAGAACGGGGATGTGTGTGTGTAAACACACACATCCCGGTTCTGTCAGGGGAGAGGAGACAGATGGTGTGTTCCTATTAAGTAGGAACACACCATCTGTCTTCTCCTCTAGTCACTCCCATCCCCCCATAGTTATAACACACAGTGAGGGAACACATTTAACCCCTTGATTGCCCTAGCATTAACCCCTTCCCTGTCAGTGACATTTATACAGTAATCAGTGGCTAGTTTTAGCTCTGATCGCTGTATAAATGTCAATGGTCCCAAAAAAGTGTCAAAAGTGTTCAATCTGTCTGCAGCAATATCTCAGTCCTGATAAAAAATGCAGATTGCTGCCATTACTAGTAAAAAAACAAAAATAATAAAAATGACATAATTCTATCCCATTTTTTGTAGACGCTATAACTTTTGTGCAAATCAATGAATATACGCTTATTGCAATTTTTTTTACCAAAAATATGTAGAAGAATACATATCAGCCTAAAATGGTAAAACTCGTTTTTTATATTTTTTTGGGGGATATTTATTATAACAAAAAGTACAATATATTGTGTTTTTTTTTTACAAATTGTCTCTTTTTTTGTTTATAGCGCAAAAAAAAAAAACTGCAGAGGTGATCAAATACAACCAAAAGGAAGCACTATTTGTGGGGGAAAATAGTCATAAATTCTGTTTGTGTAAAACGTCGTAGGTCCACGCAATTGTCATTTAAAGCGTTGCAGTGCCATATTGTAAAAAAATGGCCTTGTCAAGAAGGGGGCAAATCCTTCTGGGGCTGAAGTGGTTAAAAACAGGGCAGATGTGCATGGCTTTGTCCACACAGTTACACCATTCCATGAGAAAGACCTGTGACTGAAAAAACGAAAAGTTCTGCCTGTCACCACAGCAGACAGACTTGTAGTTTCAATGAACTGAGAGCCTACTAATTAGCACACTTGTAGTTAATTCATTCTTCCTACAACTTTTTAACAGAAATCCTGTATGAAGACACAGGCACAAAACTGGAGGGAGATTGTGCAGGATACGATTCCTGACATCCCACCTTAGATCTGCTAATTGGGGGTGCAATACTCTTTAGGGTCGTAAAAAAAAATAAAAAATCCAAATTTTTTTTACATGACAAATTATGCGCATTTATTCTTAATCTTTTTTTTTTAAGGTGAACTTTGTAAGAAAAAACAGGGGACTCATATCCACCCTTTGGAACTAAATGAAAGTGGGATCCAAATTGGATTCTGCTCATTTTCTGATTTAATATATTGGTCTCATTCTTACTTTTTTGGATAGAGCACCGGTATTTTGTGTATACTATAACAGTCTACGTTGTACATGTAAACTTAAGTCCACATAAAAAATTACTTCTCTTACTGAGAATAAACTGAATAGGACCAATTATCTAAAAGTACAGTCAAGATGAACAAACTCACTTATTATCACATGTACAGTATATGGATAGTAAGGATTTGCATGTATATTTCTACAATTTTTTTTGAATAAAAAAGCCCCTCCTTCATGAAGAATGAATTACATGTAATGCCCCGTACACGCGATTGGACTTTCCGGTGGACCAGAGTCCGCCGGACAATTCAATCGTGTGTGGGCTCCAGCGGACTTTTTCTTCCCCAAAGTCCAGCGGTCCTAGATTTAAAACATGTTTTAAATCTTTCCACCAAAAGTCTGCCGGACCCAGTTCCTGTCAGGAAGTCCGCTCGTCTATATGCTGGTCCGATGGACCAACTACGACGCAACGGCAACTATAGCACCTGCCCGCGAGAATGTTTCCAGCGCGATCCTATCGCTCTGGTTCTCGGCTACAGGGTACTGTACACCAGGCCCTTAGGTATGGATCTTAAGGGTAACTCCCTATGCCAAACAAACGGCGTGGGGGTCCCTCCAAAATCCATACCAGACCCTTATCCGAGTAGGCAGCCCAGCCGGTCAGGAAAGGGGGTGGGGACGAGCGAACGCCCCCCACCTCCTTCACATAGGGTGGGAGGCCAGGATCTGGAGGCCCCTTATTAAAAGGGGCTCCCGGATCCCGATAAGCCCTCCGCATGCAGACCCCGACAAATGGCCAGGGATGTCGGGAAGAGGCCCTTGTCCTCATCAACATGGGCACAAGGTGCTTTGGGGTGGGGGGCCTCAGGGCGCCCCCTTCCCCAAAGCACCCACCCCCCATGTTGAGGGAATGCGGCCTGGTACGGTTTAAGAGGGGGGCCCTCGCTCTTCCCCACCCCCTTTCCTGACTGGCCGAGCTGCCTGCTCGAATAAGGATCTGGTATGGATTTTGGGGGACCCCATGTCTTTTTTCGGCACGGGGGTTACCCTTAAGATCCATACCAGGCGATGGGGCTCGCAAGGTGTCAATCTCACCGATGAAAGGCGAGATTGACTTCCTTCTCTAGTCCCGTTGGACCTGGAGTCACTTTCAAAATGAATGGACTTTAGTCCGTTTGTGGGCAAGTCCGTTCACTTTGAAAGTCCATCGAACCTCTGCCAAAAGTCAGGCGGGAAGTCAGATCGTGTGTGCACAAGTCCACTTGTTCGTAGGCAGATTGTCATGTCTGCCAGAAAGTTTTATCGTGTGCAGGTGGCATAAGAGATGTGAAAATCACATATTTTATGATGCAGGTCTTGAGGCTTAGTGAACTTAAAGCGGTAGTAAACCCGCAGATGTTTTTTTTTTTCTACCTGCAAAGGAAAAGGCATAATGAGCTAGCATGCACTGCATACTAGCTCATTATGAAATACTTACCTTAGAACGAGGCCCCGACATCTGGTCCGATCCACGCCGAGGGAGCTGACCTCAGCGTTTCTTCCGGGTATCGCGGCTCCGGCGCTGTGAGTGGCCAGAGCCGCGATATCGCCACTCCCGCGCATGCGCGCGGGAGATTTCATCCCGGCCTGGTCCGGCCGCTGCCGGGCTTTCAGCCGAGAATCCCCTCGTGCGCATGTGCCGCTGCAGTCAGCGGCGCATACCGAGGGGAATATCTCCTAAACCGTACAGGTTTAGGAGATTTTTTTTTACCTACAGGTAAGCCTTATTATAGGCTTTCCTGTAGGTAAAAGTAAAAAAAATGAGTATACAACCACTTTAATAGTTATATTAGAAGCCACATTGCCATAAAACATATGGTAAGAGATTGCACAGCCGTTTCAAAAATGCGCCAGACTTTTGTATTCAGTAAAACTATAGCTCTGTGCTATTTACAGTAATTAAAAAACAAACTGCTTGTAAGACATTCTAACACCAGTTCCTGACCCGTATACACATTGTTTGTATTCTACCTACTCTAGAATTATATTATTGAAATTCAAAATTAATTATACAATTCAACAGAGATTTTAAAACCGGTATTGGACACTTGCATTTTGGATAGTATGCAGTCCTCTTAAGATATCTTTGTGAACCTTGATCATTTTAAAGGTTTAAGTTGCACAGGCCCCAAACCACTCTGTGGCTCAAAAAACAAGTTTTCTTATGGCATGTTGAATACTTCTGCTTAATAAATGTGTTCTGTTACCTTTATTATGATGTAGTTAGTATCCCTGCGCTAATAAGTACAGAGTTTTAATATTTTCTGGAACAAGACAGATGCAGCGACTTTCTAAATGATGCTACTCCATTAATTTGAGTTTAAATGCTTCAGGGCATTTCTACTCCATTGTTATCAGTGAAAAAAAAATGGATTGCCTAGGATTTTCCCAGTCCTATAAATTGATTAGATTTCCACATAAGGAGCAAAATAATTGCTAATGATAATTAAGGTCTGAAAAATGTGTGCCTTTAATTCTAGGTAAAATGCCAACAAGTATATTTAAAGTTGAAAGCAAAGGGAAATCACTGAATATATAGCTGAAATGCATATATGTGATCTCTGCTTTTTAACAAAGGATTTGAAATTGTCTCCAGTTGCTTTTCTCATTAATACACATTGCTGGATAGCACATGTAGCAGGGTGGCAAAGCTGTTTCTCTTACCATTACAGTGATATTACAGGCAAATTTAAAAACAAAAAATGGCATACTTACATATACCGTTGTTTTGCACAGAGCAGCCCCAATCATCCTCTTCTTGAGTCTCCAGCTGGTGCTCCTGACCCCTCCCTCTTACTGAGTGCCCCCATAGCAAGCAGATTGCTAGAGGGACATCCAAGCAGGCTTGGTCCCTAGCCACTGCTCTGTGTACCAATTCACACACAGAGCACAGCTCGCCCCTGCCCTCACTCTCTCCTGATTGGCTCACTGGCTGTGATTGACAGTAGCAGGAGCCAATGGACCAATGAGGCAATGAGGGGGAGGAGACCCGAGAGAGCTTCTGCTCTCATGCACATTGCTTCCCATGCAAAACCTTGAGCCTTTACAACCACTTTAAGGAATACAGTGTTACCTCCCCAACCCAGCTTATTTGTCAATGAAGGAGCAGCAACACACTCATAAGTCTTCAACTTGACTTCTCTGCTCTAGCTTTCTATATGTATGCTCTTTGTCAGCTGTGGGAACCAGCTTCAAATGGTAGAGCTGCAGTGCTACCCCCACAGGAGCCACTTTGGGACCCTCTATTCCTGCACATCCAGGCATCACAGATTTTCGACTCTCATTCAGAGACAAGGAATCAGTCCATGGGCTTGTTTTTGTTGTTTTATTGGGGAAAACAACCTGGATAGGGTATAGGAATTATGGAATTATTTAAAGAACAATGATGATGACAACATCCCTCTCTAGGTGATCCAGAAAAATGAAAAAACACACACTTGACTGTATTCCCTCAGAAACAGCAACAGTTTTTATGAACTTGCCAAAGAAACCCCCCTTTACGGGAACTCTGTTTGTTTACATCCAGCTGCTTTAACCCTTTTTGCCCTAGGGAATATAGAAGTACTCACACTGTCCCTGGAAATCCGGCTGCCCTAGAAGAGATGACTGTTCAGGCCTCCTGCTGTACAGGTCCTTTTCCAGAAGCCAGGGAGTCTCTTAACCAAGACCATGAGATATTAGAGATCCCTCAGTACTTCTTCCTTTCTCAGCTCCCAGCCTGGAGGCAGAGCCCCCCTCAACCCAGAGTCCCCTCCAAGGCCACACAACACACCTTCCTAATCCATCTTCCACTCAACTCTCCTGCTGGCCAGACTCCACCATATTTAAGGGCTGATCCAGCCATGCTGCCAGGGCTTTCTGCTTGTAGATTTGCCAGATTCCCTCAAGTATGCAGATCAGGATCTCCTGGCCTCTGTCCACTAGCTTTCAGAAGCTTCTCCAAGCTTCTAGAACTAAGGAGAGCTACCCGACCCAATTACAGACTCGCACAACTTCCATGAGTCACAATTTTTTTTTTACCTACACTAGTCTAGCACTAGAAGGTGCTACAGAGCATTGAGGATGCAGCCACTTGCTTAAATCTTATTTTCAAGGGTGTTTCTTGCCCGCATTTATTAATACAACTTTCCAGTACAAGACAAGGCTTTCCCTAGGAAGCTTTTACAGCATTCCTCTGCCACAAATGAAAATTATTAGTAGCATCCTGATTTACACTAGCAGCAGTGCTGCTGTAGCCTCCATCCTCAGGTCCTAATCCTTGGGCCCATGTCTTTTCCCACAGACAGCCTTCTCACACAAACTCAAGACATGCATCTAGCAGCCCCCTGGTACACTGGATCCCATCTGTCTCCTATGTGGTGCCCTCCTGACTACTGGTGAGAAACCTCTGTCTATGGTGGAGGGTAGTTCGGAATCATTAATGGATCTAAATCAAAACCTGGACGCAGAACTAGAGGCTTCATTTCTCCCAAGTCTGTGCAAAGCCTCCAAATTTTAGGTCCAAATTTGAGTTTTAAATACCCTTGAGGAAACTGAAAATACAGTTTCTCTGTATAAGATAAGCACCCCGGAGCCCCTTAAACTGCCTGGATGAGAATCCTGGGTGATACAAAACCCTTTTCACACCGTGGCAAGACACAGCACTGTTAGCTTTTGTACACACGGTCGGAAATTCCGATGGAAAATGTCCGATCGGACCGTGTTGTCAGATAATCCGACTGTGTGTTGGCTCAATCTGACTTTTTCCGTCGGAATGTCTGACTAACAAAGTTTGAGAGCTTGATATAAAATTTTCCGACAACATGATCCGATTAGACTTTGTCCGATCATTTGTAGAGAATTCCGATTGGAAAAAGTGCCAGGCATGCTCAGATCAAGTTACAAGACCAAAGCTATTGGCTACTAGCTTGAACATAGTCTCGTTGTAACCAACGAACATCATCACGTTCCGAACGATCGGATTTTCCGACAACTTTGTCAGACCATGTGTATGCAACACCAGTTTTTGTACAGGATTACAAAGTTGCATTAAACTGTGATTTTTTTTTTTTTTTTGTCTGTGTTGAGCCTAGCTTTAATAAAGCAGGAGTAAAATACAATGCATATAACCCAGAGCAACCAGTCAGACTGAATCACTTGAGCTAAGTGAGGACAGTAAACTATAATCTAATTGGCCTCTAAGGAATATTGTGCTATACACTTCTCAAATACTCTCTGCTTTGCCTTAAATAACCAATAATTTTGACTACCTGTTATGCAATATAGTAAATATGAAACGTGTTACATTCAGCATTCAGTTTTATCCTGTCAATACTATTGAGTAACAAACCAGCATGCTAACTTTATAAAGAATATTTCATTGCAGCTGAAAAATACATTTGAGAAAATATATAAAGGAGCAATTCAAGAAACCATTGCTGGGAAAATTTCAAGATTCGTTTTCATGATACCACTGACTTTCACCTAAAGGTTAAACATTCAAAGTAACTTATAGATTGGACTGGCTATCATTGCGTTGCAGCTGTTCACTGTATCTGAAAGAAAAAATAGAGGCAGACTCCACTCCAAGTCACAGTAAACTTGTTTTCACATCATTGCAAACAGTAATGCCGCGTACACACGACTAGATTTTCCGGCAGACTAGGTCCGAAGGAATTAGTCCGTCTGACAATCCGATCGTGTGTGGGCTAGTCCAATAGGTTTTTAAAAAAAAAAATGTGACGGACCTAAAAATAGAACATGTTTCAAATCTATCCGATGGACTCAATTCCGACTGACTAAAATCGGGAAATCCGTTCGTCTGTGTGCTGGTCCAACGGACCAAATACAACACAAGGGAAGCTATTGGCTACTGGCTATTGAACTTCCTTGTTTAGTCCCATTTACGTCATCATGTTCAAAACGAACGGATGTTCGAACAGACTTAGTCCGTTCCTGCGTGGACAAGTCCGTTCATTCAGAAAGTCCGTCGGAACTTCACCGAAAGTCCGTCGGGAAGACCATTGGACCTAGTCTGCCAGAAAGTTTGGTCGTGTGTACACGGCATTAGAGGGGCAGTTGCTTTTTTGGACAAATCCCGAATAAGCTGTTTCAGTATATATGTCCCCATAGTGAAGACTAAATACAATCCAAAAGGAATTTTCTGCATTGTGTTTTATTATTAAGTTGCTTTACACATTTTGTGGTATTATAATGTGTTTACATGACTTTTAGGGGAATGTTTATAAAAAAATATAAACAAACCATGCAGAAATAAATGCTGAAAACTTTTCAGCTGGGTCATCCCTGCACCACATTAAGAGCATAATCATAGAGCTATTTTACAATTAAGTCATTAATAGGGTGACACGCATTAGAGGAGTAATGAGAGGAGACCAGGCTGAAGCCATTAGATACACTTATGACTGTGGTGCACATTGACAGAGTGCGTGAATGTTGTGGGTCTACTATCAAGCTTGATGAGCCTTACTAGCTGAACAAACACCTAGCAACAGTATTGAAATGGCCGGAGAAACATACTATAACATGTGAGTGGTTCTAATTTTCTTCTAGGGTTTCTGAAAACTATGCAGTTACATTATTTCATTGATATTACTTAACCACTTCAATACAGGGCACTTTCATCCCCCTCCTGCCTAGGCCAATTTTTATCTTTTATTTCTGTCACATTTTGAATGACAACTGCGTGGGCAGGCAAAACTACACCCATATGAAATTACTATAATTTTTTTCACAGAAATGGAGCTTTCATTTGGTGGTGTTTCATTGCCACTGGGTTTTTTTTTTATTGTTTGATAAATAAATGAAAAAACACCAAACATTTTGAAAAAAATCAGTTTTTCTTTGTTTCTGTTATACAACTTTGCAAATAAATAATATTTCTTCATACATTTAGGCCAAATTGTATTCTGCTACATTTCTTTGGTGAAAATAACCCAGATCAGTGTTTATTATTTAGTCTGTAGAAAAGCTATAGATTCCACAAGCTATTGTATATACAGTATGTCTAAAAACAAATTAATCCTGATGTACTGATGGCCTATCTTATTTCTTGAGGCCTGAAAGAGCCATCCCCCAAAATTTCTCCTTTTTGGAAAGTAGACAGTCCAATGTATTTAGTAAGATGCATGGCAAGTTTTTTAAAGTTGTAATTTTTTGTCACATTTTTTGGGAAAATGAAGAACTTAACAAAATATTTTTTTTTCACAATTTTTTTTACATACCATCACCAGTACAGTACAGAATCATCTTATACTTGGTATGATCGTGAACACTGACTGGTGACAATATTTTAAAAAAATATTGTAATAATAATAATAATAATAATACTTTTTAAATAAATTTTTTCAATGTGTTTTCTTTTTTATGTAGTGCTGGCATCCTTGCCTACTAAATTATGTTAGCATTTACAATGAAAGTCTATGGAAGTTTCTATGGCTTAGTGTTTGGCGCTATCTAGCGGCCAAACACTGATACTGGACTTAAATGATTTTTGCTTTATCAAATCATTGAACTTGGTACAGGAATTGACTATTATTTACACTGGAGAGGTGACCTACCCATAGACACCCTCTCTGACAGTACATGCTGGGTAGGACATAAAAGGAGCCCGAGCGGCTATTCTTAGCTCTCTTGGGAATGCATGGCCTGCCTGTGAGGACTTGTGAGGAGGCCTCCCGGAGGAAGCAGCCTATTGCCCTTACGGAGCGCAACCCTGCTCGGTTGTGTGAGTGACCTGAAGTGCCAGAGACACAGTGATCGGATTGGGAAGATCCAGAGACACTTGTTTGAGCATCGGAAGACCAGGTCCACCTATCAGAATGGAACAGGGTGACGGAGCCAGCTGACATAGAATCAAGCTGCAAAAACCGGACCAAACTTACTATACCAAGTTTTTGATCCAGTTGGTTAGTGAGTTGCGGCCCACAGATTATTAAACTTTGCACCTAGTCAGACTTATATACAGGCCTCGCTGGGATCCATAGTCCCACGGAGGAGGAGTATAGCAACTGACACTAGGCAGGCATAAGGCCTACTTACCATCGCATCTCAAGTATTGTATTATAATTACGGAAACAACACTAAGATTATCCTTAACTCAACTTTAATTACTTTAACCCTTGGATTACAAATTAAAAGGAATTATCATTGCTAGTGAAGACAAGAAGACCAAAAAGACTGAGTACTTTAAGTGAGATCTCACACATAGCTATAAAAGTAGGGGGAGCTCTCTTGTAATTATATTGTTTATAATTGTTATATCAAAAGTCATTGTCCTGTATGACCAATATCGGTCACTTATTGTATGTTGACAAAATTGAATAAAAATTATTGAGACAAAAAAAAGTCATTGTCCTGTCGTTCTATGTTGGGATGACAGCACAATTATTGTAACCACCTGTTTGCCAATACTTATAGTAAAATATACTTTGGTTAAGTACTACCTTGTGTGGAGTATTGTTTTCTCCCAGCAGGTGGAGCCAGTGGATCCTGAAGTGTCAATACAGGTATATTGTGTTATACTATATTGTACTGTATTGTATTGCACCACAGCTGTGTCAAGGGGACTGAGCCAAGTTAGTGGGGTTTATTAGCAGAGTGCAGGCCCAAATCAAACCAGCAGCTCCTTAGGGGGTCAGTGCTACATTTATTACATTTTTTTTCTAACTTTTTTTTTACACACTATGACCTGAGCAATACAGTGTTACCATAGTAACACTGTATTACTCTGGGAAAGTGATTAGGATTTTCATTGTTTTTGGTTATACCAGTGAATTTCACTGGTATAAGCAACCATATTTACTGAATAGAACTGATGCATGCAGTGTTTACTACTGTGATTATCTGTGAGTGGCCACAGCTAATAATATGGTACAGATGGTCTGTAATTGGCCCAGTCTGTACCATGTGACCAATCACAGAAAACAACACAATTGAACACAATGAATGGCAGGAAAGGAAGCCATCCATTGTGTACAATTGTAATGTGATCTCCTGTGATTGGTCACAGCAAACACATGAGACCGTCAGCAGGTAGATACACTGATCAGTCATTGGACAGAGCCAGTTACAGATCGTCCCAGAGCATGGCTCGTGAAGCATGCGCAAAACCAGTTCTGGGAGGATTTCATATGATGTCCACCCAAAACAATGAATGTCATAAAACAATAGGTTGGGTGGGAAGTGGTTAATCGTACAGCTGCACCTCCAGCAATGTGGAGTATTTCATTCAATGCAACAAGAGCAAGAAGGGGTGTTGCAATAGCAGGGTGTGGAACAGGATAGAAATTCCCCCCCCCCAAAAATCTAAACTAATTCACATTGTAAAAGAACATACAGTATATGATTATGCACACTGGTGGACAAATGGTGGACAAATGTCCATCAAACTGGTGGAAAAATGTCTTTGTTCTTAAAAGTCAACTTTAATTCTACTCAGTAGTCAGTAGCAACTCGAACAGCAAACTCCATTGAAGTCTATGGGAGTTGGACAGGAAAAATCAAAAGTGCCCATTTTAAAGGCTTACAGCCTTTGCAATTATCTCCAGCTGTTGCAAAACTACAAGTCCCATCATGCCTCTGCCTCTGGGTGTCATGCTTGTGGCTCAAAGTCTTGCTATGGCTCATGGGACTTGTAGTTCTGCAACAGCTGGAGGTCCACTAATTGCATATCACTGGCTTATACTATCTCACAAAAGTGAGTATAACCCTCGCATTTTTGTAAATATTTTATTATATCTTTTCGCCTGACAACACTGAAGAAATGGTACTTAGCTACAATGTAAAGTAGTGAGTGTACAACTTGTATAAGTGTCAATTTGCTGTCCCCTCAAAATAACTCAACACACAGCCATTAATGTCTAAACCACTGGAAAAAAAGTGAGTAAACCCCTAAATAAAAATGTCCAAATTGAGCCCAATTAGCCATTTTCCCTTGTGATTCGTTAGTTTTATAAGGTGTCAGGTGTGAATGGGAAGCAGGGGTGTTAAATTTGGTGTTATCGCTCTCACTTTCTTATACTGGTCACTGAAAGTTCAACATGGCACCTCATGGCAAAGAACTCTCTGAGGATCTAAAAAAAAGAATTGCTGCTCTACAGAAAGATAGCCTAGGCCAGTGATGGCGAACCTTGGCACCCCACATGTTTTGGCACTACATTTCCCATGATGCTCAACTACACTGAAACTTGCATGAGCATCATGGGAAATGTAGTTCCAAAACACCTGAGGTGCCAAGGTTCGCCATCACTGGCCTAGGTTATAAGAAGATTGCCAAGACCCTGAAAATAAGCAGCAGCACAGTGGCAAAGACCATACAGCGGTTTAACAGGAGAGGTTCCACTCAGAACAGGCCTCGTTTGGTCAACCAAAGAAGTTGAGTGCACATGCTCAGCGTCATATCCTTAGGTTGTCTTTGGAAATAGACGTATTAGTGCTGGCAGCATCATATCCATAGGTTGTCTTTGGGAATTAGAAGTATGAGTGCTGCCAGCACTGCTGCAGAGGTTGAAGGGGTGAGGGGGTCAGCCTGTCAGTGCTCAGACCATACGCCGCACACTGCATAAAATTGGTCTGCATGGCTGTCATCCCAGAAGGAAGTCTCTTCTCAAGAAAGCCACAAACAGTTTTCTGAAGACAAGCAGACTAAGGACATGGAATTCAGGAACCATGTCCTGTGGTCTGATGAGACCAAGATAAACTTATTTGGTTCATATGGTGTCAAGCTTGTGTGTTGGCAACCAGTTGAGGAGTACAAAGATAAGCACTCTCTGTAGTGTGTAACGCGTTAGCTTGGGTCGCTTCTTGCTGTGATGTTGAAGTGTTGCTCACTTGTAGTACTGTGATTTTTTGAATAAAGGCACTGATTTTGTTTTGGAGTGCGACCGTCCAGAGTCTTCTAATTATCCACATTGTCTACAAAGACAAGTGTATCTTGCCTACAGTCAAGCATGGTCGTGGAAGTGTTATGGTCTGGGGCTGCATTAATGCTGCCGGCACTGGGGAGCTACAGTTCATTGAGGGAACCATAAATGCCAACTTGTACTGTGACATACTGAAGCAGAGCATGTTCCGTTCCCTTCGGGGACTGGGCCGCAGGGCAGTATTCCAACATGATAACGACCCCAAAAACACCTCCAAGATGACCATTGCCTTGCTAAATAAGCTGAGGGTAAAAATGATGATCTGACCAATCATGTATTCAGACCTAAACCCTATTGAGCATCTGTGGGGCATCCTCAAATGGAAGGTGGAGGAGCGCAAGCTTTCTAACATCCACCAGCTCCATGATGTCGTCATGGAGGAGTGGAAGAGGACTCCAGTGGCAACCTGTGAAGCTCTGGTGACCTTCATGCCCAAGAGGGTTAAGGCAGTGCTGGAAAATAATGGTGGCCACACAAAATATTGATACTTTGGGCCCAATTTGGACATTTTCACTCACTTTTGTTGCCAGCTGTTTAGACATTAATGGCTGTGTGTTGAGTTATTTTGAGGGGACAGCAAATGTACACTGTTATACAAGTTGTACACTCATTACTTTACATTGTAGCAAAGTGTAATTTCTTCAGTGTTGTCACATGAAAAAATATAATAAAATATTTACAAAAATTTGAGGGGTGTACTTTTGTGAGATACTGTATATGCAAGTAATTGTCCATAAAAGAGGTATGGGAGTATGAGAATTGCCCTGGGGGACACGTATCAATGCATTTTTGTTATACAATAATTTTTTCAGGAGCAGTGATTTTTAATGATGCTTAAAGTGCAACAATAAAAACAAATAAATCCTTTAAATGCAGTGACTGGGGGGGGGGGTCCCTTTAGTCTGCCTGTAAGTTGGTGCATCTGTGCCGTGAATAGAACATGCTGTGGCACAAATTATATTTCTAAAGAAAGGAAAGAATCAAATCACATTTAAAATGACTCGCAGTTGCAATTTTTGGTAACTGTCTATAAAGGATGTCCACCTACTGCAGGCTAAGCCATTTAACAGTTCTTATATAGGTAAGGGGTGGGACCACTCGGCTACGTCACCTGGTGGTACCGCCCCTTTGGTGCATCACAGACCGGTGCATTCTGGGACGGCAATGTCACAAGGGGGAAGTGCCACCAAGTGACCCCACCAGGTGGCTCGGTCCCTTACATATATAAGAACTGTCAAATGGTGGATACAGCATGATTAACGATGGATTTACATTGGAGGACATTGTTGTTTTGTTTTTTAACCTCCCTGGCGGTAATCCTGACTGTGGCTCAGGGTGAATTTTCAGTACCAATATCGGTAACCCCGAGCCACACTCGGGATTGCATCGCAGTATCCTGGTACAGTTCCTTACCTTGTCCCAGGATCCTGTGATGTCCTCCTGCTATGTCTGCGGGCTGTGTCTCCACTTGATGTATCACAGTGCAGAGCTCCATTCCCTGCGAGCGTTGAGTGACAGCATCCAGGGGTTGGTCTTGCTCCTCCTCCCTCTGCTTCATAACGCTGCGTGGTGTTGGCGGCACATTTTGGCTAATTCTTGGCTTCGGGACAGCAGGCTGATGGAGCACACATCGCATCATTCTTTTTTGTTCACCTACACTGGACTCCATGATGTCTTACTGAGATGGTAAAGTACATCACACATATTTCCATGAAATTATTTATATTTTCGGCCATTCGTTTTTCACTGTGTTCTTTTTGATAGTTCTGGCACACAGATAGGTTTTATACACTTATCATTATCACTCTCTCCACAGAATATTCACAGCTATTGGTATCTACACCCTATCATCAAACATTCACTATTGGTGTTCCTCATGCTGCTGCCCTGTTCCTTGATGTGGCCCCATTTGTGCGGCCTCAGCTCCGGGGGAGGCTCTGATTCCGTTATGGCATCCTCCACCTTGAACAATATTATCTTTATACTTTTATGTAATTATAGGTAAGAGCATATAGCATATTCTTGCCTTCTCTTCCTTTTTGTCCAGCAACTGTTCATCTTGTAATTCTCTACTTTTTATCATAGATCGTTGCACCTGTTTATTGCTCCTGATGAGTGGGAGTCCCCACGAAACGCGTAGAGCCTTAGCATTAAGCTACATCTTTAACATCATGTGATCTTGAGACTCTGTAATTAGTGATATTAATTTATTATTTTTATTCTTATTTATTTATCTTTATTTTATTTATTTATTTTATTTTATATTTTTTTTCTATTGATTACATGATTGTTGTTTATGAATTAGTATAATTACATTACCGTATACCAATGTCTCTATTATCCAGAGATTGGTTTTATAATTTACTATTATAAACTTAATAATGTTGTTATGAATTATTATTACTTTATTATTTTGAATTAAGATAATTTTTATATTTTTTATTATTATTTTTTATTTCTTGTTATGAAATATGTCATTATCATGTAACAATAAATTGCTTAGATCTTATTGAACCATATTATCATGTTATTTTTCTGATTTAATGTTTATATTTCTGGAGCCCATGATCACGTGATTTTAATTTTTTTGTTCTTAGCTGTGCTTCATATAAAGTCCCAATATTTTTTTTGCCATTGTTGCAAATTTCTTGCATATAACAGGGATGGAGGTAGATGAATTTATCCATTCATTACCTCATATAAAGTCCCAATAACCCCGTCCTCTTTTTTTTCGCCATAACATAGGGATGGAAGCACAGCATTTAAGATAGCATATTGTGTAATAAACCCATACTGGTTTACTACAGGTTGAACCTTGATTGACATTAAGGAGTTTAACAATATTCATTTTATTGATTATTAATACTGCATGGTGGCTGCGGATGCCTGGGACTGCATCCCCGGGAGTTGCGATGCGTGCCTTGGCCCCTCCCTCCACCTTCCTCTTACGAGTCTGAGGTGGTGGGTGTCGCTACCCACGCATCGACACCACGCCTACATGCACTCTATGTGCGGCACCACGTCACGCCGTGCACCTATGTGCGGCGTTTTTGGGCGCATGCACTTTGTTGTGTTTTGGTTTTCCAACTGTGTTTGACATGAGGGAGAACTTTGATAAATTGCTTAGATCTTATTGAACCATATTATCATGTTATTTTTCTGATTTAATGTTTATATTTCTGGAGCCCATGATCATGTGATTTTAATTTTTTTGTTCTTAGCTGTGCTTCATATAAAGTCCCAATATTCTTTTTGCCATTGTTGCAAATTTCTTGCAAACAATAAAATAAACCAACAACCAACCACGGTGACACATAATAATAACTCTCCAAACCAACTGTATATAGGTGTAAGATATAATCATAAATGTAACCAAGCCAGGATCATACACTGGAGATCAAGCAGATAGAACAGGGAACAGGATGGGACTGACTGAGGACAACAAGAGGAAGGGATCGGTCTGCAGACAGAAGTCCAGGGATGGATGCAGGGTTCAGGAACACAAGATACAAGGTACAGGTTACGGGAATACAGGTTTCAGGATAGCAAATACAGGTCAGGGCTCAAGGAACAATACCAAGGTGATGATTGCAAGCATCTGCCCGGTAAAAGTACACCTCCTGCAATCAGTCTCAGGTGACGCCTAATTGCAGGAGTTGGTGTCAGCTCCCGACTGCCGGGAGACACCCGCTGGTAGACACCAGTACTGCAGCCCATAGATCTGACAGCACCACCAGCAGGTGAAACCATTCCTGACAGTACTCATACTCATTCATATGGGGGGCTGGGATCTGGGGGCCCCCTTGTTAAAACACCAGCCACAGTTGTGGGGATGAGGCCTTGCCCCAAAGCCCCCACCCCACCATATTGAGTGCACGTAGCCTGGTATGGTTCAGGAGCAAGGGGGTGCTCGCTTGCCCCCCCCCTTTCCTTCCCTAACAGGCTGCATGCCTGGATAAGGGTCTGGTATGGAGTTTGGTGGGTACCCCATGCTGCTTTTTTTTAAATTGTGACATGGGGTTCCCCTTAAAATCCATACCAACCATTAGGGCCTGGTATGTACTGGTGGGGACCAGAAGTAGAAAAGATGTAGCTGGATAGCCGCACTCCAAATTATTCAACTTTATTTCAAAAATGTAATTAAAATCATAGCATCTAGGCTGGCAAACAGACTAACTGCACAGCCGCTGACATGTTTCACACCGAACACGGTGCTTAGTCATAGCTAATGAGCAGAATATACATACAGAGCTATATACACACACACAAGCAATTAGACAAATGAATAAAATATGTGTATGACAAAATAGCAATTAAGGAAACACCTGTGAACATCCAAAGTCTAAAGATTAACATTTAAATGAATGAAAGGAAAAATACTTTTTCGCCTAAAACACCAAAATCAAGCTGACACATTGAAAGCATACATAATGGTAATAAATGAATGACATGATAAATCTTATCCTTAGGTGAAGAGGTATAGGTGTAACCTAAAGAAATAAAAAATGACTTAAGTAAAAACATTTTTCATTTTGTATGTAAAAAAATGTTATATATTTTTTCACACGCATTGGCAGACACACAAAAAAGGGAGAGAAAGAAACAAACTCTCAATGTGTGTGCATGCCAAAACATGGGCTCATTGAATGTCAAACCCACCAGAGAAAAACACACAAAAAATATTCCCTAAAAATGACACATCCCAAAAAAGGTTTCATAATAAAAAGATTGCAAAAATCGCATTATTGGATGTGTCTACTTAGGTCGTCTCCTATGATACAATGCATAGATATCAAAAATAAAAGTAAATATAAATATAGGAATAGACCAAATGAACGATCGATATCGAATGTTCTAAAACCAAGGGCAGGTTCAATGCGAATATCACTATACCGACAGGTATAAGAAGCTGATACAAAAACCCTGTTGATTGATAACACACCCAACATAATATATCAGCTGTGTGATTATCAAACGAATGACAAACATGTCTAATAGGATATTAGTTAACATAAAAAATACTGATATTCATAAACATTGCAGAGAAAAATGCCGCAATATATGCATGCAGCCCTATTCAAAAAACTGTTTCAATCGAATAATTGGCCTGTCCTCAATGTAAAGCAATTATAATAAATGGAAAATGGTTAATAAACTCTGGCAGAAACATAATAAAATGAGCCCAGCAGAACCAGATGAAAAAACCGGTCAGCACCAGACCGACAACCAGTGAAATGGGAGCCATACATATTGGCTTAGTAAATACTGGGCAATCAATATGTGGAAAATTCACTCATAAAAGAATGAAATGTCCCACTCAAAGTTAAGGCCCTTAGACTGCCTCGTATGGAGATGGAATATCCAATAAACCTCCCTTCTGCATAACAGACTAAACCTATCACCCCCTCTTTTAGATAAAGTGACTTTTTCCACCCCCTGAATGCGTAAGCCACTGACATCCTTATCATGGCAAAGATTCCAATGCTTCGCCACATTAGTGGGGTGGTTTTTGGAAATGTCATAGAGGTGGTCATATAATCTGTCTCTCAGTCTTCGTGTTGTGCGTCCAACATACTGTATGCGACATTGTTCACACGTAATCACGTAAATAACAAATTTAGTGTTACAGTTAATAAAGGCCATGGCTTTAAAATCCTTATTTAGAGACCTAGAAAGGATGGTATAGCCTCGTAAAATGTGGGGGCAACATGGACAATTATTGCCCCCACATCGAAACGATCCTTTAAACTGTAACCAATTGGGGCGTTGAATGCTGCTCGAATAGAGGCTGGGAGACAACATGCCACCAATAGTTGGGGCCCTGCGGGAGACTGATCTAATACCCTTAGATAGAATTTGAGCATAGGCAGGATCGTTGTAGAGAATAGGTAAATATTTCTCCACGATCCCTTTAATTTTACTAAACTCTAAACTATAAGGCGTGGAAAACACCGGAATTTTTAAGGATTTGTCAGATACCCGCCTTCTCCCATCTCCATTCTTGACCTTATCACGAAGGAGATGACATCTATCCGTATTAAGGGCTATATTGAACGCCCTATCAAGTACAGGGGCTGAATAACCTCTTTCTATGAAACGCTTTTTCATAGCAGAGGCTTCTTTCAAAAAAGAGGATTCATCACTACATACCCGTTTTAACCTCAAAGACTGTCCCACAGGGATGCCCTTAATGGTATGCCTTGGATGGCCTGAATCAGCCCTTAACAAGGCATTACCAGCAGAAGGCTTCCTGAAAAGTTTGGAGGAAATAGATTCCCCCTCACCCATCAGAACAACATCTAGAAATTCAATTTGTTTAGGGTCCATAACACCTGTAAATTTAAGATTGAGGGTGTTGTCATTAAGATACAGAAGCCATTCATCTAATTCACCAACACTCCTGGTGCACACAAAGATTAAGTCGTCTATATAGCGACGGAAAAACTTAATCTCAGAGCGATGGGGACAACCAGCGCCAAAAATGCGGGACCTCTCCCACCAACCCATGTACAAATTAGCAAGGGAGGGGGAGAATTTAGTGCCCATCGAGGCCCCGCACTTCTGGAGATAGTAGTCCCCGTCTAACATAAAAAAATTGTGAGTTAATAAATACTCTAAACAACATAAAACAAACTCTTGGTGCACCAAGGAGTGTTGGCTATGATGTCTAAGAAAAAGGCTACGGCCTGAATCCCTAGAGAGTGGGGGATGGATGAATAAAGGCTAGCCACATCACAAGTAATCCACACAAAATCCGAATCCCATTTCATAGGTTGAATATCAGACAAAAGCTGCTTAGTATCTCTCAAATAACCGGGTAAATGAGAAACCCGCATTTTTGGCGCTGGTTGTCCCCATCGCTCTGAGATTAAGTTTTTCTGTCGCTATATAGATGACTTAATCTTTGTGTGCACCAGGACTGTTGGTGAATTAGATGAATGGCTTCTGTATCTTAATGACAACACCCTCAATCTTAAATTTACAGGTGTTATGGACCCTAAACAAATTGAATTTCTAGATGTTGTTCTGATGGGTGAGGGGGAATCTATTTCCTCCAAACTTTTCAGGAAGCCTTCTGCTGGTAATGCCTTGTTAAGGGCTGATTCAGGCCATCCAAGGCATACCATTAAGGGCATCCCTGTGGGACAGTTTTTGAGGTTAAAACGGGTATGTAGTGATGAATCCTCTTTTTTGAAAGAAGCCTCTGCTATGAAAAAGCGTTTCATAGAAAGAGGTTATTCAGCCCCTGTACTTGATAGGGCGTTCAATATAGCCCTTAATACGGATAGATGTCATCTCCTTCGTGATAAGGTCAAGAATGGAGATGGGAGAAGGCGGGTATCTGACAAATCCTTAAAAATTCCGGTGTTTTCCACGCCTTATAGTTTAGAGTTTAGTAAAATTAAAGGGATCGTGGAGAAATATTTACCTATTCTCTACAACGATCCTGTCTATGCTCAAATTCTATCTAAGGGTATTAGATCAGTCTCCCGCAGGGCCCCAACTATTGGTGGCATGTTGTCTCCCAGCCTCTATTCGAGCAGCATTCAACGCCCCAATTGGTTACAGTTTAAAGGATCGTTTCGATGTGGGGGCAATAATTGTCCATGTTGCCCCCACATTTTACGAGGCGATACCATCCTTTCTAGGTCTCTAAATAAGGATTTTAAAGCCATGGCCTTTATTAACTGTAACACTAAATTTGTTATTTACGTGATTACGTGTGAACAATGTCGCATACAGTATGTTGGACGCACAACACGAAGACTGAGAGACAGATTATATGACCACCTCTATGACATTTCCAAAAACCACCCCACTAATGTGGCGAAGCATTGGAATCTTTGCCATGATAAGGATGTCAGTGGCTTACGCATTCAGGGGGTGGAAAAAGTCACTTTATCTAAAAGAGGGGGTGATAGGTTTAGTCTGTTATGCAGAAGGGAGGTTTATTGGATATTCCATCTCTATACGAGGCAGCCTAAGGGCCTTAACTTTGAGTGGGACATTTCATTCTTTTATGAGTGAATTTTCCACATATTGATTGCCCAGTATTTACTAAGCCAATATGTATGGCTCCCATTTCACTGGTTGTCGGTCTGGTGCTGACAGGTTTTTTCATCTGGTTCTGCTGGGCTCATTTTATTATGTTTCTGCCAGAGTTTATTCACCATTTTCCATTTATTATAATTGCTTTACATTGAGGACAGGCCAATTATTCGATTGAAACAGTTTTTTGAATAGGGCTGCATGCATATATTGCGGCATTTTTCTCTGCAATGTTTATGAATATCAGTATTTTTTATGTTAACTAATATCCTATTAGACATGTTTGTCATTCGTTTGATAATCACACAGCTGATATATTATGTTGGGTGTGTGATCAATCAACAGGGTTTTTGTATCAGCTTCTTATACCTGTCGGTATAGTGATATTCGCATTGAACCTGCCCTTGGTTTTAGAACATTCGATATCGATCGTTCATTTGGTCTATTCCTATATTTATATTTACTTTTATTTTTGATATCTATGCATTGTATCATAGGAGACGACCTAAGTAGACACATCCAATAATGCGATTTTTGCAATCTTTTTATTATGAAACCTTTTTTGGGATGTGTCATTTTTAGGGAATATTTTTTGTGTGTTTTTCTCTGGTGGGTTTGACATTCAATGAGCCCATGTTTTGGCATGCACACACATTGAGAGTTTGTTTCTTTCTCTCCCTTTTTTGTGTGTCTGCCAATGCGTGTGAAAAAATATATAACATTTTTTTACATACAAAATGAAAAATGTTTTTACTTAAGTCATTTTTTATTTCTTTAGGTTACACCTATACCTCTTCACCTAAGGATAAGATTTATCATGTCATTCATTTATTACCATTATGTATGCTTTCAATGTGTCAGCTTGATTTTGGTGTTTTAGGGGAAAAAGTATTTTTCCTTTCATTCATTTAAATGTTAATCTTTAGACTTTGGATGTTCACAGGTGTTTCCTTAATTGCTATCTTGTCATACACATATTTTATTCATTTGTCTAATTGCTTGTGTGTGTGTATATAGCTCTGTATGTATATTCTGCTCATTAGCTATGACTAAGCACCGTGTTCGGTGTGAAACATGTCAGCGGCTGTGCAGTTAGTCTGTTTGCCAGCCTAGATGCTATGATTTTAATTACATTTTTGAAATAAAGTTGAATAATTTGGAGTGCGGCTATCCAGCTACATCTTTTCTACTTCAGTTCCTGTTGCAAACAGAGCCAGCACCCTGTGGGATTGTAGAGACAGCTGTTTTGGGAGAAGTCATTACCTTAGAGCGGTAATTCTTTGTATTTACTGGTGGGGACCAAGCCAGGTTTTTTCTTTTTTTATTCCACTGTCAGCATGGAAATCCATTGACAGCTGATGACTCATCAGTTGTTGATGCCAGCTCCTCAACAACCAGCTTACACTGCACCCTGATTGGGCAAAGCTTTTCCCAATCAGGGAGCAAAATGCACTGTGCAGTGCACAGTGCATTGCAGGTCCTTCCTTGATTTTTTTTTTTTTAGTTTACAAAATAAACTAAATTTAAAATATAGTAAATTAGACTTACTATGCAAATTAGTAATACACTCACTAATGCCCTTTCACCTGTGTATTTACCACTGTGCTTCCAGCAAAAAAAACCTTCCCCACTAAGCAGCCACTTAAAATAATGTATAATTTCTGTGTATTTGTTCCTATTATAAATAATTGAAACACGTGGCGCTAAACCAAGTGACTGTTACACCACTAAATATTATACTACAAAGTGCATCAGATATAGCTAAAAAAAAATTGGATAAATAAAATAAAAAATTATTAATAGTAAATAAACATTAAATAAAAATAAATGGGGCATGGCTACTAGGTAACTGAGAGTGAGAGGAACCATCAGACGGCTCACGTCTATCTTCACCAAGGCACTGGCGAGGCCAAGGAGCAGTGAGAGATTTAAAGAGTGTGTCTCACATACCCTGGGTCCGCTAAAAATCACCAATGCTTTTGCAATCAGAAATTAGACTGACTATTTTCTACCCTAATGCATGAACCAATGAACATTGAAATTAAATTTAACCACTTGGGTACCGCGCTATTGCAAAATGACGGCAATAGCGCGGACCCACATTTTCGGGACTACGTCTATTGACGTAGTCCCGGTTACGAGCGGCCTGTGCGCCCCCTGAGGGGCGCGCGCGGCGCGCTCTGTGATCGGCGAGTCCGTGAGACTCGCCTGATCACCGATCCGTGTAAGGGGTCGATCCCGACCCCTTATCACGTGATCAGCTGTCAGCCAATGACAGCTGATCATGTGATAAAACGGAGCCGGTAATCGGCTAGTATTCCTCCTCGCGCTGACAGCGCGAGGAGAAAAAAAAAAAGCCGATCGCCGGCGGCCGTGTTCGGGACATCAGTCCCGATCACGGCCAGCAATTTAAACGGACACCTGCCCCCTGCCAGTGCCCACCTGCCACCCGCAGTGCCATCCTGAATTAAAGTAAGTGCCCCCCTGTCAGTGCCACCCAGCAGTGCCCATAGTGCCCACAGTGCCACCCAGCAGTGCCCACAGTGCCACCCAGCAGTGCCCACAGTGCCACCCAGCAGTGCCACCCACAGTGCCACCCAAAATCTGCCTCAAAGGTGCTGCACCCCAGTGCCGCCCATCAGTGCCCAGCAGTGCCGCCCATCAGTGCCCAGCAGTGCCGCCCATCAGTGCCCAGCAGTGCCACCTATCAGAGCCACCTATCAGTGCCACCTATCAGTGCCCATCAGTCCCATCTATCTGTGGTACCTATCAGTGCCCATCCGTGCCACCCATCCGTGCCACTTATCCGTGCCACCCATCCGTGCCATCTTATCTGTGCCCATCTTTGCCCATCAGTGCCGCCTTATCTGTGCCCATCGGTGCCGCCTTATCTGTGCCTATTAGTGCCGCCTTAACTATGCCTATCAGTGCCCACCAGTGCAGCCTATCAGTGCCCACCAATGCAGCCCATCAGTGCCCACCAATGCAGCCCATCAGTGCCCACCAATGCAGCCTATCAGTGCCGCCTAATCAGCGCACTTCAATGAAGGAGAAAAATGACCCGTTTGCAAAATTTTATAACAAACTATTAAAACATGATTTTTTTTATTTTTTTTTTGCATCTTTTTTTGTTTGTTTAGCAAAAAATAAAACTCCGAGCTGTAACTAAATACCACCAAAAGAAAGCTCTATTTGTGGGAAAAAAATGATAAAAATTTCATTTGGGTACAGTGTTGTATGACCGCGCAATTGTCATTCAAAGTGCATCAGCGCTGAAAGCTGAAAATTGGTCTGGGACTGAGGGGGGTTTAAGTGCCCAGTAAGCAAGTGGTTAAAGATTAATTAACTGTAAACAAATTAAAAGCAGAATAAATATGTCAGCCCTGGTGTTTTTTCTGACAATGTTTTTATTTTGTGCTAAAAGAGAATTTCAGGTTTTATTTTTACATCGGACAGAATTGTCTCTCTTTTGATGTATAACTATGATGTATATTTTCGAATTGTATTCATATTTTTGCAAAAACACTACTAAGAGCCACTACATTTTGTATTAATCTTTTTCAAAGTAGCCATCATACAAGTAGCTGCACAGAAATATGTAAATGTATGATATTAAACATGTATAAATAAATACTATATGAACAAATAAAGCTTTTTCCCGAATAATCTATAAAAAATGCCTGGTATTACAGCAAAACGCTGACTAATTAGTAGAATCCCCGATAGCATTCTCCATTGCATTTTATAACTATTAGCTCAGTTTTTGTTATAAAATTAATAAAAGAGCCTGTTTGTCCTTTTGTCAAAATGCTGTTTTGACATGTCTCATGCAGCATAACACCGTCACACTCTTTAAGCAACACTATTCTATTCAAAAAATAAAAATAAACAGGGGATTACAGTATTTAGGTGTGAACAGGCAAAAAATGTATGCGAACATGCAAACCCTATAAAAGTCTAGGGGACATGAACATGAAAAATCAAAAGTACTAATTTTAAAGGCTTATATGCAAGTTATTGCCATAAAAAGTGTATGGGGACCCAGGCTTATATAGGCAAGGGCGGGGCCACCCACTGATGTAACCGGATGACCCCTCCCCCTCTGATGGCACATGATGTCAGAAGGGGCAGGGTCACTTGGTTACATCACCGGATGGCCCCGCCCTTGCCTATATAACAGTTGTCACAGGGAAAGGCAACAGTCAGTGGGATGCCAGAGGTTGTTTTCTTTTCAATTTTTCAGGTCAATCAGGCTGCATGATTGAAGATGGATGTACATCGCAGGACACTTTTTTTTTTCTTTTTAATAAAGGAATTTTCAATAACAGTGTATTGTGGTTTTTTCTTTTTGACATTTTTTGGTGAATGGGTAGGGGTACAATACCCCATACTCATTCACATGGGGGGGGAGGGCAGGATCTGGGGGCCCCCTTGTTAAAGGGGGCTTCCAGATTTTGATAAGCCCCCAACTGCAGACCTCCACAACCACTGGGCCAGGGTGTGGGGACAAGGCCCAGATCCCTAGAAAATTCAATCAGTTACCTCAGCATCAGGGGCCTGAAAACTGCTTATCCAGGACTGGTTAATTTAAAAAATGTGAGCCTATCAACAAAGTCTGTGGACAGGTGCACTCTTTGATCCATTACAGACCCTCCAGCAGCAATGAATGTTGGTTCAGAAAGCATGCTGGATGCAGGACAGGCCAGTAGCTTGATTACATATTGAGCAAGTTCTGGCCAGTGGTCTATCCTCAAAACCCAGTAACCCAGTGGATGCTCTGTTGGAAAGGTCTCCATGTCTGCTCTAGATATTCCTACACCATATAGTGCAGATGCTGGCAATGGTTGCTTGAACATATCAACCCTTGGCGCTGAGGACTGAAAAATAGTTTGAAAGCATTGGTCAGCCGGCCACCTTCTCCACCACTCTTCTTCAGACTGAACAAAGCCTCAGAAACACGTTGCCCAGCACCAGGAAATGGCAACCTCCCAGGGTTTGGAAATACATTACACAAACTTTTCTTCTCCTCCTGCTGAAGATGTTTCATCCTCTGCTCCCTCTGCAAAGGCAGGATGAGTACTGCAACTTTACCCTTGTAATGTGGATCAAGAAGGGTTGCCAGCCAGTAATGATCCCTCTCCTTGATACCACAAATCCTAGAGTCCTTTCGTGGGCTTTGCAGAATCAAGGAAGCCATGCAGCGTAAGTTTGCAGAGGCATTCGATTCTGAGTCCTCTGGGTAAATAAGGATCACATTATCTGTAACTACCTCCTCCAAGCCACGTACAACTCCTTGGGTTTCTGAGGACTAAAAACCATCCCTTGAAGGCTTCTGCTGAGTATTATCCTCTACATCCATGCTGACATAATCCTGCTCCTCCTCTTCTTCATATGTGTTTGGAAGGCCCGCAGGAATGCTATCTGGATAAAGTGGGCCTTGAGAGGAAAGGAAGTCCTCCACTTCCTCCTGCTGTTCTGCCTCAAGTGCTCTGTCCATGATTCCATGAAGTGTGTGCTCCAGCAGGAAGACTAGAGGGACAGTGTTACTGATGCATGCATTGTCATTGCTCAACATCCTTGTGGCCTCCTCAAATGGTGACAGGACAGTGCATGCTTCCTTGATCAGTAGCCACTGATGTGGCGAAAAAATGCAAAGCTCCCCTGACCCTGTTCTGGTGCCAGCCTCGCACAGGTACTCATTGATGGCCCTCTGCTGTGTGTGCAGCTGCTGAAGCATTGCCAACGTTCAGTTCCACTTGGTGGGCATGTCACAAATCAGGCAGCTTAGAAAACAAGATAAGGTCTGGTGTCACCGGTAACACACCTCCATCCCTATATTATGCAACAAAAAAGAGAAATTCGCCCTGGGACTTTAGATGAGGTGAGCACCACTAAGCCAATAAAAGTAACAAGAGTAAGTAAAGTATATGTTTTTATTCAGTAAAAATATTACAAGCATATTGTCATCAAAGAAAGACACTTAGTACAAGGTACATAAAACTGGATTGAATACAATTGGTAGTAGTAGTAGTAGTAGTACAATTGTGTATGAACAGTCACATAACATACAAACATCAGGTGTACCCGACATGTTTCGCGAGTCCCAGCTCGCTCTTCAGGGGTAGATGTGTATGAATTGTACCTAAGGTGAAAGGATACAATTTGGTATATGGTAAATACTTGGTATTTTAAAGGCAGAGGGTAAGAGGGGCCTAATAAATGGAGGCCCCATACTCACCACTACACATAGCCGGGCCAACAAATGTGAAGCCTTCAGATAGTGGCAACAAATGTATCACCAGGGAGCTGAGGAGGCAGAGCCAGAAGAAACCCCACACAGGGCAGATTGGAGGGAAAGCATCGCAAGGATGGGAAATGTGTATCCCTATTGGTCTCACTATGTCCATGGTAAGTATTGACTGTAAACATAAAGGGGTATATCAGATAACCTGAAGTAGTAGGTAAAATATAAGAGTAATAACATGGACAATTCTATATATAATATATAAAGACTAGAGCCATGAATGGCATGGACAAAGGACTATAGGGAAATGTGGTGGAGAAACACCAGAGAATGGCATGAGTGGAAGTAAAGAAAGTGAACAAAAAGCATTGAAAAAGAAATGAAGTGCAAATATGGGGGAAAGTCAAAGTGGTCAAAGACAAGCTACAGGTGAGCACTTGAGGAAAACCAATGAGTATAGTGAGATAGGTGTATAATTACATCGGTGGTAGATTCCAATAAGGGGCATCCACAAGCATGAGTGTTCAGTGAAAGCAAAAGCTGCAAATGAATCCATGCAGTGCTAAACCTTCAAGTTATATCCAGGAAGGGCTCAAGGGGCTCCGCCCCCAACGTCATGTGTGGATGACAGGAAAGTGCACAAGCACTCCTATAGGTCAACCAGATGGTACAATGCGTGCAGCAGTAACAACGCCGCAAAATCGCGGACATTGAGCGGCTGGTGCATGCACATGGCGCCGATGTGTAGGTGACCCCACCCGCACTAAAGAGCAGATGGGGGCAGCAGGGGACAAGAAATCCCCCTTTGTACTCATTGCAGCTCCCAAAGCAGAAACAAAACCGCAAACAGCAAGAGGCAACACATCAAATGGGTGGGGATATGAGCCTTATATTAAATGGTGTATTAAACAGTACATTATAATGACGTAGAATGCAAGTATAATACATGTATTGGCAGAGGTGACAGCGGACCAGTTTTGGGCTGTATGGGTGTCTTCCACCCGAATTCAATATAGAAAACAAGATAAGGTCTGGTGTCACCGGTAACACACCTCCATCCCTATAATATGCAACAAAAAAGAGAAATTCGCCCTGGGTCTTTGACCACTTTGACTTTATCTCATATTTGCACTTCATTTCTTTTTCAATGCTTTTTGTTCACTTTCTTTACTTCCACTCATGCCATTCTCTGGTGTTTCTCCACCACATTTCCCTATAGTCTTTTGTCCATGCCATTCATGGCTCTAGTCTTTATATATTATATATAGAATTGTCCATGTTATTACTCTTATATTTTACCTACTACTTCAGATTATCTGATATACCCCTTTATGTTTACAGTCAATACTTACCATGGACATAGTGAGACCAATAGGGATACACATTCCCCATCCATGCAATGCTTTCCCTCCAATCTGCCCTGTGTGGGGTTTCTTCTGGCTCTGCCTCCTCAGCTCCCTGGTGATACATTTGTTGCCACTATCTGAAGGCTTCACATTTGTTGGCTCGGCTATGTGTAGTGGTGAGTATGGGGCCTCCATCTATTAGGCCCCTCTTACCCTCTGCCTTTAAAATACCAAGTATTTACCATATACCAAATTGTATCCTTTCACCTTAGGTACAATTCATACACATCTACCCCTGAAGAGGGAGCTGTCTCCTGGCATTCAGGAACATAAATGTGCCTTGTTTGCAGACAATTTTCTTCTATTCCTCACGTCCCCGTTTAGGTCCACACCAAATGTTTACAAACTGCTACAAGAGTTTGGTAACATTTTGGGCCTTAAAGTAAATGTCTCCAAATCTATTTCCCTAAATGTGTCTGTCCCACCCCAGTCGGTAGAACAATTGAAACAGCATTTCCCATTCACTTAGGCATCCGACTCCATACCGTACCTGGGGATTAAGCTAACACAAAATATCGGCAAACTGTACGGCACTAATTACTCTCTCATATTCCGTAGGTGCAGGGAAGATCTGAAAGGTTGGTCTTTTCTGGCTGGGCAGAATAAATGTGGTCAAAATGACATTATTGCCATGTTTACTCTACTGCTTTAGATCCCTCCGATATCTATTTAAAAAAAAGCCATCCTTGAAGTCCAATCTCAAATTACACATTTTATATGAGGGAAAAAAGTTACAGATGCTCCAAAGAAACTCTCTTCCGCTTGAAAATGCAGGGTGGTCTGGATCTCCCTAATATTTGGTGGTACTATCAGGCAGCCCAGTTAGCACAAATATCAGCAAGATACTGCAGAGGACTCAAACTTGATTGAGTTGCTATAGAGAGGGGAGCAGGGGAGCACAATCGATAACCTGCTGTGGTGTAGTTCGAAAGCATGGCCCCCTTTCTCACTCAATGACCATATGCAACACCATACACAAACATCACAAGTTGATCTCTAATATGAGCCTTTTGGCTCATTTATTCAATAACCCTGCCTTTTTGCCCAGCATGAATATTCATGCCTTCCGTTGGTGGTTGAACAAAGGCTTATTCCGAATAGGACATTTTCTTAATTCTATGGGCCCAATCTCCCTGAGCTACTGCACCAGCCAACTAGAAATGCCCGTCTCTGAGAGATTCAGGCTCACCCAAATTAGGCACTCAACTTGATTTGGTCAGATAGAATGGAGCCCCCCAAATCTACTCTCTATGAACAATGGTGCGCTAACCTTATGGAACAGAGGGGTTATCTCGATCATATATGCAGTGGTGGCATACAGAGATGACAAGCCTTCCTACGTCTGGGTGTGGGAACATGATGTGGAGATTTAATGGGACAGCAATACTTGTTTTCAGGCTTTACAACGCCCTTATAAAGGTATCCTCAATGTATCACTAATTGAAGCAAATGTTACACTACTTACCAGATGGTACTACGTTCCTACTAGATTGGCAGTAATGTATCCAGATGCCTCTCCCCTATGCTTTATAAACTGCAATCTAGTGGGATCCATGTTTCATGTCTGGTGGTCCTGTCCCCATGTCAGGACTTACTGGAACAAAGTATTTCATCTCCTAAGGAAAATTTCTGGAGCAGCAATACCTCAAGATCCCACTATCTCTCTCCTGAATCATAGAGTGGAAGCAGTACACAAGCCCATGCTCACTTTAGTTTTTTTTTTATCCTCTTGGGTGCCAAGATTACACTTTCTGGGGCTTGGAAAAAGCCTACTCATTTATGGCAGCAAAGAGGAAAATATCCTGGATTATGATGTAAGAGTATTTAGTAGCTAAGCTTCAGGATAAAGTACCTAAGTTTGAGGGCATTTAGGAACCCTGGGCAAACTATTCTGGCATTTCCCTATGTCCGGGCATCTCACCAGACTCTTACGACCTCCCTAACTTCCTAACTTCATCCTCAGCTCCTCTCTCTTCCCCTTCCTTTCTCTCTTCTGCTCGCTTGGAAGCATGTTGGTGCCTCACGCTTCTACTTCTTTCCCACTTTTTACACCCACAGACTCTTATAGTTTACATTTAAAAAGGAGCTGTTGTCTCCCAGAGCAGGACCTATATATTGTAAGGGTATGGTTTGGGAGTGGGGGGATCTGGTCTCCGAGTCACAGGGAGGTGACCTCAAACTCACAGTTCGATCCCATGGGGGTGATGTGTGGTTTCTTTCTGGGGCAGAGGGATCAAGGAATTTCATCCACTCATTTAGCAGTAATTTGATAGGCCACTCTGGGTTAAAAACTCTGGGTATTGACCTCCAACTAGAGATCTGAACATCATCATTGCTCCTGTTTCTTATCTAAATTATACCTGATCTATTTCTTAAACTCAGATGTAACCACATTATCTTTTGCATTAGATGTTCCAGCTTGCACTCTGTTGTAGTAATACTGTGAAGCCTTGCAGGCTGAAATGTCACTTGTACATTGTTACTTTTTCTATATGAAAATTCAATACAAATTTTTGAAAGTAAACTGGACCTGGAAAATTTGCTGATGAAGGAACAGCATCTGGAAAGGGCATACCAGTTCAGCAGCATGCCCTAGAATTATCAGTGGAAACTCTGGACATCGCTGCCCCCAAAGCTGAAGTGCTGACAACAGGGCAGAACTTTGCTAACCTTTGTCCAGCACTGATAACATCTTCTGGGTTCTATGGACAGTAGATGGTGAACCTCTATCCCCAGCACCAGTTCCAGAGACTGGAGATTTAATAGACCTCTCTGCCGAGGAAGAACAACCTGGTGAACCTCCAGCAGAAGGGCTGGCATCAGGGCCAAACATCACAGAGCTCTGCCCAGCAGCAACAGCAGCTTCAGCCTCCCTTAGAGAAGAGTCAGTAAGCCTTTCTCCCACAACACTGACAGAGACATGGGGTTTTCTGTCAGCAGCATCTATGGAGTTACCAGAAACTTCTCCAGCTGAAGCACTGACAGATGGACAGAGGGTCCAAGACCTCTGCCCTACACCTGCGGCGATTACAGAGGCCCAGGGTGAGAAACAGGGTGGTCAGGCCCCAGCAGCAGATCAAGATCCAGGGGGAGAAGGGAGAGGATGTGTTCACCCTCCAACAGTCTTTCCTCCCCCACAAGGAAGCGCTCCTTCCTCCCCTGCAAGGATCCGTGCACCTGGAAGACAGTACCAGAGACATGTTGTACTATGAACTAACTTCGGAGTCAACTCGTCTGGAGTCTCCTCCTGTGTTGGTCTGCTGTGGAAAGGGGAGAGATGTGACCCAGAAACCCTGACTCTCTTGGAGAGTTTGCAAAACCCTTGCTTCACCTCCTATGTCTAAGTTACCCTGTGTCTATTATGGGCACAGGGTGAGTGAAAACCCCAGTCTGATCTGCACTAATCGGACTCACTGTACAACCACACTGAAATGTTGTATTAGTATTATATATATATATATATATATATATATATATATATATATATATATTCTCATACTGTTGTGGACTGTTTGCTGGGTCGTTTGGGGTGTGGCTGTATTCCATTGTTCTATTGTGTCTGTCTGCCTTGTGTGAACAGTATTATGGTATAAATATATTTGCTGTGAGGGAGGGGGAAATTTCTCTAACAGCTATCCCTCCTGATTGAACAGTCTACCCCACCCTGAATGCAAAGGGGGTGGGGATTGTCCTGAGTGTTACCTCTGTGTACCTGTGTTTCAATAAACAGTTCATGTTCCAGCTTTGCAACTGAGCTAGTCTCATCTGGTTCTTAGTTACAATATTCATCTGTAATATCTGATATCTATATTCAGACTGAAGCAAGCAGTATATGATGTAAGCACTCAAGTGGAGTGTGGGACTTTCATTACATTTTTCCACATGATGGTAGAGAGCTGAAATGGCCTTACATGAGAGAAAAATGTTTTGGAACTACCACTATGGTACAGCATATTCCACAAATTCACAAAAGGGGGCAGAATCTACAAGCTGAAAAGGCAGCGGTTGCAGTACTAGCAACTTGGCCAAGCTAGCATTTAGACGTTGAGCATGTAGATGGCCGGGACAGTATTTTTTTTATGCTTCAGCAACTGGGGAAGGAAAATTTGCCTGCTGATATCAACTGGTGGTGTACTGCTAGCAAATTGTCTGCAAATACTTGTGGCATCTATTGCAGGTTTTTGAGAGGACTGGAGATATAGTACGTATAGAAGGGGTTGAGATCACAGATGACGAGTAAGGAGAAGTCCACCTTTTTTTATGATGTGGGTCTTTTAGGAGCTGGATTGAAAACAGCAACGGTGTGATCTACTGCACTTGTGTCGATATAATTGAAATTGAAATTTTGGAAATCAGCTGGGAGTCAGCAATCCCCTGCACCTCTGTAGCTCTGTGGTATGATGCAATAGAGTGGCTACCCTTAAGCCAGCCTCTGCAGGACATCTTGCCTAATTGGAGTTGTGCCTCCTCCTCACTTTCCTCCTCTCTTCTCTCAGGCACCCAAGTATAGTCAGTGAACTCATAATCCCCTCCCTCCTCATCACTGGAGCAAACTTGGCAGTATGCTGCAGCTGGAGGAACATGGCTGCTATTTTCTTGTCCTTCAGTGGCACCCCCTCTTTCTACACTAACGTTACTCCCTTCCTCAATCTGGGGACCAATATCGGAACCTTCAAATTGCTGCGCATCCTCCATCAGCAGGTAACCGACACTATTGCCGAATAATTCTGGTGACTCCTCCATGCATGATGGTGGGGCTATGGAAGGAGTAACTGTGGACAAGGAGCCGGTGGAATAGGCTGCTTTGGCAGCTGTGTTGGAAGGCAAACAAGTATGAGCACGTGTCACAGAGAATGAGGACAGCTTTGTTATCCACTCCACCAACTATTCTGCATGCTGTGGCTCAATAACATGGCCAGCAGCAGAAAAAAAAAGAACAAACTTGACCCGCCTACAGAGGATGCACCTTGTCCACCACCACCACTTTTCACTATAGACACAGAGGCTTCTTGCCCTCTTTTAGTGGTCTGTGAGCGTCTGCCTCTCCTTGGTGGCTTTCCAGACATGATGGGGATTTTTTTTCCACACCACACTACACTGTATTATATACTGTGTACACTGTCTGAAGTGTATTATGTACTGTACATTGGCTGCACTGTATTACATGCTATGTACACCACCTGAAGTTTATTAGAAACTGTACACACTGTATTATATACTGTGCACACTGCCTGTACTGTATTATGTACTGTACACTGCCAAATGCACTGTATATATAGTCTACACTGAATGTTGAATATATATATATATATATATACACCCGTCTGAAGAGTATTAGATACTGTACACCACCAAATACACTGTATATATAGTCTACACTGAATGCAGAGTATTGGGGATGATGACAGTGCACTGCTGTATGATTATTGGCTAAAGCATGCCCCTGACCTGCATGCTTTGGCCAATCACAGCCCGCTCTGCTAAGAGAGCCATAATTGGCCAAAGGCAGGGTGCCTTTGACCTATCATGGCTTGGGGGGACAAAGTCCACGCCCCACACTATATAACGCTGCTTACAGTACCGGCCATGTGTAGTGTTGTTGGCGTGGACAGAGAGACAGATAGATAGCTTGAGTTAGAAAAAGCAGGCAGGTTATTCAGTTAGTGGCAATGTATTTGATATATAGTATATATACAGTCAGACCAATCTATATATATATATATATATATATATATACATACTCTGCATTCAGTGTAGCCTATATTTTCAGTGCATTTGGTGGAATGTCAGGAGAGTCAGACGCTCACAGGCCGCTAAAAGAGGCCAAGCAGCCTCTGTGTCTACAGCCAACATGGTGGTCGTGGACATGGTGCATCCTCTGCAGGTTGGGGCACGCTTGTCCTTTTTTTCTGATGTTGGCCGTGTTATTGAGCCACAACATGCAAAAGAGTTGGAACATGTTCTGCTGCGAACTGAACCAGGGAGGGGGGTGTTTGGCTTTTCCCAACAGAGTGTATATATATATATATATATATATATATATATATATATATATATATATATATATATATATATATATATATTGTGACGGCATGCGAGGTGAGGTTGTCGATAATCAATATATTTCACCTCGCATTTGTTCTATTGTCAGAGACTGAACCAGAATCCGGCCCAGATTTTTCTAGCCTCTGTGGCAGGCTTGGTTCCAGGTCTTGTGGTCCACTTGAGTCCATGCTCAGGTGGACTTTAAATGACCAAGAAGAGAGCACAGCGATGCTCTGGCTTGAGACTCAGAAGGGAATCTGAGAGAGAGGAGCCTTGTTCGTTTGGATTCAAAACAAAGGTTTGCTTTACCTCATGTTTTGTGGGTGCCGGGGACCAGCCCCACACCGTATAGAGAGCAGTGTACTGTTTAGTTTAGCACCTGACGGCAAGGATTTGTTTTACTGTTTTGTTTATTTTTATGAAACTGCCGGTACGCTGACCTTCCTTTCAAGAGAAGGTGATCCCCACAAGCTAATTTCCCCACAATATATATATGTATATATATATATATATATATATATATATATATATAGTGTGGGGCATCTACTTGGCCCCCTGAGCACCCTGCCTTTGGCCAATCATAGCTCATACAGCAGAGCACGCTGGAATTGGCCACAGCATGCAGGTCAGGTGCATGCTTTGCCAATCCTCAGACATCAATGCACTGCAATCTCGCAGTGCATTATGAGGCATTCTGCGGAGCGCAAATTTACAGAGAAATACCCCATAATGTTTGGAATTAGGCGAACGGGCTAACACCCGATGATTGAGTCGAATTTACATTTAACTCGAGCTGCAGGATCATACCTACTGTCAAGGTCACACCCCTACTTGTTTAACACCCACCCTGTCAGTGCAGCCTCATCAATGCAGCCCCATCAGTGCACCATATTAGTGCTGCCTTATCAGTGGTGATCAGTGCAGCCTCATCAGGGGCCATCAGTACAGCCTATCAGTGCCCATCAGTGCAGGATATCATTTCTACCTTATCAGTGCAGAATATCAGTTCTACCTTATCAGTGCAGCCACATCAGTGCAGCTTATCAGTGTCACCTCATCAGTGGCCATCAGTGCAGAATATTAGTTCCCATTAGTGCCCATCAGTGCAGAATATTAGTGCAGTCCCATTAGTGCAGAAAATCAGTGCTGCCTTATCAGTGCAGCCTCATTAGTGCCCATCAGTGTCATTTATATGTACCCATCATTGCCGCCTCATCAGTGGCCATCAGTGCCACGTCATCAGTGGCTATCAGTGCAGCTGCAACCTATTAATGCCCATCAGTGCAGGTTATCAGTATCGCCTCATCAGTGGCCATCAGTGCAGCCTTATTAGTGCCCATCAGTGCAGCCTTATGTCACTGGATTAGTAAGATTACTCATATCTTGTAAGATATTCGGTATTATGTATGATGCAATTCAATATGCTCGCTCAAGCAATGACAATGATGTTTAAAGAAATTAAATGAATTATATTGAAGTTATGCCATACTGGGGGCTCTGGAGAAAGTTACATATCATAGCCCGGGAGAAAGTTACATATCGTAACTTCCTCCCAAAGATGCCGCAGAGGTGGTTAATGCCCCACTTACTAGTATTGACGGCTGTCAGATCAGTTGCATAAAGTGCAGCATTTCAGTCCAAACGTCCTTCCTGGCTGGCATTATAATACTGGCAGGCAGCAGTGTGGCCGCTTTATGGGGGCACCAGACTTATTTGCATCCTGGACCCTTGCCCCCCCCCCCCCCCGGCCCATTCAGCCCCATAAGACTGGCACTACACTAAAAGTGTAGCACAAGCCAACAGGGACACTTTTCATGCGGGAGACCGAAGGAGGCTGTTTTTTTTTGTATGTGTTGGGTGGCTTTTTGGCCACCCCCCTGCAAAGTGCCTGGGCCTTGTCAGCCTAGGCCAAGATACAGCCCTGGACTACAGTTCTCATGATTCTTAGACAAGTTTTTGTAAGAGAGAGGAGTTCAATATGTCCCATCATAGACAACAACTATGGCAATTATTGTTTCATAATATGTCTTGCTTCCTGCAAGTGTGTTGTTGGTTATGTGCTGTTAGAATACGAATATATCTAATAAAATCAATACATAAGCATTCCACTGACTGTAATACCAATGCCAAAACAATATAGAAAAATAAAATTCAAATTCAAATAAAAATAAAAATGTATAAGTGTACTTCTTCCAAAGTGGTAAAGTATACAAATCTGATGAAAACACTAAGCATAACTAAAGCTGAATATTCCATACATTTGTGTCAACATATCAGATAGTGACAAATATAGTATACAGTGCTTGTGCACATAAAACCTAAAAATAAACAATTAGTGCCGATAATATACAGTATATCCACGAATATATTATGGCTGCTGTATAAGAAACAAAATAATACAATTATGCAAGTCCACAAAATAATATTAATCAATGCAGTCTGTTGTCATGCTTAAACTGGACAGGGTATCCCATCACCATGTAGAGAACATGGAATTCTGGGTGATGTCTCTTCTTTCCCATATGGTGCAACTTAGATTCCTAGCCTCTCACCTTACTGCTGTAGGGTCACAGCATTTAATAGTATTTATTCCTGGTGCTCCGTGTGCCTCAGCTCACCTCTAGGTGTCCTCCTCTGGTCTGCCTGGATTATGGCTCTCTATGATAAAGTGGTGTCTCCTTTTATGTAATACTGGAAGTCCCACTCAATGTCCGTTTTAGTTATATAGGTAAAAAAGACTCTCCATGGTGTGATAAAGTTTTTCAAAAGGTTTATTAAATTAAAAGCAGCTAGTTTTACTCACTTTAAAAAAAAAAAAACAGTGCACATAGTCCACAAGTATAGATTTTGTACCGCCTCGTCACTTCGGGTATGCCTCTGCTCACACCCTACACATTTTGAGGCCGGTAACACTCACGCTTGTCTCGCACTTCCTTCTCACTGGTAACACAACGAATCCCGGCACACGAGCCCCCAAAATGTTACCGGCCTCAAAATGTGAATTAAGAGAGCCGATGATTGTAGACGCGATGAGATAAGGTGATCAGCTTGGCGTGGACTGCAAAGAATCACACAAACAGCATGAGATATGACCACTGACTTTATGGCTGGAAGTAGTTTAATTTTTACATAACAATACATCTTTTACATTTTTATAGTCACATGTTTATAACCATTAACAATATATATAATACAGATTTTAACTAAAGTATTTTAAAACGTAGTTATAACAATGAACATTACTAAATTTAATAACATATATCCCTGTTATTCAGTGTTATAGATAATTATCTTTATCTCTCTGGTACACTTTAAGTGTGCAATAATCATACTGGCAATGCATTGCTTTAATACAAATATTTTCATAGTAGTACTCTTTTTTAACCACTAGATGGTGCACATTGCATGTCTGTATGATGCAATACATAAGCTTTACATACAATAGGTTTTTTTCTATATTAAATAACAGAAAACATGTGCTTCTATAAATCTATGCCATTTTCAATAAATCAGGTTTAAATATACCTATTTAGAAAGGTTTAGTGTTTATCATAGACATTTGTTCTGACTAATGCAGTATTTTCATGTTCTTATGCACTTTTCACTTGTTTCTGACACATGCTGTTCTAAACTTCTAATTACAGCAAAACTATAGCATACAATCTGCTGAGACTTTTTCTGCATCTGCTCAAGATGTTTAGGAATCTTTCTATCACAGGTTAATACAGATTAGGAACGATTTAGAGTACATACCTGCAAAGAATCACACAAACAGCATGAGATATGACCACTGACTTTATGGCTGGAAGTAGTTTAATTTCCAGTCACATGGTGTGTGGCCTTATATAGACTCTGTTTGTGTACCTTCTCTGCCATCTACTGGTTATTAACAGAATAGAAGGGAGATGTTTAGAAATATAAAAAAAAATGAATATGTACTTTGCTTTGGGGTGTCTGTTTTGTGACCATATAAACCCCAGTCCGTCACATGAGCCTGCTACAGAGCTACAAGGAGAGTCCTGAGTGTCGTCTGCCTTGTGAGTGCAAGTCTTCAGATTGCAACAGAGATGGCGTCTCCACGTCGTGCGCTGATGTGGGATATCCAGAAACAAATTCATCTGCTTAATGAAGAACAGCTGCATAGCCTCGCTATTATGCTGGAAGATGAAAGAGACGTGGACGTTCCATCAGTGACTGGTACCAACGAAATGGAACTTGTTGAATTTATTGAAGACTACTTGAGAAGTGATCAGCTGGAAAAGTTGGAAGATCAAGGTATGTCTTACCTACTCATCATCCAAGACAAGATCAATGAACTAAAACTTAACAAGGAAAGTACACCAACTGTGGACATTGCAACCGCTGCAAAAAAAATAAGTAGTGGGACTGCAAGGACTGAACAGGTATCGGAGGTGGTGAGATTAACTGATGTTGTTGCTTTATTGCCACGTAGAGAATTTAAAATGCATGGTGGTGTAATTTCAGATCATGATTCGGACATGAGTTACAGTAGCGTGTGCAGACAAATTGACGAGGGTCTAACAGAAAAATTCCCTGAATCTGAAACTATACGCACAGTGTTGAGAATAATCAAACCTGGTAATTTTAAAGATATGTTGACTGACAAAGATGATCTTACTGTTGCTGAATTGAAAAAGTTTTTGAAGTCACATATGAGAGAACTAAGTGGTAATGAGTTATTTCAGGACCTTAGCAATGCTACCCAGCAAGAAAGAGAAACAGCACAATAATTTGTTTACAGGCTAGTGGGGTTAAAACAAAAAGTTCTGTCTACATCACAACATGATAGGCGAGAGCTTAGCTATGACAAAAAACTGGTGCAACTTGCTTTTCCTTTAACTCAATAAACGCTTTTAATGTGTAAAAAAAAAAAAAAACTGGTGCAAGGCATATTCCTTCATACACTGTATCAGGGACTAAATGAGAAAAATTCTAATGTTAGACGAGAAATCAAGCCTTATGTGTCTGATTTGACAGTAACGGATGACTTTATCATAGAGCAAGTCACCAGATCAGTTGATGAGGAAACAGAAAGGCAGAGACGCTTAAACAGTGCACCTAAACATAAACCTCTTACTGTTCATTCATCCCAGACACCAGGGAATAGCAAAAAAGACACCTTCCAAAAGGGAGTTGAGGGAGATGCTAGAGCAAATCACACAGCATTAATGGAACTAACAACACAGGTCTCTGCTCTCACAAAGAACCTGGAAAAGATGATGAAGCTAACTCCTCTTGTTGGAAACCAAATGACTAAGCCACTAACCAATGTTCAAGTTCCAGATACAACTCACTGCAAGCCCAGGTGTGATGATTGCATTAAACGAGAGAGTCAGAACTGCTACCATTGTTTCTACTGTGGTTGGACAGGACACAGAGCGGTTGATTGCTTGAAGAAAAGAAGGCAGTCGGGAAACGACAGACGGTCACTGGGAAAGGGACAACCAGTGACCACCTCAAATGATCTGTCCCATGCTAAGGTAAACAGGGTATTCACCCACCGGTCAACTAGAACACTCCCAAAAGAGAATGGATTCTCCAAACAACACGTAGCACAATTAATTGGAGGAAAATGCCTACTGTCATGTCGGATTAATGGTGTTCCGGTTGACATGTTGATGGATACAGGGGCTCAGGTCAGCATTGTCGGGAAGGCATGGTTAGAAAAGTTTCTACCCAGCGTCTCCATTAGGCACATACAAGATTTACTTTGTGATGACAACTTATCCATTACAGCTGCAAATGGTTCTATCATTCCATTCATCGGGTGGATTGAAGTCTGCCTGGAATTCGAAAGTAGTGGACATGGAAACTTAGCCATTTATGTGCCAATGCTGGTGAGTGACTGCTGTAATGACAATCCAATTCTTGGGTTTAATGTTATCGAAGAATTAATCAGAGAAAACCGTGACCGACCAAACAGCACCCAAAACTTGACTATCTTGCTGAGTGAAGCTATGAAAGTAAGACAGAGTGTAGCGAATAACATTGTCAATGCTGTCAGTCAAGCAACTGACCCAGGAGAAATATTCCATAGTCGTATGGTCAAAGTGGGGAAGAAGGGACTCCAGATTAAAGGAGGCGAGCTCTGTTAAGTCAAATGCAGAATTAGAGCGTGGCCGAAAGGAGGAATCATGCCATTTGAACCACTTCCCGAATATCCAGTTGAGGAAGGACTTGAACTATTTCCTTCAGTGGTAGATGTGCCAGATGGGTTCTCTAAACTGGTGAAGATACCTATACTGAACCGTGCTCAACATGACATCTACCTTCCACCCAGAACAGTATTGGGTACCATTTCTCCAGCAGCTGAGATTCTACCATTGTCTCCAAACAAAGACGATGGAAAGGGAATTTATCAGAAGAAAAGGGTGTTTCATGTAAACCAGTTGAATCAAGTGGACACTGGAAATCAGCTACCCACTAACAAATCTGTTAAGTGGCACCCACCTGTCAATTTGGAAGATCTCTCAGAAGAAGAACAGGAGATAGCGAGACAAATGTTATATGATGAATCAGATGTCTTTGCTCGAGATGAGGGAGACATAGGATGCATCCCTAACCTGAAACTGAGGATAAATCTGAAAGATGAAACTCCTGTCCAGAATCGCTACAATTCGATACCGAAACCCCTATACAAAGAAGTGAAAGAATATATCCAAAACCTTCTTGACCGAGGTTGGGTAACAAAATCTTCTTCCGCGTACTCATCACCAGTTGTTTGTGTTCAAAAGAAGGACAGTAGCCTACGACTATGTGTTGACTTTAGGGAGTTAAATCGAAAGACTATCCCAGATAGACATCCACTACCCAGAATACAAGATCTGCTGGATAGCTTAGGAGGATTTACGTGGTTCTCAATCCTGGACCAGGGTAGTGCGTATCATCAAGGCTTTGTGCATGAAGACTCCAGACATCTGACGGCTTTCAGCACCCCCTGGGGACTCCTGGAGTGGAACCGTATTCCATTTGGATTAACGAATGCCCCAGCAGCTTTTCAGAGATGCATGGAGAATGTATTAGAGGGCATCAGAGACAAATGTTGTTCTCCATACTTGGATGACGTACTTTGCTACTCCAAAACTTTTCAGGAGCATGTCAATGATATTAGGCAAGTGCTTAGTCGAATGCGTGAGCATGGTATCAAACTTAGACCGAAGAAGTGTGAACTCTTTAAACGACAGATTCGATACCTTGGACGAATGGTGTCAGAAGAAGGCATAAAAATTGACCCAAAAGATCTTGAAGCGGTATTACATTTGAAAAGGAAAGAACCAAAAAACAGTGGGAGGAGTCAGATCTTTGTTAGGATTCCTGAGCTACTACAGGTCCTTCATTCAAGATTTCTCTCGACTTGCTAAACCACTGTATGAACTTTTGCAGAACACTGAGAAAGAATCTGCTACATCCATCCCCAAAAACAATCGGATGGAATCTATGAAGAAAAACGGGAACAAAGCACAAGTGCCATCTAAAACACTGATTCAATGGACACCCAAACATCAAGCTGTGGTATCCAGACTGGTGGACATGCTAACCAATCCACCAATTCTAGCATACCCTGATTTTGACTTACCCTTCGTCTTACACACTGATGCTTCCAATGAAGGCCTAGGTGCTGTACTATACCAACGACAAGGAGAAAAACTTTGTGTTATTGGGTTTGGCTCCAGATCATTGACTCCAGCAGAGCGCAATTACCATCTTCACTCTGGTAAAGTTTTTAGCTCTCAAGTGGGCAGTCTGTGACAAATTCAGGGATTACTTGTACTACGCTCCAACATTCACCGTTTACACAGACAACAACCCATTGACATATGTATTGAGTACTGCCAGACTGAATGCTGTGGGTCATCGCTGGGTTGGCGAGTTGGCTGATTTCCACTTCGATATCAAGTACAGGCCAGGTAAACAGAATGCAGACGCAGATACACTGTCACGATTTCCGGTGGAACTCACGAAGAATCTGAGTGAGTACACAGAGCTTGTACCATCTGAGGTTGTGTCAGCTATGTGGCAAGGGAGCAAAGCTGTTGACGAAGAAGAGGCATTATGGGTGGCTTCATTGACTCTTCACTCAGAAAGTGATGTGGCCGAAGAATTGCTGAAAGGACAGACAATCTGCCCAATGACTCAGGAGAATATCAGAGCATTACAACAAGACGATACCAACATTAGAGAAGTGGTCTGGCTAAAGGAGAACGACTGGATTCCAAACCACAAAGAAAAGGAGAGTATGACCAGCAAAACAAGACGTTTGATACATGAATGGAATAAACTCAGAGTCGATGAAGGAATCCTCTACCGACACTCTGGAACCCGAAAACAGCTAGTTCTACCAGAAAAGTTAAAACCATTGGTCTTAAGAAATCTTCATGATGACATGGGTCACATTGGTACTGACAAAGTAACCCACCTAGCACGTGAACGATTTTACTGGCCATTTATGCAAAGAGACATTGATGAATATGTGCTGAAGAAGTGCAGCTGCATCAAACGAAAGCGTCCAAATATCACCGAAAGAGCACCTATGGGTTTGATTACTACCAGTTCACCTTTGGAGTTAGTATCCATTGATTATCTTCACTTTGAGAAAAGCAAAGGAGGATATGAGTATATACTTGTAATAGTTGACCATTTCACACGCTTTGCACAAGCGTATCCAACTAAGAACAAATCTGGAAAAACGGCAGCAGAAAAGATCTTTCAAGATTTCATACCACGTTTTGGCTATCCAGAGAAACTCCACCATGACCAAGGAAGAGAATTTGACAACAACTTATTTCAGACATTGCAACGATTGGCAGGGATTTCTCATTCAAGAACTACTCCATACCATCCACAGGGTAACCCAGTGGAGAGACTGAACCGTACTTTGTTACAGATGCTTCGCACCTTAGAGGAAGAGAAAAAGTCAGATTGGAAAGAACATCTTCCACATATGGTTCATGCATATAATTGCACCAGGCATGAAGCCACAGGATACTCGCCATTCTTTCTATTGTATGGAAGATCTCCTTGTTTGCCAATTGACCTAATGCTCAACCTAAATTTGGAAAAGGAATCAGAAAGGCAACCAATATTTACTCAGAAATGGGCATCTAGAATGCAAGAAGCTTACAAAATCGCATCCGAGAATAGCAAAAAATCATCTGCTAAAGGGAAGAAGTACTATGACAAACAGATAAAAGGAGCACCTCTTCAACCGGGTGATCGGGTCTAAGTACGAAATCTCTCTGAAAGAGGAGGACCTGGTAAACTTCGTTCATACTGGGAAGAATCAGTACACAAAGTGGTAGAAAGAATCAAAGATGGGCCTGTGTACAAAATTCAGCCTGAAAGTGGTAAAAAGACTATTCGAGTACTGCACAGAAATCTTTTACTACCAGTAAATGACCTACCAATTGAAGGACACATTCCAAGAGTACCGATGAAACAAAGACAATCAAGTAACAGAAAGGATGCCAGAATGGATGTGGACCAGGAGGAGGAATGTTCAGATGAAGAAAGATGGTATTATCCTTATATACCAGAGACTACAGAAAGTCATGATTGCGTTGTGTCTCAACCAAACTCTCAAAACGTACAGAAAATCCCATTAAGAGTTTCTGCTGAGGAGTTCTATCCTACAACTACCACACCCAATCTTGAACAAGAACAAAATGATGGAACAGTAGTTGGCGACCAAATCTGGGCTACAGACATGGTGGGACTAGACACTGCAGAATTACCCTCATTAAGTCAAGACTTACCTGTGAACCAAGATATGCAAATGGAGAATGATGTTGATGGAGAAGACTCAACTCCTGTCAGAAGATCTACCAGACAAGCTAAGCCTAAAGAGATCTTTACATATGACACACTAGGTCAGCCAAGATACATACCAAGTCAGATTCACACCATACAAACTCACACAATGCTAGCTACTCCCATGACATGCCAGGTAGTTAACGTAGCTCCTTGGTGGCAACAAGTACCTATTTGGGTTACTTAAATCACTAAATAGTGTTCAGATACCAATTGAGTTTAATGGCGGGAGCCATTAACAGAAGGAGGGGAGAGTGTGACGGACTGGGGTTTATATGGTCACAAAACAGACACCCCAAAGCAAAGTACATATTCATTTTTTTTATATTTCTAAACATCTCCCTTCTATTCTATTAATAACCAGTAGATGGCAGAGAAGGTACACAAACAGAGTCTATATAAGGCCACACACCATGTGACTGGAAATTAAACTACTTCCAGCCATAAAGTCAGTGGTCATATCTCATGCTGTTTGTGTGATTCTTTGCAGGTATGTACTCTAAATCGTTCCTAATCTGTATTAACCTGTGATAGAAAGATTCCTAAACATCTTGAGCAGATGCAGAAAAAGTCTCAGCAGATTTTATGCTATAGTTTTGCTGTAATTAGAAGTTTAGAACAGCATGTGTCAGAAACAAGTGAAAAGTGCATAAGAACATGAAAATACTGCATTAGTCAGAACAAATGTCTATGATAAACACTAAACCTTTCTAAATAGGTATATTTAAACCTGATTTATTGAAAATGGCATAGATTTATAGAAGCACATGTTTTCTGTTATTTAATATAGAAAAAAACCTATTGTATGTAAAGCTTATGTATTGCATCATACAGACATGCAATGTGCACCATCTAGTGGTTAAAAAAGAGTACTACCATGAAAATATTTGTATTAAAGCAATGCATTGCCAGTATGATTATTGCACACTTAAAGTGTACCAGAGAGATAAAGATAATTATCTATAACACTGAATACCAGGGATATATGTTATTAAATTTAGTAATGTTCATTGTTATAACTACGTTTTAAAATAATTTAGTTAAAATCTGTATTATATATATGGTTAATGGTTATAAACATGTGACTATAAAAATGTAAAAGATGTATTGTTATGTAAAAATTAAACTACTTCCAGCCATAAAGTCAGTGGTCATATCTCATGCTGTTTGTGTGATTCTTTGCAGTCCACGCCAAGCTGATCACCTTATCTTATCACGTCTACAATCATCGGCTCTCTTAATTCACATTTTGAGGCCGGTAACACATGCACCACGTGGCTTCATCAGTGGTTAATGGATGGCATAGGACCTGTCCTTAAATAATGTGGTAATAATCATTATAGCAGTGGCCATTTTCTAGTAGCTCATAGCTCAAATCTATTGTGGCTGCCATTCTCCTGTGGCCTGGAGCTATAGTGTATTCCTAGTGTTGTTTTGATGTTAACGGCGGCCATTTTTTTGGAGACAACAGAACGTACTTGCCGTCTCCAGTATTCTATGACTAGTGTGTGTAGCGGGCATGTTTCAATGGAACAAATCCAAATAAGTGGTATATATGAACGTGTATGTGCCTAATCACCCAAGGGACAATAAGGGGCATGTCTAAAGGCATAGTCAATAAAAATTGAATATTAGAAAACTGGACTAAAAAAGAATTTGGATTAAAAGACAAAAATGGCAAGCTCAAGGACATAGTAAATGCTGCATATCACAACTTCATACATTTTAAGACAAATATGAAAATATCTTAAAAATGTATATAAAAAGGAAAAAATATATAAAAAATGTAAAAAATGTAAAAAAAAATTGAAAAAATGAAGGATGGGTGGAGGCTTGGCGACCGAGCTCCAAGATGGATACTTGAAACAGGAGCTCCGCTAGGCATCAGAGAAAATCTGTCCATATCCAAGCCCACTTGCTCCATCGACGGCCATTCACAGTGCCTTTAGCCTGCCAAACCATCCAGGAAAAATGAGGCGCAGGAAGAACCCACTACAGCCGCTCAAAATGCTGGATTTCTTCTCAGCACACTAGTGTGGGCTACAACAAAATGGCACCGGTGCCTGGAAACAACAGCCGGAGCACAAGACTTCGATGCACAACAACGGGGGGGGGGACATCCACTGCATCTTCCACAGCCAGTGAGTCCTCCTCTGGAGCATCCAGCCCATCCATGAGAAGCCCAGCAAAGTCTAAACTAAGAAGGCACTCTACAGCTAGGCCGCAAGCTGACACGGGCATGGAGGTAAGCGGGCCACAAAATGCTGATACCTCTCAAGATACACCCTCCAGCGATCCCATAGCAGAATTCCCCACATCAGAAAGGCCCATTTCTGACACAATGCTAAAAGAAATGTTACTGTCCCTAAGAGCCTCACTGCAATCAGACATGGTCAAATGGATTAACAAGTGTCAGAGGGAAGACCAAGCTATGGGACCCAGGGTAGATAAAGTTGAAAGTAAGAAAGATGAGTATGCATCATCATACAATGTGCTAGTTGATGCCCATACAGCTCAGGGGGGTGAAATCACAAGGCTGAGAGGCAAAGTCGCAGATTTAGAGGACAGATCCAGAAGGAACAACCTCAAAATTAGAGGCATACCAGAATCTGTCCCACTTAACCAACTCCTACAATATGCCCAAACTCTATTTTTGACTTTGGTCCCAACGCTGACACCACAAGACCTCCTAGTGAACAGAATCTATAGGGTCCCTAAACCTTCTTTTCCTCCTGAAGAAACACCAAGGGATGTATTATTAAGGATACACTACTACCACGTCAAGGAACAAATTCTACAAGAGTCGTGTAAACCTGACAGAATACCTCCACAATATGCCACTATACGCCTACTTCCTGACTTGTCCAGGCACACGTTGCAACGCTATATAAGTAAAAGAAAACATGAATCCAGTTTAATTAGTGATGAGAAAACTCAGCCACTATAGAGGGGTTACTGGTCCACTTGTTACAACGCCGCCGCAATCTGGCGACAATCACCAAGTCCCTAAGAAACCACAAGGTTCTCCACAAATGCAAATATCCTGCAACTCTCTTCAACCTGCATAATGGGACCACCACATCAATCAACAAGCTAGAAGAGGGGCTCACAGCCCTCACACAATGGGGCATGATCCCAGACCAGGCACCGTACCTGCTACCTTCATCAAGGCAAATGGAATGGCAAATGGTATCGTACAAGCGTACAAACAAGAAACACTCCGGTTGGAAGCTCACAACTGAACAACACAGGAACCCACTAAACTATCCAGTTATAGGGGTTAACAATACTTGTTTCTCCTTTTACCCTCCTAACACCAATAGCAGTTATGTCTGCACACGGATCAGTTACAAGATCCATTTATTATGTTCTCTCTTTTAATTTTACATGTTTTTTTGTTCCTTTCGTTATATATTCAATACACACAGTTCACTCCAAAGATACTATTACTCCTCCAATGAAGAAAACAAGACTCAAATCAACTTTCCATACTGCGATGATCTACACAAAGACCCTTGCAGTGAGTACTCACACCATTTATCCATACAGGAACATGCATTTAAACCAAAATGACGATTACATGCCTCTCTATTAATGCAAAGGGACTAAACCAGCCCACAAAAAGATTTTCACTGTGGAAAGAAGCATGTAAGCAGAAAGCGGATATCCTGTGCGTGCAGGAAACCCACTTTCAATTGACCAAAACTCCACAATACTCACATAGAGACTACCCACATGGATTTCTCACTTGCCCTCCCACCTACAGAAAGGGAGGGGTAAAGCAAGCCATCAAAAACTTGCTTTCTTTTCAACACAAGGAGACCATTGTTGATGAAGGAGGCAGATACATTATTGTTACAGAAGAAATCAATTCCAAACTATACACATTGGTAACACTGTATTCCCAAAACTCCCACCAACTTCAATTTATAAAGAAAGTAATAAAAAAAAGCCAACTCCATGAAATATAGGAAACATCTGGTCTGTGGAGACTTTAATATATTATCCAATCCAAAAATGGAATTTACCACAAGCAAACCCAGTGGCACAGCATCCCTTCGCAATCTACTACACACAGAAGATTTGTTTAACGCATGGAGATGCCCCCATGCCAATGAGAAGGACTACACCCTTTTCTCGCAGAGACATTGCTCATGTTCACATATAGATATGTATATTACAGAAAAATGGCTATTACAACAAATATCGGATGCTAAAATTCATGATATTATGTGGTCCGACCACACTGCAATATCTCTGTCACTTAGAGAACAGGGTGTCTCCTCTTCTTCTCCCAGAGGGAACACTTATCACAATATGATAAACATCTCAGGGGAGGCGCATGTGTGGCTTGCTAGGATGGTGGACGCTTAGGATCTGAGCTCCGGCCTCCGTCTGCATGTCCGAATCTCCCGCTCCGCTCCTTTAGCAGCCTCAGATCCGGAAGCTGTCTCATCTGCTAAGGGAACCTTCCAGCTACCCTCTGATCAGTATATGGGGAAGATCAGTGACCAGAGGCACATATACCAGAGCCAAGTTTCACAGTCGGTGACCTGGCCTGCCCAGTCCATGGATCGTTTCTGCCGTAGGCCACAATCCCCGGCCTTGAGTACACTGCCACCCACCTGACGGATACTATCCCACTGGTTGATCCATCTCTGTTTGCTGAAGAATTCTCACAGCACTCACCACACTCATAGCCACCTGCACCCCCTGCAATGTCATCACTAGGGATGAGCCGAACACCCCCCGGTTCAGTTCGCACCAGAACTTTCGAACGGACCCCGCGTTCGAAACAAACGCTAGAACCCCATTGAAGTCTATGGGACTCGAACGTTCGAAATGGAAAGTGCTAATTTTAACGGCTAATATGCAAGATACTATCCTAAAAAGGGTTTGGGGACCTGACTCCTGCCTCAGGGGACATGGGTCAATGCAAAAAAAGGTTTTAAAAACGGACGTTTTGGCGGGAGCACTGATTTTAATGACGATTAAAGTGAAAAAAAAAGTGAAATATTCCTTTAAATATGGTGCCTGGGGGTGTCTGTAGTATGCCTGTGAAGTGCCACGTGTTTCCCGTGTTTAGAACAGTCCCTGCACAAAATGACATTAAACGGAAATAACACCATTTAAAACTGCTTGCGGTTTTAATGTTATATCTGGTTCCTGCAATATGGTTGAAAATCATTCAGAAAAATGGCATGGGTAGCCCTCCCTGCCCATTACCAGCCTATTTGGGTCTTGTACGCATATTAAGGGGAACCCTGTACCCATATTAAAAAAAGGAAATGCGTGTGGCCCCCAGGCCCTATATACTCAGAACAGCAGTATACAGGCGGTGCAAACAAGACAGGGACTGTGTAGGTTTGTTGTGTTAAGTTGAATCTGTTTGTAATTTACAACTGGTACATTTTTAAAGTGTAGCTCCAGTCAAAAAAAACTATTTTTAAGCTTTTTGGAAAACATAGGGAAGGGTTATCACCCCTGTATAATTTGTTTTGTCGTCCATCTTTTTTCATCTCACTTGCTGCTGTCTGATGTTTGTAAGTTGGATGTTAGTAAGTAGGGGCCTGCCCTATATGCTCTGCAGAAATGGCGGAACAAGGTGTTGGTTTTGCCACAACATTGTAAGCCCTGAAAGTGACTCTTGGTGGGCGCTGGAGCGCCCTGCTGTGAACGATTATATCAATAATTGTAATTACATGCCATTGTTGAACAGTGGTAGAAAAATTGACCTTTGGTGGTTGTGGTGCTGGTGCCACAACACTATAAGTCCTCACCGTTACTCTAGGTGGGCACAGGAAGGGGCCCTCCTGTGAAATATTAGATCAAGAATTGTAATTACATGTCTCTGTTAAACAGGGGCAGAAAAATTGGGCCTTAGGCACTGGTGCCATCACACTGCAACCTCTGCCATATACTCTAGTTTTATTGCAGGAATTAGCCCTGCTGCAAAGCATTGCATCAAAAATTGTACTTAAACGCCCCTGTTAAACAGGGGCAGAAAAATTGGGCCTTAGGCACTGGTGCTGGTGCCATCACACTGCAACCTCTGCCATATACTCTAGTTTTATTGCAGGAATTAGCCCTGCTGCAAAGCATTGCATCAAAAATTGTACTTAAACGCCCCTGTTAATCAGGGGAAGAAAAATTGGGCCTTAGGCACTGGTGCTGGTGCCACCACACTCCAACCTCTGCCATATACTCTAGTTTTATTGCAGGAATTAGCCCTGCTGCAAAGCATTGCATCAAAAATTGTACTTAAACGCCCCTGTTAAACAGGGGCAGAAAAATTGGGCCTTAGGCACTGGTGCTGGTGCCACCACACTCCAACCTCTGCCATATACTCTAGTTTTATTGCAGGAATTAGCCCTGCTGCAGAGCATTGCATCAAAAATTGTAATTAAACGCCCCTGTTAAACAGGGGCAGAAAAATTGGGCTGCTGGCATCACCCAGAACCAAAAATGTTCTTCCAACATATCAGCGGAGGAGGAAGAGGATAGACAATCAACATAACAGGACAGTCACTCAGCATCAGCATAGGCAGTCTTGAAGGGATGTGGTATTTCAAAAAAAATTATTCGGTTACATCAGCTTCAGGTGCTTGGTAGCTGTGGGTGATCCAAGACTGATTCATCTTGATGAAGGTCAGTCGATCAACTGATTCGGTGGACAGGCGCACCCTGTGATCGGTAACAAAGCCACCAGCAGCACTGAAGGTGCGTTCCGAAAGAACGCTGGATGCAGGACAGGCCAGTAGCTCAATTGCATACTGTGCAAGCTCTGGCCAGTGATCCATCCTCAAGACCCAGTAAGCCAGAGGATTTTCAGTGGGAAAGGTGTCCAAGTCTGACCTTGCCCCTAGGTATTCCTGCACCATGTAAATTAGACGCTGGCGATGGGTGCTGGAACCAATCATACCTTGGGGCTGCGGACTAAAAAATTGTCTGAAAGCATCAGTCAGACGGCCACCTTCTCCACCGCTCCTTCTGACTGATGCCTCAGCAACACGTTGTCCAGGACCAGGAGTTTGTGACCTCCCAGTCTCTGGGAACGCGTTGCACAGAGCTTTCTGCAAGGCCTCCCGGAGATGTCTCATCCTCTGCTCCCTCTGCGATGGCAAGATAAGGTTGGCAACCATACCCTTGTACCGTGGATCAAGGAGAGTGGCCAGCCAGTAATGGTCCCTCTCCTTGATCCGAAGAATACGAGGATCCTTCCACAGGCTTTGCAGGATCAGGGAGGCCATGCAGCGTAGGTTAGCTGAGGCATTCGGTCCGGAGTCCTCTGGGTCACTAAGGACAACATGATCCGCAGCTACCTCCTCCCAGCCACGTACAAGTCCACGTGTTTCTTGGGACTGTAAATCATCCCTATAAGACTGCTGCTGCTGATGCTGATGCTGAGTGCCAGCCTCCACCTCCATGCTGACACAATCATCCTCCTCCTCCTCTTCCTCCTCCTCACCCTCTTCCTGTGTGATGGGTGGCACAGCAGGAACACTGTCTGGATAAAGGGGGCCTTGAGAGGCAAGGAAGTCCTCCTCTTCCTGCCTCTGTTCTGCCTCAAGTGCCCTGTCCATTATTCCACGCAGCGTATGCTCCAAGAGGTGAACAAGAGGTACAGTGTCACTGATGCATGCACTGTCACTGCTCACCATCCTTGTGGCCTCCTCAAACGGTGACAGGACAGTGCATGCATCCCTGATCATGCCCCACTGGCGTGGTGAGAAAAAACCAAGCTCCCCTGACCCTGTCCTGGTGCCGTAGTCGCACAGGTACTCATTGATGGCCCTCTGCTGCGTGTGCAGCCGCTGCAGCATGGCCAATGTTGAGTTCCATCTGGTGGGCATGTCACATATAAGGCGGTTCTTGGGCAGGTTCAACTCCTTTTGGAGCTCAGCCAGCCGAGCACAGGCATTAAATGATCGGCGGAAATGCACACAGACTTTCCTGGCCTGCTTCAGGACATCATGTAAGCCGGGGTACCTGCCCAAGAACCGCTGCACCACCAGGTTAAGGACGTGAGCTACACAGGGCACATGGGTCAGTTGTCCCTGTCGGAGGGCGGAGAGGAGGTTGGTGCCATTGTCGCAAACCACCATTCCTGGCTTAAGCTGGCGTGGCGTCAACCACCTCTCGGCCTGCCCCTGCAGAGCTGACAAAACATCCGCCCCAGTGTGGCTCCTGTCCCCCAAACAAACCAGCGCAAGCACGGCATGGCATTGTTTTGCCTGCGTACTTGCGTAGCCCCTGGAACGCCTACGGAGCACCGCTGGTTCTGAGGACAGAGCACTGGAAGAGGCCATGGAGGAAGAAGAAGAGGAGGGGGTGGAGGAGAGAGGTGTGTCACAACCAATAGTAGCATTTTGGAGGCGTGGTGGCGGAACAACCTCCAACACTACTGCACCTTGTCCTGGATCCTTCCCAGCAGCCAGAAGAGTGACCCAATGGGCCGTGAAAGACAGGTAACGTCCCTGTCCATGCCTGCTGGACCATAAGTCAGCGGTAATATGCACCTTACCGCTGACCGCCCTGTCCAGCGAGGCAAGGACATTGCCTTCCACATGCCGGTAGAGAGCCGGAATCGCCTTCTGTGAGAAAAAGTGGCGTTTGGGGGCCTGCCACTGAGGAACCGCACATTCTACAAACTCACGGAAGGGGGCCGAGTCTACCAACTGAAATGACAGCAGTTGAAGTGCTAGCAATTTAGCCAAGCTAGCATTCAACCGCTGGGCATGTGGATGGCTGGGAGTGAACTTCTTTCGCCGGTCCAGCAGCTGGGGCAGGGACATTTGCCTGCTATAATCGGATGTGGATGTACCACTAGCAGAGTTCCCGGAAGCACTTGGCTGTGACACACCTAATTCTACACCTTCATTCCTCTCAGAGCAGGTTTCAGAGAGGACTGAAGGTCTAGTGGGGTTGGAGATGCCAGCTGATGAGGAGCAAGGAGAGGTCCGCTTTGTTCTTTGGTGTGGGTCTTTGAGGTACGCTTGCCAACGAGCTGCATGGCAGGTCAACATATGTCTGGTCAAGCATGTGGTGCCCAAGCGGCTGATGTTTTGGCCATGTGAGATACGCTTGAGACATATGTTGCAAATAGCAGCGGTGCGATCTGATGCACTCGTCTCAAAAAAGGCCCACACCAAAGAACTTTTAGAATAACGCGCAGAGGAAGCGCTCTGCGCAGGCGGAGCTCTGCGGTGTGATTCAGTTGGTGTGCTGCCCCTAAGCTGACCCCCGGAGGGCATCCTGCCTCGTTGGACATGTGCCTCCTCCTCCTCCTCCTCCTCCTCCTCCCTCCTTCCAGGCACCCACGTGGAGTCAGTGCCCTCATCATCCCCTCCCTCTTCATCGCTGTAGCAAACCTGGCAGTATGCTTGAGCTTGTGGAACATGACTGCCAGATTGCTGTCCTTCTTGAGCATCCCCTCTCTCTGCGCTCACGCTACTGCCTTCCTCTAGCTGAGTGTCATCATCAGAGCCCACCAAACACTGGGCATCCTCCTGGAGCATGTACCCAACACTGAGCTCAAAGAGTTCAGGAGACTCCTCAGGAGGACGTGGTGGGTCTAGGGAAGGAGTCACTGATGATGACATTGAGAGGAGGGAAGAAGATGTGTTGACAGCTGCTTTGCTACTACCCTGAGACTGGGTGAGAGAGGATGAGGAGGATGAAGAGGGCTTGGTCATCCACTCTACCAAGTCGTTGGCATGTTGCGGTTCAACATGTCCAGCTGCAGAAAAGAAGGACAAGCATGTCCCATGGCCACGTGCTGATGACAATGCACCGCGTCCACGACCAGCACTGTTGTCTCTAGACACAGAGCCTGCTTGCCCTCTTTTATCGGCTCGCGCCTGTCTGCCTCTCCTTGCTGGCCTTCCAGACATGGTAATGGCCTGAAGGGAGTTGGGTAAAACAGTAGTTGGGTAGTTTATATTGTGCTGGAGGCACACAACACCCACTAACTCCTGCAGATGCCTTTTTTATAGAACAGCAGAGATAAAGGGGTATATACAGATGTATACTGTGCTGTGCTGGAAGCACACACAACTTCCAATAACTCCTGCAGATGACAATTGGGCCCAAATAGAGAACAGGTATGTAGGTGGATTATAGCTGTATGTACTGGGTACAGAGCACGCAGACAGCACGCACTATCTCCTAACACTACTGACTGCAAGCTCTATTATTAAAGATGGACCACTAGCTATATAGGTGAGGTGAATATCACGGTGTATACTGCGGTCAGGGCACGCAGACAATAACCAGAAAACAGCAGAGTTAAAGGGGTATATACAGATGTATACTGTGCTGTGCTGGAAGCACACACAACTTCCAATAACTCCTGCAGATGACAATTGGGCCCAAATAGAGAACAGCTATGTAGGTGGATTATAGCGGTATGTACTGGGTACAGAGCACGCAGACAGCACGCACTATCTCCTGACACTACTGACTGCAAGCTCTATTATTAAAGATGGACCACTAGCTATATAGGTGAGGTGAATATCACGGTGTATACTGCGTTCAGGGCACGCAGACAATAACCAGAAAACAGCAGAGTTAAAGGGGTATATACAGATGTATACTGTGCTGTGCTGGAAGCACACACAACTTCCAATAACTCCTGCAGATGACAATTGGGCCCAAATAGAGAACAGCTATGTAGGTGGATTATAGCGGTATGTACTGGATACAGAGCACGCAGACAGCACACATCTCCTAACACTACTGACTGCAAGCTCTATTATTAAAGATAGATCACTAGCTATATAGGTGAGGTGAATATAGTGGTGTATACTGCGGTCAGGGCACAGACAATAACCACTACACAAGAGCAAGATAGGAAATCAGCCAAAAACGATTGGTGTGTAACTGTGTTGAAGGTACACAGAACACCCACTGCTTCAGATGCCAACACACTACACGAGGCCGCCTCAAAGGTGGCCTTATATAGTGTGGGGCGTGCACTACACAGCCTGAGCTATGATTGGCCACAGGCAGGATGCCCGTGGCCAATCATGGCTCTCCTCGCTGCTGGCGCTGCGATTGGCCAAGCATGCGGGGTCACAGCGCATGCTTGGCCAATCATGAGCCAGCAATGCACTGCGCCATCGCAGTGCATTGTGGGCCACACGAATTTTGCCGCGAACGGCCCAAACGTTCGGAATTCGCCGAACGCCCGAACGACCATTGTTCGAGTCGAACGTACGTTCGACTCGAACACGAAGCTCATCCCTAGTCATCACCAGTGACAGTGGATGTTCTGGACATTAAGCTGCAGGCTCTACTCCATACCATTACCCAAACAATAACCGAAGAGGTAAGCAAGCCTGCTCATGAGCTCAGGTGGAGATTGACCAGCTGGGGAATGTACAGATACTCTGGAGTCCAAATTCATATTGACATGGTGCAATATGTTCATGTATTAGAGGAAGAAAATGTCAGCTTGAAAAATGCAGTTACACAACTACAGATGCAACAGGAGGACCTTGAAAACAGAGAACAACACCAAAATCTATGGATCCGTGGAGTCCCTGAATCCATTCCAGATAAGGAAATCCCTATCTCTTGGCCCTTTTTGTTACACTCCTCTAAGGCTGAAGTGATCATGGTTCAGGAGACTCATTTTAAGGCAGAGGGCACATTTAAGTTCGCCTCCAGACACTTCCCTACTGCCTATATAGCATCTGACCCATCTGGGAAAGCTGGAGTAGCTATTTTACTGAAACGCTCCTCTGCCATCCGGGTCAAATCCTCTTACCTGGATCCCCAAGGCCAGTTTGTTCTCCTGAACTGTGATTACAAAAACATGAAAAGAAAATTTGAACTGCGCTAACCTGTGGTAGGTAAATTAATTTAATTATATGTAAAAAGTGACCTGACTATTGGGTCAGACTAATACTGCCCACCAACCGTGACTCAAAGATCACACCACTAGTAAACACCCTTATTGTGAAAAACAAAATAATATGTTGGTGTCTAATACAAAAACCTATAAGATCAAATCCCAGGTAGTTGCAATGTATCAATGTACATTGATACATTGATAAATCAACCTAAATCCATAAATCCCCCGGACCTGATGGACTCCCTTATTCCTACTTCAAGGGATTCCTTTTGGTCCTAATGCCCCATATGGTTAATTTGTTCACCTCCCTAATGTCAGGGACACTCCCCCATTCCCAATTCCTACATGCCTTCATCACGGTCATTCCGAAACTGGGTAAAGACCCCTCATTGCCAGATAACTATCACCCCATTGCTCTTTTAAACTCTGATTTATAACATTTTCACACAAATTTTGGCCTACAGACTTTCTCTACTCCTCCCCTTGCTCATACACGGGGACCAGGTAGGGTTTGTCCCCACTAGACATGAGGGAGATAACACCAGACAAACAATTGATCTCATTGTTATGTTGACTAAAACCAAGAAACCCGCTTTAGTCTTCAGTCTAGACGCCCAAAAGACGTTTGACCATCTGAATTGGTCATTCATGTTTGCTGTCCTGAGTAGATATGGTTTCTCTGGCCCCTTCACACATGCCCTGAAGGCACTCTACTCCACACCCACGTCCCAAGTGCAGCTGGCCTCTCATGTCTCTCTGCCATTCACTTTAAGCAATGGTACATGGCAGGGGTGTCCCCTGTCTCCTCTGCTCTTCATTCTCAGTCTGGAACCCTTGACGGAAACCATACACTCTTATCCAGACATAAAATGGGTGGTGCTAAGACATCGGAAGTACAAACTGTCACTTTTTGCTGATGACATTTTATTAACATTGATCCATCCCCACATCTCACGTCATTCACTTCATGGAATCCTAAATCTGTTTGGTAATATCTCCGGTGTTCTCATTCACTGAAGTACCTAGGCGTCCACCTGATCTCTTCCTACTCTATGCTTTTCCAGACAAACTTCCCCCCATGTTTATAGAAATTAATAAATTACTGAAAACATGGATGATTCTTCCTCTATCCCTCCTCGTTGGGATAAATGTTCTCAAAATATCAGTGCTCCCCAAACTCCTATACCTTCTAATCTAGTAATAATCCCAATGTTCCAACTGAAACTCATTCAGAGAATCATTTTCTAAACTTCATATGGAATAGCTGACTCGGTTCTCCTTACAACCCAAGCCAGGGGTGGCCTGAGAGCACCAGACATAATCAAATATTATTATGCTACACACTTGAGAGCTATAGCCTCTTTGACATCCAGATGCACTCCTAATCGCTGGTCCGAGATTGAAATGAGCATTACAGTACTTGCCAATCCATGTTGCATATTATGGTCACCTTTGGACAAATTTATCTCTCAGCTGCATAGGATATGTTTAAACCCAATGTTATTTACACTTTCGATCTGGAAAAGCTGTTCAGGTAAATACTCACTCACATCCTCATGCTCACCTTTAACAAATACCACTTTCAACCCAGAAATCCCTGACGGCCTATCCTATGAAGCTATGCTACCATGGACAAAAGCAGGTATATTTCAGCTATGCCAATTAGTTCACCCAGTGGCGCAAAAACTCCTTACCTTCTCTGAACTGCAATCTAAATATGAAGTCCCGAAGAATCTCTTCTACTCTTTTCTACAAATCAAACATTTTTTTTCTCCAAAAAAGCCCCACAACTGACTTTAATCATATCCACTGAATATGAACTGATGTGTTCCAGTGGCCCCTATTAACCCCGCCTAATATCCATTATATATACAATTCTGTACGCCACCCCCATTATCGCTGAACACACTCACTCCTATATGCGGAAATGGTCCCACATCTTAAATAGACCCATTACATTGCATGAATTGAAGGAGATTTGGAAAGCTACTTCTAAGATATCCGGATGTGTGACCCAAAAAGAGACTGACTATAAAATCTTAATGTTTTGGTATAGGACTCCAGAATTTTTAATGAAACAAAAGTTGACAACTTCTGGATTATGCTGGAGGTGTGGCAAGTTTATAGGCACTCACTATCACACATTTTGGGAATGCCCCTTGCTCTCACCCTTTTGGACACAGATCCATGCACTCTAGGGAAAAATCCTGAACTTTCTCATTCCCTTCTAACCCGTACATCTCTTATTGGGCCTACCTCCCCCGAAAATACCTAAGCCCCTCAGAAACTGATGGCCTTTATTCTATTAGCAGCTAAACGGGCCATTCCTCAGTGTTGGCTTACCAACACCCCTCCTACTTTTGCACAATTTTTAACAATCATAGCAGACATTTGCAGGATGGAGCATCTCCCATCTGTAATTGTGGACTCCCTCCCTAGTTTTGATACAGTTTGGGGGACCTGGGACGCCTCCGAATAAAACCTGGAAAAAAATTAAGTAGCTTTGAATAAATGTGCTTAACAAGCTAGACTTCAGGTTAAACGAATAAACAAGAGGTCAACTGGGCTGCTGTTGTACTTATTCCGTAGCAATTTTTTCTTTATCTCACCATGATGTGTATACAATGTCTGTTAATCATTTGACACCCTATACCTATCCCTGTTGTACAAAATGTGTTATGTTTCGGTTCCACTGGGAACTTTTTTTTTCTTGTGAACATGTATGCTGACTTCTCTTTGTTAACTTTGAAAATATTCAATAAATAAACAATAAAAAAAAAAAAAAAGATCTCAGGAGCCTACAACCTATGCTAATATTAACAGAGCAGGTAAATGCTTAGCCAACAGAATCAAAGTAGCAGGCACCAAATCCAGGATAGCACATTCAATGCAGTCCACTCTATAATACAAAATCACCAATCCACAAGACATAGCGAATCAATTTGCAGAATACTATAGTACGCTATACAACTTAAACAAAAACACATCAACACCACAACAAACCATTGAAAAATACAACAATTCCTACAAGAAAATACATATTCTGTCTGTCTCAAACACCCAGTTAGAAAACGAAATGCCCCATTCACCACTCAAGAAATAGAATCAGTTATAACTACACTACCAAATGGAAAATCACCAGGACCAGACGTCAAAAAATTCAAACACATACTATCACCATACATTCAAATGGTATTTACAAAAGCAACTGAATCATCATCATTCCCTCAAGAGATGCTGAGAGCACACATTGTAACCCTACCTTAACCAGGAAAAGAACCTAATACACCGGCCAATTTTAGGCCAATAGCCCTCCTCAATTCAAATATCAAAATATATGCAAAATTATTGGCCAGAAGGCTAACAAATATTATCTCCTCCATTATTCAGCCCAACCAGATGGGATTTGTGAAGGAGAGACAAACCTCAGATGCTACGAGAAGAATTATAAATGTTATGCATTATGCTGAACAAACTCAAACGCATTCTCTGCTGCTATCCATGGACTCAGAGAAGGCCTTTGATAGAGACAATTGGGTCTATATAGAAATGGTACTATCCAAATTTGGATTTAAGGGTTCTATATTAACAGCAATCCTAGCTCTGTACTCATGCCCTTCAGCACAAGTGTACACTTCAGGTCTCCTGTCCAAACCCTTTAGCATAACAAATGGGACCCGACAGGGATGCCTCTTATCGCCAAGTATATTTAACTTAATGATAGACTAGCAGAATCCTTCAGAACATGCTTCAATCCTAGGCTTCCAAATTGGTTTGCACACCATAAACTTAATTGCGGATGATGTCATCCTTCCTTTGACTAACCCGCTCACATCTCTAGCACAGGCCCACAATATCCTTACGACTTTTGGAGATGTTTCCTATTACAAGGTAAAATTCACAAAATCTCTAATTCTCAACATGGGAGTACCACCAAACACTCATTACATCTTACAGAAAAACCTTCCTTATACCTGGAACACCAAAGGCATTACATAACTAGAAATTACACTGACTAACACAACCGCATCACTAGTTGCTGCTAATATCAAACCACTAATGACCAAACTAGAAACCCAACTAAAACATATTTCAAAGAAGGAACTATCCTGACTAGGAAAAACAGCGGCCTTTAAAATGTTGATTTTACCACAAATACTACACATGTTCCGCACCCTACCGATCCATATACCTCACCATTATATAAAAACACTGTCAAACCTCATATGGAAGTTTATTTGAAACTGGAAAAAAGCCAACTGTTCCATAAATAATTCCACATGAAAAGGTTGGGGGAGCTGACCTAGTGGATCTAGATGACTACCTTTTGGCCAGTTAGATCAGACCACCTTAAATATTGGTTCTATGAAAACAACAAACCACTGTGGATAGACATAGAAAAAACCAGAACCCCAACAAATGACCTTACAGCATTCGTCTTGGGCAACACTTGGACTCCTTGGGAAATCTGAACCATCCCCCCCATGCAGGTGTCAATACTGGCATGGAGACGCCTCCTAAACACACACTAACACATGTTAGCCCCTGTACACACGGTCGGAGATTTCGACAACCAAATCCATCGGATTTTGGCCGTCGGATTTTGGCCGAAACTGTTGCATACACACGGTCGGACAAAGTTGTCGAAAAATCCGATCTTTCAGAACGTGATGACGTAATTTCATTACGATGGGACTACATTCAGGCTAGTAGCCAATAGCTTTGATGTAGGAATTTGATCTGAGCATGCGTGGCACTTGGTCCGATCAAAATTCTCTACACATGATCGGAGTATGTCCGATCGGCCCAGTTGGTCAGGAAATATTTCCAACAAGTTGGAAAATTGGGTCCGACGGATATTCCAACGGAATCAGTCCGATGCATACCACACACAGTCGGATTATCCGACAACACGGTCCGATAGGACACATTCCGACGGATTCTCCAACCGTGTGTACAAGGGCTAAAAATGAAGAATGTAGAATCCTAGAAGCTAAACTTCCCATGCTTTCAGTAAAATCACCCTCAAAGCATGGTATTCTACATATCTGTATAGAAGAATTCTACAATGGTATCAAACCTAAATCTATAGAGCAAATAATGACAGAGTATACAATACAGAGCAACATGATCTTCACTTGTATCCGCATATTATATTTCCTAAAGGTACAGCCAATATCTACTATAAAAGTACCGGCCACAGCATGGTGCTTCTACTCAAATGCTAAACCTCATATAAAAGAAATAACACTATTCTATAATCTCTCCCAAGATAAACAAGTATTCAAAAAACCCACAACAATTCAAAAATTGGAAACAGAAATGGGTGCCACTTTCTCGGATGCTCAATGGCAATATGCCTTCAGAGAAATCCATAAAGCTTTCAACTGTGTCAAACACTGGGAACTGACGATTGAAATAATAAACAGATGGAACTATATAGGGGCTGATCGGATATACTGGGGCAGGGAGTTCCAGAGGATGGGACAGACTCTGGAGAAGTCTTGGAGGCGAGCATGGGAGGAGGAAACAAGGAAGCTAGGGAGCAGGAGGTCCTGGGAAGAGAGGAGGGGACGATTTTGGGCGATATCTGCAGATGAGGTTGGTGATGTAGATGGGGAGATGTTGCGAATGGCCTTGTATGTTATGGTTAGCATTTTGAATTTTACACGGTGGGGTAGGGAGAGCCAGTGAAGGGATTGGCAGAGACAAGCAGCAGTCATGGATTGGTTAGTGAGGTGTATTAGTCTAGCAGCAGAATTAATAATAGACTGAAGGGAGGATAGCCTGCTTAAGGGTGGGCCATTAAGGAGAGTGTTGCAGTAGTCAAGGTGGGAAATAATCAAGGAGTGAATAAGTTGCTTTGTGGTGTCATTAGTCAGGAAGTGTCGAATTCTGGAGATGTTCCGGAGGTTAAGGCGGCAGGATTTAGCCAGTGATTGGATATGGGGGCTGAAGGAGAGGTCAGAGTCAAGGATTACACCCAATGGTTGTGTTGTTGATATTAATGGTGAGTCACGGGGGGGGGGGGGGGGGGGGGCGTGAAGGAGGAAATATAACAAGCTCAGTTTTAGAAAGATTGAGTTTGAGGAAGTGGTGTGACATCCATATCGATATCATTCAGTAAGTTTGAGATCCGTGAGGAGATCGAGGTGGTGAGTTGAGGAGTAGAGAGATAGATCTGGGTGTTGTCGGCATAGAGGTGGTATTGGAAGCCATGGGAGGTTATCAGCTGGCCCAGGGAAGAGATATAGAGTGAGAATAGGAGAGGCCCAAGGACAGAGCCTTGGGGTACCCCAACAGAAAGAGGAAGGGGAGTGTAGGAGATGGAGTTGTAAGTGACAATGAAAGTGTGCTGAGATAGGTAGGATGAGATCCAGGATAAAGCAGAATCACTGAGGCCAAGGGAGTGTAATTTGCTGAGAAGGAGCAGGTGGTCAACTGTGTCAAAGGCAGCAGAGAGATCTAAAAGTATGAGTAGGGAGTTGTGCCCATTTGTTTTAGCAGTTAGTAGGTCATTGGTGAGTTTTAGTAGGGCAGTTTCAGTAGAATGTTATAGGCGGAAGCCAGACTGTAGGGGGTTGAGAAGGTTATTGTCCGTGAGGTAGTGACTCATTCAATAATGGACAAGGCTTTCAATGAGCTTGGAGGAAAACTGCAACAGGGAGATGGGTCTTAAGTTATTCAAACAAGTGGGGTCTAGTGAGGGTTTTTTGAGTATGGGGATAATCAGTGCATGTTTGAGCAGGGAAGTAAAGGTCCCAGAGGAGAGGGAGAGATCAGCGCTGTGGGCACTTCAGATCCAGCCCACAGTGCTGCTGCACCCGATCTCTCCCCTCTTGGCAAGTGGGATATATCTTTTTCCAAATCTTGTTCAGAGTGGAGATTTGTCTTGTATTGGGTAAATGGACATTAATGATGAAGTAAAGAACTTCATTTATCTTGCCTACGAGGACTAAGTACCGACCCAATGGGTCCACCTGCAGGGACGTCAAGCTGAATGTGACTGAATCTCTTATTGCGATGAGTAACCCTCTTTTCTTCGAGTGGGCATTTGCTTAAAAGATATGAGGGAAGCGCTTATGTGTGAACGTGGGGGGCTTGTGAAAGACAAAATGTGTTTCCTGTAGGCAGAAAACTCCGCAGTTCAGCCTTTGTGCCTCTTTCCAGGTCATGTGTCTCTTAGCTGGGCTATTCAAGCCCTTCACGTTCAAAGAAGAAAGTTTAATGCGCATCTTTTGGGTCATGGTTCTTCCAGGCAACAGGGAGACACTTAACTTGATTATGCAGTATAAGAGGTGGATGAAGATCTCAGTTAGATCTCACTGTCTGTGCGGCTAAACTGGATTCAGGTGCAATTAAGTGGTAGACAACCACAGTATATTGAACTGGAGCAGCAGGGTAGTTCGTACTGGAGAAGCAGGGGAGCAAGAGTGCAGAGCAGGGGAATTGAAAGGGTTAATTCCACACAAATTGCCTTTTTGCTTTTTTGAAAACTTAAAGAAAACTAAAGAAAAACAAAGAGGTATAAAAAAGTATGGTTATAACCAGAACCTGTTCAGGGTATTTCCGCCACAATTAGGGGGTAACTGCAACAGTAAGGTACTAACTTTAACCAATGCAGTGAGTTAGTCGCCAGATCTAGATTTGATCTGACGTAGTCCAGTTCACCTGGGCTCTCGGTCTGCAAGCCAGGTTCTTTGGTGGGGACAGTTGGTGGTTGGTGAGGTAGGTCTGTCCACAGCAGCTTCTTCCAGATCTAGAATTTTCCAGTTACGCAATAAGCGAATGCCTTCTTCTAGTGTGTTAATCATGTATGGACGGTCATGTTTCATGACCAGTAGTTTGGCAGGGTATCTCCACTGGTATGAAATACGATAATTTCTCAGGGGTTTAGTGATGGTTGCCAGTTGCCTGCGACATTGGGCAGTATAGGCAGATAAATCCACGAACACTGACAGTGTCTGTAAATGTTCTGGCAATCATTCCGGTTGCCTGAAGGCCGCCATTAGACTTGTGCACAACGGAAAAATTTGTTTAGTTTCGGTTCATTGTTATTCGTAAAATACATCATTTCGTTCTGTTATATTCGTTATGTTACGTTAATACGTTTTCGGATAATTCGTTATTATTCGTAGAGTGTCGATTTAATTCGTTTGTATTCAGTGAAATTCGCTTTTTATGTATGTATAGACATTCGTGATAATGATTCGTAGTTTGGAAAGTCGTTTGTTTATTGAATCTTTTAACACACACAATGACAATATCTCTTCTCCTCGGCTCAAATACAATACAACACCCTTCTAACTCAGTTTTCAGGAATGCACTTTGCCAGTAATCCATACTCCGGCACAAAATTAATTAGCTGATTGGACTATAAGATTTACTTTGAGCTGACCTTTTGTTTCATTAGATCTTTAAAGAATTACCGAATCATGTCGAATTCATTCAAATTTATTTGTTATATTTCTTTCGTATTCGTTGTTATTCGTTATTTTTTTATTCGGACATTCGGATGCAAGATGCGAAATTCGGGCGAATTTCGATTCGTTACGAAAAAAAATTGCACAAGCCTAGCCGCCATCAGTTTTTCTTTGGTAGGGAAAAAAAGAATGCATGCTATAGTGTCCCTGGTTAGATGAGCAGGAATGTATTTGGGTTTTGGTAACCTGTGTATCCGGTCTATTAATAAATCCTCCAATGGGAGGTCAGGAAGCGCTGCCTTCATCATATCTGTGAAATAGGATTTCAAGTCAGGATTTTTGATCGTTTCAGGAATTCCACAAATTTTAATATTATTTCGTCTGGAGCAATCTTCCAGGTCTGCGAATTTAGATTTCATCCACGATATTTCATCATCATGGGTATTATGAGCATCAATAAGCTCGTTGAACGTAGAGGCAAATTCACCCATTTTATCCTCTATGTGAGTCACTCGTTCACCAATTGCATTTACTTCAGATTTAAATTGCTTTTCTAGTGACATAATGTCTGCATGGAGTGAGGTTCTCAAGGATATCAACATGTCCTTAAGAGTGGTGTCTGACAAGGGTTGGTTAGTTGTGAGGAATTCTGTAATGGATTCCTGTACTTCTCTAGTGTCGTCCAGGAAGCATGCTGTGTCACTCACCTCCAGTGCAGGGTCTGCTGAATGGTGGTGTTTGAGTTTCGTCTTTGCAGGGCTGGATCAGCAGGAGGAGGACTGTGAAGTATTGTCCTTTTCCTGTAGTGAGGCAGCCTGGCCTGGGGAGAAGTGTTGTAGGTGCCGTCCTGTGTCCCTGGAATAGCTGTGTTTGTGCTGCTGTGTCCTGCCAGCGCCATCTTGACTGGATGTACAGTGGGGCTGCTGGAAGAAATCTGTCATCCTCTTGGATGAATTGCAGTCCTTCCTCCTCTTGGGCATAAAGCTGATGTGTGCCGGTGTGTCTCCCCAATGATTTGTGGCATGTGAGGGCTCAGGATGTCCATAGAACGATCCGGCGGGTTGAGTTTCTGCAGACCAGTGATTTCAAGTGGCCATATCCTCCGCTAGCCGGCCATATCCTCCGCTAGCCGGCCACGCCTCCTACAATGTTTTTTTTTTTAAACCAATATCAGAGATTTCTAACCATATCAGCACACTGAAGTAAAGTAAATAGAAACAATACAAGTGGAAGTGAAACAATTGTCTATGTTTACACCAAGGCTCACATTTTGTATTAAATGAAAGGCATTGAATGATTGAAGGTATGAAATGTCCATTCTAGAATTATAATAGAACATAGTCTATGCTTAATTTGTATGATAGGGATATCTGGAGATTTCCAATGGCAATTGGTCAGTGTGTAGCTACGAAAATTGTGTGAATAAGCTGCTCTGAGAAATGGGACACCTCACCAATCGGAGCAAAACGCATACAATTAGAAAAAGTTAATGTAATAGGTTTACCAACTATTTTGGAGGAGAGTTCTTCCACTCTACGCCAAACTGGTAGTAGTATTTCACAAGACCAAAACACATGTGAAAGTGCCTGCAGCAGACAGCCTCCGAAGCATTAGGGAGATACCCTGACACGAATATAATGTAGTTTGTCCGGGATCAAATACCATCTAGTGAATAATTTGATTGCAGTTTCTCGAAACGTAAGGGACCTAGTGCATTCAGAAGATTAGTAATTCAATCATCCTAGTCAGAGAGAGTAAATTATAGTTCACAGTCTCTTTCCCATTTTAACATAAATCCTAATTTGTTTTGAGGGTCATCTCTTGTTATATAATTAACTTCTTCAGATCCGTGCTATAGCCGAATGACTGCTACAGCGTGGACCTGCTCTGCCGGGAGGACATCTATTGAGCCCGATCTAGTGCCCGAGCGGCCTGCGCTCCCCCTGCAGGGCACATGCGGCATGCTCTGTGATCAGTGAGTCTATGATCCTGATCCCTTACCACGTGATCAGCTGTCAGTGAATGACAACTGATCATGTGATGTCAACAGAGACAGTAATCGGCTATATTTTCTCCTCACGCTGACAGTGTGAGGAGAAAAAAATAAAAACATCATCAGTGGCTGTGAGAGGGACATCTGTCCTGATCACGGTGAGCTGACCACCTGTGCCCCCTGCTAGTGCCACCTAGCAGTAGGCAACAGTGCTGCCTACTAGTGCCCACCAGTGTGACCCATCAGTGCCCACAGGGCCACCCATCAGTGCCCACAGTGCCATCTATCAGTACACACAATCAGTACCTCAACAACAGTGCTGCACATCAGTGCCACCCATCAGTGCCCACCAGTGCAGTCTATAAGTGCCCACCAGTGCTGCCTCATCAATGAAGGAGAAAAATTGCCTGTTTTCAAAATGGTATAACAAATTATGAAACATGAGTTTTTCAAAATGTTCCAGTTTTTTTGTTTGTTTAGCAAAAACTAAAAATCCCAGCTGTGATTAAATACCACCAAAAGAAAGTTCTATTTGTGGAAAAAAAAATATAAAAATGTAATTTGACTACAGTGTTGTCTGACCGCGCAATTGTCGTTCAAAATGTGTCAGCGCTAAAAGCTGAAAATTGGTCTGGGAAGGAGGGATGTTTAAGAGCCCTGTAAGCAAGTGGTTAAACAAATCAAAAATAAGGCCCTTACATTGTGAGTTTTTTTTTTTGTTTTAAGACAGATCGTTTTGTAAAGGGTAGGAGGAGAGGCTCTTATCAAAGAGTAGTGTGCAGAGTAAAAAAAAGTAAAACATATAAGTGAATACAAGGTATGGGACTATCTGTTAAAATCCTCTACACTGGAAGCTTACCTGATCTTTTGTACTATGCTCAAATATACTGTATTTTCCAGCGTATAAGACGACCTTTTACACTTAAAAAAACTGGCCAAAAACCGGGAGTCGTCTTATACGCCGGATCAGCCCCTTGGATGCCTGTTGAGGGTTCGGTAATACTGTATGTAGCTTCGGCTACATACAGTATATACCGCTGAGCCAATCCCGGTGAGCGTTGTATTCAAATGAATACAGAGCCTGCTCGGATTGGAGTAACAACCTCTGCCAATCCGAGCAGGCTACTCTGTAGCCAGCTCGGATTGGCTTTGAGAGTCAGAGAGGCGTGGGCTGATGATGATACAGCCTCTGCCAATCCAAGCAGGCTTTGTATTCATTAGTAGAATACATCGCTCGCCGTGATTGGTTCCAGCAAAAGCAGGAAGAAGGATATGGCGCCAGCTCCTGCTCCAGCAAGAAGGATGAAATATCAAGCGTCGGAAGCCTCGGAAGGGGGTCGTCTTATACGGTAAGTACAAAAAAAAAATGCTTAAACAACTGTAAGATTAGGGGGGTCGTCTTATATGCCCGGTCGTCTTATACACCGGCATATACGGTATGCCAAATTATAAACATAAAGCTTATTACTGGGTACATTTTCTTGATAGTTAACAAAAACAAATACACAAAATGGGTAGCCACTTTACTCCAGTAATGTTTTGATTTTGGCACTCCTGGCATAAGAGCTGGAATATATTTTGCCATAAGGCCCACCATCATCCTGTGATCTGGTTTGTCCAGACTTGACATAACATCTGGCAATAAATATGTGACATCCCCAGTTTTATTAAAACATCAGAATCAGTTGTCTGGCTGTTTGCTAAGGAATTTTACAGTGGACAGTTGCTTTCAACTGCCCTTTGCACATCTAGCAATTTTTCAACTCATTGAGGTGATTATCACTCTCTATATTTTAGAATATGACTGACCAACATTTTACAATATTTGCTTCAAATAGCGAACTATGTAAAGGTAAACTTTATCTTATGTAAACAAGGGGTTCTTTTCACTTTGTTGTTTTATTTTGCTAACAAGAGATTCTCTGCACTGCCAATTCTCCCCCCATAATATGAAAAACCTGGCATCCATGCAGTTGTCTGACATACTTAGCAAAGCAAAAGAAAGAAGGTGAAGAGGAAAACCAACTGTTTGACAAGAGGATGCAATCACAACAAAGACCTAAGAAAACATTGTCTCAATCAGTTCCCCTGGAAACAGTTCATCCATATAATTACTGGAACCAAAAATTAAGTAAAGGAACAGAATAATGTTGGTAGTACAAAAATAAAAATTCAGTGCATACTCAACTTGGCAATTACCACAGAAAAGACAATTGCACATATATATATATGCATATGCACAGAAGTACCTATGGGCAATGTGCTGTGAACAGATTGGTGATGTTCTTGAAACAGGCTTTTAACAATTAAAATATTTTCTCTCGATTTTGGCAATGTTATCCGAATCACAAATATGGTTAAACAGTACACTGTGCAATGATTTTTTTCAGGTTTTGGTTCCTGAAAATAACTGTTTGAATCTGATAGACCGTTCAAACTGAACACAAATATTTCAGAATAATTGTATCATGCAGAAATCTTGTGAAATATAAAATTTTCATTTTTACTCCATGTCCAGTGCATCTTATTACACTGTAGAATAGTCAACCACCAGCACTAATGGACTCCAGTTACCCTAATACAGTTTTTTCATTTGTGAAACAGTAACCTTTCAAGAGATGTGTCACTGACTGCACCTAGAATTTCATGTCCAATTGTGAATAAAATAAAATTATCTTCATGGACATGTTGCACTTCATAATCGTGTATACTGTAAGAAGTTTTTGAACTGGCAAAATGTAGTTTGTTACTCTGTAGTAGTCAAAAACGGAAAATTGTATACTCACCTTTCCGTAATTTTCCTTTCCTGACGCATATTCATGGCACCACACACTGGGTTGTGACTCCGCCCCCACAACCTGACAGGATTGGTTAACTATAAATTTGAAGGGGAGACCCCCCGCTGCATTCTCTGTAAATATCATAATAAACAAAATAAAATGGGTGGGCATTGTGTGGTGCCATGAAGATGCGTCAGGAAAGGAAAATTACAGAAAGGTGAGTATACAATTTTCCGTTTTCCTGACGCCTTCATGGCAGCACACACTGGGAAATAACTCGCCAGACGGGTGGGTAAATGCAAAAAATATTTAATTCCTACAATGCCGAAGAATTGGCTCTTATAACAGATCTACCAAAATCTGTCAAGGACAAATGGGCAGATTCACTCTATAGTGAGAAATGAAAGTAAGTTCGGAAGACCAGGTTGCTGCTCTACAAATCATCTCCGGAGAAACCCTGCAATATGCTGCCCAGGAGGTAGCCACTGCCCTAGTAGAATAAGCCCTCATGTCTTCTGGAATCGCCAAATGCTGAGTTGAATATGCCTTTCTAATGACTCTCACCAACCAGGATGCAATAGTGCGTGAGGAAGCTGCTAGCCCGCGTCTGGTTCCATGAGGAATGATCAAGAGAGAGTCCGTTTTCCTAAAGGAGATGGTGGCTGACAAGTAGTTGGTGATGGTGGTTTTAATGTCCAGCGGATGAGGCTCTCCCTGATCATCAGTGAAGGATGGAAGGACAATATCTTGGTTATAGTGGAAGGAAGAAGCCACTTTGGGTATGAAACGATCTCAGGGTCTAAGAACTACCCAATCCGGAAAGAAAACCAAATAAGGTTCTGAAATAACCAGAGCTTGACTTTCTGACACTCTCTTGGCTGATGTTATAGCAATTAGAAAAGTAAGTTTCAAAGTCAAGTCCCATAGTGAAACAGACTCCAAAGGAATAAACGGTGGATTGGAAAAGGCATGGAGAACTACTGACAGATCCCAAGATGGGAAAATAGGTTTCTTAGGAGGCTTTATCTTCAGGCTAGCTCTAAGAAATTGTATGACCAGGGAGGGAAAGCCCATTTTGTGCCTGTTTTAGCGGAAAGAGCAGAAACTTGCACCTTGAGGGTACTTGTCAGAGGATCAACAGACTTCAAAGTTGGTGCTTCCCTGTGCACCTGCGTGGTAGACCAGCGCAGAGGCGCACACGGGTGCGCGATACGGCAGGTTTGCATATCACCTGATCACTCTGGCAGGCCTATAAAAGGCAACCATTTGCTCTGCGTCTTACTGGTTTGTCTCCTCAGCTCACCTGTGTTCCTCTGCTTCCTGTTCCTGTTTGCCACTTCCTGTTGTGACCCGGATTGCCTGAAGACTACTCTGATTCTCTCCTGACCTGATCCCTGGCTTGTTTAACGGACTTCCTGCTCTTAGCCTTGCTGGCTCCCGGACTGATTACATGTTTGACCCTCGGCCTGTTCCTGCACAAGCCCTCTTCCAGACCTTCACACAAGTCAGGTGTTAGAACACCTGCCGGGCGTTCTCTTCAAGTACATCCCAAGGTCATCTGCATGGGCATCTCTTCCCTCAGAAGACTTCCTGCATACCAGTCACCTGCTGGCAACCCGTGCCCCTTCATGCCCTGTACCCACTGTTCCACCCTCAGGGGTACTGTGCACCCAGTTTCAAGGGAAGCCGTTCTCAGCACTTCGGCCCCTGGTGAGTACCTGACAGTACAAACCAGCCATGTCAGAGGCCGACAGGGCTGGCTCACCTTTGGAGGCCCTCTGCCAGCAGGTTGCAGCCCTCACCCAGGCAGTGCAGCGACTCCAAGATGGCTACTTCCAGATTGAGGGCCGTCTTCAGCACTTGGCAATCTCTCCCAGTCTACCGGATTCTTCACCGTCCACAGCCAGCAGCCCTTCTGCTTCGCAAGCCCAAGGCGGTGCTACACCTGTGGTAGTCATGACCCTTTCGGAACCCAGGGTCCCTACTCCTGAGCGTTTTTCGGGCAGCCGGAAGAAGTTTAGGGCATTTAAGAATGCATGCCTCCTGTATTTGGCTTTGCAGCCCAGGACCTTCCATTCTGAATCGGTAAAGGTGGGTTTCATAATTTCCCTGCTATCCGATGAGCCACAGTCCTGGGCCCATAACCTCCTAGAACAGAAGAGCCCCCTTCTTGATTCGGTAGAGACTTTTTTTGAAGCTATGTCACAACTATATGACGATCCCCAGCGCACCACTACGGCTGAAGCCATCCTGCATTCCCTAACCCAGGGAAAGAGACCAGTAGAGGACTACATTGTGGAATTTCGGAAATGGTCTGGGGACACTAACTGGAATGAGGCTGCCCTTAAGTATCAGTTCCGTCTGGGCCTGTCTGAGACCTTAAAAGATGAACTAGCCCGAGTAGACACCCCTACATCCTTGGAAGATCTGGTCCAGTTGGCTACCAAACTTGATCGACGTCTACGGGAGCGTCGCTCCGAACGCCTCCAGTCACCTAGACCCATGTGGATGCTACCCCGGGTACCCCTGGTACCCGCACCTGTTCCAGCTCCCACCTCCTCTACTGATGGCGAACCCATGCAGCTGGGCTTGGTCCGGGCTCCACTCACCCCTGATGAGAGACTCCGTCGGCGTCAAGCAAACCTTTGTCTATATTGTGGTGAAGCGGGCCATTTCCTACGCAGCTGCCCTGTGAGACCCAGTAAGTGCCGACCTCGTGTTGCTGTGAATTCCCCCGATTGCGGTTTCCACCCGGTCACACCTTGTCCTCCCGGTTTCATTACAGGTGGCAGAAGAGGAGGTTCGGCTGGGAGCCATCATTGACTCTGGGGCCTGCAGTTGCTTTATGGACATAACCCTAGCTCGGAGCCTGCACGTTCCCCTCTGCTCTAAAAAACAACACCTTCAGATTCATCTGGCTGATGGCTCCCTACCCTGCTCCGGTCCTGTGACCCAGGAAACAGAACCAATCTTGACATCCACAGACTCTGGTCACTGTGAATTTCTTCGCTTTGACGTTATCCACTCTCCTATGTTTCCAATCATTCTTGGTTTCCCTTGGTTACAAGCCCACGACCCACAGATCAACTGGAACAAGAAAGAAGTACTCTTTTCATCTGCCTACTGTTCACAGCACTGTCACCTGCCGACCTCCCACAAGTCCACCTCCTGCCTAACCATACAGACCATTCCTGATAACCTGCAACATGTCCCTTCAGCCTATCATAATTTTTTGGACATCTTTGACAAGAAGAAGGCTGGTACTCTGCCACCACATCGGCCCTATGATTGCCCGATAGACTTGCTACCCGTTTCCGAAATTCCGTTTAGTCGGATCTTTGCATTATCAGAGACTGAACTAGAAGCCCTACGCTCTTACATAGATGAAAACCTGGAAAAGGGATTCATCCGACCATCCTCTTCTCCAGCTGGTGCAGGCATCTTTTTTGTTGAAAAAAAGGACGGTTCTCTCAGGCCTTGCGTGGACTACAGGGAACTTAATAAAATTTACCATTAAGAACAGGTACCCGCTTCCTCTCATCCCTGAACTTTTTCAACGCCTAAGAACTGCCAAGATATTTACTAAACTAGATCTTCGGGGAGCATATAACTTAGTCCGAATCCATGATGGGGATGAGTGGAAGATGGCTTTCAGGTCTAGATTCAGGCATTTTGAATATCTAGTAAAGCCCTTCAGGCTCTGGAATTCCCCCTGCCACATTCCAGCATCTGGTCAACGATATATTCCGTGAGTATCTAGACAACTTCGTGATAGTATATCTTGACGATATTCAGATTTTTTCCAATTCCTTAGAACTGCACCTTACCCACGTCAGGAAGGTCCTCCTCGTCCTCAGAGAACATGGGCTCTACCTAAAGGGAGAAAAGTGTGAATTTGAGAGAGACACCATCCAGTTCCTTTGATTTATCATCACCACAGGAGGAATCTCAATGGATCCACAAAAGATCAAAGCCATCCAGGAATGGCCGGCACCTTCAGACAAAAGGTCTGTACAGCGATTTGTTGGCTTTGCCAATTTTTATCGCAGGTTCATCCAGGGGTTCTCCACGATTATTTCCCCCATCACCCAACTAACCCGCCAGCAGGTCAAATTCCAATGGTCTCCACAAGCACAGGAAGCCTTCGATGAATTAAAGAGACTCTTTATATCAGCTCCTATCCTCCTACATCCAGATCCAAGCCTTCCCTATATGCTGGAGGTGGACGCCTCTGAATCCGCATTAGGTGCTATCTTCTCCCAAAGAAGTGGGCCAAAGGCTCTCCTTCATCCAGTCGCCTTCGCTTCCCGGAAACTCAGTCCTCCGGAGAGGAATTACGATGTCGGAGATCAAGAACTTCTCGCTATAAAGTTTGCACTGGAAGAATGGAGGTACCTGCTGGAGGGTGCGTCTCAACCCATCATGATCTTTACAGATCACAGGAACCTGGAGTACCTCAGAGCTGCTAAACGCCTCCGACCCCGACAAGCACGCTGGGCTCTCTTTTTCCCCAGGTTCAATTTCCATATCACCTTCCGCCCCGGTTCCAAGAATGGGAAAGCAGACGTACTTTCCCGAATGTTTCCAGAAGCCAAAGAACCACCTGAACCCACAACTATTCTGTCTCCACACAACTTCCTCCAAATTATCCAGCCCGATCTAGAAACTGCCATCAAACAAGCCATTAACCAACTCTCCAAAACTACAGCATCCTCCCTGGAAAGGAAACACGGTTTGCTATGGGCACACAGCAAGGTATTCATTCCTCCTTTAGTAAGACCTCAGATTTTGCAAACCTTTCATGACCACAAGATGGCAGGACATTTTGGGATCCAGAAGACTGCCGATTTAATCAATTAATTCGTTCTGGTGGCCGGGTTGGAGAAGGGACTGCAAGAACTATGTCCAGTCCTGTATCACTTGCCAATGTAACAAGGGGGGAAACACCAAGGCCTGGGGACTTTTGAGGTCCTTACCTGTTCCCGAACACCCTTGGAGAGAGATCTCTATGGATTTTATTGTTGACTTACCACCTTCTGACCAGTTTACTACAATCCTAATAGTAGTAGTAGATCGTCTCTCGAAGATGGCACATTTTCTACCTATGTGTGGCACTCCTTCTGCTTCGGCTACAGCAAGAATCTTTATCAAGGAAGTCGTGAGGCTACATGGCGTCCCTTCCAACATCATGTCTGATAGGGGAATCCAATTCACCTTCAAATTCTGGAAGGACCTCTGCAAAGCACTGGAAATCAAGACCTCACTATCCTTCACATACCACCCGCAAAGCAACTGGCAAACAGAACGAATCAGACACTAGAGCAATACCTTCGTTGCTTCTGCTCCTGCTCTCAAGACAATTGGTCCTCTCTCCTGCCCTGCGCGGAAATTGCCTACAATAACTCGGTACACTCCACCACCCACCAAACACCCTTTTGGGCCAATTATGGCTATCACCCTTCCTTCCTGCCAGATTCCATTCCCGAAGTCTCCACTCCTGCAGTACAAGAATGGGTAAAATCAATCCAAAACAATTTCCTACAAATCCAGGAAGCTATGAGAAAGGCTCAGAGGGACTATGAGGAATATTATAATAGGGGGAGGAAGAACTGTCCGAGTTTCAAGATCGGGGGAAAAAGTTTGGTTATCCTCTATTAACCTTAGATTACCATACCCATCAAGAAAACTTGGCCCCAAGTTCATTGGTCCCTTCGAGATCAAGAGGGTGGTAAACCCAGTAGCCTTTGAATTATCGCTACCTAGTTCGTACAAGATCCACCCGGTGTTTCATGCTTCCCTATTGAAACCAGTGATCCCAAGCTCCATTCACGGAAGAAAAGTGGCACCACCTCCACCGGTCAAAGGTGAAGAAGAATTTGAGGAGGAGGCCATAGTGGATTGTCGAAAGAGGGGGAGACGGACTCAATACCTGGTTAAGTGGAAAGGGTATCCCCCTGAAGACAATTCTTGGGAACCCTCCAGTAATATTCATGCTCCTCGCTTAATACGGGACTTCCCCCGTAGACACCCTGAGTTACCAGCCAGATTGGGCATCCGGAGGCTGCCCCTTGGGGGGGGGCACTGTCAGAGGATCAACAGACTTCAACGTCGGTGCTTCCCAGTGCGCCTGCGTAGTAGACCAGCACAGAGGCGCACACGGGTGCGCGATACGGCGGGTTTGCACATCACCTGATCACTCTGGCAGGCCTATAAAAGGCAACCATTTGCTGGTTTGTCTCCTCAGCTCACCTGTGTTCCTCTGCTTCCTGTTCCTGTTTGCCACTTCCTGTTGTGACCCGGATTGCCTGAAGACTACTCTGATTCTCTCCTGACCTGATCCCTGGCTTGTTTAACAGACTTCCTGCTCTTAGCCTTGCTGGCTCCCGGACTGATTACATGTGTTTGAACCTCGGCCTGTTCCTGCACAAGCCCTCTTCCAGACCTTCACACAAGTCAGGTGTTAGAACCCCTGCCGGGCGTTCTCTTCAAGTACATCCCAAGGCCATCTGTACGGGCATCTCTTGCCTCAGAAGACTTCCTGCATACCAGTCACCTGCTGGCAACCCGTGCCCCTTCGTGCCCTGTACCCGCTGTTCCACCCTCAGGGGTACTGTGCACCCAGTTGCAAGGGAAGCCGCTCTCAGCACTTCGGCCCCTGGTGAGTACCTGACAGTACTTGAACTGAGGCCTTTGTTAATTCCCGACTAAAGGAATTCCAGAATTTAAGGCGGTTGCGGAGAAAGAGGACTCCAATCTCTTTCTTGGGCCATGAGGCAGAACTTTTCCCAAATCCTTGCGTAGATGGAATTAGTAGAAACCTTCCTAGCCTGCATTAAGGTAGAGATGACCTCCTGAGAACAGCCTTGTGCCTAGACCTCTCAATTTCCAGGCCATCAGATGCAACCTCTCGGGAGCTGGATGGAAGAACTGTCCCTGTGAGAGAAGGTCTGGTTTTAGTGGAAGAGGAATTGGCGGTTGAAGACTGAGTTGCAGAAGGGTCGTAAACCACAGCCTCCTTGGCCAGAATGGAATCACTGCTATTATTGTTACTGAGGACCTCTGAAGTCTGGATAGGAACCTCGCAATCAATGGAGTAGGAGGGAATATGTACCCCAACTTGAAATTTCATGGATGGACCAGACAGTCTATTCCCTCGGCTGACGGAAACGGATTCATTAACAGGAACCTGCGACATTTGGTGTTTATTGGTGTGGCTGCTAGGTCTATTTCTGGCACCCCCCAGGCTTCCGTCAGGAGAGAAAAAATTTGAGGACTCAAACACCCCTTGTTGTTGGACAACGATCTCCGACTCAGATAGTCGGCCAATACATTCTGCGCTGCTGGGACATACACTGCTCTCAAGTCCACCAGGTGATTCTGAGCCCATTCTAAAATGGGACGAACTTCCCTCATCAGAGTAACACTTCTGGTACCTCCCTATCTCTGTACATAAGATACTGCCACCTTGTTGTCCATCTTGATAAGCACACTTTTTCCCGACAGTAAAGGCGTGAATGCCGTCAGGGCGTGAAAGGCCACCCTGAGTTCCAATATATTGGAAACCACTCCTAGGGCTTGGAACTGCCATTGGCCCTGGGCTGCTAGATCCTGATAGTGGGCTCCCCAGCCGCTCTGGCAAGCATTCGAAGTCACTACCTCTGGGTTCGGAGGGACTATTGGCTTGTATCTTTCTAAATTGCTTTGGTGTGTCCACTACCATACTGATCGCTTCACCGACCTGGAGATGACAATGATCTGATGCATGGATACTCCATCCCACTGCTTGAGAAAGGAGTTTTGCAGGGTCCTCATGTGCCATTGGGACCATTGCACCATGGGTATGGTAGCCGACATGGATCCCAGCATACTCAGACAGACCCTGGCTGACAGATGATTCGCTGACAGCAGCCTCCACATTTTTTGAATTAGAGGCTGAATCTTTGCCTGTGGGAGTTGTACTCTGTTCAGTTCGGTGTCCAGATGTGCTCCTAGGAACACCATCTTCTGAGTGGGTTGTAAACTGCTTTTCTTCCAATTGATGATCCATCCGAGTTGAAAGAAGAATTTCTCGGTGCTGAAGCAATATCTCTTGACTTTTTGCCAACAGTAGGATGTCGTCTAAGTAATGATGAATTTGAAGACCTTTTCCTCTGAGGAATGCCACTAACGGTAATAGAACTTTGGTGAATGTCCTGGGAGCTGACGAGATGCCGAATGGAAGGCACCGAAACTGAAAATGGCAATGATTGATGGCGAATCGAAGAAATTTTTGAAAAGCCGGATGGATTGGGATGTGAAGATAGGCGTCTGACAAATCTACTGACAGCATCCAATCGCCCAGACTTATCGCTAGGAGTATGGATTGGAGACTCTCCATCTTGAAGACTTCTACTCTGATGTTCCTGTTGAGCCTTTTGAGATTCTGCTGAGCCCCAGACCTTAGTCTGCTCTAAACAACTTTCTCAAACTCCTGCTTGGTCTTCCTTTTCTTGTCAGAAAGCGGTACACCAAAAGGAGCAGGTACAGTTGCCGAAACCCAGGATTGAACCCGGGACCTTTAGATGTTCAGTCTAACGCTCTCCCAACTGAGCTATTTCGGCCTTTTCTGCCTAATCTTGATGACAATTCTGGGGTACCATGTGCTGGTGTGAAGGAATGACAATGAATACTGGATGAAAATATCCTGTCCTTTTCTTCACCAAAAATAAAGGGGAGTAGAAACCTCTCTCTCTTTGAGCCGATGGAACCTCTACAATAGCCCCCTTTTGTTTTAAATCCGCTACATATTCTACAAGGAGATTTCTCCTGAATAGTGTGGATGGTAGTCTGGTAGCCTTAAAGTGGTTCCCTGGAAACCTGTTCACGAACTCCCACTTGTGCCCATACTTGATTGTGGACATTGCCCAAATGTCCTGTATATGTCTTGTCCAGATCTGAAGAAAACCCCTTAGCCTGGCGCCCACCTGGGCTGGGTGGGCGGGCAAACTTTCAAAATGATTTTGGGTGCTCCCCTGCGGGTGTAGCTTTGAATTCTCAGGAAGGAAGGTTTAGTATTTTTCCAATCTCTTCTGAACTCTCTGCCGGGACGGTAGGATCTGGACTCCCTATACTTATCCGGGAGATTGCGTCTAAAAGAAGGCCCTTTCTGAGCCTTGGGTCTTCTATCGGAGGGAATCAGCCCAGATTTTCCTCCCGTGACCTTGGCAATGGCCGAGTCTAGTTTGGCACCAAAAAGATTAGAGCCATCATAAGGAATTTTGCACCAATTAATTTTAGATGCTGTATCGGCCATCCATGGTTTCAGCCATAAGGCCCTCCTTGCTGTCACCGATGCCAACATTGTTCTGGCCGAGGACCTTATGATGTCCACTGAGGCCTCCGCTACAAAGTCACCCGCCAATCTGATCTCTTGCAAAGAAGAAACATTTTTCTCCATCTCTGCACCATCCAGAAGATCCTTCTCTATCTTAGCCGCCCATCCCGAAATGGCTCTTGCCACCGCCGCCGTGGTAATCGCCGGCCTGCAGGAACTCCCTGCCATGGAATACGCCTTTTTTAATTCCAAGTCCATTTTACGATCAAGTACGTCCTTAAAAGAGACTGCATCCTCGATAGGTAAGGTGGCATGACGGGCCAGACGCATCAGAGAGGAATCCACTATGGGAGCATTAATTAAAGGTTTAACCTTTGATTCGTCTAGAGGATACATTTTCTCTAGCCTGTTAGCAATGCTTGGCCGTTTGTCTGATTCCCACTCGTCCTTAATGAGATCTCGGAGTTCTTCAATGAATGGAAAATAATCTGGGCATCTCTTTAAATTGGGGAAATACTTGCGAGTTTTTTGAGGCTCAGTAATAACGTCTTTCCAGCCGATAGCCTCTTTGACTGATATTGCAAAGGGCTCCACCAAAGAAAAATCAAACCCTGAAGACATCTCCTGGCCGTCATTATCAGAAGATGATTCTGAAGCCTGGGAGTGATAGGGGTGCGCAGCGGATGTACTAGGGACTGCCAAATCCATAGCGGGTGCTGTTGTCTCCAAAATAGATTCCCGTACTGATTCCCTTATAAGATCAGTAGCTATTCTTGCATCCGCCTTCTCTTTAGTTGCTTCGTTGAAGCAAGAACGGCAGGCGAGTTTTTCTGGCAGGGCTGGTGCGCCGCATATCCAGCAGGCATTAGCTGTGGGTCTGGCGTGACGGATGTGATGATAGGAAGGAGACCTCCTGTGGTCCGACCGGCTATGCCGAGGGTGACTGTGGTGCGAATGGCTGTGATGAGAGCGACCATGTCTCTGACGAGATGAGGACCTTGAGCAACTTCTGTGTGATCTTCTACTAGAAGTGCGACTTGATCCTCTTCCATGTCTGGAACTCGCTCCTCTTGCTCTGGTAGGGCTGCCAAAAAAATGCAGCATTTTAGCAGTCGGCACTCTTTTTTTCCTCCCCTTCTTCAATACTCACCTACGGCGGTAGAGCCTCTTACCTTTCTTGCTGTCGGTGGTCTGCGTGGGCAGTGGACTCCATGGAAAAGAGTAGACAGTATAGACTGAAGGGAAAATAAAAAAGAATTTTCTCGCAAACCAATAAACAGAAAAATAAACAATAATACTTTTTTTTTTGCCTGCCCCTTTAAGACTTAGAACCCTCAGAGACCTGCAGATGCCATAAACAAGAGAGACAATAAAATGAAGCAGAAAGAAAACGTTCTTACCTTAACCAGCAGAAAGGAGAGGATACAGGGCAGTATTAGGCAAACAACAGCAGTATGCAGAAACACACAACTGGATTTTAAAAAGGGTGCCACAGCGGCGGCCGAATGACGCTTCGCGCATGCGCAGAGCGTCTCAAGGGTACCGGCGCCATCTTGGAAAAGGGAAAAAACCTATCTTCAGAGAAGAAAATGATCCAGCTGCAAAACGGACATGCGCAGAACGGCAGGGACACTAGCGGCGGCAATGATAAGCTGTACTGGAGGACAGCAAGCCCCAGCAACCCTGGAAGAAGAAAAAAAGGTAGAGCCATGAAAAAAAGTAATTTAGTATAGCAAGGTAGTCCACTGCAAAATGAAAGCTTACAGTATTTAAAGCTTATACAAAACAAAGCCAGATGTCCTCTGAGACCACCAGAACGGGGATTCCCTCCATAAAGCTCCTTTAGAGACTGTACAGGAGGGACTTCCAAACAGGAGAGGCTTGAATCTGCTGGGGTGATGTGGTAAGAGGCTTATTCATCTGTAGCTATCTTGAAACCTGGATAATCCAACCTGTCAGGTGAGGATAAAAAAAAAGAATGCAGCGGGGAGTCTCCCCTTCAAATTTATAGTTAACCAATCCTGTCAGGTTGTGGGGGCGGAGTCACAACCCAGTGTGTGCTGCCATGAAGGCATCAGGAAAATGTTTTACCATGTTCAACACTGACTGCAACTAGGTTTTCGCAAAAGAAGCCCAAGTGCGAATGCAAAAAAATGAACCTTCAGTGAAATTATGCACTTTGTGGGCTTGTAGGCTGTGAGAAGCTTATTAACTAGCTGAATGTAGTTTGTTTCTCTGTAGTTGCCAACATTTGTCTACCATATTCATTACTGGCTGCAACTAGATTTCTGTAAATAAGTCCAAATGTGAATGCAAAAAAATAACCTTCAGTGACATGTTGCAGTTCATGGTCTTGTATGCTGTGAGAAGTTTGTTACCAACTGAATGTAGTTTGTTGCTCTGTAATAGCCAAAAAATTCTCAACAGCATCCCTGAATGTTTTTCACATGATTTTTGCCTCCACACACAGATCTGCATGATGTTTGTCGTTGATGATATATCTAATCTGTGGACCAACAAAAAGGCCTTCCTTAAGGAAGTTGGAACCACTAATCAATATGAGGATAGGAGTTGCCTATCTATAAAATGTCCAGGTCAAAGCCTAAGTGCATCCAAAGTAAAAAAAAAAAAGAAGAAAAATAGTCAGGACAAAACTAAGCCCTTGTACACACGGTCGGACATTCCGACAACAAAATCCGACTGATTTTTTCGACGGATTTTGTCCGAAACTGGTCTTGCATACACACAGTTGGACAAAGTTGTCGGAAAATCCGATCGTTAGGAACGTGATGCCGTTTGTACATTATGACGGGACTACATTCAGGCTAGTAGCCAATAGCTTTGGTCTCATAATTTGATCTGAGCATGCATGGCACTTTGTCCAATTGGAATTCTCTACAAACAATTGGACAAAGTTCTATCGGACCATGTTGTCGGAAAATTTTATATCCAGCTCTCAAACTTTGTTGGTCAGACATTCCGATGGAAAAAGTCAGATAGAGCCCACATACGGTTGGATTATCCGACAACGCGGTCCGATCTGACATTTTCCGTCTGAATTTCCGACTGTGTGTACAAGGGCTAACAGTCAATATGATGTGTCCCTTGTACTGTTGCCTCTCCTTTTAGTTGAAATCCTCCTCCAGCCAATTCCCCTCCACTCCTACTGTGGTAACCTTCCAGTGCAGTGGGGCTTAATAAAATGAAGGGGTTCTTACAAACTCTCATCAAGAGAGAGTTCCTGTCCTTTCCACCCAGCTGCGTCATTCATAGAAGCCATATTTCAGTTTCTATAAATGGAAAGCATTCTATTGATGGAGGAAATTTAATCAGTCATCTGCTCATCCTCCATTCATATACCCTGTTTCATTCATAAAAGCTGTAGTAAAAGCTGTAGTAAGGCTTCTATAACTGGAGTAGGTGAGCAAAAAGGGCAGGCATAGTTGGATTCTCTTGATGAGAACCTGTGATAGCCCCTTAGTCATATTAACTCCCACCACAGTGGAAAATTACGACGACAGTGATGGGTGGCATGAGTTGAGGAGAATTTCAACTAAAAGAAGAGGCTTCAGTATAAGGGACACATCCTCCTCACTGTACTTTGTGCTGCTTGTGTTGATTGTGTTTTTTTTATTTTTTATTATTATTATTTTGGCTGCACTTAGGCTTTAGTATTAGCATCAGTTATTTTAGAAAACTGTCACGAATTACGAAAACCTTCACCTAGCTTATTATTGCTTTTACTAAATCTGACATCAGTCAAAGTTGTATGTAATTTATAGGCAAAAATATCTTTGATGGGTCAACAAGTGGTTTTCTGTCCTGGAACCAAATTCTTTCAGGGTGGCCATTACTTTACTTTCTTGCCCAGCTGTCTATTTACAAATGTAACAATACTTGAAATATCCAAGCTGCATTACAAGCAGAAGAGACACTCAGTTTACATCGCCACAGATATTCCAGTTATACTTACTGGAACTGCCTCGTCAATAATTTCATGTTTTTGTATATTCCATGTGGGCAGTATATCCAAAAGGTATTGAAGGGTGTACATTGCCATTGTGTAGTCAGCCTTGAGATTTACTACAGATAAATTAATAAAGAGATGTCATTCTAGTGGGTCATGCTCACAACTCAAAGTTGAGAACAAACTACCAATGTCAGTACAGAAAACAAGGTTTTCAACCTGTGCAAATAAATTTGTTAAAGAGGGAGTCCATTCGAAAAAAAAGTATTAAAAGCCAGCAGCTATAAATACTACAGCTGCTGACTTTTAATAAATGGACACTTACCTTTCCTGGAGTCCAGCAATGTCGGCAGCCGAGGCCGATCAATCGCTTGGAATCTTCTTGGTAGCTTCAAAAGTAAAACATTTTCATACCTGGCGATAGCAAACCCCATCCTTGCAGTCCTGAATCCAGTTGGTCAACAAAATGAAGTCCCTGACCAGGTCATTTAATTCTGACTGTGTTATGAGATAAGGGTCACCAGACAAAATCAGTTCAAAATCCTGATCATTGTCACTTTCTGTGCCTGGCTGGTGCAATGCAGTAGCTTTATCTTTTTTATCTAAGCTTATTTTTTCTGGTGGCTTTGGTACTGGCAGATTGTCATCATGTGCCGCTGTTCTCATGGCAAAGGCATATTGGGGTATTCAATTGATTTCTTATTTTTAGCAGAGAAAAAAACAATAGTCAGACAGAAGTAATAGTCTATCATGTGATCTTTCTGTTCACTGCCATATCATCAGGCTGGCAAATAGCATTGGCTTCCAAATTCCTCTGAGCTCAAAGATCAACAGCACATCTTGCACAACAAATGTGAGGAGTGCAGGCGTTGTCATGATCAACACTCAACCAAAGTAGACTTCATACACTTGTTTTAACAAGTCCAGTCAGGGTTGGTCTTTGAGGCTTAAAGGTGTACTTGCCACAAATGTAGATAAATCTATGGCTGCTTTTATATTGGTTGGACAGTTCTGCTGTCATCAGTCATCCAATAAAAGGTCTATAACTGTCTAGTTGTTTTTTAAATTAGATGGACAATGCTCTGCCTTAAAACAATTGCATCAAGTGATATGCATTGTCTTTCCAGGCGGCATCCATTCAGCCTAAGCATGCCTAGGCATGCCTAAACGATACCAATTCCACAAATGGTATGCAATATGTCCTGATTACATCCCCAGACATGCATGTGCTACACAACGCATCTTATAATGCAAATGAAAATGAGTAAAGTTAAATATCAAAAATTGTATATAATAGGTTTAGATACAGATTATTCTCATGATTAGTGAAAATTTACATGGTAGCCCACTGACAACAGTAGTATATACATACATACATACTGTAGATTCCATACCTATAAAATGTAACCAATAGCCTGTGCAAATATTAAATATGTATTCAAAATAATGCACATTTTATGAAAATAGGAGAAAAGATACTAGTACAATATTTTCATGCGATAGATAAAATACCAGGTTTAATAACATTCTTTATTGTTTGTATCTGATGGAGTAATGCTAGCATTAAACTGTAGTTTTATTCTATTTGTGTAGATCTTGATTTCTCTGTATTTTTCCTGATGAAAGTGCAACAGTACTACACTGTTTCTTGGGGGAGTTGGATCTTTACTGATGTTGCTAGCCCTTTTCTTTAACCACTTACCGACCTCCTCACGATGATATATATGTTGGCAGAATGGCACAGGCAGGCAGAGTAATGTACCCATACGTTACTCCCCTCCCGCGGGCGGGGTGTGCGATCGCGCCACCCTGGTGTCCGAGGCAGTTGGCTTTGTTGCAGTAGTGATCTGTCCAGAGGGGGAGGCCATTCATTCATGGCCACCCCCTGTACACTAGCTTCCTCTGCTTCTAAAACTGTAAACAGAAGCAGAGGAAGTGATGTCCTCTCTCCTCGTGTCAGTCTTTTCGTCCGGAGCCTGAGGAGAGAAGACATCACTGTGAGTTTGCACCAACAGCGCACTAACACTAGTACACATAGGCACACAAATCCCCCCCCCCCTCAATCACCCCCGATCAACTCCCCTTGCACCCCCTGTCACAGTGACACCAATAGAAGTTTTAATTTTTTTACTGATCACTGCATTAGTGTCATTTTGTGACTGTTATAAGTGTTAGGGCAATTAGTGGTAGGCTTCTTTAGGTCTAGGGTACCCCCTTAACCCCCCAGATAAAGGTTTAACCCCTTCATCACCCCACAATTAACCCTTTAACCTCCTGTTGCCAGTGTCACTAATCAATCTTTTTTTGATTGGTGTCATGGGTGATGCTAGTTAGCCTGTTAGTTATTTAGGTTCGCCATCAACTTTTTATAGCATCAGGTACCCCCATATAATACCTAATAAAGGTTTTAACCCCCTGATTGCCCACTATTAAATCCTTTCACCAGTGATCACTGTATAAGTGTTACGGGTGACACTGGTTAGTTTGTTTTTTATATCTGCCGTTTATTACCCAATAAAGGTTTTACCCACTGATCACCCGGCGGCTAATATCAGTTTGATTTTAGGGTCAGTTAGGGTCTGCGTCACCCCAGGTAGTGTCAGATTAGTGCCAGTACTGCGAACACCCATGCATGCAGCATACACCTCGCTTAGTGGTATAATGTCTGAACAGATCAATATCTGATCTGATCAGATCTATACTATCGTCCCCAGCAGTTTAGGGTTCCCAAAAACACAGTATTAGTGGGATCAGCCCAGATACCTGCTAGCATCTGTGTTTAGCCCCTCTGCCCAGCCCAGCCCACCCCAGCTCCCCCAAGTGCAGTTTCGATCAATCACTGTCAATTACAAAACACTAAACACATAACTGCAGCTTTTGAAGAGTCAGGCCTGATCCCTGCGATCGCTAACAGTTTTTTTTGGTAGTGTTTGATACAGTTGCTGACAGCCATGGAGCTTTTTTATCTGTGAGTCTCACTACTACTGTACCAGTAAATTTAGAGCCCAAAAGGGCAAATCAAAGGTACACTAGTGAAGAGGCCTACACATTTATGAGCACGACAGATAGTGAAGAGGAAGTTACTCATCTGTCAGATTCAGGCTCAGAATATGATCCTGTAGACAACAGCAGCTCCATGACAGATAGCTCTGATGAAGGAGTTATGGTCCCTGCCAAGGTCAAGCGTACCAGACCCCAATCTTCTTCTGCTGTTGTTGAGGTAGAAGAACTGCAGGCCTCTCATATGGAGCAGAGAAGTACTAGTGCCGCTCATCCTTCTGGTGAACTGGCAAGCACCAGCGCTGTCTAGTGCACCCTGGTTATACATCCAGCTCTGCAGTATCACATGGTGATGTGGCGAGTCCCATAAGTGCAGTTCAAGCTGGCGAGGTGGCAAGCACAAGTAGTGTCCCATTGCCACCAAGAAGACAAAGACCTGTCGTGCCCATAGTGTCCTTCCTGCAGAATTTGCCAATCCTAATTGGGAGCCCACCACTTCTGCAGCACTCGCACTTCCCCTATTTACTGGCTAACCTGGAATTCAGGTGGAAATAGTTAATTTTACGTCACTTGATTTTTATTCACTGTTTTTCATGGAAGATTTCTATAGATCTATTGTGGACCAAAGTCATTTGTATGCTTGTCAATTCATCACCACTGATCCCCAGTCCTCCCTTGCCGGAGATTGGAAACCAATTACAGTTTCCACATTTAAGACCTTTCTGGGCCTATCCCTCGACATGAGCATAGTAAAAATGAGTATGTTGTGGTCATATTGGTTCACTGAGCCAATTTACCATATTGTTCTATTATTCTATTTTTCTCATACCATGGTGTTCTCTGCCTCCATTTGCCAGGGCATGATAGGAGCAGATCATGCACTTCAACAACAATGAACTCTGTCGTCCTCGTGGAGGACCTGGATACGATTGATTCTACAAAATGTGGCCCCTCGTAAACCATTTCAACAAACGTTTTGGAGCCTTGTTTACTCCCCATCAAGTTATCTGCATTGATGAGTCCCTGGTTATGTTTTCTGGCTGCTTTTGTCTTTCCGACAGTATCTTCCCAGCAAGCGTGCCAGATACGGGGTCAGATGTATAAGCTCTGTGACAGGGCCATAGGCTAAAAATATATTTTTATTGTTTATGAAGGAAGAGATAGTCACGTAGAGCCACCAAACTGCCCAGATTACATAGGGAGTGCTGGCAAGATTGTGTGGGACTTGGTGTAACCCTTATTTGGAAAGGGGTACCATTTGTATGTGGACAATTATTTCACGAGGGTGCCACATTATAGTCACTTGTTTGATCATCAGATTAGCGCATGTGGCACTGTACAATCTATTTGCCGGGGCTTACCTCACAGGCTTGTAGATTCCCATCTTAGGCTGGGGGAGAGAGCCTGCTTGAAGTGTAATAACTTGCTCGCTGTGAAGTGGAGGGATAAGAATGTTTTTGTTCTGTCCTTCCTTCATGCAGACACGGCAGTCCAAATTCCTATGGCGACTGGTGTTGTGGAGAAACCCCTTTGTGCCCACGAATATATAACCAAAATATGGGAGGGGTGGACCTCAATGACCAGATGTTGGCACTGTACCTAGTTGCCCGTAAGGCAAGACACTGGTACAAAAAAAGTGTTTGTATACTTATTTCAATTGGCATTGCTGAATGCTCATGGACTGGATCCTTCCTTAAATTTCAGGAAGAGATAGTCAGAGTCCTTCTGTTTTCAGACCATGCCGCACCTCACCTTCCCAATCCAAATGCAGTAAGCTGGCTGCATGAGAGGCATTTTCGTATGTCCTCCCTAGTACCCCTACCCAACAAGCCCCCCTAAAGAATATGTCGTGTCTGTAGCAAGCGTGGATATAGGCCTTACACCCGCTATTATTGTCCCTCCTGTCCTGACAATTCTGGTCTTTGCATTGGTGAATGTTTTTATGCTGCCATACACTAGTGGAGTTTTAGCGTAGGGTACAGTACTGGACAGACTAGGACACACTTCCCCAGGGTCTCCCAAGATGCCATCACATTTTGAGAGACCCGAACCTGGAACTGAACCGTTAGTTACAAATAAAAGTGTAAAAAAAGTAAAAAAAAAACACAAAAAATAAAATAAAAAATAGTTGTTGTTTTATTGTTCTCTCTCTCTTTATTCTCTCTCTATTGTTCTGCTCTTTTTTACTGTATTCTATTCTGCAATGTTTTATTGTTATTATGTTTTATCATGTTTGCTTTTTAGGTATGTAATTTTTTCATAATTTATGGTTTACTGTGTTTTATTGTTAACCATTTTATGTTTTCAGGTACGCCATGCAGCTGCAGCACAGATTTATTTATCTTGACAGAAATAGCGTTTGCTCCCATGATACATAAAGCCGTGACTCCAGCACTGTAGGAGGTGATTTCACCACCACAGTTAAAAAAAAAAAGAGCATATATGCCGAAGTATGGGGGCAGCAGGGGTGGAGGAGCGATTTGCTCCTAACTTTTGGGGCGGATGCCACCATGCTTCTGCATTTATATATATTAGGCACAGATTGCGTTAAAACACTTTTTTTGTATTTGCTTTGCAGGTATGGGATGTCTTAGGCTACTTTCACACTGAGGTGTTTAAAAAATGCCTATTTAATGCCTAGCGCTATTGCTGCGTTTTATAAGCACTTTTACCACGTTAGCACTAAAATTAGCGCTAACGTGCAAGTGTTTTTTTCTGCGTTTTTAAGTGTTAGCGTTAGTATAAAAACCCACCCCGTTTACATCACATTCTGTCCACTTTCTGAATTTCATGGGTGAAAAGACTGAATAAAGAGAAAATGGAGTTTACTGAGCTACTGTTACTTTTGTGCTTATGTTTTGGGAACATACCCTGAAACAGAAGCAGGAACGTCGCTATTGGATCCATCCCATCCTAAAAACACACTCCTCAAGAGGACAATTTATGTTGCTGTATCAGAACTTGGGAGAGCATCCAGAAAAGTTTAAAAATTACACACGGATGAGCATAGCAATGTAAGTGATAATATCCCATCCCATTGAGACCATTCACAAAATCCTAGCCCTAATCCCACTTTTCCTAGTCCAGAACTCTCATCCCTAACCCCGATCCCACTTTTCCTAGTCCCAAACTCCTAATCATAACCCTAATCCCACTTTTCCTAGTCCCAAACTCCTAACCCTAATCCCACTTTTCCTAGTCCCAAACTCCTAACCCTAATCCCACTTTTCCTAGTCCCTAACCCTAACCCTAATACCACTTTTCCTAGTCCGGAACTCTCAACCCTAACCCTAATCCCACTTTTTTTAGTCCCAAACTCTCAACCCTAACCCTAATCCCACTTTTCCTAGTCCCAAACTCCTAACCCTAATCACACTTTTCCTAGTTCTAGTGTTTAGAGTTACTTTAGGAGTTCACTAATAACAATAATATACAGTATCTCCCAAAAGTGAGGACACCCCTAAGTGAAAATGTCCAAATTGGGAAAATGTGACAATATTTTGTGTGGCCACCATGAATTTCCAGCAATGACCTAACACTCTTCTCCAGAGCTTCACAGGTTTCCACTCGAGTCCTCTTCGAGACCTTGCGCTCCTCCCCCTTATGTTTGAGGATGCCCCACAGATGCTCAATAGTGTTTAGGTCTGGAGACATGCTTGGCCAGTCCATCATTTTTACCCTCAGCTTCATTAGCAAGGCAGTGGTGATCTTGGAGGTGTGTTTGGGGTCATTATCATGATGTAATATTGCCCTGCGGACCAGTCTTCAAAGGGAGGGGATCATGCTGTGCTTCAGTATGTCACAGTGCATGTTGGCATTCATGGTTCCCTCAATGAACTGTAGCTCTCTAGTGCTGGCAGCACCCATGCAGCCCAAGACCATGACACTCCCACCACCATGCTTGACTGTAGGCAAGACACACTTGTCTTTGTACTCCTCACCTGGTTGTGGTCACGCATGCTTGACACCATCTGAACTAGACATGTGCAATTTGTTAACTTCAGAAGTCATTTTGGTGCAAATTTGGGCTAATTAGTTAATTCAAAAATTTACAATATTAAAAATGTATGAAATTTTCAAAGTAACAAATTTCAGAAATTCGGAATTTCAGTGTCATGGTTATGCAGTGATCTTCCTCTGGTTGCTTACCTCCCCTCATGTCTTCTGACTAAGAGGCCAGCCACTTCCACCTGGTGGTTTTTATAACCTCTCCTCTAAGCAAGGCGCCACCCCAGGCCCTATCAGGGAACCCTATATTAACCTGTGCACTGCAAGCCAACAGGGCTGATCAACCTTTGTGTGTTAGCTTCCTGTTACCTGCCGTGTGCTCTTCTGTCGCGACCTGGAGCCAGTTGCAGCCAAGTCCATCCTCACCACTAGAGGCGCTGGTGAACACCTGCTGGCTCTTAGACTTCACGCCCCAGGGAATCTTACACTCTAACCCCAGTGGGATCTGTCTCCCGTCTGCAGCACTCAGCCGTAGGGTCCACAACCTTGCGGTGCACTCCTGATCCCTACGGTGTGCATCTGTCGCCTCGCCTCAAGGTGACCTGACATTCAGAAATTACAAAATACGAAAATGTAAAACTAAAAAATTCTATACATTCTAAGTTAGGAAATTTTAAGGGTTAGGGTGTTAATGTTAGAGGGTTAGGAGCTAGGGGTTAGGGTAGGGGTGCCCAACCAGTGGCCCGGGGGCCCCATGTGGCCCGTGGAGCCCTCTGATGTGGCCCGCGACCTCTTGCTCTGGGTTGGCTGGTTGGCATAAGCCGATGCTTCTTGTATAGCACCAACTCCTGTCACAGGTGGAGTTATACCAAATTCTCTCTGCCCTCAGAAAGTGCAACACACCTGCAGGATATAATAAAAGTCTAAATGCAGCTAACCCACAGGAAAGCCACAGGTGCACTGCGCTGCATCCTCTATGTGGGTATACCACAGCGCATCAGTGTGAAAGCAGCCTTAGGCCCCTTTGACTTGGGACTACTCTGACTGGGATTAGGATTGGGATTGCGGTTGAAATTTTTGGGCTTTTGACTACTCTAACTGGGATTAGGATTGGGATTGCGGTTGAACTTTTTGGGCTTACAATTACACTCCTGCATATCTGACAAGGATTATGTGTCTGGTACTCACTTTTTGCAGATTTTTGCTTTCTTGGAAGGTCATTCCAATCATGAATATGTTGTTCAGCAATGTTCTCCCATGGTAAAGTCTTTTGCTGCGGTTGGCATACATTGTATTTTTGGTGTCCCAAAGCTCTGGGTGGTCCCTCACTGACTCAATAAATTCCTCTGGTTCTATTGCTGTTTCTTTGGACCTGGCTGGGCAGGCCACATTTCCTGCCCTGGCTTGCCTACGCTTATCTGCAGCATCCATGCTTTCTTATCTTCCTCCTCGACCCCTCCCAACAGGATTTCCTTTTATCCCAGCATCCTACCCTGCACTGCGGTCATTTGACCTTTCCACAGCTGTTAAGGCACCTTTAAAGTGCTTCACATTCATTTTAATGGTCTTGGGCGTTTTTTAAGCGTTTTTTTAGTGCTACAAACAAGCTCCAAAGATGCTGCTTGCAGGACTTTTCTCAACGCCCTGCCAGCGCAACGCCTCAGTGCGAAAGCATACATTGAGATGGCTTGGAGACAGTTTTCCTGCGCTTTACAAGTGCTAATTTTAGCACTAAAATGTCTGAAAAGCGACCCAGTGTGAAAGGGGCCTTACTGTTATACTGTAATGTTACTTTGTGTCATTGTTAACCATGATCTGCTTAGCAGTTATGCCATTCAGTTGCAGCGCAGATTTATTTATATGGACAGCAACAGCGTTTGCTCCCGCGATACATAAAGCCGTGACTCCAGCGCTGTAGGAGATGATTTTACTACCACAGTTTAAAAAAAGAGCATATATGCTGCAGCATGGGGGGCAGCAGAGGTGGAGGAGTGGTTTTCTCCTAACTTTTGGGCCCTCGTGCTTCAGCATATATTTGTTTCGGCCATTCAGCTGCAGCACTGATTTATTTATTTTGACTGCAACAGTGTTTGCTCCCACAATACATAAAGCCATGACTCCAGCGCTGTAGGAGGTCATTTCAACATCACAGTTAAAGACAAAATGGTGCATGGATGCCCATCATTAGAAATGGGTGAATGAAGGGAGGTATTCTAATGGTGGGCATACCCACCTATCAATCTCTTTTTTTCATTCAGCCCACAGGCTGCATGAAAAAAAAGATTACAATATATGCCCAACAAGGACCAAAAACGTACTGGTATATTGCTGGACTTTGAGTGGTTATACCAGAATGATGCCTGCAGGTTTAGGTATCATCTTCATATCATTCTTTTCAGCCAGTGGTTGGCTTTCATGTAAAAGCAATCTTAGTGGCTAATTAGCCTCTAGTCTGCTTTTACAAGCAGTGGGAGGGAATGTCTCCCCCACTGTCTTCCATTGATTTCTCTGACTCTTCTGTCCCAACAGGGAACCTGAGAATGCACCTGGTGGTTCTGCCAGCTGGCCATAGAGCTGATCAGAGACCAGAATGTCTCCAATCATCTCTATGGCCTAAGAAACTGGAAGCTATGAGCATTTCATTACTTCAATTTTTCCGGATGTAAAGAGCGCCATTGTGAAATTGGGAAAGCATTTTATCACACCAATCTTGGTGTGGTCAGATGCTTTGAGGGCAGATTCGAGATCTAGGGTCTAACAGACCCCATTTTTTTCCAAAAAAAGAGTACCCGTCACTGCCTATTGCTATCATAGGTGATATTTACATTCCCTGAGATAACAATAAAAATGATTTAAAAAAGTAAAAGGAACAGTATAAAAAATTAAATAAAAAAGCAAAATAAATAATTAAAAAAACAAAAAAAAACACCCCTGCCCCCCTGCTCTAGCGCAAAGGCGAATGCAAGCGTTACTCTGTCATCATATGCAAACAGCAATTTCACCATGCATGTGAGGAATCACTGCGAAGGTCAGATCGAGGGCAATAATTTTAGCAGTAGACCTTCCCTGTAAATCTAAAGTGGTAACCTGGAAAGGATTTTGGTATGTATGTATGTAAAGGCTTTTTGTATGTTGTTGGTGGCCGCTGCACGTTTGTGCGCAATTTTAAAGCATGTCGTGTTTGGTATCCATGCACCCAGCCTAAGATCATATTTTTTTCCTCAAACATTTGGGCAATATAGTGTGTTTTAGTGCATTCAAATTTAAAAAAGTGTGTTTTTACCAAAAAATTTGTTTGAAAAATTGCTGCGCAAATACTGTGTGGAAAAAAAAAAAAATTAAGCACCCACCATTTTAATCTGTAGGGACTTTGCTTTAAAAAATATATAATGTTTGGGGGTTCAAAGTAATTTTCTTGCAAAAAAAAATATATATATTTTTTCATGTAAACAAAAAGTGTCAGAAAGGGCTTTGTCTTCAAGTGGGTGATGTGTGGGTGAAGAGTGGGTGATGTGTGACATACGTTTCTGAATGTTGTGCATAAAATACCAGAACAGTTCAAACTCCCCCAAAATGACCCTATTTTGGAAAGTAGACCCACCAAGCTATTTTCTGAGAGGCATGTTGAGTCCATGGAATATTTTATATTTTGCCACAAGTTGTAGGAAAACGACAAACTTTTTTTTTTTTTTTGCACAAAGTTGTCACTAAATTATACATTGCTCAAACATGAATAACCAGCACATCACCGCCTTCAGAATTTCTAAGGGCGTACATTTTTGATTGCACTCCTCACTACCAATCACAGTTTTTAAGGCCATAAAATGCCAAGATGGCACAAACCCCCACAAAGTTGTCACTAAATGATATATTGCTCGAACATGAATAACCAGCACATCTCCTTTCGCTGGGTATATCTGGCTAAGTTACTAGTAAGAAAGGATGACAACACCTACATTATTATGCATGAAGGCCTCGGTCTCTTACATGCTTGGCAAATCGTAAACCCACAAGATCCCTATCAATCACAAAAGGCTTCCCATGCAGGATCAGACTTAGAAGTGGGTTGACTTTGTGCGCTATGCATACCTACTAATATTTTGCCCTGTTGAGAATACAGACCATGAGTGTTATCTACCTTTTGACCCAATTTATTTAGTGGTAATTACTCTGCTCAGATTCTGTTAAGAATCATCATTTTTTTTCTATTGTTGAACCCAGTGCTGGGACAAGGTCCCCCAGTGCCCAGGGCGAACTTTTCAAACTGCGCCCCCCCCCCCCAATCATCTTGCCTACACATGATCATTATACCTACAATTGGAGTGCAGAAGTCAGGATTGGATAAATTACAAAGTGGAAGGAGCAAAAAGAAATGCGAGTGCAGTAGTCAGGAACAGGGTTATTTTTAAAATAATAAATTGGGCCCTGCTTCTAGAGGATGCGGCTTTCACTGTGCTGGCTATTGGGTGAGTCTTAAAGGGATGCACAGTGCAAGAGTTCAGTAGCAAGTGATGAAGATTTTTTTGTAAAAAGATTTTACTTAAATATATGCTGAGAATTGTAAGCACCCCTTGTCAGTGGTAAATGGTTTGTCTCATCTGTGTATCTGCAAGCAAGCTTGTTCTTTTGAAAAACAACAGACTTTCTGGCTGGATAACCAGATAAAAACAAAAGAAAGAAAGCCTAAAGTAAACAAATGCAGCCATCACATCTAGGAATTGGTAACCTTCAATATAATAAATGTTTGTGGGTTTAATGCCACTTTAATGTCTATTCCACGCTTGTGACCATGGTACCGGTGACAGGTTTGGTATTGAGAGCAGAAAATGTCATCACCTGACATTGCTACCATGCTGACAGGCTAGCCCTGTTGCTGGCTAGTTGACACCAACAACTGGATCAAAATTGTGACATAATGTACTTGGAGTCTGGTTTGCTAGGAGTTAGGTAATCCTGACAGTTTTATCTGTTCCTATATTCCTGGTAGTTCCTAGGCCAATTTAGAACATACCGTTCATCATAAGCCTATGGAAAACAGGATCCACCATACCACACTTCAGCACACCTCTACTTTCTGCTCACCTATTCCAAGTGAACCTGGGAAAGAGAGCGAGGAGGTCACACTCTGACATGGGGGGCTCTGATTCCCAACGAGGTTTATGGCATTTGCAGCTTGCTGAAATAATGTGTTTGCACATCTGGAATCTCCCAGCGTTCCCTTAGTCTGCACATACACAGAGCTCTGTACTTCCATCTCAGGACATCTCCTCCATCTCTGCTGACAATGTGGGGGGCTGTCACAGCAGCTCTGCCTCTGTACCTTTTCCTGTGTTTGCACTGAGCTGTAATTTAGAGGCAGGGGATGAATGAAGCAGAACACGCTGACAGATCAGGGGAGCTGCCTGCCATGTTTACACATACAGAGCACAGAGGAAAGAAACTTACATTTTGGCTGGGTTCCTTACATGGTAGCAAGGGATGAAGTTTCTGCACACTCCACACTTTGTAGAACACTGAAAACTCCCTGCATATCACACCTTATTAAACAGGTTTACTTTTTTTCTTTTTTACGTTTAGTGCAGAGCACAGCAGGTTTACAGCACAGCCAGATAGAGTTTAGATTTCAGAATAGATCAGGACTCACAGGTGCAGGATACAGAAACTATCCATCCATCCATCCTCACCTCTTCACTCTGCCCTGTGCTGAGCTCTGCTGTCTGCAGTGCTGGATGGGAAGCCGTGATCTGGGCTGCAGTATAGAGTTAACTTCTTGCTCTGCCCCCTGTAGAGAAGCTCTTCCTGTGACAGCCCCAATGGAGTCAGCAAGACTTGAAGGAACTCGAGGCTGCCCTGGGAGAGAGCATCCCTCTAGCTCATGAGATAGGACATGGATGTACAGAGGAGGCAGCCAATGAGTGTGGGCACATTGTTAGCCCCGATTCTGGACAGACTGCAGCAACAACAGAGGATGCAGCATAGAGCAGTGTGAAAGCCTGACTATTCTGTGATTCTTATTACTGGCAACCCGGCGCCTCTCCCACACTCCGCCCAAGGCATCCGCCCCTCCCACCTTGTACCGGCCTTGGTTGAACCTACACCGTGCTTGTTAAAAATACAACTTGAACTTTCTATTCAGTTGTGTTCTATCTCAGAAATCTGTTGCACAAGGTGTATCTACCAAATTATATTTGCATCTCTGAACAGAGGAAAAAGATAAAGGTAACCATACTTGGACACTCCCACTCGTTCCTACAACACAGACATGACCTCCTTAGCTAGTAGATCAATGACTGTCTACACTGACTTACTGACTATTACACTTGTAGACCCTTGCTATGGCTTTGAAAATGTAATCAGTTAAAGTGAATAGCCCAGCCAAGAGACACATGACATGGAGGGAAACTTCTCAACTACACTGTGATGTTCTTTGCCTTCAGGAGACAAATTTCTCCTCTCTCAAAACACCACAGTTTCACCATTGCCACTTTCCACATATAGTCTTCCCCAATGCTCCTAAAAAGAACCATGGTGTGGCCATTGTCATAAAAGACATGTTTTCCTTTAAACAAGTGGACATACTCCTCGATTATCAAGGAAGATATATAATCCTAATCTGCTAGATCAATAAGGCATTGTACACATTGATAAATGTGTACCTTCCCAATGTAAAACAACTTTCTTTTCTCAGAAAAGTACAGAAAAAAGATTCCTCAGTAAGGCAAGGCCATCTGATACTGTGCGGTAATTTGAACGCAATTCCTGATAAGGACGTAGACATATCCACAACCTACCCAACCCATAGTTACAGAGCTACCTTGAATTACTTTATCAGCACGTCTAATCTGTTTGATGCCTGGCATTGCCAACATGCCTCAGAAAGTTATTTTATTTTACCTTTTTTCTAAAGCTCATCATTCTTATTCAAGGATAGACTTTTCTCTAGTGGACAAATTCTCATTAAAAATGTGACTAAAGCCGGGATTCATACAATCACGTGGTCTGACCACTCTCTTGTGTCCATTACTGTAGGAGGGATCCGAACCAAAACAAGGGTAGAATTACCAAAAGCACTTACAGAATTTTTTGCTATCAATGCCCAGTCGGTGCAAGACCCCTTCACAGTATGGAACACACATAAAGCCTTTATCAGAGGGCTTCTTATACAACTAAGTGTTAAGACTAAGAAACACAGAGCACAGCAGCTTAATGACTTGATTTCTACCATTCAAAAATTAGAAACTGCAAACAAGAAATCTACTTCTTACAAGATTAGAGAACAACTATCATGAGCTAGACATGAGTTAAGATCATTGTTACTACAGCAACATGACCATCATATTAGAACGATGAAAGCCAACTCATACAGGTATGGAAACAAGGCAAGTAAATTACTAGCTAACCAGGTCAAGGAAAAGTGTTTAAACAAAAACTTTCACATAGTACTGACCCTCTTACTGGTCAGAAAATAGTCAATCCAAAAGAAATAGCAGATGCCTTCAGTGCCTATTATAGTACATCATATAATTTGCATTCAGATCCTGGTACAGCCCAACCAACTCCAGAACTCATTACTAAATTTTTTGAATCAATATCTCTACCTATATTTAAACAGAAATATTTGGATATTCTCAATTCTCCTATTACTGTTCCAGAGAAAATCATCAGGGCACTCTCACATAATAAGTGACCAGGACCTGATGGCTTCTCATCAGAGTAATATCAGGTCTACGGATCCATCCTGACACCCTTTTTAACGCAGGTCTTTAATGTTGCTGATGCCAAAGCATCATTTCCTCCAGAAATGCTATCTGCTACTGTTATCCAGGCAATAAACTTCAGTGGGAAACCCAGTCTTCTAAGCACCTCCCACAGATACACCCATTCCACCGTATCAAATGCCTTCTCCATTAGTGATGGACGAACTTCCGACGGGACGTTTCGCGAACGCGAAACGCGAACGGACACAAACGTTCGCGAAAACGACCGTTCGCCGCGGGCTCCATTGACTTCAATGGGAGGCGAATTTCGCAAACCTTTAGGTCGAATTTGCGGCCACGGGGTAATTATTAGGGGGTAGCACGTAGTCCCACCACCTGGACAATAGCATAATACATGTATGAGGTGAATTTGGGATCGATAACTACAAGCATTTTTTTTTTATTTGGGAAATTGTTCTGACAATTCAGGACTATGGAGCTAATGAAGGCAATGGAGGAGAGGGAAGGTCAGGGACCAGGGTAGGCAAACAAGAGGGTGCAGGAGATACAGAGCACTGACAGCAGCACCGTAATACAGAGCACTGACATCAGCACCGTGACATACAGCGCTGACAGCAGCTCCGTGACATACAGCGCTGACAGCAGCTCCGTGACATACAGCGCTGACAGCAGCTCCGTGACATACAGCGCTGACAGCAGCTCCGTGACATACAGCGCTGACAGCAGCTCCGTGACATACAGCGCTGACAGCAGCACCGTGACATACAGCGCTGACAGCAGCTCCGTGACATACAGCGCTGACAGCAGCTCCGTGACATACAGCGCTGACAGCAGCTCCGTGACATACAGCACTGACAGCAGCTCCGTGACATACAGCGCTGACAGCAGCTCCGTGACATACAGCGCTGACAGCAGCACCGTGACATACAGCGCTGACAGCAGCTCCGTGACATACAGCGCTGACAGCAGCTCCGTGACATACAGCGCTGACAGCAGCTCCGTGACATACAGCGCTGACAGCAGCTCCGTGACATACAGCGCTGACAGCAGCTCCGTGACATACAGCGCTGACAGCAGCTCCGTGACATACAGCGCTGACAGCAGCTCCGTGACATACAGCGCTGACAGCAGCTCCGTGACATACAGCGCTGACAGCAGCTCCGTGACATACAGCGCTGACAGCAGCTCCGTGACATACAGCGCTGACAGCAGCACCGTAAGCAGCCCCAGGAGGAAGTCAGCACAGCACAGGGATGGTGTGATCCCCTCATAATAAGAACCCCCAGGAGGAAGTCAGCACAGCACAGGGATGGTGGGAGCCCCTCATAATAAGAACACCCAGGAGGAAGTCAGCACAGCACAGGGATGGTGGGAACCCCTCATAATAAGCAGCCCCAGTAGAAATATGACACCGCTCAACCTCTTCAAAGAGGAGGGTAGGGGCATATAGTACGGTGTGCTTTTTTGGGTCAGGGAAGTGAGCCAAATGAATTAAGAAGGTCTGTGTGCTTGATTCCAAAAATTGTTTATAGACATATACATGGTCTACTGATCACATGTGTTGAATTCCTCCGAGATCCATGCCTCATTCATTTTTAGAAATGTGAGGTAGTTAACACTGTGGTGAGCTAGGCGAGTACGCTTATCGGTCACAATCCCCCCTGCTGCGCTGAACGTCCTTTCGGACAGGACACTGGATGAGGGGCAAGCCAACAGTTCGATTGCAAATTGGGCAAGCTCTGGCCAGAGGTCAAGCCTGCCCACCCAGTAGTCTAGGGGTTCATCACTCCTCAGAGCGTCCACATCGGCCGTTAACCCAATGTAGTCGGACACCTGACGGTCTAGGCGTTCCCTGATGCTGGATCCGGATGACACCTGTCGATGGGTCGGCTGAAAGAATGACCTCATATCCGAAGTCACCAACACATCTTCAAACCGGCCTCTTCTTGCAGGCGCTGTTGGATTGGTACCCGCAAATCCTTCTCTGGGAGTGGGAATTGCTCCTCTGCCAGCGCACGCAAAAGCAGAATGCAGCATTTCTCGAAGCAAGGCCTGGAAGTGCTGCATTCTGACAGCCCTCTGCGACGGCGGTAACATTTCCGCCATTTTGTGTTTGTACCGGGGGTCTAAGTACGTTGCCACCCAGTACTGGTCCTTGACCCTCATGCTTTTTATACGGGGGTCCCTATTAAAACACTGGAGCATGAAGGCCCCCATTTGCACTAAAGTGGAAGCGGTGTGGTGGCCTGGCTCCTGCTCATCATCCAGGATAATGTCGTCCTCTTCATTCTCCTCTCCCCATCCTCGCACAACAGGGATCCCAGAAAGGTTTAAAGCATGCTCTTCTTGCTCCTGCTCATCCGCCCCGGCACCATCCTCCTCTGACTCCTCATCAGACTCCTGTTGTTGACTTGTCTCAGATAGAGTAGCCCCCCCTGGGAATTCATCCAGCATTGCGACTTCCTCATCTTCCCGCTCCTGCTCCTCCACAGCCTGATCAATGACACGACGCAATGCACGCTCCAGAAAGAAGGCATAAGGTACCATGTCACTGATGGCGCCATGGCTGCGACTGACCAGTTTGGTGATCTCCTCAAATGGCCGCAGAAGTCTGCATGTGTCGCGCATGAGCAGCCACTGGCGCGGTGAAAAAAAACCCAGCTCCCCAGAACCGTTTCTTTCGCAGAGTTCATACAGGTAGACGTTAACTGCACGTTTCTGCTGGAGCAGCCTATCAAGCATATAGAAGGTTGAGTTCCATCGCGTCGGGCAATCGCAAATAAGACGTCTGACCGGCAGATGGTGTCGCCGCTGAATGTCAGCAAGGCGAGCCATGGCCGTGTAAGATCTTCTGAAATGGGCCGAGATTTTCCTTGCCTGCCGCAAGATGTCCTGGACCCCAGGGTATTTGACAAGGAATCGCTGCACGACCAAGTTTAAGACGTGTGCCATGCACGGCACGTGCGTGATTTTGCCCTGTTTCAATGCGCTAAGCAGATTGGCACCGTTGTCACACACCACTTTACCAACTGTCAAATTGAGCGGTGTTAGCCACTCATCTGCCTGTGAACGCAAAGCTGAAAGGAGTGCCGGGCCAGTGTGGCTCTTTGCTTCCAGGCACAACAGACGCAGCACGGCATGGCAACGTCTCACCTGGCATGTGGAATAGGTTCTGGGGAGCTTGGGCGGTGCAGTGGAAGAGACGCTAGCAGCGGAAAAGGAGGAGGCAGCTGAGGAGGAGAGGGAGGAGGATGGAGTAGGAGGAGGAGAAGAAGAGTCAGGCCTGCATGCAATCCGTGGCGGTAAAACCAAATCTACACGGGTGCCACGGGTTACATGCTTGACGGCCGTCAGAAGGTTCACCCAGTGGGCAGTAAAACTGATATACCTTCCCTGCCCGTGTTTGCTAGACCACGTGTCTGTGGTCAGATGTATCTTGGCACCGACACTGTGTGCCAGAGATACATTCACTTGCCGCTGAACATGGCCATATAGCTCTGGGATGCCCTTCTCTGAGAAATACTTCCTTCCTGGGACCTTCCATTGTGGTGTTCCAATGGCCACAAATTTGCGAAAGGCCTCCGAGTCCACCAGTTTATATGGCAGTAGTTGGCGGGCTATGAGTTCTGACAAGCCAGCCGCCAACCGTTGGGCAAGAGGGTTATCCGGCGTCATCATTTTTTTACGCTCAAACATTAGGCCCACGGAAGCCTGCCTTTTTGCAGAAAAATGTGAGCTTGGCGTGATGGAAGGTGGAGTGGAGGACAATTGTGAGGAGAGAGGAGAAGGAGAAGTAGAAGACGAGGCTGGACGGTGAGAGCCTGCAGTGTGGCTTTGTGTGTTCCGTTGCTCCCACTGGGCTCGGTGATGGCTGCTCATGTGCCTTCTTAAGGCGGTCGTCCCTAGGTGAGTATTGGGCTTACCGCGACTAACGCGTTGACTGCAAAGATTGCAGATGGCAACGCTATTGTCAGCAGCGGACACGTTAAAAAAAGCCCACACTGCGGAGCCATGTGCCGGTGTCCTGGGAGCGCCAGATGTGACCGTACATGGTCGATGACTCGCTCCTGATACATTTGCAGTCTGCTTTGTCCCTGCTGTGCAATGTAAGTCATTGCTGCTTCTCCTCCCTATCTGCTGGTCCATATCTCCCTCTGAACTCCCCTCCTCTTCCTCTCTTGTGGGCACCCACGTGACATCACTAGACACGTCATCATCAACGTCACCTTCCCCACCGCTATAAGTAGAGATCTCGGAGTAGGCAGCAACACCGGGGACCAACCTCCTCCTTGGGCTGATCTGGGTACTGGCGTCAGACTGCTGAGTAGCGCTTGTTGCTACCTCCTCTTCCTGATCCAATACCAAGAGTGGCTGCGCATCAGAAATGTCCTCTTGATATGGATCGGAAAATAATTCCAGTGACTCAAGCGGAAGGTATGTGGTGGTGGTGGTGGTGGTCGTGTTGTTGGTGGTAGTGTCTTTGGGGGTGCACATAGCAGAGAGTGAAGAAGAGGGTGCAGATCGAGAGGATGAGGAGGGTGCAGAAGAGTAAGGCTGAGCGAGCCACTCAACCAAGTCTGGTGCATCCTTTAAAGTAATTGAACGCACCTTCTGCAACTTCCCACTTTGGCTCAAGCCTGTTGCTCCTGCCCTACCCCTACCACCCCTGCGGAAGGGCCTGCCTCTTCCTCTGCATGTCATTTTTTAAATGACCCTGTGACAAAACTCTTAGTCCCTATACCGCTGAAGGACTGCTGCAGTATAGGTGAGCGGTCAGCAGTGGTGCACGTCAACCCTATCTATTGTGGACCTATAGCGGTCCTTACAGAACAGCAGACTGTACCGCACTCAAGCCTATGTACCGTAGCACCCTATACCAAGTTACCAGTCCTTATAAGAACTTTTGTGGACCAAGCAGGTTGTGTATTAGTGTTTAGCAGACTGTACGTCAGTCCCTATACCGCTGAAGGACTGCTGCAGTATAGGGCAGCGGTCAGCAGTGGTGCACGTCAACCCTATCTATTGTGGACCGATAGCGGTCCTTACAGAACAGCAGACTGTACCGCACTCAAGCCTATGTACCGTAGCACCCTATACCAAGTTACCAGTCCTTATAAGAACTTTTGTGGACCAAGCAGGTTGTGTATTAGTGTTTAGCAGACTGTACGTCAGTCCCTATACCGCTGAAGGACTGCTGCAGTATAGGGCAGCGGTCAGCAGTGGTGCACGTCAACCCTATCTATTGTGGACCGATAGCGGTCCTTACAGAACAGCAGACTGTACCGCACTCAAGCCTATGTACCGTAGCACCCTATACCAAGTTACCAGTCCTTATAAGAACTTTTGTGGAACAAGCAGGTTGTGTGTTAGTGATTAGCAGACTGTACGTCAGTCCCTATACCGCTGAAGGACTGCTGCAGTATAGGGCAGCGGTCAGCAGTGGTGCACGTCAACCCTATCTATTGTGGACCGATAGCGGTCCTTACAGAACAGCAGACTGTACCGCACTCAAGCCTATGTACCGTAGCACCCTATACCAAGTTACCAGTCCTTATAAGAACTTTTGTGGACCAAGCAGGTTGTGTATTAGTGTTTAGCAGACTGTACGTCAGTCCCTATACCGCTGAAGGACTGCTGCAGTATAGGGCAGCGGTCAGCAGTGGTGCACGTCAACCCTATCTATTGTGGACCGATAGCGGTCCTTACAGAACAGCAGACTGTACCGCACTCAAGCCTATGTACCGTAGCACCCTATACCAAGTTACCAGTCCTTATAAGAACTTTTGTGGACCAAGCAGGTTGTGTGTTAGTGTTTAGCAGACTGTACGTCAGTCCCTATACCGCTGAAGGACTGCTGCAGTATAGGGCAGCGGTCAGCAGTGGTGCACGTCAACCCTATCTATTGTGGACCGATAGCGGTCCTTACAGAACAGCAGACTGTACCGCACTCAAGCCTATGTACCGTAGCACCCTATACCAAGTTACCAGTCCTTATAAGAACTTTTGTGGAACAAGCAGGTTGTGTGTTAGTGATTAGCAGACTGTACGTCAGTCCCTATACCGCTGAAGGACTGCTGCAGTATAGGGCAGCGGTCAGCAGTGGTGCACGTCAACCCTATCTATTGTGGACCGATAGCGGTCCTTACAGAACAGCAGACTGTACCGCACTCAAGCCTATGTACCGTAGCACCCTATACCAAGTTACCAGTCCTTATAAGAACTTTTGTGGACCAAGCAGGTTGTGTATTAGTGTTTAGCAGACTGTACGTCAGTCCCTATACCGCTGAAGGACTGCTGCAGTATAGGGCAGCGGTCAGCAGTGGTGCACGTCAACCCTATCTATTGTGGACCGATAGCGGTCCTTACAGAACAGCAGACTGTACCGCACTCAAGCCTATGTACCGTAGCACCCTATACCAAGTTACCAGTCCTTATAAGAACTTTTGTGGACCAAGCAGGTTGTGTATTAGTGTTTAGCAGACTGTACGTCAGTCCCTATACCGCTGAAGGACTGCTGCAGTATAGGGCAGCGGTCAGCAGTGGTGCACGTCAACCCTATCTATTGTGGACCGATAGCGGTCCTTACAGAACAGCAGACTGTACCGCACTCAAGCCTATGTACCGTAGCACCCTATACCAAGTTACCAGTCCTTATAAGAACTTTTGTGGAACAAGCAGGTTGTGTGTTAGTGATTAGCAGACTGTACGTCAGTCCCTATACCGCTGAAGGACTGCTGCAGTATAGGGCAGCGGTCAGCAGTGGTGCACGTCAACCCTATCTATTGTGGACCGATAGCGGTCCTTACAGAACAGCAGACTGTACCGCACTCAAGCCTATGTACCGTAGCACCCTATACCAAGTTACCAGTCCTTATAAGAACTTTTGTGGACCAAGCAGGTTGTGTATTAGTGTTTAGCAGACTGTACGTCAGTCCCTATACCGCTGAAGGACTGCTGCAGTATAGGGCAGCGGTCAGCAGTGGTGCACGTCAACCCTATCTATTGTGGACCGATAGCGGTCCTTACAGAACAGCAGACTGTACCGCACTCAAGCCTATGTACCGTAGCACCCTATACCAAGTTACCAGTCCTTATAAGAACTTTTGTGGACCAAGCAGGTTGTGTATTAGTGTTTAGCAGACTGTACGTCAGTCCCTATACCGCTGAAGGACTGCTGCAGTATAGGGCAGCGGTCAGCAGTGGTGCACGTCAACCCTATCTATTGTGGACCGATAGCGGTCCTTACAGAACAGCAGACTGTACCGCACTCAAGCCTATGTACCGTAGCACCCTATACCAAGTTACCAGTCCTTATAAGAACTTTTGTGGAACAAGCAGGTTGTGTGTTAGTGATTAGCAGACTGTACGTCAGTCCCTATACCGCTGAAGGACTGCTGCAGTATAGGGCAGCGGTCAGCAGTGGTGCACGTCAACCCTATCTATTGTGGACCGATAGCGGTCCTTACAGAACAGCAGACTGTACCGCACTCAAGCCTATGTACCGTAGCACCCTATACCAAGTTACCAGTCCTTATAAGAACTTTTGTGGACCAAGCAGGTTGTGTATTAGTGTTTAGCAGACTGTACGTCAGTCCCTATACCGCTGAAGGACTGCTGCAGTATAGGGCAGCGGTCAGCAGTGGTGCACGTCAACCCTATCTATTGTGGACCGATAGCGGTCCTTACAGAACAGCAGACTGTACCGCACTCAAGCCTATGTACCGTAGCACCCTATACCAAGTTACCAGTCCTTATAAGAACTTTTGTGGACCAAGCAGGTTGTGTATTAGTGTTTAGCAGACTGTACGTCAGTCCCTATACCGCTGAAGGACTGCTGCAGTATAGGGCAGCGGTCAGCAGTGGTGCACGTCAACCCTATCTATTGTGGACCGATAGCGGTCCTTACAGAACAGCAGACTGTACCGCACTCAAGCCTATGTACCGTAGCACCCTATACCAAGTTACCAGTCCTTATAAGAACTTTTGTGGAACAAGCAGGTTGTGTGTTAGTGATTAGCAGACTGTACGTCAGTCCCTATACCGCTGAAGGACTGCTGCAGTATAGGGCAGCGGTCAGCAGTGGTGCACGTCAACCCTATCTATTGTGGACCGATAGCGGTCCTTACAGAACAGCAGACTGTACCGCACTCAAGCCTATGTACCGTAGCACCCTATACCAAGTTACCAGTCCTTATAAGAACTTTTGTGGAACAAGTGAGTTGTGAATGTTTAGCAGACTGCAGCAGAAGGGCAGCAGTCAAGTATAATATCCTTTCTATATTTGGAAGAAAGAATATTATACATGTACAAGCCTATTACTGTACCACTGATACCAGTCCTGAAAAGAACCTTTGTGGAACTAATAATAACAGCAAGTCTTTAAAATTACCCTCACTGCCTGACAACACTGCTTCCTTCCTGTCCCTATACAAATTGGCAAAAAAAGAGAACGATTAGTGGTTACTGGAACAGCTCTTTTGTGGACCTTGATAGTAACAGCTAATGATGATGATGATGATGATGATGATGAAAGACTAATCTGGCTGTCCCTGTAGCATACACCGTCCTTTCCCTTTCTCTAAACTAACAAAAGACACTCAGGCTGCTGCAAGAATCAGCAGCACAGCAAACCTATCAACACCTAACACCTATACCAGTCCTGAAAAGAACTTTTGTGTACCAAATAGCTAGTGGTTTATCTCTCCCTACTCCACACAGGAACCTGTCCCTATCTTAACAGAAGAAAGAATGTAAAATGGCCACCGGATCGGGTGTATTTATAGGTTAGGGGGAATGTACAAGTGTCCATGTGCTGTCATGTCTCAATTGGCTGTCCTGTATCACATGATAAACGTGTCACCAAAGGTTAAAGTTCTTGTATACATTAAACACGTAAGTCCGCCGCGGCGAACGACGGAAAAAGGCGTTCGAACGTGCGGACCGCGAATGTCGGAAATTCGCCGCGAAACGACCGCCGGGCGAACCGTTCGGCCATCACTATTCTCCATATCAAGGGAGGCAATGGTCCTAGTGCCTAGATTAGCATGGGGGGCATGAATGTTGGAAAACAGTCTGCGTACGTTGATGTCTGTGGACCTGCCTGGCATAAAGCCCTTTTGATCACAGTCTATCAGAGATTTAATTACTTTATTAAGTCTAGTGGCCAGTAGTTTGGTTAGTATTTTTAGGTCACAGTTTAGGAGCGCTATTGGCCTGTAGGAGGCGCACTGCTTGGGGTCCTTATTAGGTTTTGGAATGAGAACAATATGGGCCCCTCTCATAGAGGCTGGCAAGGAGCCCTGTTGGAGACAGGCTCGATATATCTGGGCCAACCTGGGGGCAAGCAGTTTTACGTGGGCTCTATAATATTCTATGGGTAATCCATCTGGCCCCGGGATCTTCCCCACCGGGAAAGACCCGATGGCCATCGCAACCTCCTCTGGTGTGATCTCCGAGACAAGGAGCTGCCACTTCACGTCAGAGAGCCACCCCAATGCCAGGGTGTCCAACATAGAGGTCATAGGTGTGGGGTCAATCCCATCAGGGAGAGAGGAGACATACAGAGAGGCATAAAACCTGGTGAAAGCAGATAGAATATCCTTCGGAGAGGTAACTAGTGTTCCCTCTGGCATTAGTATTTCTGGTATAAGGGCCTGTCCTGCTGTGTCAGCATCGCTAGTAATTTGCTGTTCTTATCTCCATGTTCAAAATATTTCTGTCTGCTATTGTCCCCAAGTTCTGCCCTAACAGCCGCCACCGCAGAGATATATTGCCCCTTACAGTGGGCCTTGGAAGCATCCCATGTTGTCTCCAGGGAGGCTGACCCCACATTATGCACCCAGTAGTCCTGCAAGGAGGGAGAAACCCTTTCATGGACTGTCACATTGTTGATCCAATAGGGCTGTAGCCTCCAAAGGGCTTTACTCCGTGTCTTGGTGGTCCTAATAGTAAGTTTAAGGGGATGGTGATTCGATAGGCCAGAAGGAAGGTAACTGGCATCCTGGATGTTGGCCAGGATGGTATCTTTTACAAAGGCCAAATCAATTCGGGAGGATGTTTTAAATGTGGATGAGAAACAGGAATACGTTCTATCCTGGGGATGGAGCCACCTCCCATGCACCAAGATCAGGATTGAAAGTAGATTGCAGGGAGGGTCTATCAAGGTCACGGGACAATGTGGCATTAAAATCTCCCATGACCAGGACACCCGCTGGATAATGCGAAGCCGGCCCTTCATATATTGTGTACAGAACCTGTACCTGGCTCGGAGGAGGCAGATAGACGTTCACAATGACATATTTCTTGTTATAGATACTCAACACCACCATAGCAAATTTCCTCTGGGGATCTAGATGAACCTCATGAATTGCACATGGCATTCATTTGCTAATTAGTATAGATACCCCCCGACAATACGAGGAGTAGGTCGTATGAAGCGCCCTTTGCACCCAGGGACTTTTCAGAGCCAGAACCTTACTACCAGTTAAGTGTGTTTCTTGTAACAGGACTATATGGGGGCTATGTAGTTTTAAATATTGAAATAATTGCGAACGCTATTTGGAGTTGAGTTCCCTGACGAGCCACGATATAATGGTCAGCGACTCAGCATCTGAGGGGGCCATCATGGAAAACCAGTGAGAAACAAAAGCAGGATGATCCTAATCAACCAGTATATGCGAACAAACCCATATTTGGTACACATATTCATCAGCATCTGAGCAGCATAGTACTTAAGCATTACTTTAAGGCAGAAAAAACCCTCTCCCCAGAACATATAACACCCTACCCAAACATCATGAAAACTAAGCTCAATGGCCGAAAAAATAGGCCAGAGAGCCATACAAACCCATGTAGGGTTTTGTCCCTTAATTAGAAATAAAACAAAAAACAAAAAAATAACCCTTGGATGTGGGGCAGCAGGGTCAATGAGGGATACAATCCTTCCCAAGAGAGTCCGTCATGGTTTTGAGAGGAGATTCCAGGTGTGTAGGGGGAAACGGGGGGGTAAACAGGGGGCGCTTCCGAACAAAGGTGGGGTCAGTCCATTGCATTCATTGGAGCTCCTTAGGCACGAGTAAATAGCAGTATAGCCAGCAACGTAAGGTGCAACACATTCAGCATGGATAAATTGGGGTGTATCGGGAGGGAAGGGCTGGGGACAAAGGGCAATCAGTGCTGGGAGTCAGCTAGAGACAATTCTTGTAAAGAAGAAGAGGAATACTTAGCTACGTCCTACTGGCTTCGATTGGTCACTTTCCCTTCCGACCGCTGCTACAGTAATTTAGCAAGCGTAGCAGGAAAGGGCATGGAGGTGCCCCAGGCCTCGGAGGGAGCAGTGGGACCCTGTGGGCTCTCTCCACTACAAAGGTGGCCGGCATATCCCCCAGGTCAAACAGGGTGGACAAGAGCCGCTCAGTAAACTCTGCGGGCCTAGGGCCCTTAGCCCTCAGCCCTCTCAGGGAGTCCAAGTATGCGGATATTGTTTCACCTGAGGCGATTTTGGGTATCTATTGCTCGCTCCTGGAGCGCTTTCACCTGGATCTTTAAGGTCTTCACATCCCTGGAATCTGATCAGACCATGTCCTCCACCACGAAGACCCTGTCCTCCACTTCGGCGACACGTGAGCGGAATTTATCCATATCCTGGCAGATGAGGCCGACATCTACAGTCAAGAAGTCAATCTTTGCTGTCAGGGTTTCTTTACAGGACATTATGGCTGCCGGAATCTCCGCTCCTGTGAGCCCCCACCTCCCCAGAGTCCGCGGCCACCTGAGAGCCGGACGCCATCGTAGCTGTGGACTGCCCTATAGATGAGGCAGCAGCCATCGGGGGGGGGGGGACGAGGGGATTTGGAGCCGGATTTGGAACAGCGAGTCTTAGGGTGGCCCATCTGAGGTTCACCCCGAGATGTAGGAAGATCCTGGGGGGGTCTGTAGGCTGAGAACCTGACAACAGAGCGAAAGCTGTGTCAGTGGTATTGACCTGGGACAGGAGCAACGTCTCTCTGCCAAGGGGCAGCAGTCACGTGCCTGGGTTCTGGTTGCAGGATAGACTGTATAGGGGTGATCAGCTTCTTGCACAGGATCGGGGCCCTCAGCAGAGTACAGCCTCCATGGGGGGGGGAGACACAGGGAGGGCGAAGCAGCACATCTGGGGCACGGATGGCGACACAGGGAGGGGAGTGGGTAGTCTCCAGGGCACAGAGTGAAGCTCAGGAGGATGACACAGCAGTACCACAGCCCTGTACCTGAGGATGGAGGATGAGCCCGGGGGAGCAGGCCGCAAGATGGCGCCTGTGTTCAGCCTCAATGGATCCCTCTGCTTTTCCCCAGTCACACACTAACCTTCTCCCAGGGACCACCGACAGATGTGCAGGGATCCGGCGCCTCACCACCCACATATTGCAGCCCAATGATGATGGAGGCAGAGCAGGCCTCAAGGTGGTGGTAGGTCCCTGAAGTGCGGAACAGGCCCCATGGAGATCAATCGGCTGGCCGGGCTCCACAATTTTGGGTGGGGTGGTTAGGGCTGTCCAGTGGCCTTTAGGGAGAACCCGGAGTCCCCCCAGGTGTAAGGGAAGGAAGGATGGCTCTGGATTGTCAGGCCGCAAGATGGCAGCAGCCGTGAGCTCCTGGAAGCAGACACCGCGCCTCCCTGGAAATCCTTCAGGCCTCCTCACCATCCTGCATCCCCCAGGGGCATCCAACGTTGATGCTCCACGATGCGCCGCTCCGCTCCCGCAGGTCGCGGCACCCAAGCCCGAGGATGCCGGAGGCGAAGTAGGCCTCAAGATGGCGGCGGATCCACGGAGTGTGAAGCCGGTCGCAGCCTTGTAAAGCCTCAATCAGCCGGCCGAGCTTCACAATTTCAGCTGGGGCTGGTGCAGGAAACGTGCTTTGCCTTGTAGGGAGAGTTTGGAAACTTTCCAGGTGCTGAAAAGAGCAGGATGGATGTGGATTATAGCAGGATCTGCGGAGCTCCTCAGGAACATGTCTTCTTCCTGCTACATCCGGACATGCCCCCCAAGCCAAACTATTTATTAATAGATTAATAGCCAGTATTATGCCATCTATAGTAAAGCAGGACCAAGTAGAGTTTATCTCAGGGTGCCAAGCACCTTATGCAACCAGATGGATGATAAACCTCATCCATTTAATGGAAAAATCTAATGAGCCTTCTCTGCTTCTTGCTTTAGATGTGGAGAAGGCCTTCAATCGCATTCACTGATCTAATAGAAATTTGGTCTTATAGGTCAAATGCATTCAGTCATATCAGCTCTGTACTCTACCATTGTTTTACGTGTTCACTGAAGGAATGTACTTTCAAATAACTAACAGCGCATGCCAGGGGTGCCCTTTGTCACCCCTGATCTTTGTTTTACTCATGGCTGTTTGCCAAAAGAATCAGATTGCATCCAGATATTACGGGGATACAATCACATGACAGACAACACACTATTACGCTATTCGCGGATGATATTATATTGTCACTTTCTAAGACACTATGCTCACTTCCTGCAGTTTATGAAATACTCAATATGTTTTTTTTTTGTTTACAGTATCCTACCATGAAATGAATGCTTCCAAATCCAATATAAGGCATCTCTGCTGATAATGTTACTAAAAACACAGATTTCCCTTTTAATGGACTAGAGATACACTACAATACCTAGAAATTAAAACGAACCCCTTCTACTGGCGGGATTGACAAAACTAACAATACTACAGGAGATAACTGAATTAAATAAATTTTACCTTTCATGCTCAAGTAGATTAGCCGCATATAAAATGATACTCATACCAAAAAAAAACTATACTACTTTTGAACGCTGCCTGTCCATATCCCAACCAGCTTTGTTTCTAGCCTACAATCCCAACTGACCAAATTTATATGGGCAGACATTAAAGCACAATGTTCATTTCAGATAATTAAGAAACATAGAGCAGCAGGAGGAATGGGCCTCCCTCACTTAAGAGATTATTACATGGCAACCCTGTTAGACCAAATTCAGTTTTTCTCCAGCCAGCTCACTTAAAACACTGGAGCATGTTGGAACATGACTAGGCTCAAACAGAAAATCTTAGCTCCCTGTTACTGGTTGATGATGAGCTATTGCAAACAGAAAAATCCATAGATCACCCTACCATTGCAGCAGGACTACAAGCTTGGAGATACTTTTATAAACATTATGACCCCTCCACAAAAAGTACAAGGATTCCTATCCTCCTCAACTCGCTAGAGTTTATAACACTAGACATCTCCTTCTCTAAATGGATAGCCAAAGGGTCTGCATAACTTTGAAGATGTGATATGTGAGGGATGCTTGATTTCCTTTAAAAGCTTGACCCAAAAATACTCCCTACTAGGGATGAGCTTCGTGTTCAAGTCGAACATACGTTCGACTCGAACATTGGCTGTTCGCCCGTTCGGCGAATTCCGAACGTTATGGGCCGTTCGCGCCAAATTCGTGTGGCGCTCACGGCCCACAATGCACTGCGTCATGATTGGCCAAGCATGCACTGTGACCCCGCATGCTTGGCCAATCACAGCGCCAGCAGCGAGGAGAGCAATGATTGGCCACAGGCAGGATGCCTGTGGCCAATCATAGCTCAGGCTGTGTAGTACACGCCCCACACTATATAAGGCCGCCAGCGCGGCGGCCTAGTGTAGTGTGTTGGCGTCTGAAGCAGTTAGTGGGTGTTCTGTGTACCTTCAACACAGCACACACCGATCGTTTTCGGCCGATTTTCGATCTTGCTGTTGTGTAGTGGTTGTTGTCTGTGTGCCCTGACCGCAGTATACACCGCTATATTCACCTCACCTATATAGCTAATGATCTATCTTTTATAATAGAGCTTGCAGTCAGTAGTGTTAGGAGCTTGTGCGTGCTGTCTGCGTGCTCTGTACCCAGTACACACCGCTATATCCACCTACATAGCTCTGCTCTATTTGAGCCCACTTGCCATCTGCAGGAGTTATTGGAAGTTGTGTGTGCCTCCAGCACAGTATACATCTGTATATACCCCTTTATCTCTGGTGTTCTATAAAAAAGGCATCTGCAGGAGTTAGTGGGTTATTTGTGCCTCCACAATATACACCTGTATCTACCCTTTATTGCTGTTCTCTAATAGAGGCATCTGCAGGGCTTAGTGGGTGTTGTGTGACTCAATTACAGTATACCCCTTTATCTCTGGTGTTCTATAATAAAGGCATCTGCAGGAGTTAGTGGGTGTTGTGTGACTCCAGCACAATATACACCTGTATCTACCGTTTATTGCTGTTCTCTAATAGAGCCATCTGCAGGGCTTAGTGGGTGTTGTGTGACTCCATTACACTGCTGTTTTACCCAACTCCCTTCAGGCCATTACCATGTCTGGAAGGCCAGCAAGGAGAGGCAGACAGGCGCGAGCCGATAAAAGAGGGCAAGCAGGCTCTGTGTCTAGAGACAACAGGGCTGGTCGTGGACGCGGTGCATTGTCATCAGCACGTGGCCATGGGACACGCTTGTCCTTCTTTTCGGCAGCTGGACATGTTGAACCGCAACATGCCAATGACTTGGTAGAGTGGATGACCAAGCCCTCTTCATCCTCCTCATCCTCTCTCACCCAGTCTCAGGGTACTAGCAAAGCAGCTGCCAACGCATCATCTTCCCTCCTCTCAATGTCATCATCAGTGACTCCTTCCCTAGACCCACCACGTCCTCCTGAGGAGTCTCCTGAACTATTTGAGCACAGTGTTGGATACATGCTCCAGGAGGATGCCCAGTGTTTTGTGGGCTCTGATGATGACACTCAGCTAGAGGAAGGCAGTAGCGTGAGCGCAGAGAGAGGGGATGCTCAAGAAGGACAGCAATCTGGCAGTCATATTCCACAAGCTGCAGCACACTGCCAGTTTTGCTACAGCGATGAAGAGGGAGGGGATGATGAGGGCACTGACTCCACGTGGGTGCCTGGTAGGAGAGAGGAGGAGGAGGCACATGTCCAACGAGGCAGGATGCCCTCCGGGGGCCAGCTTAGGGGCAGCACACCGACTGAATCACACCGCAGAGCTCCGCCTGTGCAGGGCGCTGCCTCTGCGCGTTATTCTAAAAGTTCTTTGGTGTGGGCCTTTTTTGAGACGAGTGCATCAGATCGCACCGCTGCTATTTGCAACATATGTCAAGCGTATCTCGCGTGGCCAAAACATCAGCCGTTTGGGCACCACATGCTTGACCAGACATATGTTGACCTGCCATGCAGCTCGTTGGCAAGCGTACCTCAAAGACCCACACCAAAGAACAAAGCGGACCTCTCCTTGCTCCTCATCAGCTGGCATCTCCAACCCCACTAGACCTTCAGTCCTCTCTGAAACCTGCTCTGAGAGGAATGAAGGTGTAGAATTAGGTGTGTCACAGCCAAGTGCTTCCGGGAACTCTGCTAGCGGTACACCCACGTCCGATTATAGCAGGCAAATGTCCCTGCCCCAGCTGCTGGACCGGCGAAAGAAGTTCACTCCCAGCCATCCACATGCCCAGCGGTTGAATGCTAGCTTGGCTAAATTGCTAGCACTTCAACTGCTGCCTTTTTAGTTGGTAGACTCGGCCCCCTTCCGTGAGTTTGTACAATGTGCGGTTCTTCAGTGGCAGGTCCCCAAACGCCACTTTTTCTCACGGAAGGCGATTCCGGCTCTCTACCGGCATGTGGAAGGCAATGTCCTTGCCTCGCTGGACAGGGCGGTCAGCGGTAAGGTGCATATTACCGCTGACTCATGGTCCAGCAGGCATGGACAGGGACGTTACCTGTCTTTCACGGCCCATTGGGTCACTCTTCTGGCAGCTGGGAAGGATGCAGGACAAGGTGAAGTAGTGTTGGAGGTTGTTCCGCCACCACGCCTCTAAAATGCTACTATTGGTTGTGACACACCTCTCTCCTCCACCCCCTCCTCTTCTTCTTCCTCCATGGCCTCTTCCAGTGCTCTGTCCTCAGAACCAGCGGTGCTCCGTAGGCGTTCCAGGGGCTACGCAAGTACTCAGGCAAAACGATGCCATGCCGTGCTTGCGCTGGTTTGTTTGGGGGACAGGAGCCACACTGGGGCGGATGTTTTGTCAGCTCTGCAGGGGGAGGCCCGAGAGGTGGTTGACGCCACGCCAGCTTAAGCCAGGAATGGTGGTTTGTGACAATGGCACCAACCTCCTCTCCACCCTCCGACAGGGACAACTGACCCATGTGCCCTGTGTAGCTCACGTCCTTAACCTGGTGGTGCAACGGTTCTTGGGCAGGTACCCCAGCTTACAGGATGTCCTGAAGAAGGCCAGGAAAGTCTGTGTGCATTTCCACCGATCATTTAATGCCTGTGCTCGGCTGTCTGAGCTCCAAAAGGAGTTGAACCTGCCCAAGAACCGCCTTATATGTGACATGCCCACCAGGTGGAACTCAACGTTGGCCATGCTGCAGCGGCTGCACACGCAGCAGAGGCCATCAATGAGGCACCAGGACAGGGTCAGGGGAGCTCGATTTTTTTCTCACCACGCCAGTGGGGCATGATCAGGGATGCATGCACTGTCCTGTCACTGTTTGAGGAGGCCACAAGGATGGTGAGCAGTGACAGTGCATGCATCAGTGACACTGTACCTCTTGTCCACCTCTTGGAGCATACGCTGCGTGGAATAATGGACAGGGCACTTTAGGCAGAACAGGGGCAGGAAGAGGAGGACTTCCTTGCCTCTCAAGGCCCCCTTTATCCAGACAGTGTTCCTGCTGTGCCACCCATCACACAGGAAGAGGATGAGGAGGAGGAAGAGGAGGAGGAGGATGATTGTGTCAGCATGGAGGTGGAGGCTGGCACTCAGCATCAGCAGCAGCAGCAGTCTTGTAGGGATGATTTACAGTCCCAAGAAACACGTGGACTTGTACGTGGCTGGGAGGAGGTAGCTGCGGATCATGTTGTCCTTAGTGACGCAGAGGACTCCGGACCGAATGCCTCAGCTAACCTACGCTGCATGGCCTCCCTGATCCTGCAAAGCCTGCGGAAGGATCCTCGTATTCTTCGGATCAAGGAGAGGGACCATTACTGGCTGGCCACTCTCCTTGATCCACGGTACAAGGGTAAGGTTGCCGACCTTATCTTGCCATTGCAGAGGGAGCAGAGGATGAGACATCTCCGGGAGGAGATCTGTGCAACGCGTTCCCAGAGACTGGGAGGTTACAAACTCCTGGTCCTGGAAAACATGTTGCTGAGGCATCGGTCAGAAGGAGCGGTGGAGAAGGTGGCCGTCTGACTGATGCTTTCAGACAATTTTTTAGTCCGCAGGCCCCAAGGTATGATCGGTTCCAGCACCCATCGCCAGCGTCTGATTTACATGGTGCAGGAATACCTAGGGGCAAGGTCAGACTTGGACACCTTTCCCACCGAAAATCCTCTGGCTTACTGGGTCTTGAGGATGGATCACTGGCCAGAGCTTGCACATTATGCAATTGAGCTACTGGCCTGTCCTGCATCCAGCGTTCTTTCGGAACGCACCTTCAGTGCTGCTGGTGGCTTTGTTACCGATCACAGGGTGTGCCTGTCCACCGAATCAGTTGATCGACTGACCTTCATCAAGATGAATCAGTCTTGGATCACCCACAGCTACCAAGCACCTGAAGCTGATGTAACCGAATATTTTTTTTTTTTTTAAATATCACATCCCTTCAAGACTGCCTATGCTGATGCTGAGTGACTGTCCTGTTATGTTGATTGTCTATCCTCTTCCTCCTCCGCTGATATGTTGGAAGAACATTTCTGGTTCTGGGTGATGCCATTAGCCCAATTTTTCTGCCCCTGTTTAACAGGGGCGTTTAATTACAATTTTTGATGCAATGCTTTGCAGCAGGGCTAATTCCTGCAATAAAACTAGAGTATATGGGAGAGGTTGCAGTGTTGTGGCACCAGCACCAGTGCCTAAGGCCCAATTTTTCTGCCCCTGTTTAACAGGGGCGTTTAAGTACAATTTTTGATGCAATGCTTTGCAGCAGGGCTAATTCCTGCAATAAAACTAGAGTATATGGGAGAGGTTGCAGTGTCGTGGCACCAGCACCAGTGCCTAAGGCCCAATTTTTCTGCCCCTGTTTAACAGGGACATGTAATTACAATTCTTGATATAATATTTCACAGGAGGGCCCGTTCCTGTGCCCACCCAGAGTAACTGTGAGGACTTATAGTGTTGTGGCACCAGCACCACAACCACCAAAGGTCAATTTTTCTACCACTGTTCAACAATGGCATGTAATTACAATTCTTGATATAATCGTTCACAGCAGGGCACTCCAGCGCCCAGCAAGAGTCACTTTGAGGGCTTACAATGTTGTGGCAAAACCAACACCTTGTTCCGCCAATTCTGCAGAGCATATAGGGCAGGCCCCTACTTTCAAACATCCAACTTACAAACATCTCCTACTTGCAAACGGAAGGAGACAACAGCAAGTGAGATGAAAAAAGATGGACGACAAAACAAATTATACAGGGGTGATAACCCTTCCCTATGTTTTCCAAAAAGCTTAAAAATAGTTTTTTTGACTGGAGCTACACTTTAAAAATGTACCAGTTGAAAATTACAAACAGATTCAACTTAACACAACAAACCTACACAGTCCCTGTCTTGTTTGCACCGCCTGTATACTGCTGTTCTGAGTATATAGGGCCTGGGGGCCACATGCATTTCCTTTTTTTAATATGGGTACAGGGTTCCCCTTGATATGCGTACAAGACCCAAAGGGGCTGGTGATGGGCAGGGAGGGCTACCCATGCCATTTTTCTCAATGGTTTTCAACCATATTGCAGGAACCAGATATAACATTAAAACTGCAAGCAGTTTTCAATGATGTTATTTCTGTTTAATGTCATTTTGTGCAGGGACTGTTCTAAACACGGGAAACACGTGGCACTTCACAGGCATACTACAAACACCCCCCAGGCACCATCTTTAAAGGAATATTTCACTTTTTTTTTCACTTTAATCATCATTAAAGTCAGTGCTCCCGCCAAAACCGCCATTTTTAAAAACATTTTAGGCATTGACCCATGTCCCCTGGGGCAAGAGCCAGGTCCCCAAACCCTTTTTAGGACAGTATCTTGCATATTAGCCGTTAAAATTAGCACTTTTAATTTCGAACGTTCGAGTCCCATAGACGTCAATGGGGTTCTAAAGTTCGTTCGAATTTGGGGTCCGTTCGAAAGTTCTGGTGTGAACCGAACCGGGGGGTGTTCGGCTCATCCCTACTCCCTACCTACTAAAGAATCATTTTCCTATTCTAGACTATCATCTATATTGAATCTTCATAAACCCTCCTCCATTAACGTGCCAGTCAGGGCATGGTCCTATTGGAACTCAACAGACTCTAAACGCAAAGGTATTACCATGTTCTATGAACTGCTAAATGCTAAATCCACATTTACAAAAAATCTCTATTTGGATAAATGGGAGACAGAACTGGGGCGTTCCTTTTCTGGCTATCAATGGCAGAGAGCATTTGAATGCAATTATCAATGCTCCAAATGCTCAAATTATTGGGAAATGGCCCAGAAACTCCATCTAAGATGGTATCTTACTCCCTACCTAAAGGAAAAATGTAAGCTCCCTCAGCGTGGACCGGGATGTGATATGGGAAACTCATTCTAAGCTGAATCAAGAATAAGGGGACAGGCATACGAGAGGTGTCCCTTACAGGTTGACCTTGAACAATCAGAAGGACTTGAAGAGGTAGAGAAGAGTAGAGTAAGAAGTTTGGTATTTGTATTGGGACGATCAGATAACATTCAAAATGACATTTAAAGTGGTGCATTGAATATTAATTACTGTACTCCTTATCTGTTCGTTAAATGTCTTGTTGAGAGTAATAAGTGGTCGGTTCCTTACCTATGGCCACCTCGGGGATGGACAGGGTTGTGTCTGGTCTACATTTTGGGAAGACGCGTGTAAAGAGACTTGTGTGGCAGTCGAACACTGTAGATGTTCCTTTCTCTCTCTTTCTCTCTCTCTATCCTTTTGTCCTCATTAACTTGAGACTGTGATATAGTCTGAACCGGTACCAGGCGACTGATAGAGGAATTGTTGGACCCTTTTGAGTCCAGAACAGCCTTGTGACCCATCTAAAAGCCTGAGCAGACACATAAATATCCCAGTCATCAAGACAGAACATAGCAAAGTAGTATTATATATTGGGTGGCGGTCCAACCGAGGACAGGTGGCAGTCAGAGGCTGTCGGATTGCTTGAGTCCAGGAGTTCTGGTCTACCCTGTGCTATGTCGATCGGATGTCCACACTAAGTTCGGTATCAATATGGTGGATAGTGCATAAAGAGCTAGCAGTGCATACTAGCTCATTATGCCTTTGTTTTTTTTTTTGTTTTTTTTCCATGTGTGTGTGTGTGTATACAACCGCTTTAATACACCGTCTGAAGTGTATTAGTAACAGTATACCACCGAATGCACTGTAGTTATAGGCTACAATGGATGCAGAGTATGTATATATGTAAGTGTGTGTATGTATATATATATATATATATATATATATATATATATATATACACTAAACTGACTGTGTAGCCTTATATAGTGTGGGGTATGGATTTGGTCCCCCTGAGCCATGATTGGCCAAAGACATCCCACTTAGCAGAGAGCGCTGTGATTGGCCAAACCATGCAGGTCAGGTGTATGCTTTGGCCAGTCATCATACAGCAATGCACTACGATCTTGTAGAGCATAATGGGGCTTTCCTCTGTGCTCGAATTTCCCGTGAATGCCCTATATGTTCGGGTAGTTTTAGAACAAATGAACACCCGATGTTCAAGTCGAACTTACGTTTGACTCGAACCGCTGGCTCATCCCTACTAATGAGTATTGGAGGCACCTTGACACATATGGTATGGTCATGCCTTGATTTATGCAGTTTTTGGGCAGAGATATTAAAACTGATCTCTCAAGTCACAGCTTTCATTGCTAAGCCAAATATAGAACAAGCTATTCTCCCCCTCTGACGGAAGCCATTGGGAACTCCCCGTGCATCAAAGGGGGATGGGGTCACCTGGGAATGTCATGGTGTGGCCCCGCCCTCAGTTATAAAAGAACTGCCAAAGCGAAGACACGTCATACCGCGGGTGCCTCCCATGGAGGCGGGTCGGTCGCAGTTTTTTTTCTTTTTCAGTCCATTGGCGGAGCAAGAGAAGAAGATTAATGGACTTTGTGGGACATATTTATTTTTTTTTTTTTTTAATAAAGGATTTGTCCCAAGCCATGTCATGTCATTTTTACCATTTTCACACTTTTTTGTGAAATGGTAGGGGTACATTTGTACCCCGTTACCATTTCACACAGGGGGGAGGCTGGGATCTGGGGGTCCCCTTGTTAAAGGGGACTTCCAGATTCTGATAAGCCCCCCGCCTGCAGACCCCCACAACCACCAGGCAAGGGTTGTGGGGATGAGGCCCTTGTTCCCATCTACCTCAGAGCACCCTCCACATGTTGAGGGCATGTGGCCTGGTACGGTTCAGGAGGGGGGCACTCTCTCATCCCCCTCTTTTCCTGCAGCCTGCCAGGTTGCGTGTTCAGATAAGGGTCTGGTATGGATTTTTGGGGGACCCCCGACCATTTTTTTAAAATTTTGTCACGGGGCTACCCTTAATATTCATACCAGATGCAAAGGGCCTGGTAATGGACTGTGGGGAAATCCCATGCTGCTTTTTTTCCAATTACTTTTATGTGTATTGCCGAGACCGACAATTCATTATAGCAGCGAGTACCTTTAAATTACTTTTTTCTTTTACAAATGTAATTTTTCTCTCGGATTGTTCTAAACACGGGAAACGTGTGCCACTTTACAGGCATACTATAGACACCCCCCAGGTAAGAAATTTAAAGGGATATTTCACTTTTATTGTTTCACTTTAAGCATTATTAAAATCACTGCTCCCAAAAAAACTGCCATTTTTAAAACTTTTTTTTACATTCATACATGTTCCCTGGGGCAGGACCCAGGTCCCCAAACACTTTTTATGACAATAACTTGCATATAAGCCTTTAAAGTTAGCACTTTCAATTATTCATGTTTGTGTCCCATAGACTTTAATGCTGTTCACGTGTTTGAACACATTTTTTGCCTATTCGAATGTTCTGCTGCAAACCGAACTGGGGTTTTTTGGCTCATCCTTACTGTCTACGTATGTTTCAACTATTCAGTACATAACTGCAATCCTAAAAAACACATTTTCTCTATGTAACTTTCAGGCATTGTCTTTACCGTGTTAATTTGATGTTAGATGCTATAACTATTACTGGCGCAAATTGCAATGATGTGTGATTAATTTTGCACTTATGTGGATTGGTGTTATGCTCTATCCATATATGATTTTCTTTCTATTTTCTATTTATCTTTGGAAAACGTTAATAAAAAATATTTGTAAAAAAAAAAGAAAAGACATTAGGCCCCTCCTCCAAACTCCATCACATTCTCGGGAGCAGGGGAGAGTCATGGTTGTTACGACACTGGCAGTAAGATGTAAAAATGGATGTTAACTGATGTAAATTTAAAGTGGTTGTAAACCCTTACAAACCACTTTGACCTACAGGTAAGCCTAGATTAAGGCTTACCTGTAGGTCCAAGAAATAGCTCCTAAACCTACACGGTTTAGGAGATATTTACAAAAAGATAGGCACTGCTGTCTACGGCGCATGCGCTGTAGACAACGGTGCGCAGACGCACTGGGCATGCCGCTGCTAACGGCGATATGTCGTTAATACCGGCTCCTGTGTGCATGCGCTGGAGTGACGTCACCGCTGCTCTGGCACTGTGAGTGGCCGGAGCAGCGATACCCAGAAGAAGATGGACGCTCCATACTACAGGGGACAGCTGCGACATCACTGGCTCCTGTGTCAGGTAAGTGACACATAATGGGCTACCACGCGATGCATAGTAGCCCATTATGCTTTACCTTTGCAGGGAGACAAAGAGGAAGTAAACCCATAAGGGTTTACTTCCTCTTTAACTGAAAAAACAATATCCATTTGCATTTACATCCAAAACAATATCCATTCAAAAAAATGTGACTGAACGGATGATGCCCATGTGACAGGAACCTTGCCTTTTTCTTCATTCTTCTGAGATTTCTAATTTATTGCAGCCTTCTGCCTCTAATGCCGCGTACACACGGTCGAACTGTTTGACGTACTTAGTCCGTTGAAACACATTTCAGCGGACAATCCGCTCGTGTGTGGGCTTTAGCTGACTTTTTCAGCGTGCAGTCCGGAGTACTAAGAATTTCGGTTTTTCCAAAAATCTGTCCGTCGTACTTTGGTTTCAGCGGACAATACGGTCGTCAGTATGCTAGTCCGACGGACTAAGAATGGCGCATGCCCAGAAAGGATTTACAGGGCTTTGCTGTGTCTTGGACTTCCTATTTCTAGTCCCGTCGTACGTGCTGTACGTCATCGCGCAAGCTTTCGTCGGACTGTTTGTGTATCCGTGTGTGGTCAAGTCCGTTCAGTGGAAAGTACGCCGGATTGTCCGTCGGATTGTATGACGGACTAAGTACGTCAAACAGTTTGACCGTGTGTACGCGGCATAACTGTGGCTGTGCATTATAAAGAATTCCTCTTGGGAGAGGAGTCGTTCTTTTCTCTCATTGCAGAGCAAGTCTCCTGTTTCCAAACAGCATCCTTTAGTGATTCAGTGAAAGAAGCAGCTTTTTTACACAAAGGTATACAAACACGTTTCCAGTCCATGGCTCTCAGAGAAGGTTTTACTGAGAAGGTTTTATCTTAAAAAAGGAATTAACTTAGAAAAGTATTGTATGATATATATTTTTTTCATAGCCTACAGGTACATTTACAAATACATAATGTTTAGTGTAACTATATTATACATGTAAAATGTAATGAAAGAGCATTGCGAAGACTCAATCTAGATGACACAAAGGCATGTACAAGCGTTTCACTCTCAGTAACAGAAAAGATATTACAAAGCTTGGGAATATTCAAAAATGATAATAAACTATTGTACAAACTTGGATACTATGAGTTTTAATGTTGAGGTTACAATCAAAAATGACATAATATTCATCATATATTAGTTATCTTTCATGGACAACAAATTGAATAAGCCAATACATTGCTTCCTATACTAAATTTCCAAGTTACAATGTTCAATTTTTCCTTATTTAATTTCCAAAGTTTCATACACATCCACAGACCAATTTAAAGTGGATGTTAACCCTCACATACTGTATACCCAGTGAACTGAACAGCCTCAGATGATACACAGAGATGAAACAAATCTACCTACATAAGTTTTGCATGTATATTTGCTGTCTTCAGCTTGCTAAATCCTTTAGAAAGTGCACATGGTGTTAGAAATTTTCTCTTCCTGTTCAGCACTATGAGTCAAGTCCTCCACACCCCCCTCCACATAGGCTGAGGAAGGAAGGAATGTGCTGTGAATAGACCATCTCTCTGCTAATCTATTTATAGCACCCACCCCGATGGAAATTTTGGGCTGGTTTTATCTCAGTTGTCAGAGAACTTGGCAGAATTTATCATGCTGATAACAGAAGAACGGAGCAGCAAAAATACACATAACTTAGGGCTTTGGAGAGACATAAGAAAACACTGCAGATATATGTGCCTAGGTCATATTTCATGAATTAGGTTAGCATCCACTTTAGCCACTTTCAGACCGGACCAATTTGCTGGTCAAAGACCAGACCACTTTTTGCGATTCGGCACTGCGTCACTTTAACTGACAATTGTGCAGTCGTGCGATGTGGCTCCCAAACAAAATTGACGTCCTTTTTTTCCCACAAATAGAGCTTTCTTTTGGTGGTATTTGATCACCCCTGCAGTTTTTATTTTTTGCGCTATAAACAAAAATAGAGCAACAATTTTGAAAAAAAACGCATTATTTTTTACTTTTGTTATAATAAATATCCCCCAAAAATATATAAAAAAAATTTTTTTCCCTCAGTTTAGGCCGATACGTATTCTTCTACATATTTTTGGTAAAAAAAAACGCAATAAGCGATTATTGATTGGTTTGCGCAAAAGTTATAGCGTTTACAAAATAGGGATAGTTTTATAGCATTTTTATTAATAATTTTTTATTATTTTTTTTTACTAGTAATGGCGGCGATCAGCGATTTTTATTGTGACTGCGACATTGTGGGGGACCCATCGGACATTTTTGACACATTTTTGGGACCATTGTTATTTATACAGTAATCACTGCTATATAAATGCAGTGATTCCTGTGTAAATGACAATGGCAGTGAAGGGGTTAACCAGTGGGTGGCAGTGTAGGGGTTAAGTGTTCCTAGGGGTGTGTTACTAACTGTGGGGGGGTTGGGCTTTCATTTAATGAACACTGATCTCTGCTCCAATCACATGGAGCAGAGATCAGCGTCACTAGTTGCTAGGCAGAATGGAGAAATGCTGTTTACAATGGCATTTCTTCATTTGGCCACTCCGTGAGACGATCGCGGGTATGCCCGCGGCGATCGAGTCCGCGGGTCCCGCGACTGGACTCACGGGGGTCCCAACCAGCACGGGAGCGCGCCGCCGGCGGCGCGCTCCCGATGGCAGGGCGGAAAATTTAAGGGGGCGTACATGTACGCCCATTTGCCTGCCCGTGCCATTCTGTCGACGTACATCGGCGTGCGTTGGTCGGCAAGTGGTTAATCAGTGCAGTAAAAAATAACAGATAAACCTATGTGCATCAACTTAAATAGTTTAAAGTGATTGTAATGTCTTGTATTTTTCTTTAAAAACAATAAACAATCTTATACTTACCTGCTCTTTTGCAGTAGATTTTCACAAAGCAGCCTTGATGCTTCTCCTCTCAGGTCCCTCTTCTGTGCTCCTGGCCCCTCCCTCCTGTTGAGTGCACCCACACCCAAGCAGAGTTGCCGTTCCCTGTGTCCATTTAGACATTAAGCTGTGGTTCGGCCCCACCCCTATCTCTCCTGAATGGCTAACTGACTTTGATTGACAGCATCAGGAGCCAATGCCACCACTGCTGTGTCTTAGCCAATTAGGAGGGAGAGTTCCTAGATGGCCAATACATTCGTAGAGATCGCTGGATAGAGATGGGGCTCTGGTAAGTATTAAGGGGGCTGATGCACACAGAAAGCTTATTATCTTACAAACAAAAGTTTTAAGATTGATCCACAAGACAAAAATTAGATGCCCATAACTCAATATGCCCAGTAACCCATAGCAATCTTGGTAGGTATAATCTGACTAGATTCTCACTTAGGTAAGTTACTCTTTGAACATTACTGAAATCTGATGGTTAGCAATACCTAAAGTTGCACTAAGATCAGAAATAACTGTAATCAAAAAATATTATAAATCATAAAATATAAAAGTATATTCCGATCATCAATAAATCATAAGATCATTCACATTCACACTGCTTGAATGCAGAACAGCATCAAGGCATAGTATATTTGCACAGGCAATGCTATCTCCATGGCGGTCAGCTAAAAAGAAACCATAGAAAACTACTGTATGTTAGGCCACACTATAAAAGTGCAATGTCATTACTATTCACTTAAAGTGGACCATAACCTTCCCAAGGACGATCCCGCCTCTTCACCCCTCCTCTGCAGGAATAGGGTATTTTTTTGTTTACTTATTTATTTAATTTAAAGTCCACTCCACCTCCTCATGCATGTCATTCACCATAGGCAAATGACATGCACACTGCCCACTGTGCCTCCCGGGATATGTGTGTTACATATCCCAGGAGGTATAACCTTTCATTCAAGAATAGGAGGAGGGGGTGGACCTATCAGCGTGTCATCGAGAGACCCACCAGCTGAACCCGAAAGAGGCAGCAGGTCTCTCAATGATGTCAGAGAGAACATGGCAGTGCAGGATGGAGCTGTGGCAAGGCATGAGAGGATCTCAGTGGGTCAATGCTGGATCCACTGGATAGGTGAGTATCTAAAATGTGCAGATGCCACCATCAGATGACTGGGCCAAAAAAAATATGGGGAGGTCGGCCAGAGTTCCTCTTTAAATCAATAAATACTATCTTCTCAATTTTTTTACCAAACAGTAACCAGTGGTCATTGATGCGTAGATGCCCAAGTCAAAATTAAACAAAACCAAAGAAAATTCCCAGCTCAATTTGCCATTAAACTTGCAACCAACCAAATTATTCAGTCTAATGCCCCATACACATGGTCGGACATTCCGACAACAAAATCCATCGGATGTTGGCTGAAACTTGTCTTACACACGGTCGCACAAAGTTTTCGAAATTTCCGATCGTCAAGAACGCGGTGACGCACAATGCGCACAACGGGACTATAAAAAGGGAGGTTCAGCACCACGTGCAGCACCCTTTGGGCTCCTTCTGCCGATCTTGTGTTTATCACGTGTTAGTAGAAGTTTGGTTAGAGACTTGTGCTTCAGATCGTTATTGCTCTTTAGTTTGTGTTTGTGGGTTTGTATCTGCTAATCAGTGCATGTAGTCAGTTCGCATTTGTTTGTCATTGCATGCTATTTATAGTACTGTATTTGTATTTTCAGTGCATTATTGTCCACTCGTTGCTGATTTTAAGTTTGTTCTTTCAGGCCTTGCTGTTTTTCAGTGCTTTCTGTTAGTCCGTTCTGACCAGCCGACCCTTTTGAAGCTATGTTGCATGTACGTACTCGTCGTAGAGTTCGTGCTGTGCAGGGGCTTGGTGTTGGGCTTTTAGCTTTGACCCAAGCCCGGTCCATGAACAGGGCGGGGAGGAGTTCATGGAGCAAGAATTAGTTGCTCCAGGACAACCAATTCTCACAGATGCCTTTGGTTTCTGAGATCCAGGAGAATAATCCTGATGATTTCAGGAATTATCTCCGGATGACGGACCCCGTTTTTCACTGTCTATTGGCTTTGCTGACCCCTTATATCAGCAGGCAGGATATCTGCATGAGGCAAGCCATCACTCCGGAGCAGAGGCTAGTTGCCACGTTGTGGTACTTGGCAACTAGGAGAAACCTTCAAGACCTCAAGTTCTCGACAGGCATCTCCCTCCAGGCTCTGGGGATCATTATTTCAGAGACCTGTTCTGCCATTATTCAGGTCCTGCAGAAGGACTATATTAAGGTAAGTTTTCTGCTTTAACATCACATTCTATGTATTTAACCACTTGACTACTAGGCACTTAAACCCCCTTAATAACCAGACCAATTTTCAGCTTTCGGTGCTCTCACATTTTGAATGACAATTACTCAGTCATGAAACACTATACTTTTTTGAAAATGTTGTACTTTTTTTCACACAAATAGAGCTTTCTTTTGGTGGCATTTAATCACTGCTTTTTTTTGCGATATAAAAGAAAAAAGATCGAAAAATGCTGTAAAAAAATGAATTTTTCTTCATTTCTGTTATAAAATTTGGCAAATTAATAATTTTTCTTCATATATTTTGGTCAAAATTTATATCACTACATATTTTTGGTAAAAATAACCCAAATTGGTGTATATTATTTGCTCTTTGTGCAAGTTAGAGAGTCCACAAGCTATGGTGACAATCTCTGAAAATTGATTACACCTGAAGTACCGACGGCCTTTCTCATTTCTTGGGACCCTAACAAGCCTTAAAAGTACAAATACCCCCCAAATGACCCCTTTTTGGAAAGTAGACATTCCAAGGTATTTCGTAAGAGGCATGGTGAGTTTTTTGAAGTTGTAATTTTTCCCACAATTCTTTGCAAAATCAATATTTTCTTTTGGTTTTTTTTCAACAAATTGTTATATTAGCAGGTTATTTCTCACTGAGTATGGCAATACCACATGTGTGAGACACATACATGTGAGCATGGCCACATACAGAGGCCCAACATGCTGGAAGCGCCATCAGGCGTTCTTGGAGACTAAATTATACATATAATTTCTTGACTACCTCTTAAGCCGCGTACACACGGGTGGACTGTATGGCCTACTTAGTCCGTCATACAATCCGACGGACAGTCTGTCATACTTTCGAATGAACGGACTTGACCACACACACCACTTTTTGAGCGGACTAATACGGCGTACTAAGTCCGCCATACTATCCGCCCTACTTTTGAAATGAACGGACTCGTCCACACACGCGGAGGAAAGTCCGCTCATTTCGAGCGCGTCTCCAGGTAGACGGGGCCCGCGAAGGAGACGTCGCTGGCCCCGCCGCCTGGTATGGACTTAAAGGGGAACCCCAACGCCGGAAAAAATCGGCGTGGGGGTCCCCCCCAAGTCCGCAACAGACCCTTGTCCGAGCACGCTACCCGGCCGGCCACGAAAGGGGGGCGAGCGAGCGCCCCCCCTCCTGAGCCGTACCAGGCCGCGTGCCCTCAACATGGGGGGTGCCTTGGGGAAGGGGGGGCCGCGCGCCCCCCCCACCCCAAAGCACCTTGTCCCCATGTTGATGAGGACAAGGGCCTCTTCCCGACAACCCTGGCCGTTTTGCTAGCGGAGGAGTCTGGCTTTCTTCCTCGCCGACGGCCTCTTCTCCCGACTTCGGGGGTCTTGTCCCCCTCTTCGGTTCTTCTGCCGGGCCACCGCGCCTTCTTATAGCTCTTTTACAGGCGGTGGCCCGGTCTTCTGTCGCCGCCGCCGCCGCCGCCTTCCGTTCTTCTTCTTCTTCTTCTTCTTCTTCTCCAGGAGATGTTGCCTCGACGATCTCTCCGGCCGGAATGCCAGGGACGCACTGCGCGACCACTTATATAGGGACAAGGGGCGGTGTCACATGGCTTTATGTCACATGGGTTGGTCACATGGGTTGATGTCACATGGGGACTATGACATCGTAAGGGGGCGGGGTCACCATGTGACACCAACCCATGTGACATAAAGCCATGTGACACCGCCCCTTGTCCCTATATAAGTGGCCGCGCAGTGCGTCCCTGGCATTCCGGCCGGAGAGATCGTCGAGGCAACATCTCCTGGAGAAGAAGAAGAAGAAGAAGAAGAAGAACGGAAGGCGGCGGCGGCGACAGAAGACCGGGCCACCGCCTGTAAAAGAGCTATAAGAAGGCGCGGTGGCCCGGCAGAAGAACCGAAGAGGGGGACAAGACCCCCGAAGTCGGGAGAAGAGGCCGGCGGCGAGGAAGAAAGCCGGACTCCTCCGCTAGCAAAAGAGCTACAAGAAGATAGCGGAGGAGTCCGGCGAGAAGACCCCCGAAGACGGAAGACCCCCGGAGCTGTGCAATAAAGTATTTTATCTCGTGTGTTGTGTTTTTTTGTACTTTTATTTTACAGGTGAATGGGTAGGGGTACATTGTACCCCATACTCATTCACATAGGGTGGGGGGCCGGTATCCGGGGGCCTTCTTATTAAAGAGGGCTTCCGGATTCCGATAAGCCCTCCGCCCGCAGACCCCGACAACCAACGGCCAGGGTTGTCGGGAAGAGGCCCTTGTCCTCATCAACATGGGGGCCCCCCTTCCCCAAGGCACCCCCCCATGTTGAGGGCACGCGGCCTGGTACGGCTCAGGAGGGGGGGCGCTCGCTCGCCCCCCTTTCCTAGCCGGCCGGGTAGCGTGCTCGGACAAGGGTCTGCTGTGGACATGGGGGGACCCCCACGCCGATTTTTTTCGGCATTGGGGTTCCCCTTTAAGTCCATACCAGGTGCCTCGAAATGAGCGGACTTTTCTCCGGCCGGGAAAAGTCCGCTCATTTCAAAAGTACGGCGGACTGGCATACACACGGGCGGATTGTCCGCCGAAATGCGAGTACGACGGACAGTATTACGGAAATTCCGAAATACTTAGTCCGCCAGACTGCACGCTGAAAAAGTCCGCTGAAGCCCACACACGAGCGGACTGTCCGCTGAAATGTGTTTCGGCGGACTAAGTTGGCCAGACAGTCCGCCCGTGTGTACGCGGCTTTACACTTTTGAAGGCCCTGGAGAACCAGGACAATGGAAACACCCCAAAAATTTTGGAAAGAAAACAATCCAATGTATAATCTAAGAGACATATCAAGTCTTTTGAACATGTCATTTTTTCTACAAGTTTTTGGAAAATGTGTAAAGAAAATGAAAACACAATTTTTTTTACACAACGTTGTCCATTTACACAATATTTCTAACACATACAGTAGGTGCCGCCGATATTGTGTCAATCTCGCCGCTTCTAGCAGCGAAATTGACACCCTACGAGCTCCGTCGCGGGAGCCAGCGCCGAGCTGGTTCGCATCGGGAAAGGAAAAATGTTTCTTTTCCTTTCCCGATAAGCGACAAGCATTGCTGGCCGGGTTCACACTGGTGCGGGGATCCGAATTGGATTCCCACCAATACCAGGCACTGTGTTTGGTATAATTCCTAAGGGAGAACTCCACGTCAAATGTAAAAAAAAACGCCGTGGGTTCCCCCTTGGCATACCAGGCCCTTAGGTCCGGTAGGTAGGTTGATGTCACATGGTGACCCCGCCCCCTTACGATGTCACAGTCCCAGAGGATGCTGGGGCTGTGACATCGTAATGGGGTGGGGTCACCATGTGACATCAACCAGTGATCCCGCCCCTTGTCCCTCTATAAGTCGCTATGCACCCCGTCCCTGGCATTGCGGCCGGAGAGAGCGTCGAGTCAACATCTCCAGAAGAAGAAGTAGAAAAAGAACGGAAGGCGGCGGTGACGGTGACGGCGACGGCGACAGAAGACCGGGCCACCGCTAGTAAAAGAGCTGGAAGAAGAAGCAGTGGCCCGGCAAGAAGAACCGAAGAGGGGGACAAGACCCCCGAAGTCAGAAGAAGAGGGCGGCGGCGAAGAAGAAGAATGCCGGGCTCCTCCGCTAGTAAAAGAGCTAGCAGAAGATAGCGGAGGAGTCCGGCGAGAAGACCCCCAAAGACGGAAGACCCCCGGAGCTGTGCAATAAACTATTTTAACCCTTGTGTGTTGTTTTTTTTTTACGTTTGTTCATAGGTGAATTACACTCTAAAATAGATTCTCCTATGTGGCAATACCACATGTGTGAGACTTTTTCACAACATGGCCACATACAGAGGAACAACATGCAGGGAGCACCATCAGGTGTTCTAAGGACATAAGTTTCAAATCTAATTTGACTAACTATTACACTTTTGTGAGGCACTGAAGTGGCATGGATGTGTCATGGATGAGCATGAATTGAGATGGATGATCCGTGGATGGGGATGGCTGAGCATGAATGAGTATGGCCAGATACGGCTGAGTATGGATGGGTACGGCTGAGTATGCCTGTGTATAGATAGGATGCCTGGGTATGGCTGAGTATGGCTGGGTATGACTGAACACAATTGAGTATGGCTTGGTATGGTTGAGGAAGGCTGGGTATGGCTGCATATGGCTGGGTATTGCTGCGTAGGGCTGAGTACAGCTGGGTATGGCTGAGTATGGATGGGTATGGCTGAGTATGGCTGAATATGGCTGGGTACAGTTGAGTATGGCTGGGTATGGCTAATTATGGATGGGGGTGGATGGAATGGCTGAGCATGGATGGATGAATGGATTAGTATTGCTGAGGATGGATGGATGGATTAGTATGCTGAGTATGGATGGGTGAGCATGGATGGATGGATGAGAATACCGAGTATGGATGGGTATACAGAGTATGGATGGGTATGCAGAGTATGGATGGATGGGTATGCAGAGTATGGATGGATAAGCAGAGTATGGATGGGTATGGATGGGTATGCAGAGTATGGATGGTATGCAGAGTATGGATGGGTATGCAGAGTAAACGGCATGGTAAATGGCCACGATCAGCAGCCGTTCACTGTGATCCATGATACGCTGGGTCCTCCAGACCCGGCGGTCACTGAAGTTCTCGGGTGCATGCCCCCGGGGGTGTGCGAGAGCAGAATTCTGGGAGAATGTCATAGTGAACCCTGCCAGAGTTAAGCAACCGCCCTGTAGCCATCATTTGGCTATGGGCCAGTTGCTAAGTGGTCAATGTGTGCTAATGTATTGTATTTCTTTCATCGTTCCCTAATTACCACGATTGTAATATGCTGTAATATGCTGTGCCCCTTTGTCCTCATACATGCTGGAAGCTTTTAAACTTCCTTTTTTGTCCTTCATGCATATTTGCGTTCACTAACCTCCCCAGCATGGTTTTCTGGGCCCATATACACCTATAGCCTAGTTTAGCACTGACTCCTGAAGGAGTGGCTGATTTAATTGGGCTTACCGTTACCGTCTTGACCTCGTGTATGTCTAGGGGTTTCCCGAGGTAAATGGCCCAAGAACTGCAGAGACTGACGCCAGATCCGCTTAAGGGATTTTTATTTGCAAAAAAGAATAAACGAACACAGTCTCTCAATGCAGGGTTAGAGGGCTTAGGTAGGAAAGTCCAGGTACTCTTGAACTAAATCAAACAGACAGAGGAGTCTCTCACATTAGGAAATCCAGAGAATAGCCATTCACAGCTGGATCCTCACCCTTATCGGATAGTCATTCTCTCACCAGGCCTAGCAGCCAACAGGGTGTTTAAATCAAACAAAGTCTCTGCCACAGATTAGTTGTAGAACACTTGAATAAAGTCTCTGCCACAGACTTGTTGTAGAACACTTGAATAAAACTGAAATATGTAGACAACTCAGAGAACCCTCGTACGGTACCAGTATCTTGCAGCCGATCCTGCAATAGCATACGAGACCAGTTTCGCTTGGGGTCTTTCCTGCTGAGAAGCCAACCTTTGCGTGGCCTTCTCCTGAAGAGTCCACCCCTAGATGCTTCTACAGTTGCTGGGCCTCTCCACAAACCGAGATGGCACCGGACCTCCATTGAATCCTTCTTTCAGTTACTTTGCCTCAGGCTATCCAGTCCCAAGACTTGGAGTCGGGTGGATCCGCACCCCAGGCCATGAGAGCTCTGGGGGCTTGTCAGGAGGACCAGGACCAAACAGCCAGAAAGCACTTCTGGACCGGAACCCCAAAGCATGTGACGTCAACGCCTTAAGTACCCTCTCCCAGAATGCACAGCAAGAGTGACACTCCCACTGGGCTGGTTCCGAGAGAGAACTGACACATAATGCACCAAACTGGACTGCGTTCTAGCACCTTCCAGGGATGATAGCACCACCTATGGTCAAGCAGAACACAATGCAATCCAGCCAGACTGGTACTGAGACAAAATTTAGAGTAATTAAACCCAAAACCAAACTGCGGTTCCAGGAAAATTAAATGCCAAAAAAACATAGAGCATGCTCTTCAGGAGCCGGCGCTACACTAGTCACTTAGCAATGTATTTTGTCAGCTACATAGTAGTGCTTTCCCCTAAACACCCCCTAACATGTATACAAATGTTATGTGTGTCCTTAAATTCATGCAGAGTGCCAGAGGCTTTTTATTTGGTGGGCCAAACTCATTTGGAACCCTCCTTCCCCCCAACCACTAAGTCAGCTGATACCAATCCTCTATCTGCTGACTTTGGCAACCCATACAAACTATACCTACCTCTTTTGTGGTCAGATTTATGGATGAATTGACCAAAACATGTAGTGCAAGGGCCCATCTGAATACTTTCAAATGGTACTGTTTAAAGTTTGTTTCTCCTATTATTATCTTGATAGGTAATAGCAAAATGTCAAAATGTGCTTGCATTTGTTCAGTGTGCATTTTTATTTTTTGTATTATGGCACTTCTTACCTGTCCAGTGGGCTGCCAATAGTGTAAGTAAGGAGGGGCTGGCCAAAGTAACACACATTATGTATGCATTCATCTCGCAATGAAGTGGAGAGGGTTACCTGTCCAAAACATCTCCCCCCCTAAATTTTTGCAATGGGGCATCCAATGGGGTGAAGAATCTGATAAGTGGACCTTGTACTTTTGTCTTTAACCACTTCCCGACCGGCACAGCCAGGCATATTGGCGTACAGGTACGTCCAATTTTAAATGCTGCCCTGCCATACGGGACCCTGTGAGTCCAGTCGCGGGTCCCACGAACTCGATCGCCGCGGGCATACCCACGATCGTCTCACGGGGTGGCTGAACTGGGAGATGCCGTTGTAAACAGCATCTCCCCATTCTGCCTAGCAACAAGTGACGCTGATCTCTGCTCCATGTGATTGGAGCAGAGATCAGGGTTCACTAAAAGAAAGCCCAGCCGCCCACATTTAGTAACACACTCCTAGGAACACTTAACCCCTACACCGCCAACCACTGGTTAACCCCTTCACTGCCTGTGTCATTTACACAGGAATCGCTGCATTTGTATTGCAGCGATTGCTGTATAAATGACAATGGTCCCAAAAATTTCTCAAAAATGTCTGATGTGTCCGCCATAATGTCACAGTCACAATAAAAATCGCTGATCACCGCCATTACTAGTAAAAAAAATGATTAATAAAAATGTCATAAAACTATCCCCTATTTTGTAAACGCTATAACTTTTGCGCAAATCAATCAATAATCGCTTATTGTGATTTTTTTTTACCAAAAATATGTAGAAGAATACGTATCGGCCTAAACTGAGGGAATTTTTTTATATATATATATTATTTATACAAAAAGTAAAAAAATGCATTTTTTTCAAAATTTTCGCTCTATTTTTGTTTATAGCGCAAAAAACTAAAACTGCAGGAGTGATCAAATACCACCAAAAGAAAGCTCTATTTGTGGGAAAAAAAGGACGTCAATTTTGTTTGGGAGCCACGTCGCATGACCGCGCAATTGTCAGTAAAAGCAACGCAGTGCCGAAACGCAAAAAGTGGTCTAGTCTTTGGCCAGCAAAATGGTCCGGGGCTGAAGTGGTTAAATACTAATTTCAAAAAATGTTATACTTATGGTGGACAAAAATGTTTGTGTCTAATCTGATTGCAATGTTGATGTGCAAAATGACAAATTATTTTTTTCTTGTTTGACTCCACAGTTTCCTGGAAAGGAATGGCCACAGGAATGGCAGACTGTGGCCTCCCACTTTGCCACCCGTTGGGACTTTCCCAATTGTGGAGGTGCAATTGATGGGAAACACATTCGCATCATCCCACCACCCAACTCGGGGTCCTACTATTACAATTACAAGGGGTATAATAGTATAGCGATATTGGCAGTGGTGTCAGCTACCTACGAGTTCCTGTATGTAGACGTGGGGAAAAATGGCCGGATGTCGGATGGTGGAGTGATTGCGCAGATGGAGTTTTACTGGCATCTCCAGAGTGGCAGTTTGGGCTTGCCACCTCCAGAGGAGAATGTGGAAGGACTCCCCTTTGTCTTCATTGTGGGTGAAGAGTTTGCGCTGGGGGACCATCTTATGCGGCCATTCCTGATGAGGACCCTCACTCCAGACCAGAGGGTTTTTAATTACCGGCTGGCCAGAGCCATAAGAGTGGTGGAGAATGCTTTTGGATAATGGCCAGCCGATTCTGCCTATTTTTGACACCAATCCACATGGTGCAATATAAACTGAACCATATAGTGCTTTCCTGCTGCATTTTGCACATTTAAAAAAAAAAAAAAAAAAACTATGTGGCCTCAGTTGGGCCTGAGGCAGACTTTCCTGAACTTGCCAAACCGAAGGAGCTTGCCAAAATGAAGGCTCGTGAAGCAGGCCATCCTGGCTTGCCCCCTCAAAGTGCCCGCAAGGTCAGAAACTGATGCATGGAGTACTTTGCAGGTAGGGGGGCCATTGATATGCCAGACAATGTCTGAGAGGCAAATAAATTTATCTTTCAAACTGCAATAATATGTGTTTTCATTTACTGCTTGGGTTTGTTTTAGGTGTCTCCTAGGTTTTTTTTTGTGCCTTTTTCTTCAACAGTGCAAACCAAATTTCTGCGTGAGATGAGGTGACAGTCTCTTCTTCAGATAATATTATTATGTTGTGGGTCTGCTACACACGCACCTTGTTTTTGTTGTTAATGTATGTAGTACATTACTTACAAAAATATTCCTCATTTTCAGCACCATGACAGAAATGTGCGGAGTCATGAAAATGGCGTGATTGGGGCAAATTAAAAAGCACTGTGGGTGTTATTTACTAAAGGCCAATCCACTTTGCACTACAAGTGCAATTCAAAAGTGCACTTGAAACTGCTCTTGGAGTTCAAAGTGGATTTGCCTTTAGTAAATAACACCCATTGGCACAGAAAACAACAACTTTACTACAAATACTGCTTTTGCACATTGAAAAAGGAAGTCACACATTGTTGATGATAATAACACTTTTTACTCAAAGCACATTCACACATGTGCATTTATAAAAGGGTTTTACAACAAACCAACATATTTGGTGTACAGTATATAAAATTTTTGGTAACATTAATATAACTTGCCGTTTTTTAGAAAGCAGGCATGTTTCAAAGCATAACATACAGAACTCAGGAACTTACAAAGTTCAACTTTGAAAAGTGAAGACTAGGGATGAGCCGAACACCCCCCGGTTTGGTTCGCACCAGAACCTCTGAACAGAGCGAAAATTTGAACCCGCATTAAAGTCTATGGGACTCGAACGTTCAAAATCAGTGCTAATTTTAAAGGCTAATATGCAAGTTATTGTCCTAAAAAGGGTTTGGGGACCCGGCTCCTGCACCAGGGGACATGTATCAATACAATTTTTTTTTTAAAATGGCCGTTTTTTCGGGAGCACTGATTTTAATGGCGCTTAAAGGGGAAAAAAATTTAAAAAAATCCTTTAAATACAGTGTCTGGGGGTTTCTATAGTATGCCTGTGAAGTGGCGCGTGTTTCCCGTGTTTAGAACAGTCCCTGCACAAAATGAAATTTCTAACGGAAAAAAAGTAATTTAAAACTGCTTGCGGTTTTAATGTAATGTCTGGTTTTGGCAATACGGATGAAAATCATTAAGAAAAATGGAATGGGTAGCCCCCCTGCTCATTACCAGCCCCTTTGGGTCTTGTACAGATATTAAGGGGAACCCCATACCCAAATTTAAAAAAGGAAAGGCGTGGGGCCCCAAAACCCTATATACAGCAGTATACAGGCGGTGCAAACAAGACAGGGACTATGTAGGTTTGTTGTGTTAAGTAGAATCTGTTTGTAATTTTGAACTGGTACATTTTTAAAGTGTAGCTCCAGTCAAAAAATCTATTTTTAAGCTTTTTGGAAAACATAGGGAAGGGTTATCACCCCTGTATAATTTTTTGTTGGCTGCCCATCTTTTTTCATCTCTCTTCTGTTGTCTCCTTCCGTTTTCAAGTAGGAGATGTTTGTAAATTGGATGTTTAAATGTAGGGGCCTGCCCTACATGCTCTGCAGAAATTTTGGGCCTAAGGTGTTGGTGTTGCCATAACACTGTAAACCCTCTGACTCTTGGTGGGTGCTGGAATGACCTGCTGTGAACTGCTATGTCAAGATTGTAATTACATGCACCTGTTAAACAGGAGCTGAAAAATTGGGCCTTAGGCACTGGTGCCACAACACTGCAACGCCTCACAGAACTCTAGTTGGAGAGCAGGAATGAGCCCTGCTGCAAAGTATTGCATCAGAATTTTTAATTACACGTCTCTGTTAAACAGGGGCTAAAAAATTATGCTTTAGGCACTGGTGCTGGTGCCACAACACTGCAACCACTCACAGATACTCTAGTTGGAGCACAGGAATGAGCCCTGCTGCAAAGTATTGCATCAAAAATTGTAATTTCATGCCCCTGTTAGCCCCCGGTGGCGGTGCCCAGAAACAAAAATGTTCTTCATCTTATCAGCAGGATCATTGAGGAGGAAGAGGATAGTCAGTCAGCATAACAGGATAGTCATTCAGCATCAGTATAGGGAGTCTTGAAGGGATGTGACTAGGGATGAGCTTCGAGTTCGAGTCGAACTCATGTTCGCCTCGAACATTGCCTGTTCGCCTGTTCAGCGAACAGTGAACAATTTGGGCTGTTCGCAGCAAATTTGAAAAGCCGGAACACCCTATACAAGTCTATGGGAGAAATCTAAAGTGCTAATTTTAAAGGGTAATATGCAGGTTACTGTCCTAAAAAGTGTTTGGGGACCCGGGTCCTGCCCCAGGGGACATGGATCAATGCAAAAAAAAGTTTTAAAAACGGCCGTTTTTTTCAGGAGCAGTGATTTTAATAATGATTAAAGTGAAACAATAAAAGTGTAATATTCCTTTAAATTTCGTAGCTGGGGGTATCTATAGTATGCATGTGAAGGGGCGCATGTTTCTGGTGCTTAGAACTGTCCCTGCACAAAGTGTCATTTGTGCAGGAAAAAAAGTCTTTTAAAATCACTTGCGGCTAAATTGTCGGCTCCCCGTAATACAGAGAACACTCAATGAGTGTTCTCTGTATTAGCCGACAATTCATTCATTCATTGATTTAAAAAAAAAAGCGTGGGGGTTCCCCTAAATTCAATTACCAGGCCCTTCAGGTCTGACATGGATATTAAGGGGAACTCCGTGTCAAATAAAAAAAAAATGACGTGGGGGTCCCCCTAAATATCCATACCAGACCCTTTAGGTATGATATGGATATTAAGGGGAACCCCGCATCAAATGGAAAAAAAAAATTGACGAGGTGGTCCCCCTAAAAATCCATACCAGACCCTTGATTCGAGCACGCAACCTGGCAGGCCGCAGGAAAAGAGGGGGGGACGAGAGAGCGGCCCCCCCTCCCTCCTGAACCATACCAGGCCACATACCCTCAACATTGGGAGGATGCTTTGGGGGTCTGTGACCCCTCAAAGCACCTTGTCCCCATGTTGATGAGGACAAGGGCCTCATCCTCACAACCCTGGCTGGTGGTTGTGAGGGTCTGCGGGCGGGGGGCTTATCAGAATCTGGAAGCCCCCTTTAACAAGGGGACCCCCAGATCCCGCCCCCCCTGTTTGAAATGGTAAGGGGGTAAGGGGGTAACGACTTACTAACAGCCAAAACCAACGGTCATTATTCCATACTCTTACTCTTGAACCTTTCTGCTGCCTTTGATACAGTTGACCACCCCCTCCTCCTCAAAAAACTCAATATGCTTGGTCTCCATGGCTGCACTCTCCGTTGGTTTGAATCTTACCTATCTCATCGCATCTTCAATGTCACTTACAACTCCTCTTCCTCTTCTCCAACTCCCCTTTCCGTTGGGGTCCCCCAAGGTTCTATCCTTGGACCTCTACTATTCTCGATCTACACATCCTCCCTGGGTCAGCTGATAGCCTCCCATGGCTTTCACTTCCATTTATATGCTGATGACACCCAAATCTATCTCTCTGCCCCTCAGCTCACCCCATAAATCTCCTCACGCATCACTGATCTACTAGCAGACATATCAGCCTGGATGTCACACCTCTTCCTCAAACTTAATCTATCTAAAACCAAGCTCTTAATATTTCCTCCCACACGTGCCCCTTCACCTGACTTCTCTGTCAAGATCAATGGCACATCTATCAGTCCATCCCCACATACCAGGGTGTTAGGGGTAACCTTAGACTCCGAACTGTCCTCTCAGGCCCACATACAAGCCCTGTCCAAATCGTGCCGCCTTAGCCTCCGCAACATTTCCAGAATACGCCCCTTTTTAACTAATGACACCACCAAGCTTCTAATTCACTACCTGGTCATCTCTCGCCTTGACTACTGCAACTCCCTCCTCGTTGGATTACATTTACATAGACTATGCCCCCTCCAGTCCATAATGAATGCCGCTGCCACCTTACCAGCCATTCAGTGTCATCCACCCCTCTCTGCCAATCCCTGCACTGGCTTCCACTCACCCAATGAAAAAAAATTCAAAGTACTAACAATAATTTACAAAGCCATCCATAACTCTGCCCCTAGTTACATCACTAACCTAGTCCAAAAATACCAACCAAGCCGCCCTCTTTGGTCATCCCAAGACCTCCTGCTCTCTAGCTCTCTTGTCACCTCCTCCCATGCTCGCCTCCATGATCTCTGCAGAGCTTCTCCCATCCTTTGGAACTCCCTACCCCAATCTGTCCGGCTGTCCCCTAATCTATCCATCTTTAGACGATCCCTGAAAACCCTTCTCTTCAAACAAGCCTATCCTGCTTCTAACTAACACTGTTTTACTTCCTCCATCAGCTCATCCCCCCACAGCTATTACCTTTTGTATCAATTGCCCCTTCCTTTTTAGATTGTAAGCTCTAACGAGCAGGGCCATCTGATTCCTCTTGTACCAAATTGTAATGTAACTGTAATGTCTGCCCTCATGTTGTAAAGCGCTGAGTAAACTGTTGGCGCTATATAAAACCTGTATAATAATAATAATAATAATGCATGCTTGGCCAATCATCAGGCAGCAATGCACTGCAATGCCGCAGTGCATTGTGGGCACTGAGCGCCACACGAATGCGGCATGAATGGCCCATAAAGTTCTGGCTTTGCCGAACGGGCGAACACCCAGCTCATCCCTAGTGAAGACAATATCAGACATCAGTATGTCCAAACTGTGTTGATATTGCCTCCAGCAGATGGGGTGTCACCCCTGTAAAAGCCAAATTTTAAGATGCACACAAATTGTGATTCAAACTGGGCATTTTCCTCCTGATACCATGCCTAATGTCAACATGTGCTATCTCCTATCATGGGGGATCAATGTATGTGTTTTGGGGGTGCAACCTCTTCATCTCAGCCACTTTAGTAGCGAGGAAGGGGTTGCACCCACAAAACGTGTACATTGATACCCCATGATGGGAGATAGCATGTTGACGCACTGTGTGCATCTTCCAAATTTGGCTTTTGTCAAAATATAAAACTGGTTTTTAAAAGATAAAATTGATCCTAGCTAGTTTTGTGTGTTTCAGATTCTTCCTAAAACATCAATGATGTTCTTCATTTTTTGTTGAACCTCGTTGATGTTTTTCTTGAGATTATCTAAATCGCGATTGCACCCCATTATCTCCCCGATGTGGATCTGGGCACTTTCACTGGTAAAATGTGATTCTTCTTCCACAACATCCACATCACCTAAAAACAAAACAAAAAAACATGTATTATAAAAATGTAGGCATACATCTATTACCTGAAGCTGTGGTCTCAGACACTCACCTGTTGTCGTGACATTTTTGCCAATTTCAACAACCTCTCCTTCCTCCTCCTCTGCTTCTGGTTTTTGGATTTCCTCTTCTTTGGGAGGTGTGGGTTCCCTGGTGTCCTCAGACATCCCCAGTCTTCTCTCCCCTATGAGAATGTAAAAAAGGAATACTTAGCACACAGATATTTGAGGGCATAAATAGGAATAGGAAACATTGCTGGAAAGTGTAGTACAACTGTGTTTTTTTGGCAGAGTTTAAAGCTGAAAACATTATTTTTGAGACTTTCTAAAGCTGGAATACTAAGGCCGCGTACACACGGGCGGACTGTTCGCCCAACTTTGTCCGCTGAACAGTGTTTGGGCGGACAGTCCGCTCGTGTGTGGGCTTTCAGCGGACAGTTTCAGCGGACAGTTGGACGGACAAGGTTTTTCGGAATTTCCGAAAAACTGTCCGCTGAAACCTTGTTTCAGCGAACAGCCCGCTCGTGTGTAGGCTTGTTCGTCAAACAAAGTTGCGCGCATGCTCAGAAAGGATTTTCACGCCGAAAGCTATAATGCAGTGTATAGGACGTCGTATTTTTCGTCCCGTCGTACGTGCTGTTCACGTCATCGCGCACGGTTTCAGCAAACTGTTCGTTCGTCGTGTGTGGGCATGTCCGTCCATGCTAATTTTGAGCGGACTGTTTGCTGAAACTGTTGGACGGACAAAGTTGGGCGAACAGTCCGTGCGTGTGTACGCGGCCTTACCTGTTTTGTGCAAGTTTCACAGATGGAGACACCCCTATAGTATCCACTGGAGCAAGTGTGGGACACCCAAATAAAAAGGGTGTTCTGGTGTCCCACACTAGTGCTCATGAGTCCAGATGTGTAAACAGCTACTGAGTGTCCTCTCCTTTACACTGAATCAAGTTTGCATTTCATTCTAGTTACAAACACATCTACACAACAAACTTCCTTTGACTAGAAATAGGCATGAACAAAAGTAGTTAACTGCAACTTTCTAAAGCATTGTATTTGAAGTGGGTGAACAAACAATGTTTACTACGTACGATTGAACCCATGAACATAAAAGTGGCCATTTTAAACTGTACAACAGTAAAGAAAAGCACATGGAACAGTATGCAAGTTAATAATAATAATATGAACACAGGACAACTACTTACTTTTTTGAAGAACTTGCTTGATCTTTCTGTACTGATCATGCTTCCTCAGTTTCAGGTCTGACCAGCATTTCCTCAGTTGATCCTTGAATCGCTGTACCCCAAAATTCTTCTGCAGACTCTTCACAACTTTAGTCATGATCTTGGCCTTTCTGATATTTGGGTTTTGGTAAGGTCCATACTTCCCATCATAGTCGTTCCTCTTCAATATGTCCACCATCTCCAAAATCTCTACAAAGGACATATTTAAGGTGTTAAATCTTTTCCTCTGGGATCGGGACGTTTCTGGCTCTGGGCTTTCCTCATCCTCCTCGTTGCTGTAATTAGCATGCACCTGCTCTTTCTCCACCGTGTGCTCTCCCCACTACCCCGAAAGAGAAGAGGCGGGGAATATACTAGAAAGAACGTCAGGGGTGGGCGGAGTTTCGCTCATGCTCACTGTATATAAAGCGTAACACATGTGTGTCGTACATACGATCTATATGCGAAGGAAGGAGTAGCAGAAGTTCCAATCGTTCGAACGAAGGTACAATTTAAACTTGGTACATCACGGGCCTATACTGCTGCTAGATTGAGGTCTATATTGGGTCAAGATTAGGGGAGTTTAGCCTGACATTACCGTTTGTCTTGTGTTGTGTCTTGCAGAGAAAATGGAAAATGGATGGTTTCAAAGACCACAGTTTTCTGACTATTTTCATAGAAAAGTACAGGGAGCTTCCCTGTCTATGGAAGATGAAACACCCCCATTATAACAATAAATTAAAGAGGCAGGCAGCGCTAAAGAAACTGCTGGACTTGGTGAAGCCAGTGGTCCCCATGGCAGACATCACCTATTTAAAAGCCAAAATCGGAGTACATATCTGAGGGAGCACAAGAAGGTCCAGGACTCCATGAGATCAGGAGCTGCAGCAGATGACATTTAAGTCCCCAGGCTGTGGTACTATGAGAGATGGCATTTTCTGTTAGACCAGACTGAAATTAGGGAATCCCTCTCAACCCTTCCTTACACGCTTCGTTCCACCCCAGCTGAGGCTTCCGATGCCCAACCTGGGCCTTCCAGCCAGGAAGAAGTGGAGGAGCCCAGCTTGAGCCAGGTATAGTATTGTTCTACATATTTTTTGAGTAAAAATGAATGAGGTTAACTAGATGTGATTATTGATCACTAATTGCTGATTTAATAAAGTGTTTTACATATCAATGGACAGTAGTAGCCAAAAATATTTGGGACAAGAATGAAAAATACTGGGCTCAGAATGATTGTCTTTTCTATTTGTTAACATTCAATTTGCAACAGTCATGAGCTGAAAATTGTGTTTGATTGATGAACCAAAAACTAAAAGTATGTCCCTTTTTCATACACAGGAAGACCTCAGCCAGGAATGTGGCAGCCAGGAGGCTGCTGTGGAATGTGGCAGCCAGGAGGCAGTAGGGGTTAGTGGCAGCCAGGAGGACGCAGGGGTTAGTGGCAGCCAGGAGGTGGACAGGCCTAGGAGCCTGACAGAATCTCAGGTCCCTCCCCTCCGCCTTCCAACTAAAATGCCCAGAAAGGGGGGGAACGTGGAGGAGTCAGTGCTCAGGCTGATTGGGGAGGCTTCTGCAGCCCTCAAAACCACCCCCACTCATCAAGAGGCCTTTGCGCCTTGGCTGCTGCAAACTGGAGAAATGGGGGAGGGGCAACACCTCATGTGTGAGGAACTAATTTACCTCACACTAAACAAGGGGGTGAGGGGCGAACTAACCCCAAAAACCCACCTGTGTGAGTTGGGCCATCCTCCTCCTCCTGCCACAACTCCAACACCACAGTCACAGCCTGGAAAGAAGTATGGAAGGAAGACCAGAGAGTAATGGCCTGGGTTCAGTCTGGTCTGACAAAAGATGCAGGCTCCTGTATGACCACAGCCTGGGGACATAGATGCCATCTGTTGCTGTTCCTGATCTCTTGGACTTCTGGACCAGACTGTACTCCCTTATATATGGACTCCTCAGGCCATCAATTTTGCCTTTAAATAGTTGATATGTGCCCTGGGGCCAAAGGCTTCGCCAATTTCACCAGTTTCTCCAGCGTTGCCTCCCTCTTTATTTGATTATGATACCCAATAAAGGTTTTTTGTTAAAGAAATACTTGCCTATGTGTTTTACTTTAAAAAGGACAGTTTATTTGTGAGTAAGCAGGTACATTTCAAAAATACAATGTGAAATTAACAAGGGACACCAACAATAAACAATCTCCTCGAGATTAAAAAATAAAAAAATAAAATAAAAAGATTGTGTGTTGTGGTAAGTTGACACAAAAAACACACAAACAAAATTATGAAGATGACCAAAATTTATCTTTATGAAAAAAACAACCACAAAATTAAAAAAAAATATTAAAACATAAAAATCAAAAATGTTATATTTATGAAATCATTAGAAAGAAAAAAAAAGACGTTTGTGAGAAGTCTGTGTGAATATGAGCAGCAAAACAAATTCATTCTTCTAGCATTATAAAGAAAAAAGAGAATGTGCTGCATTAAACAATTTTTAACATTGCAGACGAATGTGCTATATCCATTACGAACTCTAGTTTTATAAGACCGAGCGCTTCCGTCTTGTAATTTACTGTGAGCATGCATGGCACTTTGTGCGTCGGACTAGGCTACACACGATCAGAATTTACACAATCAGATTTTGTTGTCAGAAAATTTTAGATCCTGCTCTCAAACTTTATGAGTCTGAAATTCCGATGGAAAAAGTCAGATGGAGCCCAAACACAGTCGGATTTTCTGACAACATGACCCGATGGCATATTTTCCGTCTGAAAATCTGACCGTGTGTATGGGGCATAACAGTATGAGTTTAAAAAAATGAGTTTAGGTTGCACACATTTGCAAATACATGCACACAAATACAAAACATGGCACACCAGTGTTATAAATCCTAACTCTAAGTTAAGGCCAGTTATAGGTGGGGCATTGGCCATTTGTTTGTACTGTTGGAATACCGATGAGAGGATGCACTGGAAACCTTTGCTGCCATTGTGCTATATGCTGGGTGTCCAGTGCGCCCCTGTGCCTTTAAGGAAGGTGGGCTTTCTCCAGGCTCATCTGCCCTCTGCCTATCCATTATAATGCATGTGCTTACACTGTGGAGGCTCTCAAAACTTAGAGTTAGGACTGCAGATAATACAGGGGTGCCGTGGAGTGGCTCTGCAGCATACGTATGTATTTGCAAATGTGTGAAAGCTAAACCCGTTTGTAAGGTTGAATATGTTTTTATTATTATTAACAAAGTTAGAAAATGACAAACAGTCACTCACAATAAATTAGTACAATTGCACATATACAAAATAAAAATAAATAAACACCTGTTGTTAACGCATACTGTTAGGATAATTCAGCTGGTTGCAGGCTGGTCGGTAAGTTGAGTTGTGAATTTTTCTTGGTTTTTGTTTGACATGTGTTGCCCCTTCCATGTGCTCCTTACTGCAAAGGCCTGGTATAGGTGAGGGTAGTGGGTCATTTGTTTGTACCAAGTAAAAATTAGCTGTATCAACAAATATTGACAACTTGCATACCACATTTTTTTTACAATTGTTTAGGAACACATTCAAGGCTTGTATACCCTTTACAGACACACAGGTTTTATTTGGTACGCTGTCCTGTTTTTATATACGAATTGTTATTTATTTAATTCTTTTTAATCTGTTATTACATTTGGCAATTACAGTGCTAAAGAAATTACCTTTGTAGATGCAACTGCAGCCTGAAGGTGGTAGTGTTCATCTGTATACTAAAGACATAATTTTTTCAGTGGGGTTTTCAGCTTGCACGTGTTCATACTGTAATGCACAGACAGGTTTAAATACAAATTGAAAGTTGGAAAGGGTTACCTAAGAAACAGGATGTGAAAACTTGACCTAAAATTATTAGTAGTCAGAAGGTGTATTTGAAATATAGGGAGAGTGGTACAAAGTAAATATTGTATGGTTCTTATTAATCAAAGTTTAACTACCTTTTTAACCCCTCTCCTTCTTGAGCTGGGATAGTCCCCCCCCCCCCCCCCCCCCAAAAAAAAAGAGCTCCATACTCCATACTACCAAATTTTTATTACAAAGGTCCTCAATGCTTATAGTCTTCTATATAGTCTTCTCATTAGCTTCTTAACTTGATGTCTGCATGTGTGCAATAGAGCCCTATAGACTTCTGCCCCCTGGTCCCATGGAAATATATAGTTCTCTACTATGCACATTGGGTTAAGAAGCCAGTGCAAATGGCCTTGGTGGTGAAAACTTTTGGGGGAGAAGTAACCAGATGTTTGGATTATTCCATTTCAGATGGGTGGGGGCAAAATGCTAGGTAAATTGTGTTTTAAATTCTTTTTCCAGAGATTGAATACTGTATAACAATAAATGAAAACATTTAGTATTTTAAAGCCTTTTGTGTTGTTATTTTCTCAATATATATTTAATATATTGTTATGTTTACAGTACATCAACGCTAAAGTAAATGACCAACACGGTATCAATTATTGACAGTTCCTGTTAAGAGTGCTTATTTGTTATTCCTGGCATAACAACAACATACTTTTTAACATAATTTTCCTTTATTCTATTAGCAGTCTCTAAGGACATTAATTGTTTATTACCACAGAGACATTTTTTATATAAATATTTACAAAAATTAGTTTGCTGCTGGGATCTTGATACCAATCTCTATCTCATTTTTTTTAATTATGTACAGTATATTTTATTTCTTTAAAGCAAACTGCCAATGTATATTGTGTTTTATACCAATGGCAAAAACGCTGAAATATTCCTTTGTAAATATTACTCTTGGAACTTCTATAGTTTAAGACATATAGATTATCTTCAGATTCTTATAAGAATACCTCCTGAATTGTATTAACAATGAATGTTTCTTATACTTAACAATTAAATGCCATGCTCCATTAGGTGTAAAAAAATATATTTTCTGTCAAGATGATAAAGCTTGATTATATCTTTTAAAGGTTTGGAAGCTTTAAAGCACATATTTCTTTGTCTCTAAAATAATGGCTCTGACTTTCTCTTCTGATTGATAGCTTACTCTTTTCACAAGTACCTATAATTGTCTGCTCTCCTAGATATGCATGTCTAGTGTTTGTACAAGGAAAGGTATTTTCATTTGATGATATGGACTACTTTTATTCCCAGTTTCACAATACTCACTACAGTATTGATCTTTTTTGGGTAAATATCATATCATTATTTTGTAGTAATGATACTTGAGCAGTTTGTATCTGTTTTCTCTTCCGCTATCCCAAAAAGTCTCATAAAAAAGAGGTCTGTCATCAAAATGATTGGTAATGGGCAAATAATGTCTGGCTAAATGTCTTAATGTACACAGAGCCACATCATTTTTTTTATATCTGTCTGAAATTCAAGTGCATGTGCATTGAGGTAAAAAAAACTTTTATGTGCGAGAGGGGGCGCTCAGTGGATGGGAGAGGAGGAGCCTTGAGTTTCAGGGGGGCAGGGGAGGAGGATTGGGGCTGCTCTGTGCAAAACCATTGCACAGATCAGGAGCTAAAAATAATACATTTTCTTACATTGATTAATTTAGTTACTACCTCCACTAAATAATAACTTCCCACTGTAAAGACTGCAAGCATCTTTGGTTGCTAGGATGCAAGCAAGGCACTACCTCCTACCATCCAAAGACCGTAGATGCCTACATTCAGGGCTGCCACCTTTCCTTAACTTTATGGATGGTTTGTAAGTTTAGGGTTAATTACAAGCTGTTTGTAAATGTCCATTATGGGCGGGTGCTGACTGTAAAAAATTAAATTTTTCCCACTTCTGCACTGCAAATGCCAATCGGACATTTTTGGCATGCATGCACGTTGCAGTGGAAAATTGGGTCAGTGCATGCACAGTGGGCATTTTTTTGATGTCATGACGCATTTTATTCAAGGTGTGCCATTTTCCACTTGCCGCCATTTGCATCACAGGACTCCCTGTGGCTTCATTCGAGTGGCACACTGCCCTGCCCTGGCTGCTCTGCCCTGGCTGCTCTGCTTCTTCCACCTGCTGCTCTCAGGACCTGCCCCCTGTTCTGTCTGAGACCTGCTCCCACCTGGCAGAGTGCCACTGCTGCCGCCCAGCTAGTCCAGCCCAGCCCCAGCCAGGCCCAGCCACCACCAGCCAGCTACACATTGACCAGACCAAACCATCTGTGCTCATCCAGTGCCCACAGTGCCCAGAGAGTGTGCCCACAGCCCCACAGAAGTTGGTGTATATTTTGTATTGCTTTGCTAATTGCGAGTTCACGTGTGCAAGTGCAAGTTCAAAGTATGCGCTGTGAGTGCAAACTGGTGAATTTTAAGGCAAAATTGCAAATGGTCAAGTGACCAGACAACCTGCTGTGCCCAGTGCCCACACTGTAAGTGCCCCAGTACCCACCGCCAAAATTGTGAAACCATGTTTGCAAGTGCAAATTAGTGCTGTGAGTGCAAAGTGGTGAATTTTAAGGCAAAATTGCAAATGGTCAAGAGACGAGACCACCTGTTGTACCACCCACACTGCCAGTACCCACCACCAAATTTATAGATCATGTGTGAACTAGTGTAAACTAGTGCTGTGTGTGCAACAAGGTGAATTTAAATCTAAAAGTGACCAGACCTCATGTGCCCAGTGCCCACACTGTACCCACCACCAAAGTGTGAGATCATTGTATGCAAATGCAATTAGTAGTGTTGCGAGTGCAAAATGTTGAATTTTAAGGCAAAATTGCAAATGGCCATGAGACAAGACCACATGCTGTACCCAGTGCCCATACTTCTAGTGCCCACTACCGAATAAAGAGATCATGTGTGAACTAAAGTAAACTAGTTCTGTAAGTGCAAAAGGGTGAATTTCAATGTAAAATTGCAAATGCTCAAGTGACCAGACCACTTGTGCCCAGTGCCCACACTATGCCCACCACCACATTGTGAGATCATTGTATGCAAATGCAAACTAGTAGTGCTGTGAGGGCAAAATATTGAATTTTAATGAAAAATTACACATGGCCAATAACCACCTTTGCCCAGTGCCCACACCATCAGTGCCCACTGGGGCAATTATAAATACTTGCACGGAATGGAGCAATCTACTCTGGGCAATAATTAATGAATGAAATGGAATTGAGCAGTCTATGGCAGCAAGTAATAACAGCAGTGGAGGAACACTGCCACTGACAGCATCAGCTAGACTATAAGGTTTTTTTTTTTCCTTCTCTCTCCCTCCCTCCCTCTTTGTGCTGTTAGGTTGGATCTCCCTGAATTCCCAGTCATACCTGCTTTAACCGGCCTATGCCATCACAGTAGGTCATACTGCTTTGACTAGCCTCAGTCTTTTCCATCATTGCCACCAACACCTTGCCTTGCCTGCTGCTCTGAGCCCTCTTTCTATCAAGTGAACTGGTCTACACTAAACAAAAATTCCACTGTCTGCCTACACTAAAAGCACAAGTACTGCCTGCCTGCCAGCTGCATCTCCTGTCCTGAAGCATTCCCTTTGGCTTCATACAGCTATATCATACCGTAAGCAAATAGACAATTTGTTGAGGTGTGCTTCTCAGGAAATGATATGCTATAGTCTCATGTTTGATTTTCTCCTTCTCCCTCATTGTGCTGCTAGGTTTTTCTGGACAGAAAATCAACCACTGACACTGCCAGCGTTGGAATCTATTTCATTGCAGCTCTTTCCTCTGATAGGTATGTAATTTTCGGGAAGCCATTATTTTGTGAATGTCTAGTTTGTTTATGTGTTGGAGAAGGGACATTGAGTGGGGACTGAGAGCCTAGGGAGAGTCTGGAATTTTCCACATTTTTTCAAAAATGTTTTTACTTATGCTTTAATAAATTTTTTTACAAAGTTTCAAAAGATCAATTTTCATTAATGACTATAGCTATCTTAATTTTCATCAGGTATACAGGCATCTGCAGCACACAAGACAGAAGTAGCTTAGGTTATACAGTCAGTTACTGAAATTTAAGAGGGCTCATTCTAGGCTGGTTTGGCCATAGTTTTAATTTTAAAGATTCACACATTTAACAGCTGCTGTTGGTAACTCAACAGTTCAGGGTGTGTGTTTTAGGTTATAGTGTGTGCAGTGAAATTGCACTTTATAAATGGAACATATGGAAGGGGCAATGCCTGAGCCTCTTGGCAAAAAAATGCAAGAAATTACTCCTTTTCAGGCTCACAACTAACAGATCTGCAGTTCAAATACTGATTATCAGCAGATGACGATTTAAAACTAAATACTAAGTGTCTGTGGTGCAAAAAATCATTCAAAATAGCACATGGTGGTGTTCGTGATGTTTGTATCCATGCTGCAAGTTACAAACACAAGTCTATTTCTGCAGCCAGGCAAGCCAACTTTGGAATTGTTAGGTTTGCTAAACAAAGCACAGAATCAGAAGTGTTGGCTCATCAAGAAAAACGTGTTTAAATGAGTTGAAAATAGTTAATTTTATTGCCCAACAAAATTTGCCACTACGTTTGTTAGATGATCTGACTATGAGCATGGCTGACTGGATTCCAGAATAGCAAGTTCTCTCTATTTCTCTATTGTAAGCATACCAAAAGGCTCCATGCCAAACAAAAACATCATTGGCAAGTACAATAAACAGCTGTTGTCACTTTTCATTACTGATTGATGAAACTACAGACATATCAACAACCAAAAAATTAACTATGGTGGCTATTTATTTTGATGACGATGCTGCTAAAACCCAATACCAGTTCTACCTCCCTGTTGATCTCACTGAAGCTACTGCTGATTCTATTTTTGAGCAGAAGATATTCCCCCTCGAAAATGTTAAGGCACTTGGTACAGGTGGTGCAAGTATAATGATTGCTCCAAGAAACTCTACTATCCCGCTTTAAAGCAGAACAGCCTTTTATATTCCACATTTATTGTACCTGCCATTTTGTTGCCTTGTGTGCTGCAGATGCATGTAAAGCCATACCTACAACTGTTGAGAAACTTTGTAGAGACATAGATAACCATTTTTGTACTTAGTTGCAAACACATATAGTTGTATCACAAATTTCAGGAATTTGTTGAGGCAGATTGTCTGAACATTTTACAGCTTTGTTCTACTAGTGACTTTCTATGCTTGAGTGTGTCAACCACATTGTCAATCAATATAAAGCCCTACTAAGTTGTTTTCAGTCAAGTGATGATGTAGACAGTAGGTAACTGTGAAAAGGATACGTCTCTTGCTACAGGATCCTATCACAAAGTGATACTTTCTATATCTTCAAGCAGTTCTGCCAAATTGCACCCAATTCATCCACATTTTCTAGAGCAATTCTTCTGTTACCTGACTTGTACCTGAAGTACAGACAACTGCTGAAAAGTCGTATATGCTATTTTATCAGGCCAACCATCTTAGTTGCTTTGAAAATGATGCACTGATTGCATTTGACCACACTTTGCAAACTTCAAATCAACAGACATTTTATTTGGCTACCAAACAAAGGAACATCTGCATACAGTGAATGATTTTTCAGCTTTTCAACAGTTCATGGACCAAGCAACAACATTTTTCACAAGAGCAATAACTGCTATTCAAAAATAGAAGCCCATTGAAAAATGAATCATACAGCTGTTGGCTTTACTAAAATCTTCAAACAGGTCTACTAGCAAAACATTATCCACAGTTTTCCCCAATCTAATTCTGACAGACTGCACCCTAAATGTATTGAATACCAAGTGACAGACTTCACTGATGTTGCTCAGATGACTCACACATATGATTGGCATATGGTAGAACAAAACTGCATCCCCCAGGGCAATCTGAAAGCACCTAAATTCCCACATCTGGTTAAATTTGCAAAAACTATGCCTTTTCTTTCCTATATGACAATTGAGGTAAGACGTGTGTATTCATCTGTGAAGTTAATGAAAACTGATCTTAGGAATAAAGGATCTTAGGAAAAACTGCTGTCAGCAAAGAGTGCTCCAGGAAGAATTACTCAGGAAAAGCCTAAACATAAACAACTGGGTGGTGTTTCTTCTACTGCTGCTGGTACCATGTCTAAAAACAATGATAATGTGGCACTGGTGGTAGTGTAAGATTAAAGTGGTTGTAAACCCCCTTGAAACATTTTTACATATAGGCAAGCCTATAATAAGGCTTACCTATATGTACTGAAAATATCTCCTAAATGTGCAACGTTAAGGAGATACTTACCCGCTGAGGTCATCCATGATATTTCTTCCACAGCGTGTGCCGTGACTGGCGGTTCCCATGCATACGCATGGGAGTGACATCACATGGCTCCAGCCAGTCACAGAGCCAAAGTCCGTGGCCCCAGAAGGAAGAGGGGTGAAAATGGTTGGTTCCACCAAAGGGGACAGTATTACGAAGCTCCACTTCTGGCCACTTCCTACATGTTACGTACTCCCTACACGTTACATCAACCACGTGACTTCATCAGAGGATCCCTTGATGAAGTCACGTGGTTGAGGTAACGCATAGGGAATGGCTGGAAATGGATCTTCATAATACCGGAAGTGACATGAGACTGGTGGAAAAACGCCAGACAGTTTTTTTTTTTGAGCTTTTTATTCTACGTTTCATGTAAGAGTCCAATTTGCTTTTTACTAATACATTTAGTTGGTTATTTTAATATGCTACACCATTGGAGGCATATTTTTCCCCTTTTTTCCTTAAAGAGCTTCACATTATTAGCCCTTGTACACAAGGTCGGACATTCCGACCACAAAATCCGTCGGATAAATTCCGATGGATTTAGTCCGGAAGTGGTGTTGCATACACACGGTCGGACAAAGTTGTTGGAATTTCCAGTCGACAAGAACGCCGTGACGTAAAACGCGTACGAAGGGACTAGAGAAAGTTCAGCACCACGTGCGGCACCCTTTGGGCTCCTTCTGCTGATCTCGTGTTTATCGCGTGTTAGTAGAAGTTTGGTAAGAGACGATTTGCGCTTTTCATATTTGTGCTTCAGATCGTTACTGCTCTTCAATTTGTGCTTGTCGGTGCATATCTGATTATCAGTGCGTGTAGTCAATTCGCATTTGTTGGTCATTGTGGACTGTATCTTGGTATATAGTACGCTTTGATTTACAGTGCTTATTGTTCGCTCGTTTCTGGTTTTCAGTTCGTTCTTTCAGGCCTTGCTGTTTATCTGTGCTTTTTGTTGTCTGTTCTGACTAGCCGACCATTTTAAGCCATGTTTCGTGTACGTACTCATCGTAGAGTTCGTGCTGTGCAGGGGCTTGGTGTTGGGCTTTTATCTTTGAAACAAGCCCAGTCCATGAACAGGGCGAGGAGGAGTTTGTGGACCAAGAATTGGTTGCTCCAGTGTGACCAGTTCTCGCATATGCCTTTGCTTCGTGAGATCCAAGAGAATAATCCTGATGATTTCAGGAATTATCTCCGGATGACGGACCCTGTTTTTCACCGTCTGCTGGCTTTGCTGTCCCCTTATATCAGCAGGCAGGATACCTGCATTCGGCAAGTCATCCCTTCGGAGCAGAGGCTCATCACCTTGGCAACAGGGAGAAGTCTTCTGGACCTCAAGTTCTCGACAGGCATCTCCCCCCAAGCTCTGGGAATCATTATTCCAGAGACCTGTTCTGCCATCATACAGGTCCTGCAGAAGGACTATAGTAAGGTAAGTTTTCTCCTTTAACATCACATTCTATGTATTTAATGTTTGCTAATGTATTGTATTTCTTTCCTCATTCCCTAATTACCATGATTGCAATGTGCTGTAATTGATATGCTGTGCCCCTTTGTCCTCATGCATGCTGGAAGATTTTCAAGTTCCTTTTTTGTTCTTCATGCATATTTGCATTCACTAACTTCCCCAGCATGCTCTTCTGGGCCCATAAACCTATAGCCTAGTCACTTAGCAATGTATTTTTTCCACTCCATAGTATTGCTTTCCCCTAAACACTCCCCAAAATGTGTACACATGTTATGTGTGTGCTTAAATTCATGCAGAGTGCCAGAGGTTGTTTTTTTTTTAGTGGGCCAAACTCATTAGGAACCCCCCTCTCCCGAACTGCTAGGTCAGCTGATAGCAATCTGCTGACTATGCCAAACCCAATACACACTATACCTACCTCTTTTCTGGTCAGATTTATGGATGAATTCACCAAACCATGTAGTGTAAGGGCCTGCCTCAATACTTTCAAATGCTACAGTTTAAAGTTTTTTTTTCTCCTATTATTATCTTGATAGGTAATAGCAGAATGTCAAATTGTGCTTCCATTTGTTCCTTTTTTTGTATTATGACACTTCTTATCTGTCCGGTGGGCTGCCAGTAGTGTAAGTATGGAGGGGCTGGCCAAAGTATCCCACATTATTTATGCATTCGGCTCTCAATGAAGTGGAGAGGGTTACCTGTCCAAAACATCCCCCCCCTAATTTTTTGCAATGGGCCATCAGATGGGGGGGGGGGGGTGAGGAATCTGATAAGGGGACCTTATACTTTTGGCTTTAAATACTTGGCCAAAAATGTTTGTGTCTAATTAGCTTGCAATGTTGATGTGCAAAATGACTATTTTTTTTCTTGTTTGACTCTACAGTTTCCTTCAATGCCACATGAATGGCAGACTGTAGCCTCCCACTTCGCCAGCCATTGGGACTTTCCCAATTGTGGAGGTGCAATTGATGGGGAACACATCCACATCGTCCCACCCCCCAACTCAGGGTCCTACTATTATAATTACAAGGGGTATAATATTATTGTGATTTTGGTGGTGGTGTCAGTGACATATGACTTCCTGTATGTGGACGTGGGGAAAAATTGCTGTATGTCAGATGGTGGAGTGTTTGCGCAGACGGAGTTCTACTGGCATCTCCAGAGTGGCAGTCTGGGCTTGCCACCTCCAGAGGAGAATGTCGAAGGACTCCCCTTTGTTTTCATCACGGATAAGGCGCTTGCTCCGGCAAACCATCTGATGCGGCCTATCCCGATGAGGACCCTCACCCCAGATCAGAGGATCTTCAATTTGCGTCTGGCCAGAGCCAGAAGAGTAGTGGAGAACACTTTCTGGATAATGGCCGGCCAGTTCCGCCTATTTTTGACTCCAATCCACATGGCAGAATGTAAATTCAATCATATTGTGCTTTTGTGCTGCATTCTGCACAATTTTTTGAAAAAACACTCAGCAAACTATGTGGCCTCAATTGGGCCTGATGCAGACTTGTCGGAAAATCCCAACCTCACGGCCCTTGAAGCTGGTCATCCTGGCTTGCCCCCCCCCAAAGCGCCCGCAAGGTCAGATCAAGAAATGTGGAGTATTTTTTGGGTAGGGGGGTCATTGATATGCCAGATAATGTCTGAGAGGCATTTTTTTAATACATTTTTCTTTGAAACTCCAATAATCTTTGTTTTCATTTACTGCTTGGCTTTGTTTTAGGTGTCTCCTAGGTTTTATTTGGGGGTTTTTTGGGCCTTTTTCTACAACAGTGCAAACCCAATTTCAGAGCGAGATGAGGTGACAGTCTCTTCTTCAGATAATCTTAATATGTTGTGGATCTGCTACACACACACCTTGTTTTTGTTGTTAATGTATGTAGTGCATTACTGACAAAAATATTTCTCATTTTCAGCACCATGGCAGAAATATGTGGGGTCATGAAAATGTTGTGATTGGGGAAATTTAAACATCACTGTGTGTGTTATTTACTAAAGGCCAATCCACTATGCACTACAAGTGTACTGCAAAAGTGCACCTGAAACTGCATGTGAAGTGCAAAGTGGATTTGCCTTTAATAAATAACACTCATTGCCACAGAAAACAACAACTTTACTACAAATACTGCTTTTGCGCATTGAAAAAGGAAGCCACACATTGTTGATAATTTAACTTTTTACTCAAAGCACATTCACATGTGTGTTTAGAAAAGGGTTTTACAACAAACCAACATATTTGGTGTATATAAAACATTATTTTTGGTAACATTTTTCCAACTTGGCATTTTTGTGTAAACAGGCATGTATCAAAGCATAACATACAGAACACAGGAACTTACAAAGTTCGACTTTGAAAAGTGAAGACAATATCAGACATGAGTATGTACAAACTGTGCTGATATTTCCTTCATCAGATGGGGTGTCACCCCTGGAAAAGCCAAATTTGGAAGATGCACACAAATTGTAAATCAAAAAGTGACCAGTTTCCTCCTGATCCCATGCCTAATGTCAACATGTGCTATCTCCCATCATGGGGTATCAATGTAGGTGTTTTGGGGGTGCACACAAAACGTGTACATTGATCCCCCATGACTGAAGATAGTACATGTTGACACACTGTGTGCATCTTACAAATTTGGCTTTTCTAAAAATATAAAAGTGTTTTTGAAAAATTAAAATGGATGCTAGCTAGTTTTGGGTGTTTCAGAATCAATGATGTTCTTAGTTGTTTGCTGAACATCATTGATGTTTTTCTGGATATTCTCTAAATCGCGATTGCACCCCATTATCTCCCCAATGAGGATCTGGGCACTTTCACTGGCAAAATGCGATTCTTCTTCCACAACATCCATATCACCTAAAAAGAAACCAAAAAAAAACCACACTGTATTATAAATATGCAGGCATACATTGATTAGCTTACCTGAAGCTGTGGTCTCCGACACTCACCTGTTGTGGTGCCAATTTCGCCAATCTCTCCTTCCTCCTCCTCCTCTGCTTCTGGTGTTGGTATTTCCCCTTCTTTGGGAGGTGTGGGGTCCCTGGTGTCCTCAGATGTCCCGAGTCTCCTCTCCCCTATGATAATGTAAAAAAGGAATACTTAGCACACAGATATTTGAGGGCAGAAATAGAAATATGAAACATTGCTTGGAAGTGTCGTACAATTGTGTTTTTTGGCAGAGTTCAAAGGTGAAAACATTATTTTTGACACTTTCTAAAGCTGGAATACTTACCTGTTGTGTGAACAAATGTAGTCAAGTGCAACTTGGCAAAACATAATTTTTGGAGTGGGCTGACGAACAATGTTTATTACGAACAATTGAACCCATGAACATGAAAGTGGCCATTTTAAACTGTACAACATTAAATCAAAGCACGTGGAGCAGTATGCAAGCAATAATAATAATATGAACACAAAACAACTACTTACTTTTTTGAAGAATTCGCTTGATCTTTCTGTACAGATCGTGCTCCCTCAGTTTCAGATCTGACCAGCGTTTCCTTAGTTGATCCTTGGATCGTCGTACCCCAAAATTCTTCTGAAGACTCTTCACAACTTTAGTCATGATCTTGGCATTTCTGACATTTGGGTTTGGGTAAGGTCCATAATTTCCATCATAGTTGTTCCTATTCAATATATCCACCATCTCCAACATCTCTCCAAAAGACATATTTGAGGCCTTAAATCTTCTTATCCAGGATCGGGATGTTTCAGGCTCTGGGCTTTCGTTGTCCTCCTCCTTGTTAGTAGAATTCTGATCATGCCCCTGCTGTGTCTCCGCTATGTTCTCTCCCCACTGCACCGAAAGAGAAGGGGCGGGGAATAGACTAGAAAGAATGTCAGGGGCGGGCGGAGTTTCACGCATGCGCACTGTGTATAAAACGCAACACGTGTGTGTCATACGTACGATCTGTGAGCAGAGTGAAGAGCTGACGCGATGATCATTCAAACAAAGGTACAATTTTAACTTGGTACATCACTAGTCTATACTGCTTCTAGATTGAGGCCTATATTGGGACAAGAGTAGGAGAGTTTAGCCTGACATTATTAGGTTTTGTCTTGTGTTGTGTCTTGCAGAATAGATGGATCCCTTCAAGGAACCACATTTTCTGGAGCCAATTATCGATATGCTAAGGGAGCTGCCCTGCCTGTGGCAGATGAACAACCCCCTTTCTAAGAACCTAATAAGAAACAGGAAGGCAGCACTGGAGAAACTGCTTGGTTTAGTGAAGATCATGCTCCCCACAGCAGACATGACCTATGTGATGGCCAAAGTTGGTGCCCCGAGGAGTACATATCTGAGGGAGTGCAAGAAGTTCCAGGAATCCCTGAGATCAGGAGATCCAGATGACATTTATGTCCCCAGGATGGCAGACCAGAGGGAACCCAGAGGGAACCCAGGCTTCCAATGTCCAACCTGGGCCTTCCAGGCAGCAACATGTGGAGGGGCCCAGCTGGAGACAGGTATAGCATTGTTCAACATATTTATTGTCGTACATTTAATAATGTTAACTAGATGTTATTATTGATTGGTAAGTTGTTATTTAACACAGTGGTTTACATATCAATAGACAGTAGTGACCAAAAATGATTGGGACAAGAATGAAAAATGCTGGGCTCAGAATGATAGTCTGTTCTATTTGGTAACATTCAATTTGCAACAGTCATGAGCACAAAATTGTGTGACTGATGACCAAAAAACTAAAACGATGTCCCATTTTCATACACAGGAAGACCTCAGCCGGGAGGAGGCTGTGGCAAGTGGCAGCCGGGAGGTCAACCATCGCCCTCCCCCTCCTCCCGCCAGAACTACAAGAGCAGAGCCACAACCTGGAGGGAAGTGCCTAAGGAAGACCAGAGAGTGATAGCCTGGGTTCCATCTGGTCTGACAGAAGATGCAGGCTCTTGTATGACCACAGCCTGGGGACATAGATGTCATCTGCTCTTCCTGATCTCTTGGACTTCTGGACCAGACTGTTCTCTCTCAGATATATACTCCTCAGGTCACCAATTTTGTATTTAAAAAATATTTCATGCCTGCCCTGGGGGCCAAAGGCTTCGCCAAATTGACCAGTTTCTCCAGCGTTACCTTCCTGTTTATTTGTTTTTGTTTACATAGTTTTTATTAGGTTAAACAAGTCACAGAAAGAAAACAGCATTCTTTTTGGTACAATGAGTCACAAACACAGGGATACTGAATGCAAAAGAAATTCCAATATAACATAAGATACTTATACAGTAAGTTATCAGTGTTAGATAATTCACAATACTGTTAAACAGTTCTGAGAGAGGTGAGAGAGGAAAACATTTTAACATTAAAACAAAGGGAGGGAGTGGGGAACGGGGGGGAGGTGAGGTAGGGGGTAGGCGGGGATTTGGTCCGACTAACATCATGGCTTAGTGTTAGTACAGAAAGAAAGCAATGATATCAGATAAACATTTACTTCATTAATTACTGTGAAGCCACAGTACCCAAATTTTCCAGTGTTTGTCAAATTGTTTAATATTACCATTTCTACCGGCCAATAGAGATTCATAGGCGTAGTGAACTTGGGTCTTAGCAAGGACCTCTGAGACATTAGGGGGTCTATCATCCTTCCAGTGGCTGGCGATTAGGGTTCTGGCAACCAGGAGTATGTGAGTAATCACTGTTCTAAATTCAGCAGGGAAGGATTCTATGCCTAGATTCAATATCACAAGGCCTGGGTTAGGTTTGGTCAGGATGCCCGTGATGGCTGAGATGGAGCGGAAGACAGAGTTCCAGTAACTGGTCAGATTTTTGCAGGCCCAGAACATGTGGAGCAAATTCCCTGTTGCCCCACACCTTCTCCAGCACAATTGTGAGTTTTGTTTTCCAAATTTGGACAGTCTGTAGGGAGTGAGGTACCATCTGAGAGCTATTTTTTGGGATAGCTCCCAGTGGTTCACACATTTTGAGGCTCTATAAATTGAGCATAATGAGTATTGTCATTGTTTGTTCCTGAAGGTAGTGCCTAGGTCAGATTCCCATTTCTTATAGGGATGTGTTTTTTTTAGATCTAAGAAAATGGGCTATTTGCATATATTTGTAGTGATCAACGGACAGTAAATTGAAACGCAATTAAAGGGAGGCAAAGGGTAAGATTTCCTTATTTGAGTATAGATCATCTAGTGTTTTCATCCCTTTGTCACACCACTCTGTAACACTTAGATTTGGAATTACATGCGTTAGGATTGTTAGTGGGAAAGGGAGATCTATTGGGTCGAAAGTGTGGGTTGGGATCTTGCCCATCTCCCTCCACGCCAGTAACGAGGCCTGGATGGAAAGAGGATGATCCCGCAAGTGCACCGGTCTCCAGGTGTTGACAAATAGTAGTTCGCTCAGATTGTTGGCAGGATATAAGGATTGTTCAATGTTACACCAAAGGGAATCAGGAGAAGGGTTAAACCATCTTGCGAGCTGCGTGAGAGTGGCTGCTCGAAAGTAGTCCTCAATGTCAACCAGTCCCATCCCTCCCGCCACTCTATGTTTAACTAAAAGAGTTTTCGAACATCTAGGTCTTTTGGCTTTCCATATGTATGTAGTCCTGAGGGTGTTTAACGCTCTAATGTATGTTTTGGGTACTGGTACTGTTAGCGTTCTGAAAATGTATAGGATTTGCGGCAACAACAGCATTTTAAATGAGGCCAGGCGCCCTGTCCACGTAAGTTCAATATTGGCTAGCCTTTTAACTTCTTTGGAGAGTTTATCAATTAAGGGTATGTTTTATATTTAAGTTTTTATATTTAAGTTTTATACCTAGGTACGTGATGCTATTACTACACCACGAATAAGAAAAGGAATTTTGTAGATGGGATTTAACCAGGGGTGGGATTCCCATTTCTAAGATAGTCGATTTTGTAAAGTTTACCTTATAAAAGGATATTCTGCTGAATTCAGTGAGTTATGGGCATGGTGTAAGGAGTTCTGGGGTGATGTCAAAAAAAGAATCATATCGTCTGCGAACAGGTTTATGTCATGGGACTGTCCCTGTACTGAGAACCCTAGAATATTGGGATGGGATCTAATTCTCTCAGCTAAGGGTTCAATCAGTAGATTAAAAACAGTGGGGGAGAGGGGGCACCCCTGTCTAGTGCCGTTAGATATGGTGAAGGTGTCAGAGAGTGTATTGGATGTAAAGACCTGAGCACAGGGAGACGAATACAGGGCCAAGATGGCAGACAGAATGGGTCCAGTAAAGCCAAACTTCAACAGGGTCTGTCTCATATAACCCCAGTGTATCCTGTCGAACGCCTTCTCCACGTCCAAAGAGAGGAGCAGAGAAGGCATCCGACAGGACTGTGCATACTGTATAATATTGAGGACTCTTCTTGTGGCGTCAGAGGCCTGTCTCCCTGGCATAAAGCCAGATTGGTTGGGCCCTATGAGAGAAGGAAGAATAGTAAGCAACCTATGGGCTATAATTTTTGCATACACTTTGACGTCAGTGTTGAGCAGAGATATTGGTCTAAAGTTGGAAGGGGTCGTGGGTTCCTTGCCCGGTTTCGGGATGGTCACCACAAAGGCTTTCAACATTTCAGGGGGAAACGAGGCGGAGGACATCGCAGCAGAGTAGACCTTTTGCAGGGTTGGAGGTAAGTTAGATTGAAATGTTTTATAGCAGGCATGTCCAAAGTCAGGCCCGCAGGCCAATCACGGCCCACAGTCCGGTTTTGAACGGCCCGCCTGGTTATTTAAACATATATATCTTTTGTGGCCCCCGGTGATCTCCCAGCGCCGGGGCCACAAAAGATATATAGTCCGGCTGCGTCGGAGGGAGGAGGTGGGACAAGTGCCGTGCACACAGGAGGAGAATTTCCAGTTTACATGGTAGCCTCTGTAATAGGAAGTCCCATCTCTGCCATTGGACGACTGTGCTGTCCATCAAGGAGGCGGGACTTTCTCTTAAAGAGGCCATTGTGTAAACAGAAGATTCTCCTGTAGAATGTCTTTGCTGCTCGTCCTGCCCTCCATGGTTGCACTGATGGTAATGGTGGCTGCATTCCTGGCAATTGCAATTGTGGAGCTGCATTCTTGGCAATGGTGAGTGAATTCCTAGCAATGATGGGGGCATTCCTGGCAATGGTGAGTGAATTCCTAGCAATGGTGGCTGCATTCCTGCCAATGGTGGATGAAATTCCCGGCAATGGTGGCTGCATTAATGGCAATGGTGGGTGAAATTCCTGGCAATGATGGGTGAAATTCCCGGCAATGGTGGCTGCATTCCTGGCAATGGTGGCTGCATTCCCGGCAATGGTGGCTGCATTCCCGGCAATGGTGGCAGCATTCCCGGCAATGGCGGGTGAATCCCTGGCAATGGTGGGTGAATCCCTGGCAATGGCGGGTGAATCTCTGGCAATGGTGGCAGCATTCCCGGCAATGGTGAGTGAATTCCCAGAATCTTGTCATATAACGTCCTCCATCCGATAGTGTCCGCTGCGTACTGCGCATGCGCAGTACATAGCAACACAGATTCCGAAAATTGCCGAGGATGAACGGCGCCTGCGCCGTGAGTCCAGGTTCTAGCCCCACCATCCAAGTGAACATAGAGCAGGATAAAAAAGAGCCGAGCGCAGCGAGGCCGAGCCCGAAGCGGGGCGAGCAAAGCTCGCCCACGAGGGTCCCTCTAATATTCACAACCCTATGTCCGCTTGGATGGTGGGGCTACCACCTCCACTCACGGCACATGGGCCATTCAGCTTCGAAGATTTTCCGAAGCTTCGTCTGCTCCGTACTGCACATGCGCAGTACGGGGCGGACACTATTTGATGGCCGGACACTATACGGCAGAACACCGGCAATGGTGGGTGCATTCCTGGCAATGGTGGGGCTGCATTCCTGGCAATGGTGGGGCTACATTCCTGGCAATGGTGGGGCTGCATTCCTGGCAATGGTGGGCGCTGCATTCCTAGCAATGGTGGGCGCTGCATTCCTGGCAATTGTGGGTCTGCAGATGGGCACTGACCCTTATTTTGCTTCACAGTTCTGCTCTCCATCAAAGGAGGCGGGACTTTCTCTTAAAGAGACCGTTGTGTAAACAGGAGATTCTCCTGTAGATTGTCTTTGGCGCTCGTCCTGCCCTCCATGGCTGCACTGATGGTAATAGTGGCTGCATTCCTGGCAATTGCAATTGTGGAGCTGCATTCCTGGCAATGGTGAGTGAATTCCTAGCAATGGTGGCTGCATTCCTGGCAATGGTGAGTGAATTTCTAGCAATGGTGGCTGCATTCCTGGCATTGGTGGCTGCATTCCTGGCAATGGTGGGTGAAATTCCGGGCAATGGTGGGTGAAATTACTGGCAATGGTGGGTGAAATTCCTGGCAATGGTGGCTGCAGTCCTGGCAATGGTGGGTGAAATTCCTGGCAATGGTGGGTGAAATTTCCGCCAATGGTGGCTGCATTCCTGGCAATGGTGGCTGCATTCCTGGCAATGGTGGCTGCATTCCCGGCAATGGTGGCTGCATTCCCGGCAATGGTGAGTGAATTCCCGGCAATGGTGGGTACATTCCTGCCAATGGTGGGTGCATTCCTGGCAATGGTGGGGCTGCATTCCTGGCAATGGTGGGGCTGCATTCCTGGCAATGGTGGGGCTGCATTCCTGACAATGGTGGGGCTGCATTCCTGGAAATGGTGGGCACTGCATTCCTAGCAATGGTGGGCGCTGCATTCCTAGCATTGGTGGGCGCTGCATTCCTAGCAATGGTGGGCACTGCATTCCTGGCAATTGGGGGTCTGCAGATGGGCACTGACCCTTATTTTGCTTCACAGTTCTTTATTTAAAATTTTTAGTTTTTTTTTTCCTGAAGCTTCCCTCTTAAAGTGAAGGTGCGTGTTATACGCCAATAAATACGGTGTATCGAAATAATACACTTGAGTTCATCTCTTCACCACACACAGCCACAAAGGCAAGAGAATTCTTGTGGGGAAGTGTATTAGTGCTCGGACGAACACACTTAGACCGAATTTTAATGGTTCAAAGAATGTCAGGCAAAATGGGCAGCCCTCGCGCATGTTCACTTCATCAAATCTGGCCCTCTTTGAAAAAAGTTTGGACTTCCCTGTTTATAGTAATCGTTGGGTAAGCCATCTGGACCTGGGGATTTGCCCAAAGGGAGATTACGTATTGCTATCTCGATCTCAGGCTCCAAAATAGGAACATTAAGGGTTTTACGTTACACTTGAGAGAGGGAGGGAAGTTTGATTTTAGCTAGGAAGGTTTGTATGCTCAGTTCAGTCGGTTGGGGGGTGTCCCCATCTTAGTCGCTAAGAATTTACCTGCACGGTTACCAGAAGAGTAATGGGACAGCTTCAGATATTGTATATGTTTGTCGTATTGTTGTATAAGTAGGAGCCTGAGATCAAAACACAGCTGTGATTATTTTTGGGCAATTTGAGCATTAGAATTGTTTTTGTTATTTGCCTCTAATGTTTTAATTTCCTTGATAAGTAAGTCTAGCTTTTGTGTCCTCCGCCTCTTCTCCCTTGCGCATATTTGTAGGAGCAGACCTCTAACAAAAGCCTTATGGGCACACCAGAGAATATTTGGGTCAGATACAGAGTCAGTGTTAACAACAAAGAAATCAGATAAGCTTTTTTCCAGATACTTAACATGAGAGGGATTTTGAAAAACTCAAGAGTTTGCTCTCCAGATGTAGGCAGGACTTGGTGTGTGCCCCTCCACCACCGTGACTGAGACAGGGGCATGGTCAGACCATGTAATATCATGAATGGTGGAGGAGGACACTACCTGCAGGAGCGATTTGTCTACCAAGATCAGATCGATTCTGGAGTAGGAGTTGTGTCTGGCCGAGTGGTAGGAATAATCTTTTTCATCTGCATGTTGGCATCTCCAAATATCGTAGATGTCTTCAGAATTCAAAAAAGGTTGGAGTGTAGGTGGATGCCTTCTAGTCTTGGAGGTAGTATCCATGGTATGGTCTACTGTGATATTGTGATCTCCACAAATTATCAGTGAACCCTTCTTAATTAAGGATACTTTGTTGTAGTCTCCTCAGAAATCTGATCTGATGTGAATTGGGGGCATATAAATTAACAATGGTGAAAGGCTTGTTGTTTATTTCTCCAATTAGTATTAAAAATCTACCCCCGGGATCAGTAAGAGTTTCAGTCACGACGAAGGTCACAGAGTCTCTAACAGCTATGAGGACCCCCTTTTTCTTGGATGGGGCTTAGGCGGAGAAGATATGGGGAAAGTTACTATGTTGGAATCTTGGGGCATTATCAGATAAGAAGTGGGTCTCTTGCAGACATAGAACATCCGCTTGCAGTTTGAGTGCTTCCTTCTACACTGCTGACCTCTTAGCTGGATGGTTGAGTCCGTTCACATTAAATTATACTATTTTAACTGCCATGTGTGTAAGATGTCAGAAAGTGAGAGTCATACCTTATCCTGTGGGCGGCACAGTAGTGTAGTGGTTAGCACTCTCACCTAGCAGTAAGAAGGGTCGCTGGTTCAAATTCCAACCATGACACTACCTGACTGGAGTTTGCATGTTCTCCCTGTGCCTGAGTGGGTTTCCTCCGGGTACTCCGGTTTCCTCCCACAAACCAAAGACATGCAGGTAGGTTAATTGGCTTCTGTCCAAAAAATTGTCCCTAGTATATGAATGGGGATCTTGGATTGTGGGCTCCTTGAGGGTAGGGACCAATGTGAGTGTGTAATGTACAGGGATAGCGACAATTGTAGACACTCACTCAGGCTGAACTGGATGGACTGGTGTCTTTATTCAACCTTACTAACTATGAAACTATCCTAGGTGTTGCTTGCCAGGACAGCAAATGCTGATGTTGCAAGTTGAGACAGTAAGGGTCAATGGATTTCACTTTGATGATGATAGTGCTGTTCAGATGGCAGCCAAACCAGACAAGTGGGAACAAGGGTGAAGAAGGAAAAAGGGTTAGGTTTAGTCTATAAAAAAACAAATACCATAGTATAGAGTCATACATGAATTTGAACTTGAGGGCAAAGCTTCTGCTCATTTCGTAAAGGGGTGCAAAAATTCACAACTGAGAACTCCGTTGCGCTGACTGTTGTGTTTCTTCTGCGACACCGTTTGTCATGGCTGTCACCTGGATTAGTTGAAAGGCAGGCAGCTGTAGGTGGGTGTTCAGGTAAAATGTCCAGGGATCTGAGCAATGCTAGACCTGATTCCATATCTGAAATGACCGTGGTCGTGCCCTCATGAGTGACTGTCAGTTTGACCGGGTAGCCCCACCGATATAGTATATTATGGTTCCGCAAGGCTTTAGTTACTGGCAGGAGAGACTTGCGTTTTTGCATTGTATACTGAGAGAGATCCACAAACAGTTGGATATGTGCAAATCTCTCTGGGGGCTGCTGTGTTTTATGAAATGCAGCCATAAGTTGCTCCTTTGTTTGATAAAAATGAACCCGCATCAGAACATCCGGCGGGATGTTGTTGGACAAATGTGACGGCTTTGGCAGTCTATGGATATGGTCCACATGCAGGTCTGAATCTGCCGTGGAGGGCAGGAACACTCTAATGAGATCAAGAGCATATTGTTGAAGTTGTGCAAGCTGGACAGTCTCTGAGACACCCCTGATCTTAACATTGTTACTTCTTGACCTATCTTCAAGGTCAGCGACCTTTGACCTGAGCCATTCCAACTCCTCATCATGGTCATTGTGGGCATCTATTAAAGTATTATGGGATTCAGCAAATTCTCCCATTTTCTTCTCTATATGGGATACTCTTCCCCCCATCGCTCCCAGATCAGTCTTGAAATTAGTGACACACTGCAGCATATCTGTGTGCATGGAGCTGCAGAGGGAGACTAGCATGTCCTTAAGGGTAGTATCAGAAATAGGCTTACCCATCGTAGGAAAAGCAGTAAAGGGGTCCACCAGCTCCCTCGTGTCCTCCATGCTGTCCTGGAGTGTGTGGCTCTGCTTTGTGGCATCCTCCAGGCGAGGCTTCGATTTTGCCGGGCTGCAGGAGATAGGAGTGGAGGCCTCCAGGGCATCATTGTCAGGGCCGTGCTGCAGTGCTGGGTTGGATGTCGCTGATCGCAGGCTTCCCGCGGAGGAAGAGGAGCTGCTCCCGGAGCCGGCGCCATCTTGGATGGGATCGCGGCCTTTCGGGGAGAAGAAATCTTGCAGTTTGTTTAACTGAGCCATTCCCTTCCGTTTTCGGGCCCTCTCGCAGCTTCAGCGGTGCTTGCGGGCACAGTCTGGGCTAGCTGTGTGCGATTGTATCGCCATTAGAGCCTTCGGTTCCCGTGTCTGGAGCGGAGCTGGGGAATCATGCTGCCATTCAGTTGCGCGGCAGCCACGCCCCCCTCCCCCTGTTTATTTGTTTGACACCTAAATAAAGTTTTTTTTGGTTCAAGAAATACTTGCCTATGTATTTTACTTCAAAAAGGACAGTTTATTTCTGAGTAGGCAGGTACATTTCAAAAATACAAAGTCAAATTAATAACAAGGGGCACCAACACCAAACAACCTCCTAGAGATTAAAAAAGAAAACAATAAAATAAAAAGATAATAATGGTGTTGTGGTAAGTTGACACGCAAAACAAAAATTACGAAGATGAGCAAAGTGTCAAAAAAGGAGATCTTGATTAAAAAAAACAACCACAAAATAAAAAAATAAAAAAATGATTGGGGAGATGTGACGATTTAAAATATTGTATTCATGAAATCAGGAAAAAGAATAAAGAAATACGTTTTGGAGAAGTGTGTGTGAATATGAGCAGCAAAACAACTTAATTCTTGTAGCATTCTAAAGAAAAAAAGAATGCACTGCATTAAAGAATTTTTAACATTGCAGCGTGACGAATGTGCTATATCGATTATGAAAAGCAGTTTTACCTGACTGAGCGCTTCCGTCTCAGAATTTATTGTGAGCATGCATGGCACCTTGCTCCGTCTGACTAGGCTACACATGATCGGAACTGATGTGCATCGGATCATGTTGTCGGAAAATTTTATAGGCAGCTCTCAAACTTTGTTGGTCGGATATTCCGATGGAAACAGTCCGATGGGGCCCACACACGGTCGGATTATCTGACAACACGGACCGAGGCAAAGACCGGAATAGGTGAGGAGACTATCCAGCACAACCTTATGCTGATACAACCAAGCAGTGGCGCTATAGGGACGGAAGGCCCCCTGGTGGCAGATATCGAGATAAGTAAAGGGGCTATCCAATATAATGCTGACATAACTAAGGAGTGGGGGTAAGAGTTCTGTGAGCTCATTATTGGATTACACTTTTATCAGTGTGCTTTTTTCACTTTTTGCGGGATTGTAATAAGTTTAATATTTTACGGACATATCTTTCTTATTCATGGACATGTTTTGAACGCCTTGTACACGATTTTCATATCAATATTTATATATTTATTTATTTATTTATTTATTTACAAACATTTGCATATTATTTTTTTTTTGTTTAATTCGTTTTTATTGAAAGAAAAGGAATATAACATACATTGCACAATATGCAGGTATTAGAACATACTTATAACATAATAACAAGCATCAAAACATACAAAAGTTAGGATATGTAGATGTCATAGCATGTCCTAGGCACATCAGTGTTCGGGCAGGTAGTTCCGAGACAGTTACTTTGTTTCTGGTTGGCAACATGGTTTGTCGAGGAACTACCTGGAGCGAAGTAAGAGGTGGCAGGAGGTAAATGTGCTTACCGCAGCTAGCGTTGGGGGAGAAGGGAAGAGAAAAGGAGGAAGGAGAAGAGAAGACGGAGAAGATAAAGAAAGAGAAGATAGAAGAGAGAGAAAAGAAAGTGAGCCTAGAAGAGAGCCACCGGTACAAATTCACAATGTTACATTACGGAACATGTGGGTATATTATATCATCAGATACTGGTAGTCGGGGCCATCATGCACACTTCCCGAGACTATGGCCCATTGCCTTTCCAGAGCCAGTCATTCCATAGTTTCCAATGTTGTTCAAATGTACGAACATGTCCTTGTCTACATGCCAGTATACGCTCAAATGGGTAGTTGTATCGTACCATATTAACCACCTCAAGGACACTAGGAGCCTGATTTGTTTTCCACTTTCTAGTGATAAGTAATTTGGCTGCTAAGAGGATATGAGTTACTATTTTACGACAATCAGGTGGAAATTGTTCTATACTGATGTTAAGAATGGCTAGGGCAGCTGTAGGGGGGGGGGTGAGAATATTAGTTATATCTGAGATTACACGAAACAACTTGTTCCAAAAGTTCGTCAGGTGTTTGCAGGTCCAGAAAATGTGCATGATCTGTCCCACTCCCCCACACTCCCTCCAACATAGTGGGGACTGCGACGGGAGAAACTTGGACAATCTATAAGGGGTGAGATACCACCACAAAGTAATTTTATGGGATAGTTCCCAGTGGTTAGCACACTTTGAGGCCTGATACACCAATTTCGAGACTGCAACCCATTGGGCCCTGGTAAACGGGGACCCCAACTCCGACTCCCATTTTAAGTGTGGAGTGGCTTTCTGGAAAACAAGTTTGTTTTGTAAAAAGTTGTAAAACAGCGAAGTTCCCTTTGCTTTGAGATGTTCTACATTCGTGAAGTATTGCCAACCAGGGGCAAATACTGGCAGTTTTGTCGAGCCCAAAGAAGAGATACAATGTAGGATGCGGATGTATTTGTAGTGGTCCGTGTTAGGTATGTCAAATTCCGCTTGGAGTGATTGGAATGTTTTAGGGGAGTTGTTTAGGAGTAGTTGATCCAAAGTTAAAATGCCTTGATCCCTCCATGTTCGAAGAGACAAGTTAGGGATTAGTAGCTCTAAAACCTCTATCGGGGTTGAGACAAGGTGTTGTTGTGTCGGAGGTGGGCTAGTTGATATAAAGCTTTTCCAGGCTTCCAAAGAAGCCTGGATAGAGAGGAGCGGTTTGGTGATCAGGCCGGGTTTCCATGAATCAGCTATCAGTAGGTTTACCAGGGCCGAGGTGGAAGTAGCAGTCAATTCAATATTGGTCCATCTATTAATTACCTCTGGTCAGAACCAGCTTCTAAGTTGGGCCAGCTGCGAGGCTGCCCAGTAGTCTTTTAGGTCCACCATACCCATACCACCAGCAAACTTGTGTTTTAACAGCTGGGAATGGGAACTTCTGGGTTTCATGCCTTTCCATATCTGGGCCCTCATCAACCTGTTGAGCGCCATGAAATGGGATTGTTTGGGGAGAATAGGTAATGTTCTGAACATGTATAGGATTTGTGGAAGTGTAAACATTTTAAAAGCCGCAAGGCGGCCCATCCAAGAAAGTTCATATCTGGTGGAACTTTGGATTTCTCTGGAAAGTTTTGTAATCAGGGAGGAATAGTTAATTTCAGCTAACTGAGTAACATCGGCAGTCAATTGAATCCCTAAATAAGGGATCTCTCCTGCACTCCATGTGTAGGCAAAAGAGTTCTGTAAGCTTTTACATGAATCTGGTTCAACACCTATATTGAGGATAAGTGATTTGTTACAGTTAACTTTGTAGTAAGAGATTCTACTGAAGGTGTTAAGAAGTTGGTTTGTTGCGGCTAGGGACGTTTTAGGTTCTGTCAGAAAGATGATTATGTTGTCCGCGATCAAGTTTATAACATGGGAGTCGGAGTCCAGGTTGAAGCCTGTAATCACGGGCATAGATCTTATTGCCTGTGCCAAGGGCTCTATCTATCAACAGATTGAAGATACTTGGGGATAACGGGCAGCCTTGGCGGGTTCCATTTGTAATCAGGAAGGGGGAGGACAACGTGTTGGATGTGTAGACCCGTGCCGAGGGAGCGGAGTACAGTGCCAGTATGGCTGTCAAGATAGAACCTTTAAAACCAAACTATTCGAGCGTAGCTCTCATATAACCCCAGTGAATACGGTTGAATGCCTTCTCCGCATCCAAGGAGAGGAGCAGAGAAGGCACCCGACCGGACCCAGCATATTGTATCAAATTAATGACTCGTCTGGTTGCATCAGAGGCTTGGCGCCCCTTCAGAAAACCCATTTGATCAGGGTTAATGAGGGTGGGTAATATAAATGATAGCCTATGAGCGATGATTTTTGCATATAACTTGACATCAGTATTCAGCAAGGATATAGGCCTGTAGTTAGCTGGACAGGCTGGGTCTTTGCCAGGTTTAGGGATGGTTACAACATGAGCCTGTAGCATTTCTGCTGGAAAGGAGGCCGAGGCTGCAGCAGCCGCGAACACCGGAGAGAGATTCGCACTAAGTGTCTCGTGAAACTGTTTATAGTAATCATTCGATAGACCATCTGGTCCTGGGGACTTCTCTAAGGGTAGTGTCTTAATCGCTTTGCAAATTTCTGAGGGGGAGATTGGGGCATTCAGATCCAGTAATTGGTCTTTAGTTAGTTCAGGAAGTTGGAGAGAGGACAGAAAAGACAATATTTCATCTGGCCTTGGCTGCACAGTCTCAGGGTCATCTCTTAAGTTATATAGCTTACTATAGTAAGCCGCAAAGGCATTGGCAATGCCCTTCGGGTCTAACGTTTTGGCATTTGAACAGGGGTCTATTAGATGCTCTATTTTGGAGTGTAATTTCTTGGCTTTCAATCTACGTGCTAGGAATTTACCTGCTTTGTTACCCGAGGAGTAATTGGTTAGTTTGAGGGCTTTAACATGTTTGTCATGTTGTTCTAAAAGCATTGTTCTCAGTGTCGTACGGAGTTTAGATAGTTTTGTAGCTAGGGGCGTGGAGGGATTAGATTTGTTGTTGGCCTCTGTCGTGCGAATCTCTCTCAGTACCTCGTCAAGCCACTGAAGCCTCTGCCTCTTCATACGTGAACACATTTGAATAAAGATACCCCTGATAAAGGCCTTATGGGCACACCACAGCACAAAGGGATCTGATACAGATGGCGAGTTCAGCCTGAAATATTCCTGGAGGTGTTTCTCAATGGTCGCCACTTGTTGTGGGGAGCTAAAAATCTGAGAGTTAACTCTCCAGAGGTACGCAGGGCTAGGCATGTGCTCCTCCAGGATAGACACAGAGACAGGTGCGTGGTCCGACCACGTAATGTCATGGATGCTGGAGGAGGACACCGCCTGTAATAAAACCCTATCAACCAGGATCATATCTAACTGTGAGTATGAGTTGTGGCGCGCCGAGTGGAAGGTAAAGTCTCTTTCTTCAGCATGTTGACAGCGCCACACATCATACACATCCTCTAAGTGAAAAAGGGGTTGGAGTGCTTTAAGTGAACTTGGACGTTTCCCTGTAGTATCTACATCTGGGTCGGCTGTCAGGTTAAAGTCCCCACATATAATCAATGCCCCCTTTTTACATTTAGAGATTGTCGAGAACAACTTTCTGGTAAATCTATATTGACGTTCATTTGGCGCATCAAAAGGGGTCTGATTGAAGGTATACTGCACAAGTTCCATGATGGAGGAGGGGATTCATGTGGAAAGGCTCCAGTAGGCCGGGGGAGGTTGCAGAGAAAGTAGATCAAATTAGTGGACCAGAGGCGGCGGGGTCTCTGTGGATTTGGTGTTTCCTCTTATGTGAGACTACTTGCCAATCTTCTTGGGACTGTTGTGCGGAGTGTTGCTGTCGGGGAGTCGGTAACTGTGCAGGGAGGATATCCCATTTGCGGAGGAGAGCCAGCCCTTCTTCAAGTGTATTGACCACTGACACAGTGTTTTTTCTGGAGATGACCAGATGAGTAGGGTAACCCCAACGATATAAAATGTCATGGTTCCGCAAGGCTTTAGTGATTGTCAGGAGTGACTTCCTCTTCTGTAATGTGTATTGGGATAAGTCAGCAAACAGTTGGAGGTTTGAGAAACGTTCGGGCAGTTGTTCTTTTTTACGGAAACATGCCGCAAGCTGCTCTTTGATGTGAAAGAAGTGGACTCTCATTATCACGTCCCGGGGGACATCATCGTGAATGAAAGAAGGCTTAGGCAGTCTATGTATCCTGTCAATGATTACTTCTGTGTCAGATACATTAGGGATAGCCGTGCGAATCAGATCACAAGCATATTGATTCAGTTGGCTCACTGAAACTGATTCAGGGACACCTCTGATCTTAAGGTTATTGCGCCTAGCGCGGTCCTCAAGGTCTGCGATTTTAGCAGTGAGCGATTCTATTTGGTCATCCCGGTCATTATGAGCGTCAATAAGCATGTTGTGTGAAGAAGCAAATTCGCCCATTTTGCTTTCTATATGATCCACTCTGTTACCTAGATCAGTCACATCAGCTTGAACTTTAGCCACACATTGTAAAATGTCAGTATTAAGAGAAGCTCGCAGCGAGGATAACATATCTTTAAGCACTGTTTCTGAGACAGGCTGGTTCGAGGCAGGGAATGTATGGAAGGAGTCAGGCAGGTCAGTGAGAACTAGAGCAGGGTTGCGGTCAGGGCCTACCTCCGCCAGTGTAGAGTCATCCGACAACCTGGGCTTGCTCTTGGCTGGGCTCTGGGAGAGTGGAGTTGCCGGACCTGGAGAGCCTTGCCTCGGGCTAGGAGATTACCCAGCGGATCCGGAGCTGGGATGCGCCGGGGACGACGCGCTGGAGCCTCCCGGGGAAGATCCGCCGGCGCCATCTTGGCCGCGTGTATGGCGGCGAGGGGGGAAGAAATGGGGAAGCTTCTCCGTACTGACCGTGTATCGCCTCTTTCTTCCCATCCCGGGGTGGTCTCCGCAGCTGTCGGGTGGAGTATATGGCTTTGGGTCTCCGGATCACCGCCTCTGTCCGTGCTAATCCCCGGCTGTGTAGAGGAGCTACAGGTTCAGGCTTCCATTCAGCCACGCGGTAGCCATGCCCCCCCATTTGCATATTATTAAAAAAAAAAAGTTTATTCCCTGTATGCCATTGTGCAGGATCACTATCTATTTATTTATTTACATTTTAGTGTTATGTGAACGCTATTAGATCCTGCTGCAGGTTCATTTTCGTAGCACTGAGTTGCACTTTATTATATTTAATTTTACACTTGTGTCATCCAGGTATTTATATATATTTATTTATGTAAGGTTGGGTGAAGTAATTCTGTGTGTTTACAATTTAGTAACTTTCTTTGCAATATATTTATTCTAGCACCTTTAAAAGAATTAATTTGCGATTATCACAATAGCGTAATATTTTTGCACTGTGGTTTTTGATTATCTTTTTACTATTTATTTTTTATCATCTGGAAGCGGATTCATATTTGTATTTTATATATTGTAGCACGAAGGCCACTGTTGCTGTTTTTTACTACATCAGGCTCATACCAATAGGGCTCAAGTCAACCACAATGATTGGTCAAACACCAGTGAAGACAAGTGTCCAGGATGAAGGCTATATTTATATTTCAAAACTATGCCCACATTTCAATAGGGATTACTGACCATACGGATGGAGCATCCGTATGGTCGGTAATCCCTATTGAAATTTGAGTCCATGGCTATAATGGGAAGTTAGAACAAATGTGGGCGCCAGTCACTTTAGATATTTTTCAATACTTTAATTATAACTTGATAAAGGTTGTAGAAAAGAGGTTAAAGGGAGGTTTCAGATACCATTTTTAGCAGATCACTTACAGACTCCTTGAATCAAAGGACAAACAACTTTCTTTCAGCAGATCTTGAATATCTGGGTAGGTCTTTCACACAGACCTAGCAACCAGTAAGATGTCTGGGTAAGTTTCTCTCACAGACTTAGCTGCCAGTAGATGCAGCTAGATGCAGCAACGTCATTGGGGAAGCCTGGCTTCCCCATTGATGTGTGGGTGACTCCGCCCCCCTCTGATGTAACAGAAACCTGCATTACATCAGAAGGGGGCAGGGTCACCCACACGTCATTGGGGAAGCCAGGCTTCCCCACTTGCATCAGGGGGGGTGGGTCAGGTGACGAGTGGCCCTGCCCTCCTCATATAAGAAATGTCAGGCTGCCGGAATCCCACAGTGTCTCTGCCAGTGGAGACAGAGGAAGGCTGGATGGACTGCGCCACACTGGATGGAGAGATCACTCGTCGCTGGATCAGATCAGCCATTGCTGGACCCCAGAGAGATGATCATCCATCGCTGGATAACAAGAGTGGATTACCACTGCTGGAATCTTTTTTTTTATTTTTTTATTTTTAATACATTTTTCAAAAGTGTGTCTGTCTTTTTTAACATTCTTTTACACTTTCTTTGTGAAATGGTAGGGATACTTTTGTACCTCCTTACCATTTCAAACGGGGGGGCTGGGATCTGGGAGTCCCCTTGTTAAAGGGGGCTTCCAGATTCTGATAAGCCCCTCCACCCGTACGCAGACCCCACAACCACAGTTCAGGGTTGTGGGGATGAGGCCCTTGTCCTCATCAACATGGGGACAAGGTGCTTTGAGGGGTCTGTTACCCCCAAAGCATCCTCCCAATGTTGAGGGCATGTGGCCTGGTACGGTTCAGAAGGGGGGGCGCTCTCTTGTCCCCCCTCTTTTCCTGTGGTCTGCCAGGTTGCGTGCTTGGATAAAGGGTCTGGTATGGATTTTTAGGGGGAACCCCACATTATTTTTTTTTTAATTGATGCGGGGTTCCCCTTATTATTCATACCAGACCTGAAGGGCCTGGTAATTGAATTTGGGGGAACCCCATGCTTTTTTTTTTATCAATGACTTTCAATGACTGTTCTCTGTATTACGGGAGCCGAAATTCATTATAGCCGCAAGTGATTTTTTTTTTGTTTAATAAATGTTTATTAAAGACACACAACAAACATTTACAATAAAGTCAACAGACAGTACCTGAGCCCTGTAGCTAGATAACAAGATTATTAATTACCATCCATTCATCAGAAACCAGAACATATGGGCACTCCATACAAAAAAGAAAAAATGTCAATGCCAGTATAACGAACAATTCGGAGGGTATGGGTGTAATACAAAGCACAAGTTCAGGGACTGGGCTGCACGTTGTCTGTCATATAAAAGCAGAGGAATACTGATAGTAGCACAAGGAGAAACGAGAGAGAGTGTAGGAAGGAAAAGAAAGGGGAGGAGGATAAAAAGGGGAGGGAGGGAAGTGGTGGCTTGTGTGGTAACACATAGAGAATCAGTGTAACAGAACCTTTACTATTCAATAATTAAGCCAGGGATAAGGTAAGACCAGTCCACAAGAAGAGAAGAAAAGAACAACTCCTCTGGTAGATGAAGCTGTCCAGGAAGATTTGTGAGGGTTTGCACCGCTCAATGCGATCGTGTTAAAAGATCTTTATAGAATGAAGTGGTGGTGAATTCCCTCCAGCAGGTCCAGGTCAAAGAATGTCTTTGTGAAGTATTCTTATTGGTGTGAGTGATGTCCTCCATGAGGTGAACGTCCACAATTTTATGCATCCAGCTTTTCAGTGACGCGATCTTGGGTTGGCCCCAAAGGGCAGGTATTAGTGCCTTGGCCGTATTCAACAAGTGAGGAATTATGGAGCTTTTGTACAAGCCAATAGGATCTGTAGTAGCGTGGAAGAGAATAGCCCAGGGATCATTGGGAAGGTTGATGCCAGAGATCCGCTGTATGATTTGAATAACGCTGGACCAGAATGGTCTGATGAATGGGCATGACCACCAGATGTGTGCGCGAGTAGCTCTGGACCCACAGTTCCTCCAGCATAGCGGGGAGTTTTCGGGGAACATCCGGTGCAGTTTGGATGGAGTGTAGTGCCACCTGGTGAGCAGCTTGTAATTAACGTCAGCCATTTATGAGGCAAGGGATGAGATGTGAGTTAATTGCAGTACCTTTCCTTTTTGTAGGTCTGTAAGATGGGTGTTTAAGTCTTCTTCCCATTTAACCAGGTAAGGCGGGTGTGAATTGTGAAGGAGTTTAATAAGGGTCTTGTAGAACAACGATATGCAGTGCAATGGAGGATCCTTTGGGTAAAACACATCTTCAATTTCATTTAGGTTCTCAGGACCTCTTAGTGGTCGAGGAAGGGCTCGCAGGAAGCACTGTAACTGAGCATACCTCCACCTGTCCAGGAACGTAATTGGTTTGGCGCCAAGGATATCCGCTAAAGGCTTAATTGTAGTGGCCCGGAGGACCTGGTGTAGTAACAGGGGTCAGTCTGGGGACCAAGCCCGAAATCCTGGTTCTAGTAGTCCTAGCAAAAAGTACTGATGGTTAAGAAATGGCATTAAAGGGGAGCCGTAAGACCAGGAGAACCTCTTGTGTAAATTGTCCCATACAGCCAAGGTAGAGGTTGTGAGCGAAAAGATTTTTGGCTAAGATGTCTGTGCGTGCGGAAATCCAGGGTACAACCGAAAGGTCTGCACCACATAGGGAGTATTCCACGTTAATCCACAGCTTAGTGTTGGCAGCGTACTTCCAATCCGCTATCCTAGAGAGTATGGCAGCGTGATAATATGCCCTACAATTTGGTAAGGCCAGACCCCCAGCGTCTTTGGAATGGTATAAGATGTCTCTAGACACTCTGGGGTGACTGTTCCTCCAAATATAGCGGGAGATCATGGTCTGCAGTGTGGTAAAGATCCCTATGGGTACCCCCATGAGAATCATTTGGAAGAGGAATAATACTCTAGGCAATATGTTCATTTTGATAACATTGACCCTCCCTAGCCAGGAGTGCGAGAGGCTCTTCCAATTTCTCAGGTCTTCTCTATTGTTGTTCAGTAGGGGAAGCTAGTTATACCGAAAAAGGGAGTAAATATTAGGCGTAAGATAGATTCCTAAGTATTTCATGGTTCATTGAACCCATCTGAAAGAGAAGAGGGGCCGTATAGAATATACTTCTTGTCTGGGAAGGTTAATGTTCAGAATTTCTGACTTAGAATGGTAATTTTCAAGTTGGAAAGCTTTTGATAGGTAGAGAGAGCCGACATTAAGTTAGGTAGGGAGATGCGAGGGTGTTGGACAAAAAACAAGATGTCATCAGCGTACGCTGCATATTTATGGATTGTGGATCCTATCTGGACACCGTGGATATTGATATTATGTCTAATGGTGGACAGGAAGGGTTCAAGGGTGAGAGCAAATAGAAGAGGGGATAGGGGGCAGCCCTGCCTGGTCCCATTATACAGTGAGAATGAGTCACTTAAAGAGCCGTTTATGCGAACCCATGCCGTGGGAGTGGAGTATAGGGAGGTTATGCGGTACAACATTTTGGGGCCAAGCCCCAGGTGATGCAGAGTCGCTTTGAGGTAGTCCCAGTCCACCCTATCGAATGCTTTTTCAGCGTCATTAGAAACAAGTAGGGTGGGCTGGGAGCACCTCCGTACATATTGAATCAGGGATATAGTCTGAAGGGAGTCATCCCTGGCTTCCCTACTGGGTATGAAGCCAGCCTGATCCTTCGAAATCCAGCTGGGGATAAGGGGAAGTAACCAATTGGCCAGAACCTTGGAATAAAGCTTAACATCAACGTTAAGCAGGGAGATTGGCCTGTAACTACTGCATACTGCATAATGTGGGGTCCTTACCTGGTTTGGGAATGACTGGGATGTGGGCTGTGAGAGATTCCGGGTGCAAACATGATTTGCGTGAGATTAAGTTGGCATATGCCATGAGGTGGGGGAGTAGGATGTCACTGAATGTTCTATAGTAACAGATGGTGTATCCGTCGGGGCCAGGGGCTTTTCCCGTAGGCGAGGATTTTAGGGCAATTCCTCAACAGTAAATTCCGCCTCTAGTGCCTGGAGTGTGGAGGTGGACAATGTGGGCAAATTGGCCTCTTTTAAATACGACTGTATGCAGTTGCGTTTTTCCCCCGGGGTTAGAGAGGGCGTTTCGCTCTGCACATTATATAAGTCAGCATAGTAGTCCCTAAATGCTGCAGCAATGTGTGGAGTTGCAAGTTTTATTTTGGGGATAAAAGATTTGGTTTGTTTCGCCTTGAGGGATCTCACCATCTGTCTACCGGGTTTATTCCCCCACTCATACATTGTCTGAGCAAATCGTTGGAATTTCCTTTTAGTGTCCAGATCCAGGAGCGTTTTTAGCTCTTCTTGCTTGAAAATGAGAGCTTTAAGGTGGGCTGTATGTAAAGTAAGTTTATGTTGTTTGTCTAGGTCCGCAATCTGACCATGGACCTGCGTGACCTGCCGACCATGCTCCTTTTTTTCCTCGATCCTAGTTCAATGAGTCGGCCCTTCATGGTAGCCTTGTGAGCTTCCCATACAATGGAGGGGGAGGACGTGGGAGAAGTATTTTCAGCGAAATACTGTTTTATATGTGAGGACAACTCAATGACCTCCACTTGGTTAGAGAGGAGAGAGTCATTGAGTTTCCAGTTATTGGAGCGGTGCGCCAAGGAGGGCATGGTCATACACATCGACACCGGCGCATGGTCAGATATGGTTACCGTTCCTATATGGGTGGACCACAAGGATAGTTATGCCTTCGGCAAATTGTGCCAATTTAGAGAGGATCAGGGAGAGGAAGGCTGGTTGGTGTTGGTTGGGGCAATAAACGTTTGCCAGGGTGCAGCGTGTGTTACCCAGAAATCCCTTTAACCACTTCAGATCCGCGCTATTGCCAAATGACGGCATTAGCGCGGACCTACATTTCCGGGACTACGTCTATTAACGTCGTCCCGGTTACGAGCGGCCTGCGCGCCCCCTGAGGGGCGCGCGCGGCGCGCTCTGTGATCGGCGAGTCCGTGAGACTCGCCTGATCACCGATCCGTGTAAGGGGTCGATCCTGACCCCTTATCACGTGATCAGCTGTCAGCCAATGACAGCTGATCATGTGATAGAACGGAGCCGGTAATCGGCTATTATTCCTCCTCGCGCTGACAGCGCGAGGAGAGAAAAAAAAAGCCGATCACCGGCGGCCGTGATCGGGACATCAGTCCCGATCACGGCCATCAATACAAGGGACCACCTGCCACCTGCCTGTGCCCACCTGCCTCCCGCAGTGCCATCCTGAAGTAAAATAAAAGCAAAAGTAAGTGCCCCCCGTCAGTGCCCCCCGTCAGTGCCCATAGTGCCCACAGTGCCACCCACAGTGCCACCCACAGTGCCACCCACAGTGCCACCCCACAGTGCCACCCACAGTGCCACCCAATCTGCCTCAAAGGTGCTGCACCCCAGTGCCGCCCATCAGTGCCCAGCAGTGCCGCCCATCAGTGCCCAGCAGTGCCGCCCATCAGTGCCCAGCAGTGCCACCTATCAGAGCCACCTATCAGTGCCACCTATCAGTGCCCATCAGTCCCATCTATCTGTGGTACCTATCAGTGCCCATCCGTGCCACCCATCCGTGCCACTTATCCGTGCCACCCATCCGTGCCATCTTATCTGTGCCCATCTTTGCCCATCAGTGCCGCCTTATCTGTGCCCATCGGTGCCGCCTTATCTGTGCCTATTAGTGCCGCCTTAACTATGCCTATCAGTGCCCACCGGTGCAGCCTATCAGTGCCCACCAATGCAGCCCATCAGTGCCCACCAATGCAGCCCATCAGTGCCCACCAATGCAGCCTATCAGTGCCGCCTAATCAGCGCACTTCAATGAAGGAGAAAAATGACCCGTTTGCAAAATTTTATAACAAACTATTAAAACATGATTTTTTTTTTTTTTTTTGCATCTTTTTTTGTTTGTTTAGCAAAAAATAAAACTCCGAGCTGTAACTAAATACCACCAAAAGAAAGCTCTATTTGTGGGAAAAAAATGATAAAAATTTCATTTGGGTACAGTGTTGTATGACCGCGTAATTGTCACTCAAAGTGCATCAGCGCTGAAAGCTGAAAATTGGTCTGGGACTGAGGGGGGTTTAAGTGCCCAGTAAGCAAGTGGTTAAAAAAAGATATCGACCATGATCATCCGCCAACATATCAACAAGATGGAAGGTTACACTGCCGTTGAAACCTATGGCCACTTCCTTTGCTTTGTTAGTATCAGACAAGCTATAGTACCATTGCGGGAATTGGGGGAGGTCAATTTGACCGGTGTTGAATGAGTCAAGTGCGTTTCCTGAAGAAAGGCAATTAAGCATGCGGCTTTTTTCAATTCACGGGTAATTTGGTGTCGTTTTGCGGCGACATTCAGACCCCTTACGTTATATGAGAGAATTGTTAATGAGGCCATATCTTCAACAGAGTGTAACCCTTAAGCCTAAATTCCCACGCAAGCCAACCAAGGGAGGGAGAGAGAGGGGGAAGAAAAATAGAGGGAAGGGAGAGAAATTGAGATAGAAGAGACAAGCTTAAGTATCTATCAATCACATCTGAAAAAGTACCATTGGCAACAATTGACAAGTCACGCAGAAATCTGCCGTGATTCCTGAGGGGAGGAGGAGAGCGGGCTGCAGTCTTGACCTCCAACAAGAGATCGGAAATCATAGCGCAAATGCCATCCCCTCCCACCAACCCCAAAAGGAGGGGGGTAGGGGGTTTACTGAGCGAGAGGCACATGGGAGTAATGTGCCCCGCCAGCGTTCAGCTAAGCGTTAGGGTAAAAGAGAACACAAAAATATAGAGATTAAACATATTGGATATCAGCAACTGAGAAACCCGGCAACACTTGAGAAACATTGAATTGAACAAACAAAGTCCAGGCACACATGTATTAATACTTACAAGACCGCTCCATCGGTCTGAAAAAAAAAAAAATCCCCATGATAGGGGGGCACCTTGAGTCCACATCCAGAAGTCATGAAAAAGTGATTTGGAGCAATGAGAAAAAGAAAAAAAAAAAGAGTGAGCACCAGAAAGCATTAATCATCCGTTCTTTTGTGCGAATCCTGGATTGGATGTGCGCATTTTTTTCGACGGGGTTCTCCGACATTGAGGATCCAGAGCAGAGGAGAACTGGGGGATCTGGATCTGTCAACCCGGGACATCTACTTGTGGCAGTTGAGCTCCTTCAGGAATGAAGGCAAATCCTCCGGGAACCGTAAGGTGTGGGAACGGCTGTTTTAGGTGGCGATTAAACACGCTGGGAATCCCCATCTGTACGTAATCCCATCTGCGCGAAGGAGATCCAGAAATGACTTAAGAGCTCTGCGATGGTCCAGCGTGTCCTTAGACAGGTCTGGGAAAATGCTGATGGTGGCCCCATCAAAGTCTATGGTGGCAGGCGGCATATAACGTCCCCCGGCTGTTCTGAGGAAAAATTTTGGGGGCGGAGGGCCTGATGCACCCGGTCGAACCGCAGTGGCTCAGTAACCGGGTTTCCTAAGATTGTGTTGAAAATGCCACGGATCGATGGTTCGAGGTCGTTGTCACCAGTGGCCTCCGGGAGTCCCCGCTCACGCAGGTTGTTTCTGCGGTTTCTATTCTCGAGATCTTCGAGTTTATAAGATGAGGCCCGCTGAGCAAACGCTAATTGTGTAACCGTCTCTTGTAATTCTTTTATGGCGGAACCCTGCGATTCCTCTCTAAGCTCCGTTTCCTCCACCCTATCCAGAATATGCGCCATATCCGCCCTAACTCCGGTGATCTCCTTCTTTATGGATTTTTCCAGTTCATGGAACATCTCCGTCAACTTTCTTAAGACCTCTCACCAAGTTTAACATGCCGGAACCCCCTGGGGAGCCAGGGTCATCCATAAGGTCAGAGCAACAGGATGAAGTGGGGGAACTTTCCCTAATGGAGGTGGCTAGAGAGTAGGGAGAGGCGCTGCGTTTGGGGGTTCTGGCCTGGCTGCCTCGCACGCCCGGCACCGATCTCCCTGCGACAAGAAAGTGCTGTATTGAACCGGAGCTGGATTGGGTTAGTGCTGTCCCCTTTCCAGATCCCTTGTTAGTTGTGGAATGGAATCTAGGTTTAACCCTGAACTTGCTCCCTATGATCAATAAGATACAAACTAAAGGCAGGACCTGGTGCAAGTTACCCGTTCCTATCACTGGTAGGGACAATATCATAAAGATGGTATGGGCGCCTCTGCTATTATATATATTACATAACTCCACGCAATGGATCCCACATAGGTGGTTCACACACATTGACACTATCTTTAGAAGCCTCCTTTGGGAAAAAAAGATTGCTGGAATTACATTTTTCACCTTTCAGTACAGTAAAGACCAGGGGAGGTTGGCAGTCCTTAACATGTGACTCTATTTTTTGGTTTCACAGCTTCAACAACTGGGTGTTTGGGGTGGAGGTGATATGGCAGATTCATAACATACTATTCATGCCACATTGGGCCTCATGCCACATTGGGCCTCCCCGCTGCTTCACATCTTGAGGCAGATCTCCCCCAGTACCATAAACCGATGCCTACCATAAACGTACTGTCCAAACTATGGGATCTCATTAAACATAGGTTGGGTATGAAGGGCTTCATGATACATACCCCCGCTGTGGCATAATCCTTTGCTACACGGAACTGCAGAAACTAGAGGGGTTACAGTCCTGGGAGGCTAAGGGCATTAGGTACATATCACAACTCTATTCGCAGATCATCCTTAAATCCTTCACTGATTTACAGGAGGAGTTTGAGCTACCAAGACATAACTTTTATAGATACCTCCAACTCCTTAACACACAGAATAAGAAAGGTATGATCTCACAAATATATAACACACTCTCATCTAGAACACAGGATGCAACAAAATGTTTATGTAGACATAGGTGGGAGCAAGACCTAGGAGACATTGGGGGCGAGGACTGGGAACTGTGCTTACAGTTATAAGGGGATACCTATTGAAATTACCAAATATATACTAGTCAAAATCTAGTACTAATATGCTTAGGCTTGCATTTCAATAGCTTCAGAGTTGGGACATACAAGCATACTGGCGTACGTGACAAACTATGTACAAGATAGCGTGACTAGATGACAGATATCTGTATGTCTCTCCAGAGGGTCTATGCAAGATATTGATATCTCAGGAAACATCTGCCTGTGGTTTCGTCTCTATACATTGCTGAGAGGCACAAAGCTAGATAAGGACTGGTTACGCAAGAATATGGTCAGTCAGTAGATGCTGAAAGGGCAAAATAACTGTCAGGAGATTGTACTAACCTTTGACTTACATTTCAGGAATTAACTAATATCATGAGTTAAAAAATTGTCGATGTATGTGTAAATCACCCGATTGGCCCCTCACGGGGCAGGGCTTTGTGGAGTACCACATAAAAGACGGTCCACTCTCCCATTAAACTCTGTAATCAGTTACCACGTACTCTCGAGTGTATGTGTATTGGTTATCCGCCGGCGATCGGGACCTCCATTGAGCCACTCCAGCCTAGGCTATCCAGGGGAATCTAGAAGACGAACACCTTACAGTTTTGGTAAGTCCATCTGCCCCAAAAGATCAGGGATCCTACTCCCAGACCAGAGACCGGATTATTGAACAAACCGGGTGTTATCACCTGTGTCCTGCCACTAGACACACACTGCCCAGACTACTAGATGGGGAATTCTGCAGCAACCCAAGCCATGGCCACCCCATCACCCTATGAATTTGTCAGTAATATGATCCCTGGCCCCCAGGTAGAACCATTTTGGACACAAGTCCGAGAAAGGTGTCAGCAATTGGGGATACATGACCCAGGGCCATATGGTCCTTGTACTGAGGAAGACTGGCAGGAAGTAAGTATAATATGCCAAATCCACAAAAATTCGTACCCTCCAGGGAAGTGGGAAAATATTCAATATATGAAAGATTGTTACCATGCATGGGATAAATGTCTACGCAAATATAAAAAGAAGCATATTAATAAAACTACGAAGCTTACTCCAAATATAGGACCCAGTACTATGGCTGAAGCCCCTGTACCCCCTTCACCTCCCCCTCCCCCGCCTCAATGTCCACCCCCACCTTATGTTATGGTAAAAAACGAGGATGGGACGCCAGGTCCATACCTTCAACTATATCCTTCACTGGATCCTGTAGTCCTAGCCGCCATAGCACACACCACAGCAACACCACAACAAGTGGCCCAATGGGAACAAGTAAGTAGGGGCAGAGAGGAAGAGGGGAGACAGGAGGAAGTTACAGGACAAGAAGAAGTGGGTAGTCCCGAAAAGCAGGAATTAGAGGCAAAGATAAAAGAGTTTGAAGAGAGGAAAAAGGAGGAAGAAGAGAGAATAGGGAAAAGGAGAACTGAGTTAGAAACACTTATGGAAGAACTAAAACAAAAAGAAATAGCCCTCAATGAGGCAGAAAAGGTAGAAGTGGATAGGAAAATAGTATTAGAAATGTATCAGAAAGACTTGGAAGAAAGGGAGAAGGAATTCCAGGAGGGAAGAGAGAGAGAGGAACATAGGATGGAGGACTTAAAAAAGGAACTAGAAAAGTTAAGAAGGCAATTAGGGAAGAAGGAGGAAGTGTTAAAAGAAGCGCAGGATAGGATTATAGCGCTGCCCCCCACCACTACAAGAAGCCATACAAAAGAGACACCTATTCCCAAAACTGAGGAGTCAGGTCCAATTAGTAAAAAAGGGACATTATCCATAGAAGAGGAAACTGAGGAAGAAGTAGTAGGGGCCTCATTCAAAGCACCTTTGATGACCATAGGGGACACCGAGGTGCATATACCATTACCTTTGGGTACACTCTCCAAAATAAAAGAACTATGTCCCAATCCCAAGAAGTATCCACGAGATGCAGGTACCTTTCTGGCAAAATATAGTGCAGGCACAGGGCTTGACAAAGATGACATAAAAGGTATTCTTAGCATTGTAGACCCAGACAGCCCAGAAGAAGCCCCTGTAGACGACCTATGGGCAACCCATATACAGACCAATAAGGATTGGATATCCTTTTGGAAAGGCATGGGAGGTCATTGGTCCAAATTATACAAAGGATCATCTGCACTCCAAGAACTGATCCTAGCCAAGCAGGGACCTAAAGAGAAATTCTATGATTACTGTACCAGAGTATACTCCCTATGGAAAGCTGTAGATGGGGCCACATCACAATTATTTACTACTACCATCATGTCGGGAGGCGATCCCAAAGTGACGCAGTTGCTCAAATTCACAAACCCCAAATGGGCGGAGCAAGTACCAGATGAATTCATGAAGGACGCTAGGTCCAGAGAGACTTCAGGAGTCTTTGAACAAAAAGGGGGAATTTTCCCCTCCTTGACACAAACACAAACCCTAGTCACACCTGAAACCTCATCCTCACCACCGCACCTCATGACCATGCAGCCCTACCCACCTGACCAAGGATGTTTCAATTGTGGGGAACAGGGACATTGGAAATCACAGTGCCCATATAGACAGAGGGCGAGCTATCCGAGGGGCAGGGGAAGGGGGTACAACGCTGCTAATCGCCCCCCTCACACTACAAGGTACCCCCAATATCCACCACCTCCCCAAACACCATCTCAAAACCATGCGCTTGCACAGCCACCCTACACCCCAACCTCTAACAGACCTCCCCCTCGAATCCCCATGCAGTGGCCGTCTACCCGACAAACACACCCCCAATAGGGATGCCTAGAGTATGTCCCTTCCCTCAGTCTGGTGTGCCACAACCTATCATGGAAGAGTCTACCACAAGTTATATTACGCGTAGACAACCACATAGTGTGTTTCCTGCTTGATTCAGGTGCCACTTTTAGCTCATTAAATGATGAGAGGTATGACACACCACTGTGTACTGAGGGACACTCTATTGGAATAAATGGGACATCGGTTACTCATTCCGTCACCCCGCCTTTACCAGTCTCTACCCCGGATGGACTAGAGCTATGTATGCAGAGTTTCGCTGTCCTGACTTCCTGTCCAGTGTCCCTAATGGGCAGAGATTTACTATCCCAGTTGAACATTACCATTAAGTTTGACAAAGACGGCTCCCTCACTGCGAGTTCCCCTCTTTGTGACTTACACAGCCCAAAAAGACATGCACACAGGAGTTTCTTTCTAATGATACCTTCCTCCCTTGACCATCACACAATTTGGGCAGAAAACAAAGGTAGTGTGGGCTTTATTAATTGCACACCATATGCACCCCAAATGCGATCAGATGCGGGGATACAATATCAAAAACAGTATCCCCTACCCCCAGAGAAAGTCAAAGGCATCTCCCCTCAAATTAATGATTACATATCAAAAGGTATCCTGAAACCAATCATCAGTCCCTGGAACACGCCCATTTACCCCGTAAAAAGGCCAGTGGGGAGTGGAGACTTGTACAAGACCTAAGGGCAGTTAACAAACAAGTGATTCCACTTCCACCCCTAGTCTCAGACATCACTTTTATCTTCTCATGTATACCGGCACATTCTCTATGCTACACAGTGATTGATTTAGCAAATGCCTTCTTTAGCATTCCCATTGCGGAAGAGGCCCAGCCTATGTTTGCCTTCTCCTGGACGGAGGGCCAGTTGACGGGTCAGTTAACCTGGACACGCCTGCCTCAGGGGTATGTTGATAGTCCTGCTGCCTTCTCTATGGTACTCAATGAGACTGTCAAATCTTGGACGCCTGAGCGAGGGTCGGTGCTAATACAGTATGTGGACAACTTGCTCTTGTGCAGTCGCACTGCTGAAGATTGTGCGGTCGATTCCACATCTCTGTTGAACCATCTAGCCCACATCGGGCATTTAGCATCCAGAAAGAAGATACAGTGGTGTATGCCACAAGTGGAATACTTGGGGTGCATACTGAAAGGGGGGACAAGGATGGTCTCCCCCAAACGCGCCGCAGCCCTACAAGCTCTAAGCCCCCCAAAAGACAAGGCAGCCCTGCTCTCATTCTTGGGCGCTGTGGTATATTGCCGCCAGTGGATCCCCGACTGTTCTCATTATGATGGCATACTAAGAGAGGCCACCGCCTCAACAGCCCCTAGGCAGGTTGATTGGACAGAGGAACGGCTTAAGGCCTTCCAGGCCCTATTGAACAGTTTGTCATGTGCACCCGCCCTGGGGTTGGTAGACTATGGTAAAGCTTTTCAACTATACTGTGTAGTCTCGGGGACCTCTTTTGCCGCGGTTTTGACACAACAGCATGGAACAGGCTACCGCCCTGTCTCCTACCTATCTAAAAAACTCCCCCTTCAGGTTCAAAGCATGCCATCATGCCTTCAGAATTTAGCCGCCTGTGCTATGGCCGTACAAGATGCCAACAAGATGGTCTTGGGACACCCGATGACGCTTTACACCACACATTCTGTCACCCACCTCATACAGAACATGAACACCCAACACATGACCTCACAAAGACTCAGTGGATATGAGATTTCCCTCATGAACACAGACAATCTGTCTCTCAAATACAGTGGTGTGAAAAAGTGTTTGCCCCCTTCCTCATTTCCTGTTCCTTTGCATGTTTGTCACACTTAAGTGTTTCGGAACATCAAACCAATTTAAACAATAGTCAAGGACAACACAAGTAAACACAAAATGCAATTTGTAAATGAAGGTGTTTATTATTAAAGGTGAAAAAAAATCCAAACCATCATGGCCCTGTGTGAAAAAGTGATTGCCCCCTAAACCTAATAACTGGTTGGGCCACCCTTAGCAGCAACAACTGCAACCAAGCGTTTGCGATAACGTGCAATGAGGCTTTTACAGCGTCCTGGAGAATTTTGGCCCACTCATCTTTGCAGAATTGTCCTAATTCAGTTACATCAGAGGGTTTTCGAGCATGAACGGCCTTTTTAAGGTCATACCACAACATCTCAATAGGATTCAGGTCAGGACTTTGGCTAGGCCACTCCAAAGTCTTCATTTTGTTTTTCTTCAGCCATTCGGTGGTGGACTTGCTGGTGTGTTTAGGATCATTGTCCTGCTGCAGAACCCAAGTTCGTTTCAGCTTGAGTACACGAACCGATGGTCTGACATTCTCCTTCAGGATCTCTTGGTAGACAGCAGAATTCATAGTTCCTTTTATCACGGCAAGTCTTCCAGGTCCTGAAGCAGCAAAACAGCCCCAGACCATCACACTACCACCACCATATTTTACTGTTGGTATAATGTTCTTTTTATGAAATGCAGTGTTCCTTCTACGCCAGATATACTTGGACACACACCTTCCAAAGAGTTCCACTTTTGTCTCATCGGTCCACAGAATGTTGTCCCAAAAGTCTTGGGGATCATCAAGATGTGTTGTGGAGAAATTGAGACGAGCTTTGATGTTCTTTTTGCTCAGCAGTGGTTTTCTCCTTGAAACTCTGCCATGCAGGCCATTTTTGTCCAGTCTTTTCCTGATGGTGGAGGCATGAACGCTGACCCTAACTGAGGCAAGTGAGGCCTGCAGTTCCTTGGACGTTGTTGTGGGGTCTTTTGTGACCTCTTGGATGAGTCGTCGCTGCGCTCTTGGGGTAATTTTGGGCGGCCGGCCACTCCTGGGAAGGTTCACCACTGTTCCATGTCTTCGCCATTTGTGGATAATGGCTCTCACTGTGGTTCGCTGGGTTCCCAAAGCTTTGGAAATGGCTTTATAACCCTTTCCAGACTGATAGATCTCAATTACTTTCTTTCTCAATTGTTCCTGAATTTCTTTGGGTCTCGGCATGATGTGTAGCTTTTAAGGATCTTCTGGTGGACCTTACTGTGTCAAGCAGCTCCTTTTTAAGTGATGCCTTGATTGTGAACAGGTGTGGCAATAATCAGGCCTGGGTGTGGCTAGAGAAATTGAACTCAGGTGTGGACAACCACAGTTATAGTATGTTTTAACAAGGGGGGCAATCACTTTTTCACACAGGGCCATGATGGTTTGGATTTTTTTACACCTTTAATAATAAACACCTTCATTTACAAATTGCATTTTGTGTTTACTTGTGTTGTCCTTGACTATTGTTTAAATTGGTTTGATGTTCCGAAACACTTAAGTGTGACAAACATGCAAAGGAACAGGAAATGAGGAAGGGGGCAAACACTTTTTCACACCACTGTATGTTCCCGCCAACAACCCTGCCGTCCGTCTCTTGCACTCCATGTTACGCCTACCACAAGACCCAGACCAGTTTCATGACTGTATAACACGAGTGGAGTCTATCACATCACCAAGACCAGACCTCACCGACGTACCGATTACCAATGCAGACGATGTTTTTGTGGACGGTAGTTGCTCCCGTCCCTCCGATTCCACCTTCCAAACAGGATATGCAATAGTCCAGTTGCCAAACAAGGTATTAGAAGCCAAACCACTGCCCCCCTCTTCGGCTCAGGTGGCTGAACTAGAAGCCCTCACCAGGGCCTGCATTTTATTTACAGATAAGAAGGTGAACATTTACACAGACAGTAGATATGCATTTGGGGTGGTGCATGACTTCGGAGTAATATGGGCTAAAAGAGGTTTTAAAACAGTGGATAATAAACCTATTTCCAATGCTACCCAGATTCAGGCACTTCTTCGGGCTATTTTGCTCCCAAAAGAGGTGGCAATAATTAAAGTAAAAGCACATTCTTCAGATAATAGCAGACTTTCCAAGGGAAATGCCTTAGCTGACCGAGAAGCGAAAAAGGCAGCCCAGTCCTCCACCCAGGAGCCCACCCCCACGTCCATGTACTTTAAGGATCATTTCACCTGTCCTAACTTTAAATCTGTAGTGGCACAAATGCAGTCATTAGCCACTGAGGAAGATGTCTTGTATTGGGTGAAGGCTGGCTTGACCAAAGACCCAGAGGGTCTGTGGTCAAAAGAGGGGAAGATATTGGGAATACCTGAGGCAAGCAGTATTCTAATTCTCTCCTACCTTCATGGTCCAGGACACATAGGTGCCGTCCCTTTAGCCACTATGTACACCAAATCTTTCTGCACAAACGCCTCGAACAAACAAGTCAAACTCCTGACCACAAGTTGCCTTACCTGTGCTCAAAACAATGTGCAGGGCAAACGGCATGGCCTACATGGCCATCTACCCCCACCAATAGGTCCCCTTACAGATTTACAAGTAGACTTCACACACATGCCAAAACAAAAGGGGAACCTAAAATACCTGTGCGTTGTCGTCAATAAATTTTCAGGCTGGGTTGAAGCCACTCCCTGTGCAGGTGAGACAGCCAATATAGCAGCAAAATGCTTGCTGAATAACTGGATTTGTAGGTTTGGCATACCAACATCTATTTGGTCAGATAGGGGACCTGCATTCAGCTCCTCCGTTACCCAGGCTGTGGCTAAATTGTTAGGGCTGCAATGGAAACTACACATCCCCTATCACCCTCAAAGCGCAGGGGTAGTGGAAAGAATGAATAGAAATATAAAGGATAAATTGAAAAAGGCCACAGGGGGCACAATGAAGGGATGGCTTGATCACCTCCCTTCTGTGCTATTCCAGATTAGGACGGCACCCCACGCCAGAACGAAACTTTCACCTTTTGAAATTTTGATGGGAGTCCCACAAACATAGAATTACCCCCATTAGACCAAGACACTGATATTGACATTTATTCCCAACAGGAAATGTACGTGAAAAACCTGGTAAGTATGCTTCATGAAACGAACGAACAAGTTTCTGTCACCTTCTCTCCTCTCTCCACAGAGCCAACACACCCCTTCATCCCAGGAGATCAAGTGCTAGTCAAGCAACTGGCCCACAAAAAGAGGATCGGACCAATCTACTCTGGACCTTGGAAGGTTGAAAAGGTGTCCAGAACTGCGGTCCTGACTGACCTAGGAAACACCTGGATCCACGCCAGCAGGCTGAAAAAGTGCCCACCGCTTCCCACAACCCCCGACCCCCCACCTATTGAAGGAGAACCCGACCCACCCGAACAGCTACCGGAACTGCAAGAGATTCAGGAAGGCATTGGACAATTAACCCTTGAAACCTTACAAGATAGCGAGGAAGAAGGACAAGCATAAGAACTTGTAGAAATGTTTTTACCTTCAGTGTCAGGGAAGGCTGTATGCCTCTGGGGTAGTCTGGTACTACTTGTATTCCTGCCCACATGGTTTATAGCCAACTGTATATATCATCCAAAAGACTTAGGTCTATTAAAAGGGATATGTGGACCACCTAAGATAAATAATACCCCCGGCCAAAGACATAGCAGAAGTATTATACCCGTTAATGAGTCACCTAAGGGACTGACTGACAAGATGTTACTACTAAAATTCAAATATAGCTATGCTCAAAAATCCGGTTTTGAGAAATGCTGGATCTGCAGCAAGCTACATCCCAGTACAGCTAGAATCCCTCTCATGGCAGTCCCCTTGAATTTTACCCCCCTCCTTAATGGAACACCCCCTATTGTCCTAACGAATGTTACTAGGACCCTTTCAAATAAAACCCTCACTTTCCAAATTATAGGTAGAAGCCACTTCCCAGACTGGTGTTTCCAACTGGGAAACACCACAGATGGAGCCGAGGTTTGCAAACAAGCAAAACTTAACATTTCAATGACATCGCTTAACAGTCCTTCTTTCTTCCATACTTCAGATCCCACCCTAAATGCCACATTTTTAGACTTTCTTAGCTCCAGTACCAAGTCTACAATACACCAATTAATGTCAATTCTGATGCTCTCTGGCCTTTCTGATACTCTTAGGAACGTGTTCCATAAACGGCCCCTAGCTCTAGGAAATACCACATATATATGCTGCGGCAAACTCTGTCACCCCTGGATCCCAACCAAACCCCAGGGGTGGTGTTACCTTGCAGCCCTGGTTCCTATCATGGGGGTATTAGGGGATAACAAGGGAAGTCACCTCCTTGAAGCTAGCATGCATCCTAGATATCCCCTTAGACACCGTAATAAACGAGAATTGTTTTTAGAAAAAGATATGGCCTGGGCATGGTTCCTTTCCTGGACAGGGTGGGGAATTGACCTAATGAAAAGATTAAATAATTACACTGGCATAATTGATGAGATTCTGGAGAAGAATTCTGATGACATAACCAAACTAAATCTAGAAACTAGGGCAATTAGGAGGCAACTAGAACTACATGAGTTGGCTATAGAAAGTATGAGTGCAGCCCTTACTGGCCTCTGTGAGATCACTGAGGATTATGAGTGCTGTACCTGGATTCATAATACCAGCATCGAAGTCCCAGACTACTATGACGTTATTGCCCAACACAGGGAAGATGTAAATAAACTACAGAAAGAGGCAAGAAACATAGGAAAAAACTGGGATCCATTCTCGAGCAGCTTTAGTTTTGGGGGATTAATATCTTGGCTCCGAAATGCTGCCATGACAATTGCCACTGTGATTCTCTTCATTCTATTTTTATATGCCTGTTATAAGATAATCAAATGTTTATGTAAAAAGGGAAACACGGCCGCTCCGGAGGATCTGAAACTCACTTCCATTGTTAAAGATCCAACGGTATGGTATAAAAACCAAGAGCACGAGGGTTCGGAGTATGAAGCCTGTGCTATTAAATTAGAAAAGGAATGATCATTATGTAAATCACAGAATGATCAAAGGGAGGATTATAAGGGGATACCTATTGAAATTACCAAAGATATACTAGTCAAAATCTAGTACTAATATGCTTAGGCTTGCATTTCAATAGCTTCAGAGTTGGGACATACAAGCATACTGGCGTACGTGACAAACTATGTACAAGATAGCGTGACTAGATGACAGATATCTGTATGTCTCTCCAGAGGGTCTATGCAAGATATTGATATCTCAGGAAACATCTGCCTGTGGTTTCGTCTCTATACATTGCTGAGAGGCACAAAGCTAGATAAGGACTGGTTACGCAAGAATATGGTCAGTCAGTAGATGCTGAAAGGGCAAAATAACTGTCAGGAGATTGTACTAACCTTTGACTTACATTTCAGGAATGAACTAATATCATGAGTTAAAAAATTGTCGATGTATGTGTAAATCACCCGATTGGCCCCTCACGGGGCAGGGCTTTGTGGAGTACCACATAAAAGACGGTCCACTCTCCCATTAAACTCTGTAATCAGTTACCACGTACTCTCGAGTGTATGTGTATTGGTTATCCGCCGGCGATCGGGACCTCCATTGAGCCACTCCAGCCTAGGCTATCCAGGGGAATCTAGAAGACGAACACCTTACAACAGTCTCTGCCAATCATCTCTCCCAACTCTTCATTTTACACAGAACCTACCCTACCCCAGTGCTGCTTCACAGATGGGACAGGAGAGAATCCCCTCTGTGCCCCAGATGTGGGGGGCCAACGGGGATCTTATACACCTAATGTGGTGCTGATCCAAACTATTGAGATATTGGAGTACGGTAACTAATACCATATCATCTGTATATCAATCCACTGTTCTGCTACACCCTGTCACATGCTTGCTGGATGCGGTGGATGAGGAATTCTTCATATCTCCAACTAATATAGCAGTTTCAAGATTGCTGTATATTGCAAGCAAGCAGTTAGATCATCTATGGCTATCACCGCATATCCCAACATTTAAGCAATGGATCAAACAAGTTAATAATACTCTAATTAAAGAAAAGCTGACATATCAACATAGAAATGTGGTTAATAAGTTCTATAAAATCTGGCAACCTTGGCTGGACACTCCGGGTTTGGCACCCTCTCAGCTATCTCTCAATAGACTGCTCCAAATGTAAACTTATAGATCCTTAAAAATATTAGCCAACTGTTTGCACTATATCATGATAATACAAAGCCTTGAGCCAGTTCAAGGAATTAGGGATCATTCTTAATACCTCCTTTCTTAGAGGTCAGCCAGCGGTATGGACTGCTGTGACCCAACAAGGTCCTGGTTGTGATGAGAACCTTCAGTTAGTTTCACCTTCCTGTTGGAAGGTAGTTCAATCACAGTTCCCTTTTTGGTTATGACTACCAGTGTGTCATGTACATTGCTACCAACTTACTAGTGAAATATATACAGAACCAAAAGCATAGATGGAACACACCTGATATGCGAATATTGTTATAAATGGCATGTTTGAGTTCTATGCTTTGGGCCAATGACTGAACACTGTTACTAATGTACACCCTGAAGTTACTATGATATATCTGTTTATATTTCCATTTCTGAGTAAAAAAAATAATAATTAGTGGTGCAGTATTTCTTAAACAAGTACCCTGGTTTGCAAGATCTTTTAAAGCAGGCCAGAAGAGTCTGTAGCTATTTCAGGTGCTTATACACAGCCAGTGTTCAGGTGGCTAATATCTGTAAACTGCTTGATTTGTGATGTGCCCACCAGGTGAAACTCCACTTTGGGAACGCTGCAATGGCTGCACATGCAGCAGAGGGCCATCAATGAGTACCTGTGTGAGTATGGTACAAGGACAGGCTCAGGGCACCTATGCTTCTTTTTCCCATGTCGAAGGACACAGGATACATGCACTGTACTGTCACCATTTGAGTAGGTGACAAGGATGGTGATCTGTCACAATGCATGCATCAGTGACACAATCCCTCTTGTGTCTCTGTGTCTCTGCGTGTCATTATGAACAGGGCACTTGAAGCAGCGGGATGAAGAGGAGGACTTTCCTTCCTCTCAAGGCCCGCTTTATGCAGACACCATTTTTTTTTTTTTGCAATGCCACAGAACACACAAGAGGAGAGGGAGGAGGAGGAGGAGAAGGAGAAGGCTTCTGTCAGTTTTGGAGGCATAGAAGCAGAGGAAGACATATGTCAATCCTTAAGAGATGATTTTCAGTCCCCAAAAACCTTGGGAGTAGTACATGCTTAGGAAGAGGCAGTTCTAGTCATTTTAACACTGAATGACCTTGAGGACTCTTCAGCTGCAGCTTCATGATCCCATGGGCTATGTCTGAGTCATATGGTGAAAGATTATCTAGGGGAAAAAACAGACAAAGATATCTTTCCAGTTGGTGATCCACTGAGTTTCTGGGTCATGAGAATAGACCACTGGCAGGACTTGCCCAGTATGCAGTTGAGTTGCTGGGCTGCCCTGCATCCAGCATGCTTTCTGAACAGGCATTCAGTGCTACCATAGATTTTGTGACAGATAAATGAGTGCATCTGTCCACAGACTGGCTGACATTTGTTAAAATGAGTCAGTCCTGGACTAGCAGCAGCTATCAAGTCCCTGATGCCGATGTTGCTTAATTATGGCTTGCTAGCTTTGTGGGTGTTGATTTTATCTTGAAGTAATTTGTTGTTATAGGTTTTATGGGCACAATTAACACCCAAGGGCCAATTTTTCCGCACATGTTTGACAGCTGCATAGAATATCAGTTTTTTACAGCAAGGCCATTTCTTGCTTTCATCAAGAGTACCTTTAGAATGTTACAGGGTGAAGGCACTACCAACACCCAAAGCTCAATTGTTCTGCATCTGTTACTTCTATATAAAATATGAAAAAGAGACACCAGACCTGATCTAGAAAAATAATGTTAATCTTGGCCTGAGTAGTTTTGTTTCTTCACATAAGGCTTGCTCACTGTGGTGCAAAAATGTCTAAAGTCTGCCAAAGAGACACCAGAATTTATCCTAAAAATCTCAATTCCTGTTTCGAGAGCACTAAATTATGGTCTCCTCATACAAACTTGCTCCCCGGGCCATTGTTTACAAAATAAAGAAAGCTTGCAGGGAAAATCTATTTAGGAGTCTTTTTTTTTCCTTTATAAATGTCAGTTTTGCTGCAGCAGGTTCTAAACACATTACAGATGCTCCAATTTACAGGCAGACTAAGGGGACCCCCATGAACTATATTTAAAGGAATTTTTCCTTTTTATTGTTTAACTTTAAGTATCATTAAAATCACTGCCCCTTTAAAAACAATCTTTTAAACAAAAATAATTGCATTGATGCATATACCTCAGGGCAGTAGCCAGGGCCATACCCTTTTTATGACTAATAACTTGAATATAAGCCTTAAAAAAGAGGACTTTTGATTTTTTACATTCTTTCCCATAGACTTCAATGGGGTTTATTGTTTGGGTCCAAACTTTTGCGATATTCAAGAGTTCTTGCGTGAACTGAACCGGGGGGTGTTCAGCCCATCTCTAATAGACCATGATTCTGGAAGTTTTTTGTGATCTGCCTAAAATTAAAGCTTTAGCGTCTATATCCTTATAAAAAAATAATTATGCTACATATATGGTGGACTAACAAATGAAGCTGTGATACAACATGGATTTATACTAATAACCAATATGGCTATGATATGCTAGTTTATTCAACTGACTTATTGGATGGATGGGCTTTTTTCCTTTGCTTTGCCTGCTTGGTTTCTATTCTCCATGTGATACTGTTGATTTTCAGCTTTCAGGCCAAGACCAATTTTGAGCTTTCGGTGCTGTCACACTCCGAATGACAATTGCGTGGTCATGCAGAACTTTACCCATATTATATTTTTAGCATTTTTTCCCACAAATAGAGCTTTGCTTTGGTGGTATTTAATTACCACTGTTTTTTAAATTCTAAATAAGCAAAAGAGATTGAAAATGTTGGGGAAAAAAAACATGTTTTCTTAATTTCTGTGTTGAAACTTAGCAAATAAATAATCTTTCTTCATAAATTTAGGCCAAAATGTATAATGTTACATTTCCAAACCCAAATCAGTGTATATTATTTAATCTGTAGGAAAGTTATAGAGTTCACACACAAACTATGGAGTTAATATATCTGAAAATCCATCAATCATGGTGTACTGACGGTCTATCTAATTTCATAAGGCTGAAAAAGTCCAGGACGATACAAATACCACCCCCCCCCCCCCCCCCCATTACCCCTTTTTGGAAAATAGAGAGCCATGGTAAGTTTTTTTTAAGTTGTAATCAATTAGTTGTAATTTTTTTACACAATTTTTTGTTAAATAAAGAAATATATATATATATATATATATATATATATATATATATATATATATATATATATATATACAGTATCTCACAAAAGTGAATACACCCCTCACATTTTTGTAAATATTTTATTATATCTTTTCATGTGACAACACCAGGGAAAAAAAATAGGGCCGGGCATTTTAAACTGAGCAGCCAACTTTTCCAGGGACTGAGGAGGGGTCGGTAGACATTCGCGGGGGTGGTTGGTGTCGGTCCTCCACACTGTAATGTGCAGGGACACTGTGATATAAAGGGAACTGCACTGTAAAGGGGCACTGCAACAGTGCCCCTTTACAGTGTAGTCCCCTTTTTATTACAGTGTCCCAGTCCTATTTTGGCCATACAATGGTAGTACTGTCCGTCTCCTGTTGAGCCCACACTGCCCAGTGACACCGACCTGCTCTCTTTCTGATGATGTGGTACAACGTGACTCTCTCTCTGGTGATGCGGTACAATGTGGCTCTCTTTGGTGGTGTGGTACAGCGTGGCTCTCTCTGGTGGTGTGGTACAGCGTGTCTCTCTCTCTGGTGGTGCGGTACAGCGTGGCTCTCTCTCTGGTGTGTGGTACAGCGTGGCTCTCTCTCTCTGGTTTTGTGGTAGAATGTGTCTCTCTCTCTGATGGCACGGTACAGCTTGGCTCTCTCTCCGGTGGTGTAGTATAGTGTGGCTCTTTCTCTGGTGGTGTGGTGCGGTACAACGTGGCTCCATCTGGTGGTGTAGGTATAGCGTGGCTCTCTCTTTGGTGGTGCGGGCACAGCGTGGCTCTCTCTCTCTGGTCGTGCAGGTACAGCGTGGCTCTCTCTCTTGTGGTGTGGCTACAGTGTGGCTCTTTCTGGTGGTGCAGGTACAGCGTGGCTCTCTCTCTGGTGCTGCTGGGGCTATTAGTTCCCCCAGCACAGTCCTCTCTTTTGTTTTCCATGTTTCCTGTAGTAGCTGCTACAAGCACTTCTCAGCTTGTTTCTGGCTTTTCTCTTTCACCCCAGCAGAGTGCATGCTGGGGACTGTAGTTTGCTCCCTGATGAAAACAATTGGACCACCTATCTCTGGGACTACATTTCCCATGATGTCCCTCAGTTGCTTTTGATTGGCCCACTGCTGTAGCCAATGGGGAGGTAAGAAGAACAGACAGGAAAGCCTTCTCTTCCCTGTGCTGCCGACATGAAAAGGGGAGGGGGGTGAGCGGGGGAAACATTATGTCAGCAGCCTGCAGCTCTCTCCACCGTGCAGACGCCCATGGCTGGAGGAGGAGAGCGGAACTTTTAGTGCGGCTTTGAGGCTGAGCTGTGTGAGAGAGACACACAGCTCAGCCCATGCAGCCGCCAGAGATGTCACAGGCACGGCTGCATAGCTGTAGGCGAGCGACGGCCACAGCCTGTGTTACCCATGTTCAGGCCACGGTCACCGCTTGCCTCCTGCTGTGCGCCTGATCATCAACAGCCACAGAGTGGGCGGCACCAGCCCACCGGGCAAATGTACAGTCTGCCCTGTGGCCAGTCTGGGCCTGGACAACACTGAAGAAATTACACTTTGCTACAATGTAAAGTAGTGAGTGTACAGCTTGTATAACTTTGTAAATTTGCTGTCCCCTCAAAATAACTCAACACACAGTCATTAATGTCTAAGCCGCTGGCAACAAAAGTGAGTACACCCCTAAGTGAAAATGTCCATATTGGGCCCAAAGTGTCAATATTTTGTGTGGCCACCATTATTTCCCAGTACTACCTTAACCCTCTTGGGCATAGAATTCACCAGAGCTTCACAGGTTGTAGAGATCACCAGAGCTTCACAGGTTGCCACTGGAGTCCTCTCTCACTCCTCCATGACAGCATCACAGAGCTGGTGGATGTTAGAGATCTTGCGCTCCTCTACCTTCCATTTGAGGATTCCCACAGATGCTCAATAGGGTTTATGTCTGGAGATATGCTTGGCTAGTCCATCACCTTTACCCTCAGCTTCTTTAGCAAGGCAGTGGTCATCCTGAAAGTGTGTTTGGGGTCATTATCATGTTGGAATACTGCCCTGAGGCCCAGTCTCTAAAGGAAGGGGATCATACTCGGCTTCAGTATGTCACAGTACATGTTGACATCAGGGGCGGATCCAGAGTCTAGTCTCTGGAGGGGCACTGCCAGAAAATAAGGTGTTGCTTACTGAACTGAATTGTAATGTATAATACTGTGTAATATAGGGTACAGAGATAAGTAGTATGTAAGGTAGTGTATAGAGGTCAGTAGTAGGAAGGGTAGTGTACAGAGGTCAGTAGTATGTAGGGAAGTGTGCAGGGAACAGTAGGGCACATGCTGGGGAGGGGGGGATCAGGAGGGCATACACTGGGGGGATCAGGAGGGCATACATGGGGGGGATCAAGAGGGCATACACTGGGGGAGGATCAGGAGGGCATACGCTGATACACTGAGGGATAGGAATTCAGGAGGGCATACACTTATACACTGGGGGGATTCAGGAGGGCATACACTTATACACTGGGGGGGGGGGGGATCAGGAGGGTATACACTGGGGGAGGATCAGGAGGGCATACACTGGGGAGGATCAGGAGGGCATACACTGGGGGGGATCAGGAGGGCATACACTGATACACTGGGGGATGGGAATTCAGGAGGGCATACACTGATACACTGGTGGGGATCAGGAGGGCATACGCTGATACACTGGGAGGGGATCAGGAGGGCATACACTGATACACTGGGGGGGGATCAGGGGGGCATACACTGATACACTGGGGGGGGAATTCAAGAGGGCATACACTGATACACTGGGGAGGGGAATCAGGAGGGCATATGCTGATACACTGGGGGGATCAGGAGGGCATCCAGGTGGCAGTCATAATCTTTTAAGGAGTTCAATTTCTCACTTGTCATGAAAAGATGAAGATCTAATTTGTCACCTAACAACACCTCTATGCTAAGATGCAGTAACTCAGCAGACTCAGCACAGAAGTGCCTGTTAACAAACCCACAATGTAGTGCTAGCAGCCAAGCTCACCTCCAGGAACTTTTACATGGATCTCTCTGCTCAGCAGCTGCTGCACATATCTCCCATCCTGCCACTCAAGCAGCAACCTACAGGAGAGAGGTTTAAAAACTGCAAGGGGAGGTACAGGGGGCGGAGAGTGCAGTCCCGAGGTTTGTGAACAGCAATTCATACTTAGAATGGCTGCTAGTTGTCCAGCCCATCCATTGGCCGGGTAACCAGAGCAGATCTGGTTACCCGGGGTGCACCCAGCCTCAGTCTTTAATGTTATCTTGGGGGGTGCAATTGCCCCGTTGCTCCCCCTGGATCCACCCCTGGTTGATATTCATGGTTCCCTCAATGAACTGTAGCTTTGTAGTGCCGACAGCACCAATGCAGCCCTAGACCATGACACTCCCACCAACATACTTGACTGTACACAAGACACACTTGTCTTTGTAATCCTCACCTGGTTGCTGCCACATACACTTGACACCATCTGAACCAAATAAGTATATCTTGGTCTCATGAGACCAGAGGACATGGTTCCAGTAATCCATGTCCTTAGTCTGCTTGTCTTCAACAAATGGTTTACTGGGTCTCTGGTGCATCATCTTTAGAAGAGGCTTCCTTCTGGAACAACAGCCATGCAGACCAATTTGATGCGGCATATGGTCTGAGCACTGACAGGCTGACCCCCCACCAATGCAACCTCTGCAGCAATGCTGGCAGCACTCATATGTCTATTTCCCAAAGACAACTTCTGGATATGATGCTGAGCATGTGCAGTCAACTTCTTTGGTAGACCATGCTGAGGCCTGTTCTGAGTGGAACCTGTAGTGTCTTGGTCACCATGCTGCAGCTCAGTTTCAGGGTCTTGGTAATCTTATTATAGCCTAGGCCATCTTTATGTAGAGAAACAATTCTTTTTTTTCCAGCTCCTCAGAGAGTTCTTTGCCATGAGGTTTCATGTTGAATTTTCAGTGACCAGAATGAGAGAGTGAAAGGGATAACACCAAATTTAACCGCGGTTAACCCGACCGGATGTACATCAGCAGAATGGCACAGACAGGCAAATTGGCGTACAGCTACGGCCATTTAAAATTGCCACCGTGCCATCGCGCGTGCCGGTCGGGGCCCTGTAAGTCTGGTCACGGGTCCCGAGGACTCGATTGCAGCGGGCATACCCACAATCGAGGCTGAACGGGGACATTGATCTCTGCTCCCTGTGATTGGAGCAGAAATCAGTGTTCACTAACACACAGTCATGCCCCACACAGTTAGTAACACGCCCCTAGGACACACTTAACCCCTACACTGCCACCCCCTGGTTAACCCCTTCACTGCCAATGTCATTTACACAGGAATCAGTGCATTTGTATAGCACTGATTGCTGTATAAATGACAATGATCCCAAAAATATTTCAAAAATGTCCGATGTGTCTGCCATAATGTCGCAGTAACAATAAAAATTGCTGATCGCTGCCATTACTAGTAAAAAAAAAAAATATTAATAAAAATGCCATAAAACTATCCCCTATTTTGTAAACGCTATACATTTTGCGCAAAGCAATCAATAATCGTTTATTGCGATTTTTTTTTACCAAAAATATGTAGAAGAATATGTATCGGTCTAAACTGAGGAAAAAAATATGTTTTTTTATATATTTTTGGGGTATATTTACTATAGCAAAAAGCAAATACCACCAAAAGAAAGCTCTATTTGTGTGAAAAAAGGACGTCAATTTTGTTTGGGAGCCACGTCGCACGGCCGTGCAATTGTCCGTTAAAGCAACGCAGTGCCAAATTGCAAAAAGTGGTCTGGTCTTAAGCCAGCAAAATGGTCCGGTCCGAAAGTGGTTAACACACCTGCTCCCCATTCACACCTGAGACCTTGTAACACTAATGAGTCACGTGACACTGGGGAGGGAAATGGCTAATTGGGCCCAAATTGGGCCCAATTTGGACATTTTCAGTTAGGGGTGTACTCACTTTTGTTGCCAGCGGTTTAGATAATAATGGCTGTGTGTTGAATTATTTTGAGGGGACAGCAAATATACACTGTTGTACAAGCTGGACACACATTACTTTACATATATACATATATATATATATATATATATATATATCGTACACTCCCTCACATTTATATATACTGTATATATGATACTGGTATGATGATACTGTACTGCACTGGTGACATTATGTGAAAAAATAACAACATGTGAAATAAATATATTTATATATAATTTTTTTTTTCACATTTTTGTTATTTTTTTTCACATGATATCACCAGTGCAGTACAGTATCATCATACAGTGGGAAAAATAATTATTTAATCCCCTGCAGATTTTTTACGTTTGTCCACTTAGAAAGAAATTAAGGGTCTATAATTTTTATCATAGGTGTTTTTTACATGATAGAGAATATCAACCAAAAATCCAGAATGAAACAAATGCCATAAATTAAGTTGCAGTTCAGTTAGTTAAATAAGTATTTGATGCCAAGCAAAACATAATTTAGAACTTGGTGGAGAAACCCTCATTGGCAAGCACAGAGGTAAGATGTTTCTTGTAGTTGGTGATCAGGTTTGCACACATCTCAGGAGGGCTTTTGGTCCACTCTTCTTTACTGATCTTCTCTAAATCCTTAAGATTTCTTGGCTGTCTCTTGGCAACTCGAAGTTTCAGCTTCCTCCATACATTTTCAATTAAAGTCTGGAGACTGACTAGGCCACTCCATGACCTTAACCACTTGAGGTCCGGGCCATAGCCGAATGATGGCTACAGCGCGGACCTCAATTTCCTGGAGGCGTCATAGGACATCCTCCCCTGTTCCCCCGTGCCCACGCGCGCCCTGCAAGGTACACGGGGTGCGGGTTGTGATCACTGAGTCACTGAGACTCGGCTGATCACCAGCTTATGTTAAAGGGACATCAGTCCCGAAGAGGAAGGAGGCACATCTGCCTCCTCTGTGCCATTCAGTACCCCCTGCCAGTGCCACCTGTCACCTGCCAGTGCCCACAGTGCCCCCCAGTTCCACCTATAAATGCCCATGAGTGCCACTTATCAATGCCCAAAAGTGCCACCTATCAATGCCCACCAGTGGTGCCAATCAGTGGCTGTCTATCAGTGTAAGCAAACAGTGCCCATCACTGCCACCCATCAGTGCCCATCACTGCCACCCATCAGTGCTCATCACTGCTGCCTCATTAGCGTACAACAATGAAGGAGAAAAATTACCTGTTTGCAAAATTTTATAACAAAATATAAAAAAAAATATATATTTTTTTAAATTCGGTCTTTTTTAATTTTTTAAACAAAAAAAAACAAACTGCAGAGGTGATCAAATACCACCAAAAGAAAGCTCTATTTGTGGGGGGGAAAATGATAAAAATTGACCGCGCAATTGTCATTCAAAATGCAACAGCGCTGAAAGCTGAAAATTGGTCTGGATAGGAGGGGGGTTTAGGTGCTCATTAAGCAAGTGGTTAATGTGCTTCTTCTAGAGCCACTCCTTTGTTGCCTTGGTGGTATGTTTTGGGTCATTGTCATGCTGGAAGACCCATCAATAACCTATCTTCAGTGTTCTGGCTAAGGGAAGAAGGTTTTCATTCAAGATTTACAATACATGGCCCAGTCTATTGGTCCCTCAAGGCAGCAAAGTCAGCATGTACCTTTGGCAGAGAAGTAGCCCCAAAGCATCCACCTCCATGCTTGACTGTAGGGATGGTTTTCTTAGGGTCATGGTCAGCATTTTTCTTCCTCCAAAACACAGCAAGTCCCCCTCCTCAAGAAGCTACATGTCTTGACTGAAAGTGGCTCAGACAACGTTGTAAATGTTTTAATATATGTGGAGGATAAAGGTGTTTTGTATAAATTTAATTTCCTGACAGCTCCATGTCAACCACCTTCCAAATCATTTGGTGTAGGGAGGATTATGTTGGGGGGTTGTTTTTCAGGGGTTGGGCTTGGCCCCTTAGTTTCAGTGAAGGGAACGTTTAAAGCATCAGCATACTAAGACATTTTGGACAATTTCATGCTCCCAACTTTGCGGGAACAATTTGGGGATGGCCCTTTCCTGTTCCAAAATGACTATGCACCAGTGCACAGAGCAAGGTCCATAAATACATGGATGATCGAGTTTGGGGTGGAGGAGCTTGATTGGCCTGCACAGAGTCCTGACCTTAACCTGACAGAACACCTTTTGGATGCATTCGAGTCAGGTACAACATCAGTACCTGACCTCACAAATGCACTTCTGGAAGAATAGTCAAATATTTCCAAAGACACACGCCTAAACCTTGTGAACAGTCTTCTCAGAAGAGTTGGAGGAAAGGGTGGGCCAACTCAATATTGAACCCTACGGACAAACACTGGGATGCAATTAAAGCTGATGTGTATGCCAATGTTATATTGTGCTTGAGGGACTAGGGTATGGTAAATGGAATGGTAAAAAAAGACACTACATGCCTTGGGACAAGTCCTTTATAAAAAAAAAAAAATGAATAAAACTGTCCCACGGAGTCTTCTTCTTCTTCTCGAGCTCCAACAGACCGGAAAAAAGAAAGCCGCGAGCCGCTTACGATCTGCCTCCATGGGAGGCACCAGCCGTAATGATGGGCCTCTCAGGTGACAGTTCTTTTATAACCAAGGGCGGGGCCACCCAATGACATTGCAGGGTGACCCTGCCCCACTCTGACACACGGGGACATCCCTACGGCTTTCCTGTAGCATCAGAGGGGGGTGGGGTCACTCGGTTACATGTTTTTATTTTTTTAATAAAGGACTTTTCCCAAGGCGTGTAGTGTCTTTATTTATTTTTTACAATTTTCACACATTTTTTATGAAATGGTAGGGGTACATTTGTACCTTGTTACCATTTTACATAGGGGGGACCGGGATCTGGGGGTCCCCTTGTTTAGGGGGGCTTCCAGATTCCGATAAGCCACCCACCCGCAGACCTCCACAACCACCGGGCAAGGGTTGTGGGATGAGGCCCTTCTCCCCATCAACATGGGTATGAGGTGCTTTGGGGAGCCGCTACCCCAAAGCACCCTCCCAATGTTGAGGGCATGTGGCCTGGTACAGTTCAGGAGAGGGGGCACTCTCTCGTCTCCCCTCTTTTCCTGTAGCGCGCCAGGTTGCGTGCTCGGATAAGGGTCTGGTATGGATTCTTGGGGGACCCCACGCCATTTTTTTAAAAATGTTAGTGTGGGGTCCCCGTTAAAATCAACACTAGACCTTGAGTTTCTGGTATGGATTTTGAGGGGGACCCCCACACCATTTTTTAAAAAATTTGGCACGAGGTTCCCGTTAATATCCATGCTAAAACTGAAGGGCTTGGTATGGAATTTGGGGGGACCCCCACGCATTTTTTTTTAAATTTTGGTTTGGGGTTCCCCTGTGGGGGAATCCCATGCCGTTTTTATCAATGAACTTTTATGTGCATTGCCGGACCGAAAACGCATTATAGCCGCCAGTAGTTTTAAATGACTTTTTTTCCTTTAGAAATGTTGTTTCGCTGTCAGACTGCTCTAAACACAGAAAACATGTGACACTTTACAGGCATACTATAGACACCCGCCAGGTACAAATTTAAAGGAATATTAAACTTTTATTGTTTCACTTTAAGCATTATTAAAATCACTGCTCCCCAAAAAAACAGCTGTTTTTAAAACTTTTTTTTGCAGGACCCAGGTCCCCAAACACTTTTTAAGACAATACCATGCATATAAGCCTTTAAAATTAGCACTTTTGATTTTTCATGTTCGTGTCCCAATGACTTTAATGGTGTTCACGTGTTTGAACAATTTTTTTGCCTGTTTGCATGTTCTGGTGCGAACCGAATGGTGGTGTTAGGCCCATCCTTAGTTAAAAATGTATGCATGTGTGAGTTAAAATGCAGCTATACTCAAATAGTATTTTAAAGTATGCAAATTATTTTATTTATTTTATGTGTATCATCAAAATTAATTAATTATGGACTAATATGTATGAAAAGCTACCTCTTCATAGTTAAACATTTTTCCATTTAAATGCTGCTACCACAAATTAGAAGGCTGCCAGACCCTTAAAGGCATTCTATGTTTTTAGGTACCATAATTGCATCTGTTATTGAAAAGTAAAATATTAATTTATTCCATAACAGATTAGTTACTACAAAATTTAGATTTCCCCTGATAACCTGTGGATAGACATATTTAGTCCCAGGGTGCCATCTGGTGGACATGCCAGTTATTGCTTGATAACAGCAAAATGTTAATCGGTGACCAAGGCTACCAATGAGAAGTAAAATGACATCGTCTGGACTTTTTTTATAAGTATATTGTCTGTAACTAAATATATGGCAAGTCAAATAGACAGAGAATGACCCCATCATCCAGAAGATAGATACCACAAGCTCATCATCTGGGAGACTCGTAATCTAAAACTTCATTAAAGCCAGGTAACACATCCCCATCATAGCTAGATTCCCTTTTGGCAAGACAAATCCACCCATTGATTGGCAACCATCTTTAGAGGGTGTGGTCCGCAGCCATTTTAAATATGTTATACTTGTAGGGTAATTATCATATTATTTTCTTGATTTTTTTTGTTTGCTTAAATTAACAGGCCAATTGCAAAGGTCTTTGCTGTTATATTCCTTTCACGTCAAAATAACCTATATAGTTATATATTTTTTGGCTGTATTGTGCACGCTTTTATGTTTTTCGATTCATATTCTTTCTGCAGGGAAATAACAGTCGAAATCCATAAAACACAGATTAGTGTCTGCCAGGTAGTTCTAAATGGTTATGCTGTCTACAAGGGGAAATTAATTACCGTTTTTAATCAAATATATATATATATATATACTCTGCTGTAACAGGAAACATTTTATAAAGTCAGTGCAAAATCTTTGTGTGTTACATCTCAATTTCACTGTTATATTGTGTTTATAAAAATTGTATTTATTTTTAAGTCCTCAGTCCATACCTTCACCCAATCATAATGTGTTATTTAGAGAATTGCATGGGAAAATAATATTTATTAGTTGGCTTAATTATTTTTGATTAAAAAAATTGTATTGGAGGCACTGTTGTTCATTAATTGATTGCCTATAAGGTAGTCACAATGGTGGAGGTGTTTTCTACTTACTGATGGAGCCAGCTGATGTTCCTGATTGCTAAGGACACAGCGGGGGCCAGATCCCTCCACTTTCTTTGCAACAAATTTTTGCTATACAAGGTATTAAAGGAAGTTAATATCGGAACAAAATGAGGTTCAAACGAGTTGCACGTAAAACTAAATTTATATTATCATATTTTTCAATATGTTTTCAATAGTTTTTATTCAAATGTTCACAACACAGAATAAAGACCTTTCCATTGGTGTTTAACAGTGCATAGTTTCCGTAGTGCGATAAACATACCGTATAAGCAAGGACATCCTGCCTGCTACACTTTAGAGGCAAGATATCATAATCTCTAGTAATAACATTTCCTCAACTACAATCTTGATTGTTGATCTGTAAAATAAGTTATTCGGTAGACGATCCATCTTAAGCTTCTCACTATACCCTGTATCACTGTGTCAACTCTATTGCATGGGTCTCGGAGTACGACCTCCACACAAAGGGATGCACGCCCCCCCAACAGGTAGTCGGGGACACTCCATTTCCCAAAACACAGAGGGGCGCAATCCAGGCTCCACAATGCCAGGGTCCCAGAGGAAAAGAAAAGGATAGGAAAAAATGAGTAAGGGAAAAGGAAATCAAAAAGTATGAGAGGCAGAAAGGGGGAACAAAGGAGAGGGGGGAGAGGGGGAGGACTCCATGAGGATCATTCCTTAAGTAACTGATCTAGGGGTCCCAAACTTTATCAAACAACTTAATTTTATCATGTAAGATTTCCGTCAGTCTTTCATTTAACATGAGCCAAGAAAGTTTATGTTTAAGTTGGTCAAATGATTTGGTTGCTGACTTCCAGTTCTTAGCTATTGTGATTTTAGCTGATACAAATATGTAAAGAGCCGTCTCTGAGTTTTGGAGGCTTCCTCTATTTTACAACCCAGGAGTGCGTACCTTGGGGACTTGGTCAGGTGGCTTTGGGGGAGAGTATAAATAAAGTTATAGACTCTGATCCAAAACCTCCATACCTTAGGGCAATGGTCATCGACCTTGTCCTCAGGGCCCACTAACAGGCCAGGTTTGCAAGATAACTGAAATATATCACAGGTGATATCATTTGTTGCTCAGCGATTGCAGCATTCTAGTCTGCATCTCCCCAAGGTAATACATAAAACCTGGTCTGTTAGTGAGCCCTGAGGACAGGGTTGATGACCACTTCCTTAGAGCATTGCCATCATATATGATATGCTGTCCCTTCCTGACCACAGCCCCAGGAACAAAAGGGACCAGTCTAGCCAGTACCAAATACCACCTTAATAAAACCTTATAATTTGCTTCTACAATTGAAGTGTTGATAAGTGATCTAGAAGCTGTGAATGCTATTGAGTGCCATTCCTCACGTTCCAGGGTCTCCTGGATGTCCGGTTCCCATTGGGTCATATAATTAAGTTTTACCAAGACATACGTTAAAATAGTATATATTGTGAATATGCAACCTTAAATTTTGTCATATTGATGACGCATGTTATGCATAGGTGACATAGTTGCGAGGTCACATTTGCGTGATAAGGTTTGCGGGTAATGGTGTATTTGAGTATATATAAAGAGTTCAGAATCTGGTAAATGGTGTGTTTCTATTAGCAATCCTTTGGATAGCATAGCTTTTTGGTCACAAAGGTCTGCAATCCATATGAAGTCCTTGTTGGGCCACCATTCAAAAGCAGGGGGGTGAGGCCCGGGTTGAAATCTCCATTTCGCAAAAGGGGAGCTAATGGGTTGTAGGGCGATTTTAATTTCTGAGTCCTCGACAGTCTGTCCCAGATGCCTAGCAACAAGGAGAGGGAGGGGCATAAAATCTTTGGCCTCTCTTTCATCGGCAACCACATAATATGAGAGATTGGTTTGAGATGACAGGAGAAGGACTCCATTATCATCTACAGTGCCTGGGGCTGCTGGGAATGAAATTCAGTAAGTTGGGACAATTGGGCAGCGTAAAAATATTTCTGCAGATCATGAAGTCTGAGACCCCCCTTCTGTTTCGGTGTAAACAGTATACGTCTGTTCACCCTGGGCATCTTGTCTCCCCAAATAAACTGGAGAAGCTTTTTTACTTAAATGTCATCAGGTCAGATCTAATAAGCGCCTCTGGTATAGTGCAAAACAAATACAATATTCTTGGAAGAATATTCATTTTTATTGAGTGTAATCTGCCAAACCACGATGGAGGGTGAATTTACCATCTGGCTAGGTCTGCTGTCAAACGTCTATACAGGGCAGGGTAATTGCACACGTATAAGGTATGTAAGGAAGGGGTCAAATGAAATCCTAGATAAGGAAGAGAATTCCGGCTCCCAATGAAATTGGTAGGATTGTTTGAGGGCTTTTTGGGTGGTACTCTGTAAAGAGATGTTCAATGCCTTAGATTTATCATGGATAATTTTGAGACCCGAGATTCCTGAAAAGGGTTGTAGTATTGCATATAGGTTGGGGAGGGAGGTGATAGGTAACAACATAACCATCAAGATGTCTTCAGCAAAAAGTATGCATTTATGTTCCCTGTCTCTGCATTCTATACCCCTAACATCTGGACAGTTATGGATCTTTATTGCAAGCGGTTCTATTGCTAGAATGAATAGCAGTGGGGATTAGCTTCCTGTAATAATAGGACATCAGCTTGCTGTGAGTCATAGTATTGGAAGGCTTTAGTTATTTTGACTGGGGAGTTAAAGCCATGCACGTTATGGCTAACTATGTACTAGTACTTAGTGGAATATTTCTTAGTCATCGTGGCAGGGCAGAGTACAATCACCTTGATCCATGTAGTTAAGAGGTCGAATCACTGAGTAGGGTGTTATAATCCTCAATACGAGCCAAGACCGGACCGTAAGGTCAGAGCGCAGAGTCAGAATCCGGGGTTGGGGGGGGGGGAGAAGAAAAAAAAGTAAATGAGTGAAAGAGAGAGCAGATTATTTGGCCTTAGGCCCATGTCATTACGCTCAATAAACATTAAGTAGAAACCATTATTATGGGTTGAAACCCCATCCAGAAGTAATGTCTGGGAATCAATGCACAAGGATACCCTCATCCTCAGAGGAAGGTAGTCTGAAAAAGAGAGGCATGCGTGTATACCCCGACCCAAAGATCACAAAATAATAAAGGAAAAAGGAACTAAATTGTAAGCAGTTTAACTTTTTGGAACTCTATTTCTCTGAACGGATCTCCTCTATGGTCCAGAAGCCCAGAGAAGGCTGGTGCTGTCCCAGCCATTTGTGCTCTGGGAATATGGGCATAAGGGGGTCATATTACTGCCCACAGAGGAGTCAGAATACTGTACCACAGTGCAGCAATACAGCTATTGAAAGTAAAGTAATCAGATATGTATCTAAACTTAACTTTAAACTGAACAGGAAATGTTTAATGGGTACGACAGTAACGGATCCACTATCGACAACAGGTGTTGTCCAGCCCTACTAAGAGAACAGTATCAACCCCTGTGTAGGGGGAAAGTAGAGTCATTCCGGAATCAGGTGATTGGGGAAGATTTTCTAGCCGATGATGTTTTTCGGTCCTGCCACAGTGGGGAAAGAGGATCATTTGCTTGGTAGGAGGATGAGGCAGTCTGGGAGTCACGTGAGATGGTCCCCCTGTTCCAGCAGCAAATCTACACCATCTTGGAATGTAGAAAAGGAGTGGTATCTACCCTTGTATGAAAATGACAGTTTAAATGGCAATGCCAATCTATACTTTAACTGTTGGTTCATGAGCTTCTGCAGTAAAGGCTTCATGTTCTTCAGTTTTTGTACTGTAGATGAGGCTGGATCCGTGAAAAGCTGAATAGATGCACCAAATAGGGATAGATCCGGTCTATTGCGGGCAGCAAACATCAACTTCTCCTTTAGGCGACAGTAGTACGGTTTCAGTATTATATCGCGTGGTAGGCTATCTGACCTGGGAGCAGTCAGGGCACAATGGACTCTTTTGATTTCTATGTGATGCATGGTTATGTCAGGGATCAGTTCTTTCATCAGCTCCCTCATAGCTCCTTCTAAATCAGTGTGGGATTCTGGAAGTCCCCTTATGCGCACATTGTACCTGTGAGACCGGTTTTCCAAATCTCCAATTTTAGTATAGGTTTCTTCTAATCTGCCCCGGAGATCTGTGATCATTGAAGAATTCTGGTTCACCCTGGAGACTGCTTCCTTCACCTTGGATTCAATCATCTCAAACCCTTCTCCTATGACCTAAATGTCACGTTTAAGATCAGTGGTAATTATGTAACAGTCTTTAGACAGTTCTTGCTGCAGCATTGCAAAGAAACGAGCTAGCAGCACAGCATCTCTAGCATAAGGTGTAAGTTGAGGTGCAGACAGCTCTCTATCAGGGCTGGATTAGCTGAACATCACGTCTGCCATCTCTGTCATGTTCCTATCTGTGGGGAGTCCACAGGCTCATGTGTGTCTCTACATTTGCCAGATGATGGGGGCAGTGATAAGTACTCTACTGCTCTGCGTCCAGGTCCCCGGACGATTGAGATGAAAATGGGTCTCTGTTTTAGTCAGGCTGGGTCAATTTAGCTGGCTTCTTCTGTGACCTGGAGGTGCCTGTGACTGAGCTTGAGTCGCCTCGAGGTTACTCCCACTCTGGCGCCATCTTAGATGGAGGCTGCTGTTCGGGGGAGGGGCGCACCACTTCGTTGTGGTTTTGCTGTTTATAAGGCCTTCTTTTGGGCTGTCCTGTCACCCCACTGGGGATGTGTTCCTGCCGAGGCCGTGTGCCTGTTCCCTTTGTTATCGCTGTATATAGCTGTTTTTGGCTGGAGGCATGTGGAGCTCACTCAGAGCACATCTTATACTGAGTCCACACACATGCGCATTATATTATCATAATATATATATATATATATATATATATATATATATATATATATATATATATATATATATATATATATATATATATATTATCATATATTTATATTATATCATATATTTATTGGTGTTCTTTATACCTGCCTGAAGTTCAGCTTTAATGTTTTCATTGATTTTTTCAATATCTTGATTTTTTTTCCACATCAATGTTATCTCCTATATCCAAAACAGTAAAAGTAAATAATCACTAAACAGCAAACATTCACTTTCCCTCAGCGCTCATAAATCTGTTAAAATAAACAGGTCATAGACCCTTCAGCTGCTGCTATTTGCTGAATCAGGAAGTAAAAAATATGTCCACACACAGATATAGGCATTAGCAGCACTAAACTCTTATCAATCCCAGAAAGATATTAATTTTAAACACATAATTATATACAAAACCAGCACAATGCCCTCATTATAAACAAGAACGAAAAAGAATAAAAAAAGTATAAAAAAAATCTCTGTAGAGTAATCAGCTGTAACAAAATAACCAACAGTGCATAGGGGAGTGTTGAAAAAATTGTAATTATAATAAATTCTTCAGAATCTTCATCCCTTCACCTAGCCATGTGGGATCCTGTTCCCTTAAGATTTTACACTCACCAGAAATCAGGTGAAAATCAGCCTTAAACTCTACAAATAAGCAGACTTCATCCGCTGGTCATCGGATCATGGTACGGACTACCTCTTTAGCTTCTAACACAATTTCACCAGTATTAGGTCTGTATGGGTTCACACTGTGTTCTATCCTGGAATGCCAGACTCCAATAGCAATCTTAACCACTTTCAGACCGGACCATTTTGCTGGTAAATGACCAGAGGTCTTTTTACAATTTGGCACTGCGCTGCTTTAACTGGTAATTGCGCGGTCATGCAATGTTGTACCCAAACAAAATTTGCGTCCTTTTCTTCCCACAAATAGAGCTTTCTTTTGATGGTATTTGACTGACTCTGCGATTTTTATTTTTTGCGATATAAACGTAAAAAGACCGCAAATTTTGAAAAAAAATGATATTTTCTACTTTTTGTTATTAGAAAAATCCAATAAACTCAATCTTAGTCATACATTTAGGCCAAAATGTATTCAGCCACATGTCTTTGGTAAAAAAAAGTCAATAACTGTATATTTATTGGTTTGCGCAAAAGTTGTCACATCTACAAACTAAGGTACGTTTTCTGGAATTTACGCAGCTTTTAGTTTACGACTGCCTATCTCATTTCTTGAGGTGCTAAAATGGCAGGGCAGTACAAAACCCCCCCAAATGACCCCATTTTGGAAAGTAGACCCCCTAAGGAAATTGATAAGTGGCATGTTGAGCCCATTGAATATTTAATTTTTTTGCCTCAAGCGATTGAATAATGACAAAGTTGTCACTAAATGATATATTGCTCACACATGCTATGGGCATATGTGAAATGACACCCCAAAATAAATTCTGCTGCTTCTCCTGAGTACGGGGATACCACATATGTGGTACTTTTTGGGAGCCTAGCCGCGTACGGGGCCCCAAAAACCAAGCACCGCCATCAGGCTTTCTAAGGGCGTAAATTTTTGATCTCACTTCTCACTACCTATTACAGTTTTGAAGGCCATAAAATGCCAAGATGGCACAAAACCCCCACTAATGACTCCATTTTAGAAAGTAGACACCCCAAGCTATTTGCTGAGAGGCATGTTGAGTCCATGGAATATTTTATATTTTGCCACAAGTTGCGGGAAAATTACAAACTTTTTTTTTTTTTTTACACAAAGTTGTCACTAAATGATATATTGCTTACACATGCTATGGGCATATGTGAAATGACACCCCAAAATAAATTCTGCTGCTTCTCGTGAGTACGGGGATACCACATATGTGGGACTTTTTGGGAGCCTAGCCGCGTACGGGGCCCCGAAATCCAAGCACCGCCATCAGGCTTTCTAAGGGCGTAAATTTTTGATTTCACTTCTCACTACCTATTACAGTTTTGAAGGCCATAAAATGCCAAGATGGCACAAAACCCCCACAAATTACCCCATTTTAGAAAGTAGACACCCCAAGCTATTTGCTGAGAGGCATGTTGAGTCCATGGAATATTTTATATTTTGCCACAAGTTGCGGGAAAATTACAAACTTTTTTTTTTTTTTTTTTTTTCACAAAGTTGTCACTAAATGATATATTGCTCACGCATGCCATGGGCATATGTGAAATGACACCCCAAAATAAATTCTGCTGCTTCTCCTGGGGATACCACATATGTGGGAATTTTTGGGAGCCTAGCCGCGTACGGGGCCCCGAAAACCAAGCACCGCCTTCAGGCTTTCTAAGGGCGTTACAGTTTTGAAGGCCATAAAATGCCAAGATGGCACAAACCCCCCCCAAATGACCCCATTTTGGAAAGTAGACACCCCTAAATTTAGGGGTACACTAGTGAGACTAGGTAATAAATGGCGGGTGCCCTGAAACTATAAAAAAATAACTAACCAACCAGCGTCACCTGTAACAGTTATATGGTGATCACTGGTGAAAGGGTTAACTAGGGGGCAATCAGGGGGCTTTATGCGGTAGTATATGGGGGTCCCTGGAGCTATAAAAAGCTGCGGCGAACCTAAATACCTACCTGCCTAACTAGCGTCACCTGTGACACTAATACAGCGATCAGAAAAACGATCGCTTATTAGGCTGGGTTCACACTGGAGCGATGCGGGAACGCCACAAATCCGCGGCGGGTTCCCGCATCGCATGCCTCCCGGTGGCAGTTCACACTGCCCTATGCGAACTGCTGGGAGTGTCAGTGAAATGTTAATGACACCCCCAGATCAGTTCGCATATCGCAGTGCGATCTGCAAACTCTGATCGCATGGTGTGAACACCCAATGTGATCCGATTCTGCTGCGGACCAAAAAAAGGGTCCCGTGCGAATTTGCGGCGGGTGCGGCGGGTGCGGCGAATGGCTGAACTCGAATCGTACAGAGATCGGATGTGATTTGCACTGCAGTGCGGTGCAAATCACATCCGTTCTCATAAACCGCTGCAATGTGAACCCAGCCTTAGTGACACTGGCGACGGGGGGTGATCACGGGGTTAAACCTTTATTGGGGGGGTTAGGGGGGTACATTAGAACTAAAGGGGGCTAACCCTAACTGCCCTAACAGTTATTACAGTCACAAATGACACCAATGCAAAAAAAAAAAAAAAAAAAAATGCAATTGGTGTCACTGTGACTGGGGGGGCAGGGGTAATTGGGGGGTGATCGGGGGGTAAAGGGGGGGTGTGAGTGTGCCTGGCATGTTCTACTGTGAAGTGTCGTGTTGGTGCAACTCACCGATCCTCTCTCCTCGGTGCCGGAACGAAAAATACCGACACTGAGGAGAGATTACATCACTTCCTCTCCTGTGTTTACATTACAGGAGAGGAAGTGATGCAATGCTTCACTCCCATTCGTCAGGAGCGATCGCGAGGGGGTGGCCATGAATGAATGGCCGCCCCCTCATCCCGGATCGCTCCTGCACGGATACCGACCGCCGCTGGCACCGGGGGGGGGGGGGCCCGATCGGGCCCCCCACCCGCGGGAAGGCAGGGACGTACATGTACGCCCACATGCCTGCCCGTGCCATTCTGTCGACGTACATCGTCGTGCGGCGGTCGGCAAGTGGTTAAGGGAGTGGTGTCCCACGTAGTGTGGTGAAGGGATGAAGATTCTGAGGAATTCATTATAATTAAAGAAAAATTCAACACTCCCCCATGCAGTGTTGGTTATTTTGTTACAGCTGATTACTCTACAGAGACTTAATGATATCTCTTAACCAAAATATGCAGTCTGTTTCTACTGATTAGTCTGTTTTTGCTAAAGTGTATTTAAAAAAAAATGTGTTTCCAACAGTTCATGATTATAGCATCCAACAAAGGTTATATACTGTATTTTCCCAAGTCAAACAAGATTAAACTTTGGAAATAACTGTTTAAAAAACTCATCATTCCAAGCATGGAATTAAAGGGATTATGCTTGTTCTAATATTGAATTATTTTTTATAACTTGTCAAAGGATCTTACATTTAAAGTCTTCTTATGCACAATCGATCCTCCTGACTTGAGCTATTAAGAAAGAGAAGAAAAAAAACGTAGTATTTAAACACTTTTCCTTTTACATTTTCATCTGTAGAATTTTTCTTTACAGTATACAATCTGTGCCAGAATGATAATTGACCTGTCAGTTAATAATGCCAATATATCATTTTCAAATGGCTTAAAACTGTTGATACGCAGGAATTCCTTTTGTTATCACTGATTGACTAAAAATTGCCCAAAAAAATTGCCCATCATTAAGTACTATAATTTTTGTGTTTTCCACACTGTATCAGTTTTCAAATTCTATCTAATTTAATTATATTTGATGTTGTTTGTTTTATGTCCTTACTGTACTAAAAAATGTTATATAGATGATATTATGTATGGTATATACAGTAAATGCACCAAGAAAAGAGGCATTATATTAAAGATTTTTTTACCACTTGCTGACCGCCCTATAGCAGTTTCACTAGTAGCTATACACTGTGCGCTCAGCAGGTGAGCATCCTGCCAATTGACCTAAAAATTTGAGCGTTCAGCGAACACCCAAGTGGTCTCTGGATGGGGCTGAATTGCTGAGCCCGAACAATTCACCCATGTCACCTAAGGGTCTGGTATGGATTTTGAGGGGAACCCTCACCTTAAAATAAAAAAATGGCGTGGGGTCCCCCCAAAATCCATACCAGACCCTTATCTGAGCATGCAGCCTGGAAGGCCAGGAAAGGGGGGGACGAGTGAGCATCCCCCTGAACTATATCAGGCCACATAACATGGGGCATGCTTTGGGGCAGGGGGAGAAACTATTTCCCTCAATGTAGATCCATCGTCAAACACGATGCCCGTCACACCTGAAAAAATAAAAACAAAAGCTCTACCCATGATGAAGGTTAACTGGTGACTGCCTGCTCTGCCATCTGACAGTTCTTAAATAGGTAATGGGCAGGGCCACCTGGCGACATCTATGTTTTTATCTTTTCAGGTCCGGTGGTGCAGCGGGCATCATGATTGACAATGTATCTACTTCAGGGGACATTATTTCTTATTTTTAATAAAGGAATTGTAAAAAAACTGTGTGTGTTTTTATTTCTTTTTGACACTACAATGTACCCCTACTCATTCACTTAGGGGGGCTGGGATCTGAGCGCTCCCTTGTTAAAAGGGGCTTCCAGAATCTGATAAGCCCCCTGCCCCCAGGCAGCCACAACCACCACTCAAGGTTGTGGGGAAGAGGCCCTTGTCCCCATCAACATGGACCCACATGCTGTTTTATTTTCACATTTTTCTATTGCCAGCAATGATTTTCTCTTTCAAGAAAACTTGCAGCTGTGAAAAATCTATTTAAAGATTTTTTTTTACTTTATATACTGTTTTTCAGTTTTGATACCGCAGGTTCTATACATGGTAAAATGCACCAATTTAAAGGCAGACTAAGGGGACCCCCAAGGCACTAAATTTAAATGTGTTTTTAATTTATTGCATAACTTTAGGCAACAACCTCTGGATATGACGCTGAGCATGTGCATTTACACTTGCTTCAACTTCAACAAACATTAAAGTGTCTGTCGCTTCAACATGTGTTTTTGATGCTTCTGCAATGCTTCAGCGGTGCTTTGGTGATGCTTCAATGGTGCTTCGATGATCCTTCAATGGTGCTTCAATGGGTTTTCGCTGGTGCTTCGGTGATGCTTTGGTGGTGCTTTTTTGAAGCTTTAATGAAGCTTGGCAGATGCCCTGTGTGTGTGTGTTGATATATCATACCTGCAATACCTCTAAAACAAGGAAAAGCTGAAGCTGAATTAAAGCCTCTCAAAAGCTGCAGGTGCTTCAAGTGAGCTTTGTCATAGACTTCTATGGAGGCTTTGAAGATGCTTTGAAGAATCACTAAAGCAACATGGGGTATATTTTTTGAAGTGAAGCAAAGCAAATGCAATATGTAAACAGATCTGTAAGCTAACCATTTTATTTATTAACAGGTGCTTTGACTAGCGTTCAGAGAGCTTTAAAAAAGCATGTCTGAAGCCATGTTTAAAACAAGTGTAAACAAGCCCTGTTTTGCAAGAGACTTTCAAGGCATGTTAGAGAAAAAAAAAAAAGAGTTATAAAGATGTTTTGTGAAATATTTTAACTAACATTGCAGTGAAGGGCAGTGGTCATCAACCCTGTCCTCGGGGCCCGCTAACAGGCCAGGTTTGCAAGATGTGAAATGCATCACAGGTGATATCATTTGCTGCTCAGTGATTGCAGTATTCTAGTCTGCATCTCCCTAAGGTAATACATACAACCTGGCCTGTTAGTGGGCCATGAGGATAGCATTGATGACCACTGGTGTAGGAGATAGGCACTATAAACATTGTTATTTGGTGTATATGCTGAAAGTGAAGAGTGCTTTTCACAAGAGTGCTTTAACACTAATACCAACAAGCAACTCCACTAAGACCCCTTCCACTAAGACCTCTGGCACTAAAAATAGCACCTGTAAAGTGTGTGTATAGCACCTCACCTTTCACTCCAATGTGAAAGCCTGAGTGCTTTCACACTGGAGCTGTGCGCTGGCCGAATCCTCAAAAAAGTCTTGCAAGCAGCATCTTTGAGGTGCTGTAGGAGCAGTATATACACCACTCCTAAAGCACCCCTGCCCATTGAAATCAATGAGTAGCGCCGTAAAAGCATAGCTTTTAACCCTTTTTTGGACGTTAGCGGGGGTTAAAAGCACCCCGTTAGTGGGTGAAAAGGGGCTAATAGCAGCTTTGCATTTGGTTAAATAAAAATTGCTACATTATGATCCATCACCCATGTTGTTTTTGGTGGTGTTGCTTGACTGGATGAGCTGTTTAAGTGTCCCTTTAAGAGAAAGGAGGGGAGGATCCCACTGGAGGAATAGCTATCTGACTGGTAGTATCCATCCATCCATCTTATAAAATGTGTTGGCTCCTAATGGCAGCACAATAATTTTGGTCAGTCAGTGACTGCACGAGGGGAAGGAACCCTCAATCTTTTTTGATATTTTTCTTTACCCACGGTTATATCTATTTATTTTTTTAATATAAATATTCTTTATTGAAATGTTTTCCCAATTATAAAACATTCATATAAGACATTTTACCAACGTATTTTACAAAGATAATATTTTCTCCTTACATTTCATACATCCAACATTTACCCCCTCCCAGTCCTACCCCACTTCTTATCCTAACTTATACACCCCCATTTTATCTTTCCCTTGCACCTCTCATATCTACAACCATTCCCACAAACACTTTAGTCCTTCTCTACTCTCTCCCCCTATCTTCCAGTACCCACCCAGTATTCACTCACACTTAATTACTACCCATATTGTCCTTATATTGTTAACTAATGTGCCTTAAATTTCTCGTCTATTATTCTTGTCCGGCTTTAAAGTCTTGCTATGAATACTATTTCCCTACGCATAAAAAATTATGGGTCACTACTCTAGTTCTCTTTCCCATTCTCTCTAAGGGGGATATCGCATCTTTCCCAGCCATGGCTTCCACACCTTTTCAAATTTCTTGAAATTACCTCATTTTGTGTATACTACTTTTTCCTTCCACACTATCTCATTTATAACTTTAACCCATTCCATAGGTGACAGAGACCTCACTGACTGCCATCTCTGTGCAATCAATTTTCTTGTTTGGAATAGGCAGCTCAATATCACTGCTGTAGTGCTTACCGTTTCTCTAAATTCTTCCATGTATCCCAGCACACAAAACCTGCCATCTAGTTCTAGATCAGGGATGAGCTTGGTGTTTGAGTCGAATGCATGTTCCACCTGAACACCAGGTGTTCGCCCGTTCAGCGAAGCCAGAACTTTGTAGGCCGTTCGAGCCATATTCGCGTGGCACTCACAGCCCACCATGCACTGCGGCATCGCAGTGCATTGCTGGCTGATGATTGGCCAAGCATGCACTGTGACCCGCATATTTGGCCAATCACAGCGGCGGCAGGGAGGAGAGCCATTAATGTCCACAGGCAGAATGCCTATGGCCAATTATACCTCGTGGGTTTAGTACACACTCCACCCTATATAAGGCCGCCTGCGTGGCGGCCTTGTGTAGTGTGTTGCGGCATTCATAGAGAGAAGGATAGTTAGGGACAGTGTCTACATTTCTTGTGATTGAACCTAGCCCAGTTACAGTCAGTGTATTGTGCTCCCTGCACAGTGTACACCTGAAGCTACCCCAATTGCTGGTTTTATTCTGATCCTTTACCACAAGCAGCTGCAGCATTTACAGTCTGTGTATTGTGCTACCTGTACAGTATTCACCTGAAGCTACCCCCAATTGCTCATGTTGTTCTGGTCCTATACCACAGGCAGCTGCAGCAGTTAGAGTCGTTGTATTGTGCCCCCTGCACAGTATACACCTGAAGCTACCTCAATTGCTGGTGTTGTTCTGGTCCTATACCACAGGCAGCTGCAGCAGTTACAGTCATTGTATTGTGCCCCTTGCACAGTATACACCTGAAGCTACCCCAATTACTGGTGTTGTTCTGTTCCTATACCACAGGCAGCTGCAGCAGTTACAGTAGGTGTATTGTGCCCCCTGCACAGTATACACCTGAAGCTACCCCCAATTGCTGGTGTTGTTCTGGTCCTATACCACAGGCAGCTGCAGCAGTTACAGTCAGTGTAGTGTGCCCCCTGCACAGTATACACCTGAAGCTACCCCCAATTGCTGGTGTTGTTCTGGTCCTATACCACAGGCAGCTGCAGCAGTTACAGTCTGTGTATTGTGGCCCCTGCATAGTATAAACCTGAAGCTACCCCCAATTGCTGGTTTTGTTCTGTTCCTATACCACAAGCAGCTGCAGCATTTACAGTCGGTGTATTGTGCCACCTGTACAGTATACACCTGAAGCTACCCCCAATTGCTCGTGTTGTTCTGGTCCTAAACCACAGGCAGCTGCAGCAGTTACAGTTGGTGTATTGTGCCCCCTGCACGGTATACACCTGAAGCTACCCCCAATTGCTGGATGTTGTTCTGTTCCTATACCATGGAAGGCGATTCCGGCTCTCTACCCGCATGTGGAAGGCAATGTCCATGCCTCGCTGGACAGGCTGGTCAGCAGTAAAGTGCATATTACCGCTGACTCATGGTCCAGCAGGCATGTACAGGGATGTTACCTATCTTTCACAGCGCATTGGGTCACTCTTCTGGCACCTGGGAAGGATGCAGGACAAAGTGCAGTAGTGTTGGAGGTTGTTCCGCCACCACGCCTCCAAAATGCTACTACTGGTTGTGACACACCTCTCTCCTCCACCCCCTCCTCTTCTTCTTCCTCCATGGCCTCTTCCTGTGCTTTGTCTTCAGAACCAGCAGTTCTCCATAGGCGTTTGAGGGGCTACGCAAGTACGCAGGCAAAAAGATGCCATGCCGTGCTTGCGCTGGTGTGCATGGGGGACAGGAGCCACACTGGGGCAGATATTCTGTCAGCTCTGCAGGGGCAGGCTGAGAGGTGGTTGACGCCACACTAGCTTAAGCCAGGAATGGTGGTTTGCAACAATGGCACCAACCTCCTCTCCGCCCTCTGACAGGGACAACTGACCCATGTGCCCTGTGTGGCTCACGTGCTTAACTTGTTGGTGCAGCGTTTCTTGGGCAGGTACCCGGGCTTACAGGATGTCCTGAGGCAGGCCAGTAAAGTCTGTCAGTGCTCGGCTGGTTGAGCTCCAAAAGAAATTGAACTTGCCCAAGTACCGCCTTATCTGTGACATGCCCACCAGGTGGAACTTAACATTGACCATGCTGCAGTGGCTGCACAAGCAGCAGAGGGCCATCAATGAGTACATGTGCGACTACAGCACCAGAACAGGGTCAGGGGAGATCGTTTTTTTTCCCCACACCAGTGGGCCATGATCAGGGATGCATGCACTGTCCTGTCACCATTTGAGGAGGCCACAAGGATTGTGAGCAGTGACAGTGCATGCATCCATGACATTGTACCTCTTGTCCACCTGTTGGAGCACACGCTGCATGGAATAATGGACAGGGCACTTGAGGCAGAACAAAGGCAGGAAGAGGAGGACTTCCTTGCCTCTCAAGACCCCCTTTATCCAGACAGTGTTCCTGCTGTCTCGCCGATCACACAGGAAGAGGACGAGGAGGAGGAGGAGGATTGTGTCAGAATGGAGGTGGAGCCTGGCACTCAGCATCAGCAGCAGTCTTTTAGGGATGATTTATAGTCCCAAAACCCCGTGGACTTGTACGTGGCTGGGAGGAGGTGGCTGCAGATCATGTCGTCCTTAGTGGTAAGGTTGCAGACCTTATCTTGCCGTCGCAGAGAGAGCAGAGGATGAGACATCTCCAGGAGGCCTTGCAGAAAGGTCTGTGCAATGCATTCCCAGAGACTGGGAGGTTACAACTCCTGGTCCTGGACAACGTGTTGCTGAGGCTTCGGTCAGTCACAGAAGGAGCGGTGGAGAAGGTGGCCATCTGACCAATACGTTCAGACAATTTTTTTTTTTTTTTTTTAGTCCGCAGCTCCAAGGTATGATCGGTTCCTGCAACCATCGCCAGCGTCTGATTTACATGGTGCAGGAATACCTAGGGGCAAGGTCAGATTTGGACACCTTTCCCACCGAAAATCCTCTGGGTTACTGGGTCTTGAGGATGGATCACTGGCCAGAGCTTGCACAGTATGCAATTGAGCTACTGGCCTGTCCTCCATCCACCGTTCTTTTGTAATGCATATTCAGTGCTGCTTGAGGCTTTGTAACCAATCACAGGGAGCGCCTGTCCACTGACTCGGTTGATCGACTGACCTTCATAAAGACAAATCAGTCTTGGATCACCGCCAGCTACCAAGCACCTGAAGCTGATGTAACCGAATACTTTTTTTTAAATGTCACATGCTTTCAAGACTGCCTGTTATGATGCTGAGTGACTGTCCTGTTATGTTGACTGACTATCCTCTTCCTCCTCAAAGATCCTGCTGATAGCTTGGAAGAACATTTTTGGTTCTGGGCACCGCCACCAGTGGCTAAGGCCCACTTTTTCAGCCCCTGTTTAACAGGGTCATGTAATTACAATTTTTGATGCAATACTATGCAGCAGGGCTCATTCCTACACTCCAACTAGAGTATCTGTGAGGGGTTGCAGTGTCGTGGCACCAGCACCAGTGCCTAAGGCCCAATTTTTCAGGCCCTGTTTAACAGGGGCATGTAATTACAATTTTTGATGCAATACTTTGCAGCAGGGCTAATTCCTGCACTCCAACTAGAGTATCTGGGAGAGGTTGCATTGTTGTGGCATCAGCACCAGTGCCTAAGGCCCAATTTTTCAGTCCCTGTTTAACAGGGGCGTTTAATTACAATTTTTGATGTAATGTTTTGGGAGGGCTCATTCCTGCTCTCCAACTAGAGTTTCTGTGAGGTGTTGCAGTGTTGTGTCACCAGTGCCTAAGGCCCAATTTTTCAGCCCCTGTTTAACGGGTGCATGTAATTACAATTCTTGATATAATATTTCACAGCAGGGCTCGTTCCAGCGCCCACCGAAAGTAACCGTGAAGACTTACAGTGTTGTGGCACCAGCACCACCACAACCACCAAAGGCCCAATTTTTCTACCACTGTTCAACAATGGCATATAATTACAATTCTTGATATAATAGTTCACAGCAGGGTATTCCAGCGCCTTAGACCCAAATTTGTGCAGAGGATATAGGGCAGGCCCCTACTTTCAAACATCCAACTTACAAACGTCTCCTACTTGCAAAAAGAATAAGACAACAGGAAGTGAGATGAAAAAAGACAGACGGCAAAAAAAATATACAGGGGTGATAACCCTTCCCTATGTTTTCCAAAAAGCTTAAAAATAGATTTTTGACTGGAGCTACACAAAATGTACCAGTTCAAAATGACAAACAGATTCTACTTAACACAACAAACCTACACAGTTCCTGTCTTGTTTGCCCTGCCTGTAGAATGCTGTTCTGAGTATATAGGGCCTGGGGGCCCCACGCCTTTCCTTTTTTTAATATCCGTACAAGACCCAAAGGGGCTGAAAATGGGCAGGGGGGGCTATCCATGCCATTTTTCTCAATGATTTTCTTCCATATTGCCAGAACCAGACATTACATTAAAACTGCAAGCAGTTTTAAATGACTTTTTTTCTGTTAGAAATGTCATTTTGTGCAGGGACTGTTCTAAACGTGGGAAACATGTGCCATTTCACAGGCATACTATAGACACCCCCCTGGCACGATATTTAAAGGAATATTTCACTTTTTTTCACTTTAAGCGTCATTAAAATCAGTACTCCCGAAAAAATTGCAGTTTTTAAAAAAAATTTTTTTGCATTGATACATGTCCCCTGGGGCAGGAGCAGGTTCCCCATACCCTTTTTAGGACAATAATTTGCATATTAGCCTTTAAAATTAGCACTTTTGATTTTGAACGTTAAAGTCCCATAGACTTTATTGGTGTTCTAAAGTTCGTACTAATTTTCAGTCCGTTCGAAGGTTCTGGTGCGAACTGAACGGGGGGGGGGGGGGTTCGGCTCATCCCTTTCTAGAGTAGTCCCATATATTGTGTTTATGATATCAAGAACCTCTGCCCAATACCGAAATAGATTTGGGCATCTCCATACCATATGTATAAGGTCCTCTGTCTCCTGGCACCTGGGGCACTTGGCATCTAGTCTCCGACCGAACATAAACAATCTCTTTGGGGTATAGTAAGCTCTATGTACCAAAAACAGATGTGATATTTTCTGTGAGGGGGAGACCAACACCAATGACCCCAGTTCCAATATCCTCCTCCACTGCTCTGCTGTTATTTCCCCTATATTCTCTTCCCATCTCTTCTTGCTGATAAAAGATTCCGGCCCTTCGATGACTCTACTGCATATCTGTACATTTAACTCAGAGATAAGTCCCTTGATAATACCAGACTTGATTACCCTTTTAAGAAGGGGAACCTTACTCCATTCTACTGCTTGTGTATTAAACTGGGCACCCAGGGCATGTCTGATCTGTAAATATCTGTAGAATGAGTGGTTTGATATGCCATACTCTCTCCTCAGATCTACAAATGATTTTAAAGTGGACCAAGCGGCTTATGTCCTGTTTTTCCCATTCTTTAATCTTTCCCATGACCAACAGCTCTCGCAAGTTCTTATTATTCCAAAACTGTGTAATTGGAGCGATTACCTTAGAGAACTTCCTTATAAATCTTCTGTTAAAGTTGGCAAATCTAACAAATCGCTGTATCTCTTTAACATTCTTAGGGACAGGCCAATCCACCACAGCTTTGATCTTATCAGGATCCATGCTAACCCCTTCAGAAGAGATTATGTATCCCAAGAACTGGATCTGCGTTTTGTTCAAACTCGCATTTCTCTAGTTTGATGTAAAGTTGATTCCACCTTAATCTCTCGTAAACAATACGGACATGCTTGCGGTGTTCTTCCAAAGTATCAGAGAAAATGAGAATGTCATCCAAATATGCTATTACAAACTGATCAAGCAAATCTCGAAAAGCATCATTAATAAAATGTTGAAAAGTTGCAGGAGCATTGCAAAGCCCAAAGGGCATGACCAAAGACTCAAAATGTCCATATCTGGTTCTGAAAGCAGTTTTCCATTCATCTCCGGGACGAATGCGGACAAGGTTGTATGCCCCCCGTAAATCTAATTTGGTAAAGGGCTTGGCAGAGCGGAGTCTCTCGAGCATTTCTGGAATCAGTGAGAGTGGATAGCGATTCTTAGTTGTGATCCTATTTAAATCTCTGTAGTCAATACACGGACGCAGAGTGGAGTCCTTTTTCGTCACGAAGAATAAGGCTGCACCAGCAGGAGAGGTTGAGTGTCTGATAAAACCTGTCTCAAGATTCTCATTAATCCACTCCCTGAGCATTTTCAGTTCAGGTTCTGATAAAGAATAAAGGCGACCAAATGGTATTTCTGCCCCTGGAACCAATTCAATAGGACAATCATAAGAGCGATGAGGAGGCAGCTGATCTGCGTTCTTTTTATCACAAACGTTCCGAAACTCAAGATATTGTGGAGGTAGCTTGTCGTATGACTGTATAGTTGCCAAAACTGCTTGTAAAACTTGGGTTGGTGGAGGGCTTATTTGAGAAGATTCTTTGCAATGTTTCTTGCAATGGTCAGATGTAAAGCTTAAAGAACGTGTCTCCCAGTTGATGGAGGGATTATGGATAGAGAACCAAGGTATGCCTAGGATAATAGGGAACTTGGGTGATGTAATCAGCTCAAAGCTGATAGTCTCCTGATGGTCAGTTTCAATTAGGAGTTTAAGTGGGATTGTCTTGTGGGTAACAGGTCCTGAAGACAAAGGTGAGCCATCCACAGTTTCCATATCAATTGGGACGAGTTTATTTCTTATTTTAATGTTATTACTTTGGGCAAATTCGATGTCGATGAAGTTTCCCCCAGCCCCCAAGTCCAGCATAGCAGAGCAAGGTATTTCATTGCTTTCAACAATAAGCTTTATAGGGATGACAAAATGAGTTGATAAAGAATTAACTTTATTTGCTTCCTGAATCAAAGGAGAGATGGACTGAGAAATAGAGTTTATTTGTTCAGATACTGTAACATCCGTTGCTGCAATTGTTCTTTTAAATTTATTGGGACAATAAACTGCGTAATGTCCAAAGTCTCCACAATAAAGACATACGTTTTCTGAACGTCGTCTTTCTTTCTCCTGAGTAGTAATAGATCTTTTAATAGCATCCACCTGCATAGGTTCAGGAGTTTCAGAATCAGGAAAAACTCTTGGACCCTGAGGAGGATACTGAGTAGTAGAAAAACGCATGCCACCATTACTGCCTAGAATTCCCAGTCTCTCCTTTCTGCTTTCAGTAAGTCTCTGATCAATTCGAATACATAATTTAATAAAAGCTTCAAGGTCATCAGGACTTTCTACTCTGGCAAGCTCATCTTTTACTTGTTCCGAGAGTCCTTGATGGAACTGACTCTTTTGTGCTGCTGGATTCCAATTGGTATCTGAGATCCAACGTCAGAATTCAGTTGTGTACTCAGCAACAGAGCGCCTTCCCTGCCGTAAATTGTGCAATTTTGCCTCAGCGGTAGTACAGCGGTTAGGATCATCGAAAACTTGATTCATCGCAGTCACAAACAAATCAAAATTATCCAGGATGACATCATATTTCTCCACATAAGGGGAGGCCCAGGCTAAGGCTTCCTCAGTCAGGAGGTTGATAATAAACAGCACCGTTTTCCTGTCAGAAGTGAATGCAGCAGGTTGCATCAGAAAGTATATACGACATTGATTAAGGAACCCTCTATAATGGCAGCGGTCTCCGCTAAACTTGAGTGGTAGGGGCATTTGTGCATTAGTATCTATGGCAGCAGTATCTCAGGCATGAAAATCCTGCAATTGTTTGTGTTGATCAAGGATTTCCTCTTGTAGACCTTTCACTTCAATTTGTAACTCAGAAAATTTTTCCTGGTAGTTAACATCAAATGTCTTCAACTCTGCGATTTGAACCCTGAGAGGAGCCACGGCAGCTGCTACAACAGCCTTCATGTTTTTGTTCAGAATATTATGTCATGGTCTGGAGTCAGGCTCAGAGGCTAGTAGCTATAGCAGCAGAGCAGGTATTCACACAGGTCACCCTGGCTGATGACACGGGTTCATCTGAGGTGCGGGGTCTAAGTACTAACCGGTATTTACCAGAGCTCCTGAAGGTGGAGATGGGCTTTGCTGCGTGTTAGTGCCAGATCGCGGTCCTCAGGATAGCCCCACCAGGAGGTGAGCAAGCTAGGGTCTGGTAGCAGATATAGCAGGTAGGGATCAAGCAGAAGCGTAGTTGAGAAACAAGCCAAAAGTTGGTAACAAATAGTTGCAGGTTGGGATTCAGCAGAAGTGTAGTCCAGGAACACGCCAAATGTCGGTAACGAATGGTAGCGAGGATACAGTCGGCAGCAGGAGACACAGGAGCAAGATATTGGCTGGTGAAGGCACAATATTCTGGCAACCAGGAAGAGCAGAGACATGGCTTAAATCAGGAAGTTCATGGGAGGAGCAAAGGGTTCAAGGTTTGAGGCAAACAAGATTCAAGACAAGATCATTCAGGAATTGTCCAAGGAGATGTCCAGCATTCCAGGTGGCTCAGCAAGCAGAGTCACAGCCAGACACACCGGAGGTCCCAAGTTCAAGCCCAGATCCTAACAAGGCCATTATGAATACCTGGTAATGCCTTTTGGCCTTTGTAACGCCCCGGCAGTTTTCCAGGAATTTATTAACGATGTTCTCCGAGATTTGTTGCAGTTATGTGTGGTGGTTTATCTTGATGATATCCTCATATTTACCAAATTCCTGGAGAGCCACCACACATATGTCTGTCGAGTTTCAGAAACTAAGAGAGAAATATCTCTATTGTAAACTGGAGAAGTGCAAGTTCCATCATGAACAGGTTAAATTCCACTGCTGTCATTTCCACTGCTGGTTTTTCGATGGGCCCAGAGAAACTTTTGGCAGTCCTACAGTGGCCTTGATCCGTGGGTTTAAGTCCTCTGCAGCATTTCCTGGGTTTCACCAACTACTATCGGAAGTTTATTTGTAACTTCTCGTCTCTGGTCAAGCCCCTGACTGATATGACCAGATAGGATGGTAACCCACCGAGTTGGTCTCCGGAGTCCATTAAGGCTTTTGAGACTCTCAAGGATGCCTTTGTTTCTGCTCCTGTGTTGGCACATCTTGATCTTATGTTGCCTTTTATCCTAGAAGTTGATGCTTCTGAGACTGGAGTTGGCACCCTTCTGTCTCAACGTCCTAACTCTGAGAGCACTATGCATCTGTGTGGTTACTTTTCCAAGAAATTGTCACCTGCTGAGTGCAATTATGAGATTGGTGACAGAGAGCTGTTAGCGATTATTTTAGCCGTGAAAGAATGGAGACATCTCTTTGAAGGTACCACTGTGCCTGTTCTTATTCTTACTGACCATAAGAATCTTACATTCTTGTCTGAGGCTAAGCGACTCTCTCCCAGAAGGGCACGATGGGCTCTTTTCTTGTTGAGCTTTAATTACATTGTCTCATTCTTACCCGGTACTAAGAATGTAAGGGTTGATGCCTTGTCACGACAATTTTTCTCCACTTCCAAGTTGGAGTCGGTTCCAGTTCCTATGATTCCTCCTGATCGTATCTTGGCTATGGTTCGCACCAGTCTTACTTCTCCTTTGGGTGACAAAATTCTTGCTGCTCAGGTCCATGCTCCTCCTGAGAAACCTTGTGACCGCTGTTTTGTCCCAGAGAGTCTCTGTACTGCTGTGCTCCAGACTTACCATTCTCCCAAGGCAGCTAGCCATCCTGGAGAGAATCAAAGCATTTGGGCCATTTCCTAACAATTCTGGTGGCCTAGTCTATGGGCTGATGTTACTGCCTTCGTAGCTGCCTGTTTCGTGTGTGCTCAGAGTAAGACTCCACAACACCTTCCAGTGGGCCTCCTACAACCCATACCCAATGGAGAGAGGCCCTGGACTCACCTGTCAATGGATTTCATTGTGGAGTTGCCCAACTCCCAAGGCAACACTGTTATCCTTATGGTGGTTGACTGGTTCTCAAAGATGTGTCATTGTATTCCACTTAAGAAGTTGCCAACCTCTAACGAACTGGCTTCCATTTTTGCTCGGGAGAGCTTTCTCTTTCATGAGCTACCCAAGGGGATTGTCTCGGACAGGGCAGTCAGTTTGTCTCCCGGTTCTGACGAGCCTTTTGTGCGCAGTTGGGAATCCAGCTTGCGTTCTCTTCTGCGTATCACCCGCAGTCTAATGGGGCTGCAGAGCGAGCCAATCAGTCCTTGGAGCAATTCCTACATTGCTATATTTCTGACCACCATAACAACTTGAATTCTGCCTCCCGATTGTCTCCATTTATGGCGAATTATGGTTTCCAACCTTCCATGTTGCCTGACTCGTTTGTTCCACAGAGTGGCCAGCTGGTAGTTAAAAACTCTCTGGTCCAGGGTGAGGATCCTCATTAGCAAAGACTGCATCAGATTGTCCCCCAGTGCAAATGCCTGATCTGCCATAAACACAAATGGGAGGCCTGCCATGTTGTCTGCTGGAGGTGGCAAGCCCAAGGTGCCAGTCTAGAGATGCATGTAGAATTCAGTCTGGGCAATGACTCCTCTATCTGACATATGGCCATTCTTCCCCACGTACAGATACAAAAACTCATAAGTCGCCGACACCACCGCCAACAACACGATGCTACTGCACCCCTTGTAGTTTTAGTAGTACACCCTACTGGGTGAATTGAGAGGCCACAGTCTGCCATTCCTGTGGGTTGGAAGGAAATTGCAAGTAGATTAGGCACAAATGCTCTTGGCCAACATAAGTATAACATTTTTTTAAATGAGTATTTAAAGTCAAAAGTATAAGGTCCACTTATCAGATTCCTCGCCTCCTCTGATTGCCCATTGTAAAAATGTTATGGTGGGGAGAGATGTTTTGGACAGGTAACCCTCTCCACTTCATTGAGAACTAAATTACTAAATAATGTGTGTTACTTTGGCCAGCCCCTCCTTACTTACACTATTGGCAGCTCACTGGACAGGTAAGAAGTGTCATAATACAAAAATAGGAACACACATTGTCCAAATTGAAGTAAATTTTTAACATTATGCAATTACCTATCAAATAAATAGGAGAATGGGGGGGGCTTGGATAGCTGGAGAGGAAGTTGGACGCTTAAACGCCAAGCCATCTGCAGTCATCCAATCTCGGGACACACCGGAGCACATAATGAATCCATCCAGGAAGAGGCTCACTGAGCATAAACCCTGTAATCCTCCATGGCCACCTTCCCCAGAGCGGGCCAGCCACTCTAAAAGAAATGCTCCTTTCCCTCCAGTCCTCCCTCATGACTGATCTCTCCTCACTATTTTCAAGGATGACTTCAGACATGTACTTACTATCTGATAGAGTGACCAACACTGAATGGGGCCTATCTAATTGCACCCATATGGTGAATGATATTATTGATACCTGCGAAGACCTTAAGGAAGAGCAAACATGGCTGCGCACCAAGCTGGCTGACCTAGAAGGCTGGCCCCACAGGAAAAACTTCAAACTAAAAAGTGTTCCTGAAAACATACCCCCTGCGGACCTACCGCGTTATGCGAAGGAGTCCATCTGCATAATCATTCCTGAAGCGTCCCCATGCGATGTGATCATCAATAGAATCCACAGAATTGCCAATACATCTCACTTAGCAGCCTCGGTCCCTAGAGATGTTCTGATGAGAGTGCACTTTTACCATATAAAAGAAAGACTACTAAATCACCCCTCCCAGCCCCATACACAGGGGTCCAACTCTTCCCAGATCTTTCCAATTACACCCTCCAACTGCGACGCCTGCTGAACCCAATAACCAAAGAGTTGCAGAGCCACAAAATTCAATATAAATGGAGGTATCCAGCCACACGCCTCATTACCAAGAATGGCCAATCCCACTCCGTTGGAGAGCTTGAAAAAGGCCTGCCGCTGCTACACACCTGGGGGATTCTGATAGAACCCCCCAACTCCACGTCTCATCAAGGGAGACCACCCATGTCCAAAAGAAACCTAAAGTTCACTAACACCTGAATGACACAGCCACGTCTGGCAAAATTGGCCTACATACGTGATTTAGGCTCACATGAGCTCTGACTCCCTGACATTCCAGTCTTTACTCTCCAGTTTTACTAACTTTCTTTACCCCCACCTGGAGGCTTTCGTGCTTCCCAGCATCCCTCTAAAAACTCTTGCATCTCCTCAAGTTCTACTAAATCCTCTGAAACTGTGAAATCCAGTGGGAAGTATTACACCTCCCACCAATGGCTTGTTTGACTAATCTTAGTATATCTATTTTCTGTTTTGTTCAAGTTACTGTTTGTAACATATTGCTCTTTCCGAAGCATACAGTTCCTCCCCACTACCCAATCCTTGGACTGCCACACACCCACGTCTGGCTCCCAGATGCCCATGAGCTTTATCTCTACCATCTAAACGTGAGTGTTGACCCATACTCTACTTAATCTCCCTCAACCAAGATGACGCTTACCATTATCCCACTGAGCGCTAATGGGGTAAATCATCCTGCTAAATGCTACTCACTGTGGAAGACTGCTGCAGCTCTCCACAGTGACATCCTTTGCGTTCAGGAAACTCACCTATTGCCACCAAACATCCCCCCTGCAACAACCGTCAATACTCACACATCTTTCACGCCTCCCACACCACTAAATCTAGAGGTGTCATGATAGCAGTTAAGCACATGGTTGACTTCCACCTACTAAATGTCATATCGGGTTCAGAAGGCCGGTTTATAATCTTTACCTGCACTATCAACCGGGTACCTTACACGCTCATCAATATCTACGCTCTGAATTCCCACCAAATGAAATTTCTTCATAAAGTACTTTGCACTTCCAAATCCACCCAGAAGGGCCATCTGATACTATGTGGAGACTTCAACCTGACCCCAGATCCACTTCTGGATTCCATATCAGATGCGAAGAGGCATTAGTCGCCTCTGCAATGTTTTATTTCTTCTCAAGAACTCTATAATGTCTGGCGATGCCACCACGGATCTGAATGTAACTTCACATTCTTCTCCGCCAGACAATGCTGATACTGGAGACAAGACTTGTTTCTGACTGAAAAATGGACCTTACAAAAAATCTCTAGGTCGGCGATCCATATCACGACATGGTCGGACCACTCCCCAATATCAATTTCCTTAGAAGAATCCCACCCCCCATGCAACATATATCTCTGGAGAGCGAACAACTTCATCATTCAAAACTACACTTACGAGCCAGAGATATCAAACCACATTAGAGATTTTTTTTCGCTAAACTAGGGCACCGTGTCTGACCCCAGCGTGGTGTGGAGCGCACTTAAAGCCTACATGAGAGGGATGCTAATTAAATTGAGTTCCCAACATAAAAAGAGGACGCAGTGTATAGACAAATTAATTGCGCACATTGCAGCACTGGAACTAGACCACAAAACCAACCCCCATAGCTCACTGACCAACTAATTACTATCCTTAAGGCAGGAACTTAAAACCTTACTACTCCACTCTTACGAGTTCCTCCAGAGAAAACTAAAAGCTACTACATACTCCACCTCCAATAATTCAGGGAAGAAACTTGCACAACGCCTTAAAGGCGGACATACCAAAACTGAAATAACACAACTTCTCCACCCCCACACGAAACGTCCCCTTACTAACCCACAGCTAACCCCTTTAGCACCTACTATGGTGACCTTTACAATCTAAGACCCTCAGACTCCACAAACTGTACAAGCGGACATAGACAAATTTCTTCAAAGCCTGAATTTACACATACTGACCAGAGAGCAACTAGATGCCCTCAATGCCTCCTTCACTGAACAAGAAATTATGACGATTTTTAAAACACTCCCAAATGGCAAAGCACCAGGCCCAGACGGATTAACCGGGGAATATTACAAACAATACTACTCGCACCTAACCCCTCACCTCACTGTACTTTTCAATCACTCTGCCTCCTCTTCTACCTTCACCAAAGAATACTTAAAAGCTCTTGTGATAACAATACCAAAGCCAGGGAAGGAGTCGGATGTTCCCCAAAATTTCCGCCCAATATCCCTACTCAATCTCGGCCTCAAAATCTATGCCAAATCTATAGCAACCAGACTGCTTAAAAAAATGCCCGCTCTCATCCACCATGATTAGACGGGATTCATGAAAGGCAGACAGGCCTCTGATGCCACCAGAAGGATGCTCAACCTCATACACCATGCAGAATCCACTGGAGCGCCTTCTCTGCTTCTCTCTTTGAATGCAGAGAAGGCGTTTGACAGGGTCCAAAAAAAAAAACAGTCCTCCAAAAATTTGGATTCCGGGGGCACATCCTGAACGCCATCATGACACTATATTCCAACCCGGAGGCCCAAGTATTCACTGAAGGTATGCTCTCTTGCCCATTCCCCATTACTAACTGCATACGTCAAGGTTGTCCCCTGTCCCCCCTCATATTCAACCTAATCATGGAACCCCTAGCAGAACACATTCGGTCCCACCCTGCCATCTCATGACTTCAAATTGGCCCAACATCCCATAAAATCAGCTTATTTGTGGATGGTGTCATCCTGATTCTTACCAACCCAACTTCTTCCCTGGCTGAAGTGCAAAATCTGCTAACCTGGTTAAGCTCAGTATCATACTACAAAGTAAACATGACTAAATCATTCATACTAGATATCAACATTGACACAACCACAAAAACCCCTTCGCGTGGATATCCCCTACCTAGGCATCCATTTACCAAGATCACTCAGAAAATTTCCTCCCGCTCCTACGCAACATTTAAAAGACTACACAAGACTTAGCAAAACACAAACTTTCCTGGTCAGGTAAACTTGCAGCCTTTGAAATGATTTATCTCCCTCAAATACTCTACTACTGCCGAATGCTCCCTGTCCCACTCCCCACCTCATTCTTCCGATCCCTTCAAACAATTTATAACCAATAACTCTGGAAAGGTAAAAAACCCTGATGCTCCCACCTAAAGCAGATTAAGCACAAATTAGCGGGGGCACAAATGGGGAACTTAATTCATTATTTTGTGAGGCCATCTCAATTTCCATATAAATGGAATGCATTTAAAGACAGGAATGAAATGACAACACGCACTGAAGAACAGATACAAACCCACAAGCACAAACTGAAAAGCAGAAACAAACTGAAAAGATGAGGCTGAAAAGTGTGAATTGCCTCTCACCAAACTTCTACTAATACGAGATAAACATGAGATTAGCAGAAGGAGCACAAAGGGTGGCGCACTGGCTATTGAACTTACTTACTTTATATGCTCATCGTACGTGTCGTGCGTGTCGTACGTGTCATACGTTCCCGCGTTCTTACGTTCGTAAATGTTGGCCAACATTTGTGTGACCATGTGTATGCAAGACAAGTTTCAGCCAACAACCTTCAAACAAAAATCCATGGTTTTGTTGGCAGAAAGTTCGATTGTGTGTACTCAGCATTAAGTAACTCTGTGAGCAGCACCTCTCCATAATGTTAATAAGTCTCCACCAGGAGTCCATCTGACCCAGGAGACTTTTGATTGGCCATCCCCGCTACTGCTTGTTGTAATTCCTCCAGGGTTATAGGGGCCTCCATATTCTCTCTGTCCCCTTCTGAAAGAGCAGATATCTCAATTCCCCTGAAAAATATTTCAATTTCTCCCTTCCCATCTACTTGCTGCGATTTATACAGATTTTTATAATATTCTCTAAATGTGTCTATAATCTCTGACATGTGAAAAGAGATCTCTCCCTTTAACTTTCTAATTGCAGAGATAGTTGAGGGAGAGGAATTGGTTTTAACTAGAATAGTCCAGTATACGACCCACACTTTCCCCTTCTTTAAAGGAGCATTGCTTCTGGAAAAGTCGCTTGTTCTCCACTTTCCTTTTGCTGTTTTATAGTCCTGCTGCTTATTTAGCCATAATATTTGTTTTTCCGGGGTTGGATCCTCCACATACTGGTATTCTGCCTTTACCACCTCCTTCCTAGTATACTCCTACCACTCCCTAGGCTTCTTAATCTTTACCACCTGCTGGATCAGAATACCTTAGAGAAAAGCCTTCAAGGTATCACCCCCGCTGTTGCTGTACTTACATTAAACTCCACAAATTCTTTTAATTTTGATAATATGTCATCTGGTTTCCCCATTAATTCCATCCAAAATGGTCTCATTTTCCCATCCCCTGTGGGAATCTTTCCCCCCAGGTTCACGGACAGCACCATTTGCGAGTGATCAAACACACCTCTTGGCCAATACACTATGTTTTTTACCGACTCCAATGTTTCCCTATTTTACAGAGCCATATCGATTCTGGAGAGTGTAGAATAGGAGCTTGAAAAACAGGAATATTGCTGGCCATTCGGGTTCCACAATCTTCAAATATTAAACAGCCCTGCCTCTTATAAAAATTGATATAGTCGACCCTCAGACACATTATCTGCCTGTACCCCCGGTGGGAACCTCTAACATCCTGGTGGGAACATCTAATTTCTTCTCAAGGACCTTATTAAAAATCCCCCACCACTATAACCAGAATGCCTACCTTAACCACCATGAATTACATTAATCTATACAAAATCTCACAAAATTAAATGGTGGAGAAATATAAACATTTACCAAAACATACATCTTGTTCTCTATTGAGCAATACAAAAATATATAACAGCCCAGTTAATCTATGCTGATCTGCCTGCAGGAGAAAGCCACTCCCCACCATTCTACTCACCCCACCTAGAGTAAGAGGAGTAGACCGAGTGGTACTGACATTGAAATGTCCTACTTTGAAATTGTGACATGGTGGTCTTTGTCAGATGTGTCTCCTGTAGGCGGAGCAGCTCTTTTGACTGGATCACCCATCACCTGGACATTCCAGGAGCCGATATTAAGTATTTTGGAATGCATAAAAAATAAAATTAAAAAATAAAAAAGAGAAAAAAAGAAAGAGAAAAAACAAGTAAAAATGAATTACTCAGTGTGTCTTAATACCTCAATATCAGGGCTGAACTATAAGTGAGATCCCCTTTTCCGTGATGCCCTCTAAAATTTGCAATGTTATAAAACGTACACCGTTATGCGCTTTTCCCTACCCAGTGAGTGAACTGTGACTCTACTCCTAAGTTCCCCACCTCATATCCCCCTCCCTCCCCCCCTTCACCCTGTCTATCTCTCCTCCCCCTCCCCCACTCCCTCCACCACCTCTAGGGACTTTTCTTGTGACCATCACATACTTCCAATGCCATCCCAGTGATACATACAGTTTTATTATTTCCCCCACCCTCTTATGCCCCCCCCCCCCCCAGTTGTCAAAAAGTATATAGACAAAAACTTTTTTTTTTAAAGAAAAACCCCACTCATTCATTGATTCCTTCCTCCTAAGTTTGACTCCCTACTCAATCCCCTATCAAATGTATTAAACTTTCCAGTGAACTACATATACAGTCCAAATGTCTATTTTTCAATTTGCCTGCAGCTTCTTCTTGTTAACCTTCCAACCATAATGCTGCTCCAGCTGGTAAGTAAAAAAAACTGGGTTCCCCCAGTGCTATTACTTGTAGTCGTGCTGGATACAGCAAAGCATATGTGATTATGAACTTTTGTAGGCTGCATTTGATTTCTATAAACTTGGCCCTGTGCTTCTGTAGATCCGGTGAAAAATCTGGGTACATTGAGATCCTGACTCCAGGCACCCCTTATAACATCTCTGCACACTGTCTCAGCATTGTTTTGTCTGGCTTTGTTGTCTATACACTCTGTATGCGTCATCCACCTGTGCTGCTGTTTACTTGTCGTCACAATTATGTCACACAGCCCGTCAGTATCACTGCGCATGCCCGGGCATCTTGGTTTCTTACTTAAACCATCCAGCAATGAATACACACCAGCTGTGATGGCTCGCACTACGGAACAAGATCTTAATATTTCTGGATATTGGAACAACCAGGTATAGGAGCTGCTTCTTTAGTTATTTTACCTATCCCTAAGTTGTTATATTTACTCTTTGGCACTGATTCCGATTGTTTATATGCATCTGCAGGTATACTCCTTTGAAGTATATGAGGACTTTTATCCCTTTCCTTCAACATTGGGATGCATTTTTTTGTATCAAGTTGGTCTGTTGTTGCCGCTGAGGATTTCTTTTGACTCTAAAGACCCATACACACTATCAGTTTTTCTGCTGAGTTTTTCCCTCAGGTTTACCAAAACCATGTAGTGAAAGGGCCTGGCTGATTGCATACAAATTGAAACACCTAAGGTTTGACCTCATATTATATGGTTTTGGTAAATCTGAAGGAAAAACAGAGAAACTGATAGTGTGTATCGGGCTTAAGAAATTTGGGTGGGTTAACATATAGATTGTTTCCTTGCCCAATCTTCTTCCCTTTTTGTTTTTTGATTTCTGTATTATAAATACAATTTATTTATTACTAATTTTAGATCTTTGGTTGGCTGTCTTTTCCTGTTTGGGGATTGTGACGGGACCCTCGCTGAGATTTACTGAGTACTCTGGAGTTGGAGGGAATCTGTTGCTTTTTACCATTAGCCGCACGCATCTTCCTTTGTCATGGGGGATATCCCACAGAACTACCATTGATGCAAGATCTTTTTTCCAGTCAACATTCTAGAAGTATTTATGAACTTTTGATTAGCAATGGACTTCTCATAGCGCTGCAATATTTATATTTTCAGATTTTTTATAGGCACTATAAAACATTAGAGGAATTCATAGAAAATTCAATGTCCGAGAGGGATTTTTTCTGAAAGTGTGAACTTCTGTACTTTCATCTTTTGAACTTCTGGGCATGAATCCTTGTTCTAGCACTGCTTTCAACTTAGCTGACTTGAGCAAAACTTCTGAGCTATAGTCAAATACAAAAGAATAGCTGTGTTCATTTTTTGTCCACATTACTCCCTGGCTTGGCAAAGAAAAAAACAGGTTTGCATTGTGAGTAATATAGAACATGTTCCCAGGGGTTAGTTTAGCCATGATGACTTTATCAATAGCCTTTAATTCACAATAGGAATCTTTCTGTACAGAAAAATCTGCAGTTTTGCCGACATGAAATGGATTTATTCTTTTCAATGCCGGCAAGCACATACTTGACTTTTATTACATAAATAAATCCGGGCCAGACCACTTTATGCCTCTTTTGAAAGTTGCACTCACTGCAACTGAACATCTTTTGTTTTCTGGAAAAATAAAATATCCAGGTTCTTGTATGTGTCAGAGTCAACAAGGTAGGGTACAACTCAAAGAAATGACGCCTATTATTTGCATTATGAGTACAAGAATATAAAAACAAATGGTATAATGTAGAAATATAGACTCAGGTTAAAGTGGCAAAGTAAAATATAACATGTACAACTAATATTATAAATTAGTTATGCTTTTTAATTGTCTGTATATTCTTCTCTATATGCTATCAGAGCTATATCTTATTGTTGAATTATTACTTTCTAGTTTCTTATTACTTTATAGCAGAGATCTCCAAACTTCGGCTTTCCAGCTGTTGCGGAACTACATGTCCCATGAGACATTGTAAAACTGGCATTCACAGACATGACTAGGGCATGATGGGAATTGTAGTTACTGACCAACTCGTTTGGAGATGACTGTATTAGAGAAACACATTTTGCAAACACACTCATCATGAAAAAAAAAAAACACAGACGTTTGTTTATAACTAATGTGTCTCTGTGTGATATTTCATAAATTAAATTTAGAAGTTTCTGGCTTCTTGTGGGCCCAATCTCATAATTCAATTCTAGCAATTCTTGCCATTTGTAGAGCTAATAAGTAAGATATTGCCTAACAAATGGTAACAGGCAAAGCCCATCACTGCCACTGGGGGACTTGCACAAAAGCCAAAGTTAAGAAAATGTAAAAACAAAAAGGACCTCTACCTACAAAGATCATTCAGCTCTCTCTAACAGATCCAACACCTACTGAAAATATGAATGCTATAAGCCCATTGTTTTAACGAAAGAGGCTGGATTATATATCGCTTCAAATTATTGGCCTTTGTTACTCATGTAAATGGGCAAAGACGTATACACTATAGATGTTCCTTTTTTAATGGCTGCAAACCTGTAAAGTTTTAGGCCCCTGGTTCATGATTTGTCACAACTTCACGTTAATGGTAAACCTGAACCTCATTTCTGCTGGGCACATCTCTAATTAGTGCCTGTATCATGGGCAGATGGTAATTGTTAGTCACTGTTTGCTCTGCAGACTAGTTTAATTGCATCATCTCTTCACAAAGCTGTCCATCAGAATTTAATTGGAGCAAGGTTTAAAATACCCAGCACAAAATAAAAATGTGCCTTTTTTCTTTTCTTTTCTTTTTTTTACAAATAAGAGATAACTGGAAGGGCAGAATTTTTGTGGTACCAACAACTACTATATGCATTTCAATTACCTTGAAATCAAATATTACTTACAATATATATGCTATATGGTCTTCTCTATCCTTTTCCATTTTACCGGTTGAAACTTGAATTCTGTGTGGAGACGGACCTTTTCTAAAAGGTTTGGGGACGCAGTTCCAGAAATCGCATCCTATGCTGCCAGCTGACACTTCTAAGCTCTATTGACTCACAGAACGTAGGTTCTTTTGGGTCTGAGCTATCTGGTAAGCTCACATCTTTATAGGTGGTGGTACTGTCACATTAGTGATTGCATGTCAACATATATTCCTCGGTGTCCAGAGGAACGCCCAAATCAAACCACGTGGGATTTTTTCATATTGGACTTTTTCACTTAAAGGCTTTTTCGCACATTTTATATTTATTTATGTTGCAATAATTTGTTTTTTTGTGCAAGTTCACTACTAGCCTATTCTAGGTTTATATATGTGAGATGTTAATGCCTGCCCTATGTTACATTTTTTGTATCTTTTAAATTTGATACAATTTTTTTTATTTCTTGCACTGGCCACATCTTTTGTATCTTTGAATTTGTTATTACATTATTTTTTTGTATCTTTATATTTGATACCACTCTAGTATATGTCACCAGTTTTATTATATAAATATTTCTTTGCACTTTTGCAAACTAGGTGGTCTTGGCACTTTCCAGCCAGACTATCATATTTAGCGCTACACTTTATATACCAATTTACTTTTAGAAACAAATTTATCTGTTTGTTGTGGCAGCTGCTTGACTTCATCTATTTGAACATTTTCAGGCAGCGCAGTGTTCCTCGGATTGTATATTTTGATTACCACATAGGCCCGGCTCTCCCTTTCACATACGCTGGGTTGCTGTGTCCCTGCACAGCTACTGGAGAGTGTGGCATGGTCTGCAGCAGACCTTGACAAATGCCTAAGCCAACAGCAATCAAAACTGTCCTGACCCATGTTCCAGCCAATATGGCGCTGCCTCCATATTCTTTCCCTGACATCCCATGCTCAGTCAAGCAGCCGCATCCATCTAACATAGTGCATCGGAATTTCTGATGGAAAAAGTTTGAGAGCTGGATCTAAAATTTTCCGACAACAAAAGCTGATCAGATTTTTCCAATCGTGTGTAGATAATTCCAATGGACAAAGTGCCACGCGTGCTCAGAATAAATTACAAGACCAAAGCTATTGGCTACTGGCCTCTTTATAGTCCCGTCGTACATGATTTACGTCACCTCATTCAGAACAATCGGATTTTCCGACAACTTTTTCCCACCATGTGTATGTAACACAGGTTTCAGCTAAAATCCGTTGGAAATAATCTGACGGATTTTGTGGTCGGAATGTCCGACCATGTGTACAGGGCATTAGACTGTTATTATTGAGATGTCATATTTCCTCAAACATTAGGACTTTAGGAGATTTGTGTCAGCAGCTGTGTTTCTGTTTTTAATGCTATCATTCATTAGCGTGAATATTTTCGTTTTTTTATAGTGCAGCCTGAGTCTTAAGCCGCGTACACACGGGCGGACTGTCTGGCCAACTTAGTCCGTCAAAACACATTTCAGCGGACAGTCCGCTCGTGTGTGGGCTTCAGCGGACTTTTTCAGCATGCAGTCTGGCGGACTAAGTATTTCGGAATTTCCGTAATATTGTCCGTCGTACTTTGGTTTCAGCGGACAATCCGCTCGTGAGTAGGCTAGTTCGACGGACTAAGTATGGCGCATGCTCAGAAAGGATTTACACGGCGAAAGGTTGCATTGCTGTGTATTGGACTTCCTATTTCTAGTCCCGTCGTACGTGCTGTACACGTCATCGCGCAAACTTTCGACGGACTGTTTGTGCATCCGTGTGTGGTCAAGTCCGTTCATTCGAAAGTAGGACGGACTGTCCGTCGGATTGTCTGACGGACTAAGTTGGCCATACAGTCCGCCCGTGTGTACGCGGCTTTACTCTAATATACGCTTATTAGCCATTGTTTTCCTTTAATTTTGCCCTCCCCCCGAATGTCCTTACCTTGAATGTTCAACGATTCAACATACCTTCCAAATGCACTAAAGCTTTTCGATCCTTTGCTACTGCAAGGGGGCAAATATAGTCTGTCTACAAGAGATACATTTTACTACCAGGGAAACCCCTGAATTTTTTGGTTCCTCATACCTTGAGGTTTACATGACTTTGGCTACAACCAAGCAATGGGGAGTTTTGGTTGCTTTTTATCATGTAACCCCATTAACCCTTTTGGGATTCTGAAGGAAGATATCTTATACTTACTGTCTACTTCCTAGATTCCACTATTACAATTGTCTAATATTATGCTCCAACAAGTACCCAACCTCTTTTCTTTCTTATCTTTTGAGATAGTTGATCTTGACATATTATCTGCTCCTAGATAAATCCCCAGCTTTGACTACCTCTAGCTCTAACAAACTGCCCTTCCAACAGTTGCTTCACAAATATTCCTTTATAGATTTATAGCATTAACATAATGTTGCTAAAACCCATATCACCTATTATTGCCACCCCCGCTGAATATCTCCTTACCCTCACCTGACCTCCAGCAAGCACTACTGGTGCTACCATTTTCATGGTTGGTTATACAATTGTCTCCCTTATCTAGGCATTCAACTTACTGCTAATTATTCTGATCTATCTTTTTTGGACAACTATCTTAGCTTTGGATACATCCTTCTTTTTTTTTATTTCAATGTATTTTTATTAAAAATATAAAAGTATCAAAGAACAATGATATGTACAATACACCAGTTGGCGATCTCATGTAACAAGTTGGTTACATATACTAATAGATTGGTACATATACCTGCAAGATCAGTAGTATCTTCCATAACAGTAAAGATATGCAATAGAAGCATATTTGAACATGCCACAAAAACATAACAAATAATAAGAAAACAAAAGAAGAAAAGAACATAGAAGTGTGCACAGTCATTATACATGTCATTGGTACCAAAATGTTTGAGTGGACAATTAAATTGAGTGGTTAATTAAGATAAATGATTAAGGGCATTCATTTTGGTTATACCAGTTGTTCAATGGCTCCAAAGATGAGCTTGCTGCCTGTTGCATACCAACAGAAAGTGCAAACAGCAATTCATATGTAGCATGGGTGTGTGTTAGTTGGATCACTTCAGTTATAGATGGAGTGTGGGGGTCTTTCTTTTGTCTCATCAAGGATATGCCAGTAGTAGGGATGAGCTTCGTGTTCGAGTCGAACGTACGTTCGACTCGAACATTGGTCGTTCGTGCGTTCGGCGAATTCCGAACGTTTTGGCCGTTCGCGTCAAAATTCGAGTGACGCGCGCGCGGACCACAATGCACTGCGTTGGCGCAGTGCATTGCTGTCCGATGATTGGCCAAGCATGCACTGTGACCCCGCATGCTTGGCCAATCGCAGCGCCGGCAGCGAGGAGAGCCATGATTGGCCACAGGCATCCTGCCTGTGGCCAATCATAGCTCAGACTGTGTAGTGCACGCCCCACACTATATAAGGCCGCCTTTAAGGCGGCCTCCTGTAGTGTGTTACTTTGCATCTGAAGCAGTGGGTGTTCTGTATACCTTCAACACAGTACACACCAATCGTTTTTGGCTGATTTCCTATCTTGCTGCTGTGTAGTGGTTGTTGTCTGTGCCCTGACTGCAGTATACACCACTATATTCACCTCACCTATATAGCTAGTGATCTAGCTTTAACCACTTAACAACTGCCCATTGCCGATTAACGGCTTCAGGGCAGTTGTTTAACTCAGAGAGGCCGTTAATTAACGGCCTCCCAGAATTCTGCTCTCGCGTGCCCCGAGGTGTGCGCACTCGAGAGCATCCGTGACCGCCGGGTCCATAGGACCCGGCGCATCACGGTAAACGGCCGCTCATAGCGGCCGTTTACCACGTGATTGCTCCGTCAAATGACGGAGTGATCACTTGGAAACAAACCGGCGTCATGTTATGACGCCTGTTCCTCCCTCCCCTTTCTGTACCGATCGGTACAGCGGAGGGGAAAGAGATCGGTGTCAGCAGCGATGTGGGCTGCATCTGCACTGCCCACATCGCTCCTCACCGAATTTAACCCCTCAATTCCCTGCCAATACTCTGCAATACCAGTGCATACTCTGCAGTACCCCGCCATTACTCTGCAGTACCCCGCCATTACTCTGCAGTACCCCGCCATTACTCTGCAGTGCAGTACCCCGCCATTACTCTGCAGTGCAGTACCCTGCCATTACTCTGCAGTACCCCGCCATTACTCTGCAGTACCCCGCCATTACTCTGCAGTGCAGTACCCCGCCATTACTCTGCAGTGCAGTACCCCGCCATTACTCTGCAGTGCAGTACCCCGCCATTACTCTGCAGTGCAGTACCCTGCCATTACTCTGCAGTGCAGTACCCTGCCATTACTCTGCAGTACCCTGCCATTACTCTTCAGTACCCCCCATTACTCTGCAGTAACCCCCATTACTCTGCAGTACCCCCCAATACTCTGCAGTACCCTGCCATTACTCTGCAGTACCCCACCATTACTCTGCAGTACCCCCCATTACTCTGCAGTAACCCCCATTACTCTGCAGTACCCCCCAATACTCTGCAGTACCCCCCATTACTCTGCAGTACCCCGCCATTACTCTGCAGTACCCCCCATTACTCTGCAGTAACCCCCGTTACTCTGCAGTACCCCCCAATACTCTGCAGTACCCCCCATTACTCTGCAGTACCCCCCAATACTCTGCAGTACCCTGCCATTACTCTGCAGTACCCCGCCATTACTCTGCAGTACCCCCCAATACTCTGCAGTACCCGCCATTACTCTGCAGTACCCCCAATACTCTGCAGTACCCTGCTATTACTCTGTAGTACCCCGCCAATACTCTGTAATACCCTGCCATAAATTGCCATACCCAGCCATACTCAGAGATACCCAGCCATACTCGGTGATACCCTGAAGTACCCAGCCATAGACGCCCCCCACCCCTCACCGCCCTCTGGTGCTTCTACCAACCAGAATCTTTTTTTTAATTTTTTTATTTCAGGCTTCCCAGCCTAGAGGTGAGATGTGGGGTCATATTGACCCCCCGGATTTCACTGTAAAGAGGACCTGTCATCCCATATTCCTATTACAAGGGATGTTTACATTTCTTGTAATAGGAATAAAAGTGATCAAAAATATATTTTTGGGAAAAAAAATGTCAAACTAAAATAAAGTAAAATGAACAATAAAAAAATAAAATAAAAATTAAAGCGCCCATGTCCCCATGTGCTCGCATGTGCCACACATGTGAGGTATCGCCGAGAATGTTAGAGCGAGAGCAATAATTCTAGTCCTAGACCTCCTCTGCAACTCAAAACATGTAACCAGTAAAAAAATATTTAAAGCGTCGCCTATGGGGATTTTTTAAGTAGCGACGTTTGGCGCCATTCCACGGGCATGTGCAATTTTGAAGAGTGACATGTTTGATATCTATTTACTCAGCATAACTTCATCTTTCACTTTATGCAAACATTGGGCTAACAAGTGGTTAATAATAGAGCTAGTCTGCATGCTCTGTACCCAGTACATACCGCTATAATATAGGGCAGGCCCCTACTTTCAAACATCCAACTTACAAACATCTCCTACTTGCAAACGCAAGGAGACAGCAGCAAGTGAGATGAAAAAAGATGGACGACAAAACAAAATTATACAGGGGTGATAACCCTTCCCTATGTTTTCCAAAAAGCTTAAAGATATTTTTTTTGACTGGAGCTACACTTTAAAAATGTACCGGTTGAAAATGACAAACAGATTCAACTTAACACAACAAACCTACACAGTCCCTGTCTTGTTTGCACCGCCTGTATACTGCTGTTCTGAGTATATAGGGCCTGGGGGCCACACGCATTTCCTTTTTTTAATATGGGTACGGGGTTCCCCTTAATATGTGTACAAGACCCAAATAGGCTGGTAATGGGCAGGGAGGGCTACCCATGCCATTTTTCTGAATGATTTTCAACCATATTGCAGGAACCAGATATAACATTAAAACCGCAAGCAGTTTTAAATGGTGTTATTTCCGTTTAATGTCATTTTGTGCAGGGACTGTTCTAAACACGGGAAACACGTGGCACTTCACAGGCATACTATAGACACCCCCCAGGCACCATATTTAAAGGAATATTTCACTTTTTTTTTTTCACTTTAATCGTCATTAAAATCACTGCTCCCGCCAAAACGGTAGTTTTTAAAACTTTTTTTTGCAGTGACCCATGTCCCCTGAGGCAGGAGGCAGGTCGCCAAACCCTTTTTAGCACACTATCTTCCATATTAGCCGTTAAAATTAGCACTTTCCAATTCGAACGTTCGAGTCCCATAGACTTCAATGGGGTTCTAACGTTCGTACCGAACGCGGGGGTCGTTCGCAAGTTCTGGTGCGAACCGAACCGGGGGGTGTTCGGCTCATCCCTAGCCAGTAGTATGTGGATTATGGAGCCCCTTATTTTAGATGGTACTTTTGTCTAAGCCCATAGAGAATAAATCTCTCCACAGGGAGATAGGGATCAAGAGCCCATACTGTAAATCTCATTGATTAGACGGAATACTGCTATCCAGGGATGATACTTTTGGCAGGACCACAGAATGTGGTAGAGGGTGCCTACAGCTCCACATTCCCTCCAACATATAGGTGAAGTCTGTGGTGCACATTGAGATATCATATGGAGAGTCAGACACCAGCATAGTAGTATCTTTTGAGTAAGTTCCAACAAATGCATTTTAGGGGAGAGGAATTGATAAATGTATCCTTGTTGTTAAGCACATTCTACATTAGACAAATGCCCTTGAGTTTAGAATTAGGTATAGTGAGAAATTGGGCAATTTTCCAGGGCAATGAGATATTGATTAATAATGAAAAAAACTGCGCCAAAAATTGAGTAAAAACAAATAAAAATGAATAAATTCTAAATAATAAAAAGTTATTCATAAACTGTGACCAGCATGAAATGGACAGAAAAACCTTAAGCAATCTTATGAAGATCACAATGTATTACATTCGCTAATAACGAACACTAGCTAGAATGCATTATTTTCTGTCCATGAATATACAGATGGTAACAAAACAGTCTCTTGATCTGTAAATCTTCATAAACCACTGCTATGCTCCACATCTATCATAAGTGCCACCACCGATATATGAGCCGCTTACCAGATAGTGGGATATCAAAAGCAATTAAATACGCCCAGCCACGATCCTTGCACATGGATAATAGACACACGCCACAGCACAAACTCTTCCAATAGAATGCAGACCCTTGCACTCAGCAGTGCATATATATCATGACGGCATGGATCCTCTCAGATGACTCTCAAAAAGTGTTGCCATACTTCAGCCTTGATGAACATCTCGCCAGCTTTTTTTCTTCTTCTATAAATCATCTAACAGCAACATTATGCAAGTTGTGCTGTGCAATGCAAAGCCACACCGAATCTATGCAACTTTAACCTCTTATTGTGCAGTTTTTTTAATTATTATTTGTATTGTGTTTATCCCACATTACTGCTCCCTTTTTTTTTTTTTTCAATTGTATTTTTTATTGAAAAATTTTCCAGAGAGAATATACAAAGGGAAGTACAACAACAAATAATTGTCAGTGTCAACAATGTTACAGACAAAAGGCCAAAGAGCAAGAAAAAGAAAATAAACACAAAAAGTGTGATGGTCAGGCAATATCTAGTCACAGGCACAATTAAAGCAGTAATTCATCCAATAACAGGGGGGACGGGGGGGAAGAGTCAGGAGGAGGGGGGGGGGGTAGGAAAGAATCCAATGGGTGGGTAGGCCAGATATCTATGTGTCTGCAAAGAAAGCATAGCCAACCACCGGATCTGGGGTACGCTCATTTCCCGGAGGAGCCTATACCAGACTGAGGCAGCCTCGGGGAGAGACATATACAGGCGGGAGGGTAAGGGAAAACATCAAGTAATTTTTAACGGTCTATAGGTAGGGAGGTAATGGGACTGCCCCCTCCTACCTCCGCTCAAGGTGGTCAGCAATGTTAGGGGGGGCTGTAGGGAGTCCTGGATTAAGCTGGGAATGGTCCCATAAGTCCCAAACTCGGAAGAACCTAGGTAGTGTGTCGTGAATAACAGCGGTAAGGTGCTCCATCCTACGGATCTGTTCCAGAGTTTGTAATACCTGTGGGAGCGTTGGTAGAGACTGCGACAGCCATCTGACTGGTATGTCCCGTCTCGCTGCCAGTAGAATAAAACCTAAAAGTTTCTGGACATTTGCAGGCAGGTCAGGAAAGGGTAAGCCTAACAGAAAGTGGATTGGGGTTAGAGGGAGGATGGTGTCAGAAAGTTCTTGCAAATATGCATGGACAGAGGACCAACAAGGTTGGATGACAGAACATTCCCAGAAAATGTAAAAAAGAGATCCAGTAGCCTTCCGACATCTCCAGCAGAGTGGGGAAACCCCGGGATCGTATTTATGTAGGATCTGTGGAGTCCTGTACCAAAACATTAGGATTTTATAGATTGTCTCTTTTTGTTCTACACATCGAGACGATTTAGAGGCAGTCTCCCAAATTTTCAGCCATTGGGGGGTGGTAATGGTCTGGCCAACAAGCCGAGACCACTTGTGCATATAGAGGTGACCTGGGCCAGAAAGAGGGGGAGAGGCCTGTAAGTACTTGTAAATCTCAGAGATGAGTCTCGTTTGGTATGGACCTTGGGAGCAAAGAAGTTCAAAAGGGGTAGGGTTGTTCAAGGTAAGGGTGGGGTTTTTGGAGCTAAAGTAGTGTCTGATTTGAAGATAGGAGTAAAATAGACCCTTGGGGACCTGAAATTTACGTTGAATGTCAGCGAAGGATAGAAGCGAATGTGTAAGTGGATGTACCAAGTTACGAAGTTGGAAGACACCCGCACGTGTCCAAGGGAGCATGCGCGAGTAAGACAGGCTGTCCGGAATGTCAGGGTTGAACAATACGTTTAATAATGGCGAGCACGGAGAGGTCAGGGAGAAACGCTGGGCACATTTCTTCCATATAGAAAGAGTAAAGAGTATGGGGCGCAGAGAAAGGTTCCTAAGTTGATGTATGGAAGTTTCCAATTCTGCCCAAATCATCGAGCAGGGGTGGACTGGGGTAGTAATGCTCATTTCAATGTCAGACCACACACTGGACGACATTCTATGTGACCATACTATGACCGGTTTCAAGTGTGTAGCAAAATAATATTTAAGGAGGTCCGGGGCCCCCAGTCCACCTCTAGCTCTGGGAGTGAGCACTACAGAACTAGCTATCCTGTGAGCCTTATAGCACCAGATAAAGTTAAGGAAGGACCTCTGAGTCGCTTTGAGTTGGGACATGGGAACAGGGATCGGTAACGTTTCAAATAGGTATAAAAGTCGTGGCATGATAGACATCTTCAAGACATTGATGCGAGCCAAGAGGGAAATGGGATACAAGTCCCATTGTCGCAAGAGTCGGTCGATGTCCCGAAAGAGTGGTGGGAAATTAGCTTGATACAGGCTAGGGTAGGAAGAGGTAAGGTTGACCCCTAGGTATTTGAGGGAATCCGTACACCAATGATAAGAGTAGTTGCGCTGCAAAGGGACAAGGTCTGCGGGGGGAATAAGGATAGGTAAAGCTTCTGTCTTGTTGGTGTTGATTTTATATCCAGAGATTGAGCTAAATCGGTGCAGGAGAGCATGGAGAGAGGGAAGGGAGGTGTGGGGTCTGGTTAAAGTCAGCAGAATATCGTCAGCATATAGAGACAATTTATACTCTGTTTGGCGTAGTTGCACCCCTCGAATGTCAGGATGACTACGGATAGCCGCTGCTAGGGGTTCCAAACAGAGAATAAAGAGCAAGGGAGATAGCGGACAGCCCTGCCTAGTGCCATTACTGAGGGAGAAGGATGGTGATAAGTAGGAGGATAGTTGGACTTGCGAAGAGGGTCTGGAGTACAGTGCCCTCAGGGCAGCGACAAAGGGACCTGCAATGCCAAAGTGAGAGAGCGTGGCAAACATAAATGGCCAGCTGAGTCTATCGAACGCCTTTTGAGCGTCAAGGCTCAGTATTAGAGCCGGGCGGTTCGTTTTATTTTGTAGGTCAATCAAATCTACAGTACGTCTAGTATTGTTTCCCGCATGTCTAGCCAATACAAAACCTACTTGGTCCTTGTGGATGAGTTGCGGTATTAAACGGGATAGCCTATTCGCCAAGATTTTGGTGAAAATTTTGTAATCGGAATTTAGCAGCGCGATAGGCCTGTAATTATCTGGGAGGGAGGGGTCTTTACCTGGTTTCGGGATCACAGATACATGGGTATGGAGAAACTGGGGGTCAGGAATGGTGCCTTTCAGTAAGGAAGAGAATAGGGAAAGAAGGTGTGGACTCAAAGACGGAAGGAAAGTTTTGTAGTAGGAGTAAGGTAGGCCATCAGGGCCAGGGGCTTTTTGAGTGGGAAGATTCTCCACTACCTCAGCTAATTCCTCAGGGGAGATAGCGGAGTTTAAACTGCTGCCTTTTTTATAGTCATCTTTTTAATTTGTTTGGGTCAGCGCGTTTTTTCTTTGTACCATATTTCTGTTGAGATATTGATTGCTTGCTTGGACTGCAAGAAGTGAGCTATCTGCAAATAGGTAAAGTAATCGTTAGAGCATAGGCCATATTCTAATTGTAAGGTTCTAAAAGTTTTAATGGCTGGACCTACCATTATATATTTCAACATCTTTATCCCTTTTGAATCCCATTGAGCAACAGCTATATTGGGAATAATACAAGGAATATGTGTCATGGCTCTAATAGTAGGAGAGAGCTTAGTGTCAATTCTATATAGGAACTGACTTGTCAGAAGATGGTGGTATAGATTATTACCAAAGATTTGGTAACTTTCCAGTTGAGTCCACAGATTATTGCATGATTCGGGGAACCAAGCTTTCATCTGCATTAGAAGAGATGCCAAGTAATAATCTCTGATTACCACATGCCCCACACCTCCTGCTTGTCTTGTTATTAGTTTGCTAAATGAACATCTGGCCTTTTTGTTCTTCCATGGAAAACTGTTAATTAGGGATTGAGTTGTGTTGAAAAAGGACAGCTCAATCCCTAACTGTGATAGCTAAAGTTCTAGATAGATAAATTACTTGGGGTAACAAAAGCATTTTGAAGGGTTTGTGTATAATGCCATTATGTCAGTGAATATTGGGCATATATATGAGAATCCAAAGGCAGTCAAAACATGAGCAAGGTAGTCTCAGTTTATTCTATTGAATGCCTTTACGGCATCTTTTGGCAGATGGATTATGTTGATTAGTCGCAGGTAGCTTCAGTGGTTTGGCGCACTGTTAGTAAAGTCAGATTGACCTGGATGTATGAGAAGAGGTAGTATAATGATGGGTAATTAACTTGGCATATATTTTTAGATTGTTGTTTAAGAGGGAGATGGGTCTAAAGTTCTGAGGCGATGTAGGGTCCATCCCTTGCTTGTGTAAGGTTATGATCAAACCTCTACGCTTTTTGGTTAGAAAGGGTGAAGAGACAACCATTGAGTTGTAAATTTTAATCGTGTAGGGTGTTAACATATATTTAAACATCTTATAGTGCGCACTGTGAAGCTGTCAGACCCAGGTGATTTATTATTTGGTAATGAATATATAACCTGCTGGATTTCAAAAGGTGTAAATGGAAGTTCAATAACAAAAGTTGATCTTCTTGAGACAGTTGTGGTAGTTTTACCTTCTGTAAAATAAATATTTAATGACATCTTCAGTTGGTTGACTAGTATTTGAATCTTTATTTAGATTATACAATGAACTGTAACACTCGCTAAAAGCATTGGCTATGGCTTGAGGATGGTATATTTTTGCATTAGTAGAAACTTGATATACAAAAAGGGAATCTTGGATTTCAGACGTTGGCCATTCAGTTTACACGCTAACAATGTCCATGCCTTGTTGCCAAATGCATAGTAATTAATTTTTAATCTCCTAGTTGCCTTTTTGAAATAAGCTAATAGTAAGGTGTGCAAGTTATGTCATAAATTTTTTTTTTTTTTGGAGAGGGTAGAAGAAAGGGTAGAGGATGGTTTGATTTTATTTTGGACATCTAACATGTTGATCTCCTCAATGATGTCACTAATATGTTTCTGTCACCCTTGCATCTAGTTTAATAAAGAAGCCCCTTATGAATGCTTTATAGGCATTCCAAAGTGTGAAAGGAACATCCACAGAGGTATCATTTGTCTTATAAAACTCAAGAAGGTTTCTTTCCAGTTCAGCCTTAGTGTCTGCTTATTGAAGCAGGCTGGAGCTAGCTCTCCAGAGTGGAGTAGTTTGAAATGATAAAGAGTCCTGGATTTTCAGTAGGACAGAAGTGTGGTCGGGCCACATAATAGTATTCCTACTGTAGATGGTAACTTTCTCTAAAAGCAATTTATTCAGTAAGAATAGATTGATGCAGGTACATGAGCGATGTGGATTTGAGAAAAAAGTAAAGTCTTTCTCAGTAGCATGGAAGCAACATCATGCATCATAAAGATCATGTGAGTGAATGTACCATTGAAGAGATAGGGTGCGTAATTTTAAAGTATGTATTTGATGTGCATTAGGAGCATACACATTTACTAATGTGTGTGTCATAGAGTTGATGTCACAAATAATTATCAAATATCCGCCCTGGGGATCCTTTATTTCTTTATGTAGAGTAAAGTCTACAGTGTCTTAAAAGGCCATCAATACGCACCTCCTTTTTATGTCCGCATTTGCAGAAAAGACATAAGGAAAATTCCTATGGGCACATTTAGGTAGCGCACTGTCACAGAAGTCTGTGTCTTGTACACACAGAACGTCACATTTAAAGCACGGGGCTCCTTGCCAGAGGGATTTACATTTGATGGGATGATTGAGCCTATTTGAGTTAATAGATAGAAATGTCAATTCCATAGCTTATTTATGAGCAGCTCTGGTGTGAAATGATAAGTTACATTTACTCAATGTGGAAGGTGGGTGACCTTTAGTGGATAAATCCAGAAAAGACCAGACCTCAGAAGTTGTCAACTCAGATGATTGCGAAAAAGATTGCGAGGAGATATATTGCTTCCATGAAGAATGACCATGTTCAGAAGAAGTGAAACATAGACATGTTGAATAAACTAAATATTTTGATTAGCATTTGCATGAATTGACAACCGAAAAGTAAAAACACATACGGTAAATGGTTATGGGACCTGTATGCAGAATTTGTTGCTCAAGTTGAATAGTGTATATTGAACTAAAGTTCATCCCCTCCTGTGCAGGGGATTTTGGATAAACATTTCTAACACCTTACCAAGTTCATTTATGCTTCAGAGAGTTTTTATTTATCACCATTTCCCACCTTGGATCCACATGGTTAGGGTTTTTAGGTGCAGAAGAAGGGGCAGATGATTCAGCAATTATCTGCCAAGATTTCAGCAAAGATAAGCCTTTTTTTCCAAAGAGTCTATGACATGACTGGAGCTGTCTATCATGGCAATATCTTTTGTGGGATAACCCCACCTGTAACTGATGTCATGACTTCTTAGGACTTTTGTGATAGTGTTGAGATTTCTCCTTTTTTGCAGGGCATACTAGAACAGGTCAACATAGAATTGGAGTATTGAGTATTGAGTATTGAGAGGGTATGTGGGTAGCTTTTAGGTAGGGTAGCTTTTAGACGATCTCTGAAAACCCCTCTCTTCAGAGAAGCCTACCCTACCCACACCTAACAACAGTATTTTCATTTTCTCCATCAGCTCACCGCGAACTGTTGGCGCTATATGAATCCTGTATAATAATAATATGTGATCTTCCTTGCGCATTGCAGGCATAAGCTTTTCCTTAATATAGAAAAAATGCAGGTGTAAGATCATATTTCTAGGAAATTGATCTGGGAGAAGGGGAGGTTTTAGAAGGCGATGCACTCTGTCCACTGTAACATCCAAGTCAGAGAGAATAGCTTTAAACATGGTGGTAACAAAAGAGAACAGATCTGTCTGTGCTACTGATTCAGGGATCCCCCTTATTTTCAGATTATTCCTTCTGGATCTGTCATCAATGTCTGCTATTTTAGCCTTGACCCACTCCATCTCCTCATCATTCCCTTCAGAGGCATCCATTAGGTCATTAATGGTGGTGACTCCCTCATCTTGTTTTCTATATGATCAACCCTAGCTTCAATAGTTACAACTCAGCTCTGCCTGGAATGAACCACTCAGTGGCATCAACATATATTTCATAACTGTGTCTAACACAGGTTGATTGGAAGTTGGAAACTCCTCACTGAAGTCAGGCAGCTCCCTTGTGTCCTCCCCTGAATCTGCAGTTTAGTTCACCTCATGGTCTTTGTTCCATGTGTCCATCTTGAATCTGGACTTTTCAGGGCTTCCAGACATTGAGGTAAAGGTACCTGATTGAGGATTGTGTGGTGAGCCATTAGAGGAGGCAAGCACTCCCTGCTGAGAGGCTCATTGTGCTGTTCTTGGAGCCGGGGTGGAAGGCCCATTGGCGCTATCCTGCTTGCTGCCACATTTTTGCTGAGGGAAGAAAGCTGTACATTTTTGAGGCTTTCTCTCCTCCTTACGCTTCCTCCCTTATGGTTGCTGGTGTCCGGGGTGTGATCAACAGGTGTGGGGTGACAAAATGTGGGTCTTGGAGGTCCGTTTTGGGCCGATCTGTCCCATGTATGGCTGGAGCTTCTCCTTCAAGCTGCCATCATGGACCATGGCTAGCTCCGCCCTCTGGATACATCCTTCTGATCGTACTAACCTTACTGGCCCTGTCAATGAAACAGAGCTATCTGAAATAAATCTGCTATAAAGGTGTACCACATCCCCAGAAGGATAGAAAAATGGAGAAACCCCCTAGAAGTGGGACGTTATAGGTACTACCATATTCACATACGTAGGAAAATATATATAAAAAATGCACAGTTACAATATCACAGAAACATATATATAATCAAGGATGCATAACAATACACAAAAAATCATGGATAGGTGTAATGGCCCTGTCACTACACTTTTTTTACTATTTAGATTGGAATAGGTATGCATCCTTTCATGTCATAGAAATCTTTATTTTTACCCATCTTGGAACTCCCCTGCCTATTTTAGGCATGGACTGCAACTAACCTATTTTGATTACATAAGCTAGAGACCACTACATTGATCAGTGCTCCAAACTGTTCCAATATTTTCAGGTTATGCTGTACAGCAGCATGGTGTGAGATATGGACTGTGACCAAGTCTTCCTTACAAAATGCTGTGGCTATGGAAATTAACTATAAACTGCTTGCCCACTGGTACTGGGTCCCAGACATGATTGTATAGTATGTGCACCCAGTGGGCTCTGAGGAAGAAGGTATTCCTTTGAAACGCATCAGGTGGCAGTGGCCCTCAAGTCTTCTCTATTATTATCTGGAAATTATTGTCATCAGACTGATCACCATCATATAAAGGCTTTTATATTGCAGTTTTCCTTCACATGTTTGTGAGTAGCTTTTAATTTATTATTTTAATAAAATATATCTAAGGATAATGCACAAGTCTGGTGCAACCTCTTTTTTCTATTTTCCCCTAGCCAGATTCCCCTTTTGCCCTGCAATAAATATGGCTCTGCATAAGGTGTGTATGTGTTAGCAACAAGTAGCTGTGATTAAGGCCATGCTTATTATGCCAGATTTTATTTCCATGAAAAAATAAAGGACTTGTATTTGGAAGATCCTGCCCTGTTGATGACTTTTTTGAGGTTAAGGACACAGAATGGCTTGCAGAAACATACGTCTGGGCTCAGGCTTCCTTCATTCTTAGAATCAGGTGTGGAGGTAGAGCACAGCCTTTTTTTAATGATGTCTTGCAGGGATTTAATTTTATGCCACAATCTGTTAAGAGTACAGCTATTCTTCTGAGATTTCTGGTGTCATCAGTTTGCTCAGGTTGTATTTAGGGATTAGCCAGCCTGCCCTGGGTTTTGATCGAGCAGGGTTTGGAAAATATAAAAGAAATTTTAATGCCAAACCCAAACACCCGTTAAATCAATAGTAGCAAAATCTGTCAAATTAATAAAATGCTTATGTTCTGGTCTATTAGGAAAGTGTGGTTAACAGGAATTTTTTTAACTGAGGGGAAAGCAGTTTTGGCAGCTCCAACACTTATGTCTGTAATTGCAAGGGGTGCTGGGTTATGCTACAGTGTATACTTATACCTGGCTGTTGGGGGAGCTATTATTACTGGATGGGATATATTTTTGAGGTGGGGGGTATTGTTGCTGGGAAGGTCTATTGTTGCTGCTCGGGTACCTAGTGTCTTTGGAAGGGATCTATTTTTGCAGGGGAAGGTCTATTGTTCCTGGGGGGCAAACTATTGTTGCTGGAGTTGGTCTTATGTTTTTGGGGCAATCTACTGTTGAGGGCACAGTCTATTGTAGCTGGCTGCTGGAGGGTCTATTGATGCTGTCTGTAGGGGAATATGTTGTTCTGCCGGGTGTCTATTGTTGCTGGGGTGGTATTTTGTGGCAGGTGGCCCATTGTGGCTAGGGGGGTCTATTGTTGTTGGCTACAGGAGATTTTGTTTACTGTTTTTCTTGTTATTATTAACAAATTCCATACAAATGATTTAGTATCATAAATGTTACTTGGTTCTGTGTTCGCTAAAAGAGGCAGTATGGGACATGGGTAAGGGGTGTAACCAAGGAACGTGCTCGGAGGTAGGTAGATAGGCAGGGGTAACACCAAAAGGGGAGTTCCTGTACTTATTCTCTGAGAAAAAAGCCCTGGTTGTTAACAAATAGCATGATGGGTAGGCCCTGACCTGGAGAACCTGTACTAATATATAAAAATGTTAAAAAAAAATTAAATCGGCTAGCGGGAAGCAGTGATTTTTTAAAGCACTGACATTTACAATGAAAAAAGGTTTTAGACTTCTGGCAAATTACACTTCCCACGTGGCTTTTTTTATTAAAGGCACAGAGACCCAAAATTGAAATCTATGAAAACATCTGTTGGTCATTTAATTTTTTTTTTTTTTAAGAAATTGGCTAGTAATGAAATGCAATTTGCTGCCATTATAAATTGTATCATATTTTGTCTTTGTTAATATCAATTTTGCTGTAGCACTTCCTACAGCAAACATTTGAGTAGATACATAACTGACATTATGGATTTTAAGGGGGTACTCTATGCAAAATAAAAAAAGTCCTCCCTGCTCCCCATATGATTAAGGGAGAACCCTAAAAAAGCATAAACACAATTTTTGCAAAGTCTGTTCATTTAAAAAAAAACAAAAAAGAAGGCTCACGATGTACATATATTTCTTCAATCACATTGTTCAGTAATGAAAAGCCACATCGGTCACAATGGGAGCATGAACATATTTGGCCAATAATGTCACACATCCAATTGATGCCCCAGTTATGGTCATATCCATATATGGTCAAAGATGTCAACTGGGAGACCCTGCCCCTTGTATATAACAGCTGTCATTAACGTGCAGTTTAATTTAGCATGTCTAAGGGAATGACATTTTTTCTTCTTTTGGCTGGTCGATCGGCATCTGGCATCCCGACTGACAGACAATTTGAAATATTCTTCCTGCCATAGGCTGACAATGCTGCTCCCTTATATAGCTATACAGTTAGTGAGCAGGAAGTGTTTTATTTGCATAATCAGATTATTCACACAAACAGAGCAATACAAAGAGAACAGGATACTTTTTCATACAAGTACATGGTACAGCAGGCACATGAATGAATATGTAATGTTGGGGTAACAAATACTTTAAAGACTGGGAAGCTGTCATATATTACATTTTGTTATTTTTGTTATTTTAGAAATAAGTAAATACAAATTCATCCCAATGACATTCAGTCTAATTTCTCCTCTGTTCATAATTGTATTTTATGCAGTAGGTTGATTAGCATTATGTTCACCATACAAACATTGATCAATACAGCTCCCATATCAGTGAAGGTGCTGACATTTCAATCTTTTGTGTAACATGCATTCTGCAAGCATAAAATATCTGAGTAATGAATGTATTTGGATTGTGTCATTTTGTTATCATTTTATCAGTTAAATATAAACTAGACATTTATCTTTTGTTTGGAAAGATAATGTTAAAAGAAACAGTTTTCTCTATTCATCAAATGAAAAGAAAAAAATATAACTTGGTCATATTGCATATTCAAATGAAAACAAACCACATTTATATAAAGAAAAACAACAAAAATGCTATTGTTCACCACGACAAACCTTGAAATCTTCCATTATCTAATCTAATTTACTCAAAAAAAAGAAAGAAAAGAAAACTGTAATTTGATTAACGACCTTACCTTATGGCTGCCATTGGTCCCTGTTTCGCTGGTACATTCCCCATTGAGAGGAGTCTGTCCCAAGGAAACTCCAAATTTTCAAATTTGTCCCTGGGAGCCAGGTAATGTAAAATTTGCAGTGTACAGGCTCCAGCTTTCAACACTGCTCAAGTTACAATTAAAAAAATGTCACTTTGACTGTAGATCTGGTCAATGCTGATGTGCATAAGCAGATCGCTCCTGCTATGCCATTTTAAATTGACACTTGCAGTTTGAGTTGGAGCTTGTGCACTGCAAACTTTACAGTGACCGGCTCCTTGGTACAATACTGGTCCCTAGTGGATGACTGTGACGAGCGCCAATCTGTGAGTAACTGCAGACCTGATTGCTGAACTGTACCTAACTCTAAACATTGGGGTTTATTTACTAAAGGCAAATCCACTTTGCACTAGGAAGTGCACTTGGAAATGCAGTCACTATAGATCTGAGGGAGGCATGCAAGGAAAATAAATAACAATAAAAAATAAATAACAGCATTTTTCTTTGTACATAATTGGATGATAAAATCAGCAGAGCTTCCCCTCATTTCCGATCTTCCCCTCAGATCTAAAGCAACTGCACTTCCAAGTGCACTTCCAAGTGCACTGGCAGTGCACTTGTAGTACAAAGTGGATTTGCCTTTAGTAAATCAACCCCATTGTGTGCAACTTAATCCTGACCTCTAAACTCTGTGCATTACCTAATACTGAACTCTGCATGCTATTTAATTCTGACCTTGAAACTTTTCGTTCTATTAGAATGAGAAGTTCAGCCTGAGCTTTTTAGGCTGGACTTCTCCTATGGGTCACAGGAGCGCAATTCGTTCTGCACTCCTGTAACCTGTTTTCAACATAGAGCGGTCCGCTCTCCGCTCTCTGCTGACATCACCAGGATCAGTTGAGGCAGCGTGTCATCTCAACTTTGGAAGTCTGGATCTGCCAGCCCCCTGTACTGATGACAGTATCAGCCTCTCAGCAAACTGCTGAGAGACTGAGACCATCGCTCCCTGCCCCTCCACAGTTCAGTGCTCCAATTAGTGTGGTGGAGCAGAGCAGGAGAGATGCTGACTGACAGGCAGAAGCTCTCCGCTCAGGGAGGTGAGAAAACCTAACCATCAGAGGTGTTTAGTGGCTCGGTTCTCAATGAAGAGGGGGCAGATGCATTGGTCCAATGCAAGTACAATTAGGCAAAAAAAATCCCATACTTCTCTTTTAAGCATGACACATGAAGTTTCAGTGTTAGGTAATCCTAACTCCTGCACTCTGTCAACTACTTAAAGTGGTTGCTCCAACACAGACCCTCCTTGACCCACCGTTTTTGGTCATGCTCCTATATCTCCACATTTTGGGACCGTGTCCTATCCTACATTTTCAAAATAACTTTGCTACAACTACCAAAGGACCCCCTCCTCCTCATTTTTGGATATTGGGACCCTCTACTGCTTCCGTGGTCTCACGACACGAGCCCATGCCCACTAACTACCTGAAAGCCTGACCTACACACTCGGAATTGTCTTTGCTATGCCTACTTATTGCCAGAAGAACCATCCTAAAGAATTGGACTTCATCTCTTTGCCCCACTGTCGCCCAAATTCAAAGAGAGCTCCTATCTCTCTTATACAAGGACCGCTGCAACGCAAATTTCCGTGACGAAAGATTGAAATCTCGCTTTTATGCAAGGTGGCTTCCCTTCATGTCCTCCACTCTTCCTCCGGAAGACATAACCACTATTGGCCATTTCACCTTCTTATACCACGGTGCACACCAATCAGACCTAGGGGCCCCCAACACCCCATCTATGGACTAACCTGCCACCAGCTACCTACTGGTTATAAGGACTGCCTTCTTGGATCTTCTTGGATCTTCCTTTCTCAGGGACTGTTTTCTAAGGACTCATTCCCCCCTCCCCCCCTTGTTCTTTTCTCCAACTTCAGCTATTGCTATCTAATAATATGTTATCCAATAAAACCTGGGAAATATTGTTTTCTATGTAAATATTGCTATTGCAACTGACTCCTATTACATGATCCATCCAGTTAGTAATATTTTAGAATTTTACTCCGGTGTGCAGATTGCACTGTTTTCTTTCTGTTAACGGTACTGCTGTCTATCCAACTTGAACGTTCAGCTTACCCTGTTTTGGTATAATCAACTCCTGCTTATTGTATTTGTACGATTTCTTCTTCTATGTACCTCATCTGCGATGATGGTCCTATGATATCGTGTCTGTATCTGTTGCACTTGTATTCTTTTTTATTTCTCAATAAATACTTTAAAATAAAAAAAGTGGTTGTAAAGTTTACAGTATGTGATCATTCAGTTCTTGGACTTAAACCGGAGGTCCACCCTAAAGTGGACCTTCCGCTCATCGGAACCCTCCCCCCCTCCGGCGCCACAATTGGCACCTTTCAGGGGGGAGGGGGTGCAGGTACCTGTACAGCACAGGTATCTGCACCCACTTCCGGGATAGCTCTCTGCGGAAAGGGGCATACATTACGCCCCTTTCCGAAGGTCCCCCGCTGCCTGCTGGGAAACACACAGCTCCCAGAGGCAGCGGGTCCATTCTTATTGCGCAGCGCGACTCGCAGATGCGCAGTAGGGAACCGGGAAATGAAGCCGAAAGGCTCCACTTCCTGATTCCCTCAGACCCAAGATGGCGGCGGCAGCACCCGAGAGACGATCGAGAGATCGGCTTCGGGTGCCGACATCGCGGGCGCGCTGGACAGGTAAGTGTAACTATTTTAAAAGTCAGCAGCTGCAGTATTTGTAGCTGCTGGCTTTTAAAAAAAAAAAAATGCGGACTCCCGGCGGACTCCCGCTTTAAAGTTAGTCGGGGGCTGCATGGAGGTGAGTATGTTTGTTTTTCTATAAAGCCCACATTTCCCCTTTCAAATTGCCTGTAAAGTAGGTCAAACACAATCTTTCCTTCTCAAACAAAGAAGAATACACATCAATACAAGCCCTTAATTGTGTAATCATTAAATGTTAAGTCTAAATTGTCCTGCCTGTTACTAAGGAAGTAATTACTGTACCACATTTTAATCAAATTGTAGTCAAGCAAAGTTTGGTGATGTCAGCAAATAGTTATTTTACATTTTTATGGCATGCTGTGAACAGGAACCATAATATATGAATTGTGCATCAGTGTACAAGTCAACAGATGAGTTAAAGTATTGTGTTCACTGGGACTGCTAATATCCTCAGTCTCACGCAAACCTTCAGTGCATTCGGTTAGTTTGTTCGGACCAGCCAACCACTTTGAATCCATGTTGCAGTTATGTACTCGTAGTAGAGTTCATGCTATACGGGGGCTTGGTGTTGGGGTTCTTACTTTGACACGAGCCCAGTCCATGAACAGGGTGAGGAGGAGTTCATGGACCAAGAATTGGTTACTCCAGTGTGACCAATTCTCTCATATGCCTCTGATGCGTGAGATACAGGAGAAAAACTCTGGTGATTTCAGGAATTTTCTCTGGATGATGGACCCCATTTTTCACTGTTTGTTGGCTTTGCTCACCCCTTATATTAGCAGGCAGGACACCTGCATGCGGCAAGCCATCACTCCGGAGCAGAGGCTAGTCACCACCTTGGGGTACTTGGCAACTGGGAGAAGTCTACAGGACCTCAAGTTCTCTACAGGCATCTCCCCCCACGCTCTGGGGATCATTATTCCAGAGACCTGTTCTGCCATCGTTCAGGTCCTGCAGAAGGATTAGGTTATGTTTTATCCTTTAACATCACATTCTATGTATTTAATGTTTGCTAATGTTTTGTATTTATTTCATTATATTACCCTGATTGTAATATGTTGTGATCTTTTTTTTGCCTACATGCATATTTGCCTTCACTAACCTCCCCAGCAGGCTGTCCTGAGCCCATACACACCTAGTCTAGTCACTTAACAATGTATTTTATCATCTCCATTGTAGTCCTTTACCCTAAACACCCCTTAAAATGTATACAAATGTTATTGTTGTCCTTAAATCCATGCAGAGTCAGAGGCTTTTTTTTTTTTTCACATCAAAAGCGTTTATTGAGTTAAAGGAAAGGCATACAATGGTACAACTGAGAACAACCATAAGTAAATACAGTTAACATAGTACAGTGCTATACCCCAACTCTTCTCATTATTCGTACTATGAAATAATGCAGTGTATATCACCGGGGGTGGTAAGGTCAATGAGATTTTGAATATTTTAACCAAATCGTAAAAACAAAGCCAAAAGGTTCACGACATTCAGATGTACTGTGTCAATATTCTGACATTATCCACAGTTGAGGTCTAAGAGTGCACACAAAGAAGAAAACAAGAACGAATAATGAAATTAAAGGAATAAGGAAAGGGTAGGATAAGAATGTCCGATTTAGCCTCTAATAGTTCAGTTGTCTCTTTGAAGCTGAGCTTATTTTGTAGAATACCGGAACACTATCCAAGGTGTCCAAGTAGCATGAAATTTTTCCACTGATTCAGTGGCTTGAGCCACTGTTTCTTCCATAGTATATGTCTCAGACACTCTGTTCAACCATTCAACCACCGTTGGGGCTCTGGGGGACCGCCAGTGCAGCGGCACCAGCGTCTTGGCTGCATTGAGAAGGTGTTTAAGCAGAGAATGTTTGTATCTCTTCAGGGGGGCGTCAGCAATGTGAAGGAGACAGCAAGCCGCATCTAATGTGATCGAGGTATCTGTAATTTGTGTGATCAAATTTCTCACTTCTTCCCAAAAGGGCGTCAATTTAGAACAACTCCACCAAATATGCGTGAGTGTACCCACCTCTCCTTGGCATCTTCAACACATTTCTGGGACCTGAGGGAACCATCTATGCAGTTTGTCAGGAGTGTGGTACCAATGTGTCAGCAGTTTATAGCACGTTTCCTGTGTTTTTGTGCTAATAGAGCACTTGTGAGCCAGTGCACATGCGTTCCCCCATTGAGAATCCGTAATGTTCCTCTGGAGTCCCCGAGCCCATTTGCTCCTGAACCTATCATCCTCATGCCCAGTCATCCTCTGTAGCCACCTGTAGGCCACTGAGGTCGCCTTGTGTAATCTCTCGCCAGACGCACAGACTTCCTCCAAATCAGTCATCTGTCTAATGAAGTGTCGTTTGTGTTTTGGGGAAGTAACAAAGCTCCTGATCTGGAAGTAATTCCATAGGGGAAACGATGGTTCCCCCCAGTCTCTTCTAAGGGTCTCTAAGTCTTTCATTTTGCCTCGAGAAAAGCAATCTTTTACCAGTCTTGGGGCCGCAGAGTCTGTGTCATGAAAAAGGGCGTTCTCTATACCTGGAGTAAAGTCAGAATTACCTTGGAGCGGTGTTAAAGGACTGAGGGGGGTAGTCACAGCGAACCGTTTCGAGTTTGCGTGTAGTACTGATAGCGTAGTCTCCGTCAGGGGGTTCAAGCTAATCATGCTCTTGAGATTGCTCAAAGTAATCCACGGGGAAAAGCGCAATCTGTTTTCTGTTAGCATATCTTCCAATCTTACCCAGTCCTTGTCCGCCCCGTGACAGTGCCAGTCAATTATCCTAGTAATTTGTGCTGCTAACTGGTATTTCTTGAAGTCAGGCAACCCCATCCCCCCTTCAACCTTGGGTTTCGTCAATAAGGCATAATTGATCCTCGCTCTCCCATTCTGCCATAGGAAACGTAGGACCAAGGAATTTAGTTTGTGAAAGAAACTTCTGGGGATATGAATTGGTAACGCTCTAAACAAGTAGATCAGTCTAGGCAACACCGACATTTTCAGGATTGCCGCACGTCCGAACCAAGAGAACAACCCCGCATTCCAGGATCGTAGGTCACCTTCTATCATTTTCAGTAGTGGGGAGAAGTTGTGTTCGAAAACTCTTTTGGTGTCCGGGGATACCCAAACCCCCAGGTACTTAAGTGCCACAGCCTCCCATTGGAAGGGGCAATTTTGCTTGGTTCTATTTAATTCCTTCAGGGTCAGATCAATACTCAAGGCCTCCGACTTGGAATAATAAATTTTTAGATTAGACATGTAACCAAATTTAGTAAATGCTTTCAATAAATTGGGAATCGTCGTGTGCGGGTCTGTCAAAAAAAACATCAGATCGTCGGCATAAGCCGCAACCTTAAACTCCCTGTCTCGCACTCCGAATCCCCTTATCGAGTCATCATTATTGATCGTTCTAATGAACGGTTCTAAGGATAAAATAAACAAAAGGGGTGACAAAGGGCAACCCTGTCTGGTTCCATTCGCAATGCTCACAGGTTCTGACAAGGAGCCGTTCACCCTCACTCTAGCAGTGGGATTTTGGTATATAGCAGAGATCCAGGTCATCATCCCTGTCTTCAACCCCACCTGTCTGCATGTGGCCGTCATGTAATCCCACGCCACGCGATCGAAGGCCTTCTCCGCATCCGTGGACAGGAGAAGGCCTCCGATCTTCCCCACGCGGGCCGCCTGCGACAGCAAAAGTGTTTTAATAATGTTGTCTTTGGCCTCTCTTCCTGGCATAAAGCCAACCTGTTCTGGACCCATCAACTCCGACAAAAAAGGGGGCTCAATCTGTTAGCCAGTATCTTGGTCAATATTTTGAGGTCTAGATTTAGAAGAGAGATTGGCCTATAATTCGCACATGATGACGGATCTTTATTAGGTTTGGGTATCACCGCTATGTGGGCCGACAGAAACTCAGGGGGGACCTTCCGAGGCGAGGACAGGGAGTTCAAAGCCTTTCTTAGAGGGTTGGAGAGAACGTCCAAAAAAGTTTTATAATAGATGGCCGAATAGCCATCCGGTCCTGGGGATTTCCCCGTCTTTAAGTCAGTTATTGCCCGTTTAATTTCATTGTCTGAAATCTGTGCGTCCAGGGATAGTAAGTCTTGTTCTCCTAAAGAGGGGAGACCGCTCTCTCGTAGAAATTCTCCAATAATTTGTGATCTAATTCCTTCTAGGTCTTTGGGTCTATGTTGAGGGGGTAGGTTATATAACCCAGTATAGTATTTGTGAAAATGGGCCGCAATGTCATCATTATTCACATCTAGGGAGCCCTTCGCGTTACGTATGCCGTTTATGGTTTGGCTGGAATTATGTTCTTTCAGGGCTCTGGCTAACAGCCTACCTGCCTTATTTCCCCCTTCGTAATATATTTTTTTCTTAAAAAAGAGCATTCGCCTAGCTTTCATATGCAACAGATCCAGAAATTGCTTCCTAGTATTCAGTAAGTCTGTGGCCGTTCTCTCGCATAACGTGCGCTTGTGGAGTGTTTCTAGTTTGCCTATTTTTTCAAGAAGGTCTTTCATCTCTTTCTCTCGTTCGCGTTTACGTCTTGCCCCTAGTTTGATTAGTACCCCCCTAATAGTACATTTGTGCGCTTCCCAGAGCACTAAAGGGTCTGTATCCGGTAGGTCGTTATTTGCGAAGAACTCCTTGAGAGCCGTCACGATCAGGGGTAAAGTCGTAGGATCAGTCAGGAGGGAAGGGTTCAGTTTCCAAGAATTGTATGTCTGTCTCTGTCTATTGAGATCCAGGGAGATCGCTATGGGGGCATGATCAGAAATGGCCTGTGTACCGATTTTGGCTGCACTAACCACCGGCAGGTCACGTTGCGTCACAAATAAATAATCAATGTGGGAATATTTATTGTGTGGGATCGAATAGTACGTGTAATCCCTTCCCTCTGGATTAAGCAGGCGCCACGCGTCTACTAACTGCAGTGTTTGTAAAAGACACTTGATTTTCTTCAAAATTTGGAAAGTGACACATGACCTCCCCGTGGAAGTGTCCGCCAGGGGATCTAGTGGAATATTAAAATCCCCTCCTAGAATGATACAGCCCGATGCGAAGCCCTGTAATTCCCTCGTCATGCGCCTACAAAATTGGAGATGATTTGTGTTGGGGAAATAAACATTGGCTAAAGTGAGGGGCCTGTCCCTGTAGGAGCCCTTCAGGAAGATGTATCGGCCCTCCGGATCCGACACCGTCTCCGATATTACAAAGGGGGCGTCTTTCCCCAGGAGGATCGAAACACCCTTCGTCTTTGACAAAGCATTCGTTGCATGAAAGGCTCTCGTGAAGAATTTATTTGTCAATCTATGCGTCTGGCGAGAAACAAAATGCGTCTCCGGAAGGAAGACACATTGTGGCCTACTCCTTTGCAGTTCTCTGAGCACTGCGGTTCTTTTTTCTGGGATGTTCAGTCCCTTCACATTGTGTGAAATTAGCGTGGGCATCTGGCCCAGTGCTGCGTAAGCCATTTGTTATCTATGTGACTCAAAATCACCCCAGAGTGGACAAGACAAATTCAACCCACAATGGTGTAGAGTACGAGACAATTGGAAAACGGTAGTTATACAACCCTCAATAAGGCTATTACACTTATTGGTAATGTATACCCGTGAAAAGTTTATAGAAGAAAAGAGGCGAATCAGATAGAGAGTGAAAAGAGAGAGAGAAGGGAAAAGAAAGAGAAGCAGGAGTGAAAAGGGAAAGATAGGGAAAAAAATAAAGAAAAGAGGAAAAAGAAAAGAAAAAAAAAAAAAAAAAAAGGGGGAGAGAAGTAAGGTATGGTGAGATGTAGGAGGGAAAAGATAGATAGGAACAGCCAAAAGGAGAAGACTGTCCCCAGTTAGTAAACAACGTATTATAAAACCTCTGTCAGCTGAGCCCAACTAACAGGGTGGTAAATTAGCCTCCCTAAGGATTGGAGATATATCCGGTCCAGAGAGGCTCGGTAGGAGCAAGGGTCAGAACAGATAGCGTAGTGTGCTATCCACAGAGCTGACTTAAATTTGCGGCTATTAAGTCAACTAAACCAAAATGAAAAATACATCCAGTAAATAACCAGATAGTACAGGTACAATAATACCAACAAAACCTGTAAATGTCAATTAAAATTGCGCTGATATAGGGGAGAGAATCAGCCAATTATCTATCAAATAGTAAAATAAGAAAATTGTCATCAAAACCAAACCTCTCATAAGGAGAGGCTCTACAGTGTAAGTTTAGCAGCCCAAAATAACAGGTCACTGAACACTTGGGTTTGCATTATAAGTTACCAAAAGAAAATTAACATTGTGAGTTTTCACCCGGACCTCCTATAAAATCTAAGGCCTCTTGGTGCTACATGACCACTGCTCATAACATGAGTCCAGCAGCAGAGATGGTCTCTTCCACGGTGGCCGTCATTGCATTAACAATAGCCTGCTTGGCATATAGCCCCTGGACCACCTCTAAGCCAGTGTAAAAATAGAAAATAAACAAGAACCGAGATAAAGGAGCCAACAACTTTAAATCTGCAGTATCTCATTGAGGCCCCATTTCTTCAAAGGCATATGATATAGTTTCACGAACTGTAGTAACACAAACGGAATGAACATGTTTTGCCTTCTCTTGGGCCGTCAACAAAATCTAAGGCATCTTGGCGCTACATGTCCCCTTTCCTCGCCATGAGTCCAGCTGCAGAGATGGACTCCGCTGCGGTGGCCATTATCACAGTAACAGTAGCTTGCTTGATAAAGAGCACTTGGATCACTCTCGTGGCAGGTGTAAAAAAAATAAAAAAAACAAGAACCAAGAGAAAGGAACCAATAACTTGAAATCTGCAGAGTCTCAATGAGGCCCCATTTCCTCAAAAGCATATGGCATAATTGCCCGAATTATAGTAACTTATACGGAAAATAAAGTAGTTCCCCAGGATCAGTGACGGAGCAGGAAACCTGAAAGTAAATTAGCTTGGGACCTCCTCCCTGGGCCTAGATGGTGTGGGTCTGACGTTAGGAGTCCCCAAAGAGGGATGGCCGCCCTTGTTGTTCCTCGACCGCTTCGACATGCGTTTCTCTGGTGTAGATAGAGGTGAGCTGGGAGGGGACCTGTTGCCCAGTGGCACTTGAAATTCTTGATACCAGTCCGGTAGGGACACCAAGTCGATATGCAGGGCATCGCAAAAATCTGGAAGATCTTGGGGGGTACGAAGAGAGATCTGCTTACCGCCATGCATGACTACCAGCGCGAAGGGGAAACGCCATGAGTACCGGATCTCCTTTTCCCTGAGAGCATCCAGCAGGGGGCGCAGAGCTCTCCTGTTGCGTAAAGTGATTTGGGACAAGTCTTGAAAGAGCATAATGGAGGCGCCGTTAAAAATTATGCGATCATTCCTCCTGGCTCTTCTCATTATATCCTCCTTGAGGGGAAAACTCTGGAGACAACATATAATGTCCCTGGGTGGAGCTGAATCCGGCCCTTTCATCCTAAGCGCTCTGTGCGCACGAACGAATTCTATTACAGTGTCCTCCTGCCGATTTAATAGGCTATTAAAAAGTCTCTGCAACGCTGGGACAATCTGTTCTGGTTCTACCGATTCGGGTATCCCCCGTACCCTAATGTTGTTCCTCCTCCCCCGGTTGTCCAAATCTTCTAAATGGCGGTTCATTTCAATGAAGTGGGATGAGTGTGCCTCTGCTACGGATTCCAAGGCCCGTAACTCCCTGTCTCTACGCTTCCCTGCTGCCTCTACTGTAGAGATCTTTTCTGTAAGGACAAGCAGGTTGGATTTTAAGTCCGTTATGGCAGCCGAGAATGTGGACTTGATGTCCGCTGCGAAGCCAGACATATGTTCATATGTGAGGGGTTTGGAGGGGTTTGAGAGGCCCCTACCTGCATCTTCTGCAGCGGATTGGGAATCCTCACTGAAGTCTTCCTCTTCGCCATGCTCCGGCGCCATCTTGTCCGGCCTGCTCTGTCTCTGCACAGACTGAGAACGGAACATTTCATTGATGTTCCGCGCGGTACCACTGGACAGATTCTTCCGGGCACTGGAGTGAGGTGTGAGCTGGGTTTTCCGCCCCATGACAGGCTGCTAGCGCTGGACAATATGTGCTCTTGCCGATTCTCTCCCCGGAGCTCAGCTAGTGCGCCGCCATCCTCGCCGCTGGCCAAGCCACGCCCCCCGAGTCAGAGGCTTTTTATGGGCCCACAAACGCATTTAGAACCCCCCCCCCCTAAAATTTGGACAATGGGCCATCAGTGAAGGTGAAGAGTCTGATAAATGGACCTTATTTTTTTGTCTTTAAATACACATTAACTGGTTCCCGACCAGCGCACGCCAATGTACGTCGGCAGAATGGCACGGACAGGCATATTTTCATACAGGTACATCCAATCTCTAATGCCGCCCTGCCATCGCGAGTGCGCTGCCGGCGGTGGGCTTGCGTTCTGGTTGGGACCCCCGTGAGTCCGGTCGTGGGTCCCGCAGACTCGATCGCCGCGGGCATAGCCGCGATCATCTCACGGGGTGGCTGAATGGAGAGATGCCATTGTAAACAGCATCTCACCGTTCTGCCTAGCAACTAGTGACGCTGATCTCTGTTCCATGTGATTGGAGCAGAGATCAGTGTTCACTAAATTAAAGCCCAGCCCCCAACAGTTAGTAACACACCCCTAGGAACACTTAACCCCTACACTGCCACCCACTGGTTAACCCCTTCACTGCCAGTGTCATTTACACAGGTATCACTGCATTTATATAGCAGTGATTATTGTATAAATGACAATGGCGCCAAAAATGTGTCAAAAATGTCCGATGTGTCCGCCATAATGTCGCAGTCACAATAAAAATTGCTGATCGCCGCCATTACTAGTAAAAAAAAAAAATAATAATAAAAATGCCATAAAAATATCCCCTATTTTGTAAACGCTATAACTTTTGCGCAAACCAATCAATAATCGCTTATTGCAATTTTTTTACCAAAAATATGTAGAAGAATATGTATTGGCCTAAACTGAGGGAAAAAACTTTTTTTATATATTTTTGGGGGATATTTATTATAACAAAAAGTAAAAAATAATGCGTTTTTTTCAAAATTGTCGCTCTATTTTTGTTTATAGCGCAAAAAATAAAAACAGCAGGGGTGATCAAATACCACCAAAAGAAAGCTCTATTTGTGGGAAAAAAAGGACATACATTTTGTTTGGGAGCCACATTGCACGACCGCGCAATTGTCAGTTAAAGCAACGCAGTGCCGAATCGCAAAAAGTGGTCTGGTCTTTGACCAGAAAAATAGTCCGGGGCTGAAGTGATTAAAGCAATCTCCTCCATAAAGACTAGGACCAAGACATGGGGGCTTTCTGTCCTGCAGGAACTAAGGGAGGTGGAATCTGGGTTCATTGCAAACCCGACTGACCATACCGAAAAGGAAATGGTTGGAGGCACAAAAGTTGGCTAATAATATGACAACATCGAAGGCAGAAAACAAGCATCTTTTTTTGCAACAGAAATACTGTGAGGAGGGGGAGAACACTGGACATATGTTGGCCATGATGGCTAAGTGCAGTAGAGACATTCATAGCAGCAGTCCAAGATGCCACTGGCCAGGTAGTGAATGCTCATCCGGAGGTTACCACAACATTTCAAAAGTTCTATGATGATGTATATTCCTCTAAGGTCTCCTCTACTCACACTGATATCCGGGACTTCCTCTTGGGGTGCAATTTGCCATGTCTTGAGCGGTCTGATAGGGACATGTTGAATGCTCCTCTCACAACCGATGAACTCTCAGAGACCCTGACCCTTTCACCTCTGGGGAAGTCCCCAGGAGCAGACAGGCTGCCAGCAGAAGTATACAAAAAATATGCTGATACTATGCTACCACAACTAAAGCAGACCTTAACAGAAGCCCTAGCACTAGATCAATTGCCCCCATCCATGATATCCACTATAATCCTGATACTTAAGCCAGGCAAGGATCCCCTTCTTCCAGACTCCTATAGGCCCATCTCCCTGCTAACAATGTATGTGAAACTACTGGCCAGAGTCATTTACACAGGTATCACGGCATTTATATAGCAGTGATTGTTGTATAAATGACAATGGCCCCAAAAATGTGTCAAAAATGTCCGATGTGTCCGCCATAATGTCGCAGTCACATTAAAAATTGCTGATCGCCGCCATTACTAGTAAAAAAAAACGATTAATAAAAATGCCATAAAACTATCCCCTATTTTGTAAACGCTATAACTTTTGCGCAAACCAATCAATAATCGCTTATTGCAATTTTTTTTTACCAAAAAGATGTAGAAGAATATGTATTGGCCTAAACTGAGGGAAAAAACTTTTTTTATATATTTTTGGGGGATATTTATTATAACAAAAAGTAAAAAAATAATGCGTTTTTTCAGAATTGTCTCTCTATTTTTGTTTATAGCGCAAAAAATAAAAACCACAGGGGTGATCAAATACCACCAAAAGAAAGCTCTATTTGTGGGAAAAAAAGGACGTCAATTTTGTTTGGGAGCCATGCCACATGACCGCGCAATTGTCAGTTAAAGCAATGCAGTGCCGAATCGCAAAAAGTGGTCTGGTCTTTGACCAGCAAAATGGTCCGGGGCTGAAGTGGTTAAAATCAATGTTATACTGATGTTGGCCAAGAATGTTTGTGTCTAATCTGCTTGCAATGTGCAAAATTACTAATTTATTTTTTTCTATTTTGACTCCACTGTTTCTTTCAATGCCACAGGAATGGCAGACTGTGGAATACCACTTTGCCCATTGTTGGGACTTTCCCAACTGCGGAGGGGCAATAGATGGGAAACACGTCCCCATCGTTCCACCACCCCATTCGAGGTCATACTATTTTAACTATTAGGGGTTTCATAGTATCGCATTGATGTCGGCGGTGTCTGCAACATAAGAGTTTCTATATGTGGATGTGAGGAAGAATGGCCAGATGTCGGATGATGGAGTCTTTGCCCAGACCGAGTTCTACGGATGTCTCCAGAGTGGTGGCTTGGAATTGCCACCTGTGGAAGAGAACGTCAAAGGACTTCCATTTGTTTTTCTTGCTGATGAAGCATTTGGTCTGGCCAATGATGTGATGAGGCCATTCCCCCAGAGGACCCCCCCCCCCCCTGGAGAAGAGGGTTTTTAATTACCGGCTGGCCAGAGCCCAAAGAGTCGTGGAGAATAACTTTAGGATAATGGGCACTGGGTCTGCCTATTTCTAACGGCAATCAACCTGGCGGAGTACAAACTGAACCACATTGTTTTATGCTGCCGCATCTTGCACAACTTTTTAAAAATTAATGTTCCAAATTATATAGCCTCAGTTGGGCCTAAGGCCAGACTTCGGGAACCAACACTGACGGCCCTGGAAGCTGTCCTTTCTGGCTTGCCCCCCCCCCCAAAGTGCCAGTGAAGTGCATCAAAAATATGTGGAATATTTTACGGGTAGGGGGGCCATTACTATTCAAGTTAATTTGTAAATATTTTTTAAATAAAAAAAATGGTCTGATAAAATCTTGATTTGGATTTACTGCTTGTGTTTATTTGTATGTCTCCTAGGTTCTTTTAGTGCACATGTAGTGCCAAGTGGTTTTCACATTATTTAAATAACACCCATTGTCACTGTAAACACCAACTTTATATAAAAAGTATTATTGAGCATTGAAAGAAGAAGCCACACATAGAAAGTCGTTTACTCCGTGCAAATTCACATGTGCGTGTTATAAAACATTTGTCAGTAAAAAAAAACATATTTTTTTTCTTTTTTTCAAAGTTTTACCTTGAAATTAAAAAAAAAATACAAAAACAGGCATGTTTCCAAACATAACATACACAGCTCTGGAACTTACAAAGTTCAACATTGCAAAAAAGATGGCTATATCAGACATTTTTTATTGTGGAAAAGGTCTTGATCTTGCCTTCATCAGATGGGGTGAAGTCACCCCTGTAAAAGCCAAATTTAGAAGATGCACACAAATTATGAGTCAAAATGGGGATTTCCTTTCTGGTCCCATACCTATTGTCAACATCCTCCCATCATGGGGGATCAATGGACGTGTTTTGAGGGTGCAACCACTTCCTCTCACCTACTAGAGTTGGGAGGAAGGGGTTGCATCCACAAAACGTGTACATTGAAATGCCCTGATGGCAGATAGCACATGTTGGCACACTGTGTGCATCTTCCAAATTTGGCTTTTAAACTGTATTAAAACTTTAGATAACATTTTTATCAATAACAAAAAAAAAAAAGCTTTTTAGGATTTAGATTCTCCCTAGTACATCCGAAAATAGTCTTTGTTCAATCTCCTTGGTTTTTTCTTTGATAAGGTCCAAATTCCGACTACAAGACATCATTTCCTGGATAAACCGCTGTGCACTGTCACCAGTGAAATTACTGGATTTTGGTACCACAACCTGAACAACACCTAAAATAAAAATACACACCATGTATTAAAAATATGCAGGCATACATCTATTACCTTAATCTGTGGTGTCCGACACTGACCTGTTGTGCCGAATGTCAGCACTTCTTCCACCTCTCCTTCCTCCACATCCTGAGGTACCACACTACTCTGCTCCCCTTCTTGAGGCGGTAGGGGGTTCATGTTGTCCTCTAACGGAGCAAGTCTTTTCTCCCCTATGAGAATGAAACAAAAGGTATATTTAGCACACATATTTGTAGCCAGAAATATAAATTTGAAACATTGCTTGAAAGTAAGGTACAATTGTCTGTTTGGGCAGAGTTGGAATACTTACCTTTTTTGGATAAGTTTGACACTTGGAGACACCGTAAGTATCCACTGGAGCACCTGTGTGGGTCACCCTAAAAAATGTGCTCTGGTGTCCTACACTAGTGCTCCTGAGTCCAGATGTGTAAACAGCTGTTGAGCGTCCTCTCCTTACATTACACTGAATCAAGTTTGCAATCCATTCTAGTTTCAGACATCTAGACAACAATGTCCTAAACTTCTTTTACTACAAGTTAGCATGACCAAATGTAGTTAACCCTGTATCAGCTAAAAACATTTATTTAGTTGGCAAATGAACAATGTTTCCTATGAACGACTTACTGTGCCCACGAACATGAAAGTAGCCATTTTAAACTGTACAACAGTAAAGAAAAGCACACGGAGCAGCATGCAAGTTAATAATCATAATTGGAACACATGACAAGTACTTACTTTTTTGAAGCACTTTATTTATCCTTCTGTACTGATCCTGCTCCCTTAATTTTAGGTCTGACCAGCATTTCCTTAATTGCTCCTTGGATCATCGTATCCCAAATTTCTGCCGCAGACTCTTCACCACTTTCATCATGATTTTGGCCTTTGGCAGATTGGGGTTTGGGTACGGCCCATTCTTTCCATCACAGTCGGCCCTCTTCAATATGTGGACCATCTCCACCATCTCCTCAAAGGGCATATTGGAAGCCTTAAACCTCCTCCTGGATCAGGACATTTCAGCCTCCGAGCTTTCCTCCTCATTACTACTAGTAGTAGTGACCACCTGCTGTGTCTCCGCCATGATCCTCTCCCACTGCAACGTAAGAGACAGGGTGGAGAATCTTCGAGAAAGAACGTCAAGGGCAGACGACATGGGTGGGGTTTTACGCATGCGCAGTGTACATAAAGTTAAGACGCGTGTGTCGTACGTACACTCAGTGTGCTGAGGAAGGAGAACGAATGTTCTAACGAAGGTAACATCTTAACTTTGGTACATCAGTGGCCTATACTGATTCTAGATTGAGGTCTATATTGGGATAAGATTAGAAGAGTTTAGCCTGATATTTAGTGTTTTTGTCTTGTGTTTTGTCTTGTAGCAAATATGAAACAATTCAAAGACTCTGAATTCATGGGCCACTTCATAGACAAATACAGGGATATGCAAAATTTGTGGGAGGTTAAAAACCTCTTATATCAAAATAAACCAGCTAGGAAGGCATCGCTGGAGAAACTGCTGGAATATGTGAAGACGTAGGTCCTCGACGCAGACATCAAGTTTGTGACGAAGAAAATTGGTAGCTTGAAAAGCACATATAGGAAGGAGCTTAATAAGGTCCAGGCTTCCATGAAATCAGGAGCTTCAGAAGATGATGTGTATGTACCCAGTCTGTGGTACTACAGCAGGATACGGTTTCTGGAAGACCAGATGGAAGCCCGGGAATCACTTTCTACACTTCTATTCACCCTTCCCTCAACCCCAGCTGAAGCTTCCGAGGACCAACCTGGGCCTTCCATCCTGGAAGAATTTGAGGAGCCCAGCTGGAGCCAGGTATATTATTTTTTAACATATTTATTGTCTGAAAATGATTGTTGTTAACTAGATGTTATTCTTGCTAACAAATGAATCATTTAACAAAAAGTATTTGACATAGTATTTGTACATAATATAACTGGGTACTAACATTTATAGGTAAAGTTGATCCGGGGAAAATCTGATTGCCTCTCGGGGGATCAGGAAGGAATTGGGTATATGGGATTGTATGATATGTAATGTTCGGGGGACCAGGTAGATCGCAGGACACAGGCTTTGCACACAACAAAGGGTTTATTAAACTTAAATAGCTTTACAGCAGCCAAAAACAAAAGGAAAAAGGTTTGTAGTCTCACCAACTTGCAAAGTCCAGAACAGCTGTCTTTATCAGAAACAGAGTTTGATCTTGATGGCAGGTAGCTTCCCCTGCCAGGAGCCTTCCAAACAGGACACTGCTGTCCACTTTAGTTGCTGCAACCCCAAAACAAACACCAAACACCATCCACCATGTGTTCTCCACTCCTCCACACCCACCTACCACTTCCTGTCTTGTTTTTTAAAGGCACTCCCTTAACAGGTGGGTTAATCAATTTTATTCATTTAAAAAGACCACAACCCAAACAGAGGGGAAATATAGCGTCCTTCCAGGACCCAGCCACGGCGTCCTGTACATATCCCCCCCCTGTGCCCCAACGCCAAGGAGGTGGAGGCAACAGTGGAGCTCAAACAATGGACTCGGGAGAGGGCATCTGCATTTTGATGCAGTCTCCCGGGCCTATGCTCCACTACAAATTTAAATTCCTGGAGTGCCAGGAACCACCGGGTAACCCTGGCATTAGTCCCTTTTCCCTGTCTCAGCCATGTTAAAGGGGCATGGTCAGAAATCAACCTAAACTTCCTTCCCAAAAGGTAATATCTGAGGGATTCCAGAGCCCACTTAATGGCCAGACACTCTCGTTCAATTATGGCATAGTTTTTCTCCGCTGGTGTTAACTTCCTGCTGAGGAAGACTATCGGGTGTTCCTCGCCACGAATAACCTGTGACAACACCGCTCCCAATCCTACATCGGAAGCATCAGTCTGGACAACAAATTCTTTTGAAAAATTGGGTGCTACAAGGACAGGGTGTTGGCATAGCGCCGACTTGAGCTCCAAAAAAGCCTTCTCAGCGTCTGCATTCCACTCCACCATGACCGATTTCCGACCCTTAGTCAGATCGGTCAACGGAGCCGCCAACGTGGCAAAGTTGGGTACAAACCTCCTGTAGTATCCCACCATGCCCAGGAATGCACGTACCTGCTTTTTTGTGAGGGGACGGGGCCAATTCTGTATAGCCTCTATCTTGTTGACCTGAGGTTTCACTACCCCTCTACCCACGATATAACCCAGGTATTTCACCTCCTCCATTCCCAAAGCACATTTTTCAGGGTTTATTGTAAACCCCTCCTTCCAAAGAGAGTCCAGCACTGCCGGCACTTTGGGCAAATGTGATTCCCAGTCTTTGCTAAAAATGACTATATCGTCCAAGTATACTGAGGCATACTTCCGGTGAGGTCGTAAAATCCTATCCATTGCTCTCTGGAACGTGGCTGGAGCAGTTTGCAATCCAAAAGGCATCCTTTTGTACTGAAAACTCCCCTCTGGGGTAGAAAAAGCTGTTTTCTCTCTAGCGGCCTTAGTCAACGGTATTTGCCAATACCCCTTGGTAAGGTCTAATGTAGTGATATACCTGGCTGGACCTAGTCTCTCGATAAGCTCATCTACCCGGGGCATGGGGTAGGCATCAAACCGGGAAACTTCATTAAGTTTCCGGAAATCATTGCAAAATCGCAGAGTCCCGTTGGGCTTCGGTACCAACACAATCGGGCTCGACCACTCACTCTGCGATTCCTCAATAATCCCTAGGTCTAACATCTTTTTTACTTCCTCTGAAACAGCCTTCCTTTGAGCCTCTGGGATGCGGTAGGGCCGGACAAAAACTTTGACTCCTGGTTCTGTGACAATATCATGCTCTATGACACTAGTGAGCCCTGGCAAGTCTGAAAATTTTTCTTTATTTCTCTGCAAGAACTCCTTTGCCTGCTGACTTTGGGTTTTAGACAGGGTATTTGCTACTTGGACACTCTCCACCCCAACCCGAGGCTCAAGTTTTGTACTAGCCAGGGAGGTCACTGGTTCCCTGTCTGTCCAGGGCTTTAACAAGTTTACATGATATATCTGGAAGGGTTTCCTCTTGCCTGGCTGGTGGACTCTATAATTTACCTCTCCCACTTTTTCTACAACCTCGAAAGGGCCTTGCCATCTGGCCAAGAACTTACTTTCCACAGTGGGAATCAACACTGCTACTCGATCCCCCACTTGGAAGTTCCTAATTTTGGCTGCCCTATTATAGACCCGTCGTTGAGCCTCCTGGGCTTTTTGTAAGTGTTCCTTAACTAGCGGCATCACCGTCCGGATCCTCTCCTGCATTTGAGAGACATATTCAAGAACACTTTTATGCTGAATTGGTTCACTTTCCCATTCTTCTTTAACAAAGTCCAGTAATCCACGAGGTCTCCGCCCATATACCAATTCAAAGGGCGAAAACCCAGTGGAGGCCTGGGGCACTTCTCGGATAGCAAATAGGAGAGCTGGTAACAGGCAGTCCCAGTCTTTCCCATCCCTTTGTACCACTCTCTTGAGCATAGACTTAAGGGTCTTATTAAAACGTTCTACCAATCCATCTGTTTGGGGATGGTAGACCGATGTGCGCAGCTGTTTAATCCGGAACAGTTTGCATACATCAGCCATAACCTTCGACATAAACGGGGTGCCCTGGTCTGTGAGAATTTCCTTGGGAAAACCTGTCCGTGTAAACAACTGGAATAACTCCCGTGCAATAGCCTTAGAGGAGGTATTCCGTAGGGGTAGCGCCTCAGGATATCGAGTGGCATAGTCGAGGACCACCAGTATGTAAGAATGACCTCGAGCCGACTTTACCAAGGGACCCACTATATCCATGGCTATCCTCTCGAATGGGACCTCAATTATGGGCAGAGGGACCAACGGGCTCCGGAAATGGGTCGCTGGAGCGGTCAACTGACAGGTGGGACAAGAGGTACAGTATCTCCTTACCTCTGCTTTCAAGCCTGGCCAGTAAAACCGGTCGGCGATCTGTGCCTCCGTCTTTTCAACCCCCAGGTGTCCCCCTAACACATCATCATGGGCCAGGTCCAGGACCTTGCGTCTATACTGTTGGGGTACCAATAATTGTTCTACCACATTTTCTCTCACTTTAGTAACCCGATAAAGCAATTCATTACATATTGAAAAATGTGGCCACCGCTCATTAGCACCTGGCTCTTGGGGCTCCCCATTTATTACTACAACCTGTTCCCGTGCCCTGGCCAAAGTGGGGTCCTGCATCTGGGCAGTACCAAATGCCCCCTGGGGAACACCCAAATCTGCCAAGTCAGGGGTAGAGGTCATTTCCTCATCCTCTTCCCCCAGCATTACCTGGAGCGGGGAAGGTTCCCCCCCCTCAGTGTTCAGGTGGGTCTGAGACCCCCACATATTGACATCCTTAACAGTATCAGCACTATTTTCATCATTATTAACCAAAGTCTTGGCGTTTTTATCAACTGGGTCCATATTACGAACATGTGGCATCTCAGGATTATTACCCTCAACAACAGGAACAGAGGGACTAGTTTCTTCCCAGTCTCTGGACCTTTCAGATAGTTCTCCTTGTCTCCAAAGTTTTGCAAATAACGGACAGTCACGTCCTATGATAACGTCATGTACCAAGTTTTTTACCACCCCCACCTCTTGAGTACTAGTGCCACATGCTGTGGAGATGGACACCGAGATGAGAGGGTACTCTCTAGTGTCCCCATGAATGCACAGAACCCGCAAAATTTTGCTTACCGGACCGATCTTCCCAATTACTCTAGGGTGAACCAGGGTTACCATGCTTCCAGAGTCCAGCAAAGCCTGTGCAGGGTGGTGGTTCACTTGGACTTCACACTCAAACTTCCCCTCTCCAAGGTCAAGATGTGTTGTACACGCTTTATGGGCATAAAAAGACTCCCTCCAAAGAACCCCGCATTCCATGGGTTCTTCCTGCAATGGGCAGTGGGCCCGGGTATGGCCCCAGGCATGACATCGCCAACATTGTACGTCCCCTCCTCTCTGATCAGGAACAGGTCGCTGAGGGGGTAACGGGTGTGACTCTTGGCCTTCCGGGGTGTTGGTTCCAGGGCTCCTGGGGACATCCTTTCGAAGGGCGGCAGTTGGTCGGAAGGGCCGTGGCAGACTGGGCCCTTGACGCTTGGTGGGGCCAAGCAGATCCTCCACCACCGTATATCGTCCCACCATCTCAACAAGGCAGTTCGCGGTTTTGGGGTCTCCATGGCTGACCCACCGTTGAAGGTCATCTGGCAGTGACCTTAAGTATCGGTCCAGCACGACCCGCTCCACAATTTGGGGGCCAGACAACACTTTGGGCTGCAGCCATTTTTTTACTAGTTGCACCAGGTCATGCATTTGAGATCGCGGTGGCCGGTTTGAACGATACTTCCATTGGTGCACTCGTTGGGCCCGAACGGCCGTAGTCACCCCCAGCCGAGCCAGTATTTCCGCCTTTAGTTTTTGATAATTTTTAGCATCTTCTGGTGGTAGGTCAAAATAGGCTTTTTGAGAATCTCCGGTGAGGAAAGGAGCAATTAAGCCGGCCCACTGGTCCTGGGGCCACCCTTCTCTCTCTGCCGTCCTCTCAAATGTTGCCAGAAACGCCTCTACGTCATCACTCAGGGACAACTTCTGCAAAAAATGGCTTGCCCTTATGGTCACCTGGTTGCCAGGGGCAACGGCCACTTGTTCACGGCCCTGAGAAAGCTGCTGCACTGCTTCTTTTAAGGCCGCCATCTGAGCCTGCATAACCTCTTGTTGGGTCGCTAGCTGGGCTGCTAACTGGGCCACCAACTCGTTGTGGTGCGTTTTTTGTACCTCCAGCTGGGTTGCTAAGCGCTGATTAGCTTCCTCATGGCGAGTCTGCGCTTGTATATTAGCTAAGGACAGCTGTTTAATTAGCTCCTCCATTGTTTCAGCTTTCAACAGTTGTGTAGCTTTAACCCAGGACATAAATTCACTGTACTGTCCCTTTAAATGTCAGTTCAGATCCAATGCAAAAAAAAAAAAAATAGCAAGAAAACGCCTGTTACTTTGTCCTGCCCGCATTCTCCACCACTTGTAATGTTCGGGGGACCAGGTAGATCGCAGGACACAGGCTTTGCACACAACAAAGGGTTTATTAAACTTAAATAGCTTTAAAGCAGCCAAAAACAAAAGGAAAAAGGTTTGTAGTCTCACCGACTTGAAAAGTCCAGAACAGCTGTCTTTATCAGAAACAGAGCTTGATCTTGATGGCAGGTAGCTTCCCCTGCCAGGAGCCTTCCAAACAGGACACTGCTGTCCACTTCAGTTGCTGCAACCCCAAAACAAACACCAAACACCATCCACCATGTGTTCTCCACTCCTCCACACCCACCTACCACTTCCTGTCTTGTTTTTTAAAGGCACTCCCTTAACAGGTGGGTTAATCAATTTTATTCATTTAAAAAGACCACAACCCAAACAGAGGGGAAATATAGCGTCCTTCCAGGACCCAGCCACGGCGTCCTGTACAGATATTATTTTTTTTTTTTTTTGGTGGTTGAACTGGATAGACTTGTGTCTTCTTTCTACCTGACTAACTATATAACTATATCAATTGACAGTAGGGGCCAAAAATGATTGTGACAAAAATGAAAAATGCTGGGGTCAGAATGATAGTCTTTTCTATTCATTAACATTCAATTTGCAACAGTCATGAGCTGAAATTTGGATGTGATTGATGAACCAAAAACTAAAAATATGTCCCTTTTTCATACACAGGAAGACCTCAGCCAGGACGAGGCTCTGGAATTTGGCAGACAGGAGGATGCGGGGGTAAGTAGCAGCCAGGAGGTGGCAGGGCCCTGTAGCCTCACCCAATTCCAGGTGCCTCCCCTCTGCCTTCCAACTAAAAGGGCCAGGAAAGGGAGTAACCAGAAATGGCCTGGGTTCAGTCTGGTATGACAGAAGACGCAGGCTGTTGTAATACCACAGCCTGGGGACATACATGTCATCTGCTGCTGTTCATGATCTTTGAGAGTCCTAGACCAGATTGTGCTCCCCATTATATGGACTTCTCAGGCTACCAATTTTATTTTCCAAATAGTTGATGTGTGCCCTGGGGTAGAAAGGCTTCACAAATTCCAGCAGTTTCTCCAGCACTGCCTTCTTTATTTTGTTATCAGCCAGAATAAATGGAGATTTTTTTTTTAAATACTTGCCAATGTGTTTTTCTTCAAATAGGACAGTTTGTTTGTGAGCAGACAGGTACATTTCAAAAGTTCAATGTCAAATTAACAAGGGACACCAACCATACTCCTTGAGCTTAAAAAAGACAGGATAATAATGTTGTTGTGTAAACTTGACATAAAAAAAAATGATGGAGATGACTATAAAATAATTTCAAAATATTCCAAAAAAAGGAGTTCTTGATAAAAAAAAAAAAAAAAAAAAAAATAACACAAAAGAAAATCCAAACGTTATTATGGAGATTTGGCTTTAAAAAACAACAAAGATTATTCGTGAGATCAGAATAAATAATGAAGAAAGAAGTTTGTGAGAATATGAGCAGCAAAACAACTTCATTCTTCTAGCATTGTAAAGAAGAAGAGAATGTGCTGCATTAAACTATTAAAACAAATTCAGCGTGACGAATGTGCTATGTCCATTATGAACGGTAGTTTTACCAGACTGATCAGTTCTGTCTCATAGTTGAATCTGAGCATGCGTGAGTTTTTGCCCGTCTGAAAAATTGAGAACATGCTCTCAATCTTTTGCTGCCAGAAATTCTCTCATTAATCTGCCAAAACCAGGGAAGGACCCTAACACACCTCAAAACTTTAAACCCATTTCATTATTGAAGAATTACCTGAATCTCTATGCTAAACTCCTTGGCTTTCAATCAATTTGATATGCCCAGATCAGTCAGAGATAACCAAGGGCAGACAAACTTCAGATGCAGCTAGAAGAGTTGTGAATAAGGATGAGCCGAACACCCCCCTGTTCGGTTTGCACCAGAACCTGCGAACAGACCTAAACTTCGTGTGAACTTTAGAACCCTATTAAAGTCTATGGGACTCGAACGTTCACAATCTAAAGTGCTAATTTAAAGGCTAATATGCAAGTTAATGTCCTAAAAAGTGTTTGGGGACCTGGGTCCTGCCCCAGGGGACATGGATCAATGCAAAAAAAAGTTTTAAAAATGGCAGTTTTTTCAGGAGCAGTGATTTTAATAATGATTAAAGTGAAACAATAAAAGTGTAATATTCCTTTAAATTTCGTACCTGGGGGGGGTGTCTATAGTATGCCCGTGAAGGGGCGCATGTTTCCCATGCTTAGAACTGTCCCTGCACAAAGTGTCATTTCGCAAGGAAAAAAAGTATTTTAAAATCACTTTCCATTGACGGCTCCTGTAATACAGAGAACACTCAATGAGTGTTCTCTGTATTAGCTGACAATTCATTCATTGATAAAAAAAAAAAAGTGTGGGGGTTCCCCTAAATTCAATTACCAGGCCCTTCAGGTCTGGTATGGATTATAAGGGGAACCCCACATCAAATTAAAAAAAAAATTGACGTGGGGGTCCTCCTAAATATCCATACCAGACCCTTTATCCGAGCACGCAACCTGGCAGGCCACAGGAAAAGAGGGGGGGACGAGAGAGCGCCCCCCCTCCTGAACCGTTCCAGGCCACATACCCTCAACATTGGGAGGATGCTTTGGTGGTCTGTGACCCCTCAAAGCACCATGTCCCCATGTTGATGAGGACAAGGGCCTCATCCCCACAACCCTGGCCGGTGGTTGCGGGGGTCTGCCGGCGGGGGTTTATCAGAATCTGGAAGCCCCCTTTAACAAGGGGACCCCCAGATCCCACCCCCCTGTTTGAAATGATAAGGGGGTACAAAAGTACCCCTACCATTTCACAAAGAAAGTGTAAAAATGGTTAAATAAAACAAACACCCTTTTGAATAATTCCTTTATTAAAAAAAAAAAAAAAAAAATTACAGTGGTGATAATCCACTCTTGCTATCCAGCGATGGATGATTATCTCTCCGGGGTCCAACAATGGCTGATCTGATCCAGCGATGGGTGATTTTCAGTCCAGTGACGTATGGCTGACCCCGCCCCCTCTCATGTAACGCACCTGCGTGCTCGGATAAAGGATCTGGTATGGATTTTTAGGGGCACTCCCACGTAATTTTTTTTTTTATTTGACACGGGGTTCCCCCTAATATCCATACCAGACCTGAAGGGCCTGGTAATTGAATTTAGGGAAACCCCCACGCTTTTTTTTTTATTTTTTTTTTTTTATCAATGAACGAATTGTCGGCTAATACAGAGAACACTCATTGAGTGTTCTCTGTATTACGGGAGCCGACAATGGAAAGTGATTTTAAAATACTTTTTTTTCCTTGCGAAATGACACTTTGTGCAGGGACAGTTATAAGCACGGGAAACATGCGCCCCTTCACGGGCATACTATAGACACCGCCCAGGTACGAAATTTAAAGGAATAATACACTTTTATTGTTTCACTTTAATCATTATTAAAATCACTGCTCCTGAAAAAACTTCAGTTTTTAAAACTTTTTTTGCATTGATCCATGTCCCCTGGGGGAGGACCAAACACTTTTTAGGACAGTAACTTGCACATTAGCATTTAAAATTAGCACTTTAGATTTCTCCCATAGACTTGTACAGGGTGTTTTCCGGCTTTTCGAATTTCCCACGAACAGCCCAAATTGTTCACTGTTCGCTGAACAGGCGAACAGGCAATGTTCGACTCAAACTCGAAGCTCATCCCTAGTTGTGAATGTCCTTCGTTACATAAGAAGAACTTAAATGCCTTATCTACTCTGTGGGCTGGATGCAGAGAAGGGGTTCAATAGGATTCACTAGCTCTATCTTTTCCAGAGTGCTAATGAAATTTGGGTTCTCAGGCCATATACTATGTGCTTTTTTGGCTCTGTATACTTGTCCCTCAGTCAAAGTTTATACTTCATATATGATGTCATAACCTTTTTATATCACTAATTGTACCTTCCAAGGCTGTCTATTATCTCCTTTAATTTTACATTTTCTTGCGGAACTGTTAGCTGCATATATTTGATCTCATCCAGATATTCCAGGTTTCCAGATAGGCAAAAATAATCATATTATAAATCTCTTTGTAATTTTATCGCTAATAAATGCATAATAATAATAATAATAATAATAATAATAATTAACTAATAATAATGATAGTAAACTTCCCTGGTGGCAGTACCAAATGTTCTACACTTATTTAATGTTGTTTCCTACTACAAGGTCAATGCAACTAAATCTTATACAGTATATTGGACTTGGATCTAGCTAAGCATATTAAACTAAAACTTCAATCTCAATATTCTTTTGTATGGAAGGATTGGTTATTTGATCAGTCAATTTGCTTTTTAGAGAAATTGATATGCCATTTCTAAGAAAAGTACTTAACTCACTAGCTCAGCTTTCCAAACATGAACTCCTCTGGTTAGGCAGACTAGTGTCCTTTAAAATGTTAATGTTAAATGTTAAAATGTAAATTGTGCCCTATCTATTGTATTTTATTTAGATCAATGCCCATACCTGTACCTACTATTTACTGTTGTCCCTTGAAATCTATTTTAAATAACTATCTTTGCAATCTTTGTGATGTAGGAGCGCTGAACCTTATGCGGATGTGTTTTAATGGGATAGGTGGTTTGTGGTCCTAGAGGCTTCTTACCAGAAACTGAAGGGTCTTGCTGGACCCCCACAGGGGTTTGTTGAAGTTTTGGAAGGATGGAAGTGCCACACCAGCTTGTACAGACTTTTTAAAAGATTTTTATTTTGGAACAGCCAATGTGTTTTTTGGGGACTCAACACTCCCCCTTCATCAAGGACTAAAAACAGGATGATGCAGGCACTTGGATTAGAAAGGCCTTTTGAACCTAAGTGCCTGCATCATTCTGTTTGTAATGTATTGTAACTATTCCAAATATGTCACTGTCAATATGGTATCATAATGGTATTGTTTGACTTTACGATTTATATAATTTTAACAGGCTGAAATCCTCCTCAGTATTGCAATGTAAGAATATTTTCTCCAAATCGTCTCCATTTCTTGAGTAGGAGATGGATGTGGGAGCTCCCTTTGCCACTGATTAATGGTAATCAGCACTCCAAAGTACTTATACAGTCACCAGAAATATTATTTTGTGGGAACTTGTGCAAAAGAGAAGCCTTTGCTGGTACTGGATGCCTTATCAGTTATCTAAATGTAATCCTCACACTTCTAATCTATGCTGGAGAAGGTGCACACAATTAGGGACACTATTTCACCAACTTTGGTCTTGTAAACACTAAGTTTTGGTCTGTAATTTTTCACATAATTTCTATGGTAATAGCTTTACTGCTATAGTTATCTCCAGGTCTAGCAAATTTGAACTTTGATTGAAGACATTCTACCATCTCGGAGAACAGTAGTGACCCAGTGACCCATACCATGAAACACTGCAAATCAACAGCTTCCCCTAAAGTATTCAAAGTACTTATCTACTTACATTATATATATGTGACTATGTTTGCTTCTGCTAATGGAACATACTCCCGTATATATTCCTTGTGGAAACTATGGGTGGTCTGGTATGAGATGCAGGGAAGTCCCTGGCCCTGACACGTTTTATTGTTATGTTGAACTTTATGAGGTACAAGAATATTTGAAACACAAATCTCTGTGTATGGCTTTGTGACTTTTGTGAACACTGTTTTGACCCTTTTTATTTTCGCCGTTCATTCTTTTGTATCTGTTTACTACTTTTTGCTTATTTCCTGCCATATAGGCAACTACAATATATGCTAGTTTATTAACTGTATTTGTGTGCCTGGTATCCTCTTAAACTTTAATAAAGAAATATTGAAACTAAAAATAAGTAACAGAATTGATAGGACATAACTGTAAACTGTAGAAAATAAAGTAGGCACACAATTGGAGTTGTAAGCCATAGTGATCAATCATTTGTGTTTAATATTTCTATAAAATAAAAAAAGTAAACAGATTCGTTGCTATGGGCAACATCCCTAGTTTTGTGCTCATATTTTTTTTTTCTTTAATTTTAATGAATGAGCCCAGTACATAGTTGGTGAACATTAGTAGTGATTATCTGATATGTTGCAACTTTTCCCTTCCTCCTGATTCCCTTTATCAAATTTAACAGGATTGGTTTACTACACGAATAGAGAATGCTCATTTAGATAAGTGAATAAAGTAAGCTGTGTTCATTTGAATACCCAATCATAGGACTTTAAAATAAAAAAATGAAAACAAAACAAATTGGATAATAGAAGTGTACATAAGCTAACTTTAATCACTTTGAAAAGGGAACATTCACTACTTTTTTAGTAAATCAAACCTAAAGAATTTTAAAGTGGTGTTATTTATGCTTTATACTTTAGAAAACCACTGCTGTTTGCTATTTTGTTTAGCTTATTCATATTTTATTCATATGCTAATACTACAAATATATGTTAATTCAGACTGGGTCAGGGCTGAACTTAGTACAATCGAATTGAAGAAAAATATAGTTAGTTCACATTACATTCACATCAATATATGGGTTCTAAACATCTAAGTAGAGACAACAATCTGCATCATAAACATTTTAAACCTCTTTCAAAAAGTCCTTGAAACCTGTATGCCCATAGAATCTCTATGACTTTGCACTTACAAAATGATATGAGAAAAAAATATTAGCATTTAGATTGAGATATATTGAAATCCGTTACATGTACAAACTAAGGCATACTTTTCTTCTGAAAGGCTATTGTGTATAAGTAGGGTTTTAAACATTACACAGATATATTTATCACAGCAAAGTGCATATACTTTCAAAAAAAATAAATACAAAGTCTTAAAGTTAGTATTTATCAGAAATGGAAAGAGATTTTTAAATATTGATGGCATTATGACAATACAAATCATATGTTGTTAATAGAACCATAATAATTTATAAATCACATACAGCACAACTACCCAGAAACTGCATTGCCACAGAACACTGTAAAGTACACTTCAGAATGACAACAGTACTTTTAAATCAGTGTATAGTAGACTACTTTTGAATTTATTAGAACATGAACAGTCTTCCTACCTCTTCATCTTCACAGAATTGAGGATGGTCCTCCTAATTCACAGAACATTTTCAGCAATCCTCTGAAGCTCTTATCATTTTTTGTGCTCACCTCCAATAACACAAAAAGACCTAACACAGACAGGTTTGTAAAAACTTCAAGATAGGTATTCTGGAGGGAATGGCCAAAATATTTTATTTAATAGAACATGGAATCTGTGCAAGGAGATTTTGAATCTTTTTATTGTAACTGACAGACATATAAGAACACAACTAATTGTCAAAGGACACAAAATAATTTCAAACATTTCCAAATTTATGGCAATCAGCAAAAGTCAAAATATACAATACATTGTATGAATTACCACACATATTGAGTCAGTTTACATGTTTTATGATACAAATGTACATTCTGCTGATTTTCAAAATGTAAAGGTGGTTCTGCGCTATGGACTAGACCAGGCATGTCCAAAGTCCGGCCCGTGGGCCAATTGCGGCCCGCGGTCCGGTTTTGAACGGCCCGCCTGGTCTTTCTCAATTTATTGTGCTGCGGGATCAGGGCTGTCAGATGAGCCGATCCCCGCACTGTGAGAAGCTCCATGAGCTTCAAAAGTGAAAGTAAAGTGCAGAGGATTGTGCTGTGCTCTCTGCTTCCCCCTACAGTGCAGTACCCGGCTGAATGAGGAAGCTGCAAAGGTACTGTACTACAAGCTAGATTAGTGTTAAAAAGGCCTTTATTCATGTGTGTGTATGTATGTATGTGTATGCATGTGTCTGTATTTGTGTGCACATGTGTCTGTATGTGTGTGTGTGTGCACATGTGTCTGTATGTGTGTGTGCACATGTGTCTGTGTGTGTGTGTGTGTGTGCACATGTGTCTGTGTGTGTGCACGTGTGTCTGTATGTGTGTGTGTGTGTGTGTGTGTGTGTGTGTGCACATGTGTCTGTATGTGTGCACATGTGTCTGTATGTGTGTGTGTGCACATGTGTCTGTATGTGTGTGTGCACATGTGTCTGTATGTGTGTGTGTGTGTGTGTGCACGTTTCTGTATGTGTGTGCGCACATGTTTCTGTATGTGTGTCTGTGTGTGTGCACATGTTTCTGTATGTGTGTCTGTGTGTGTGCACATGTTTCTGTATGTGTGTGTGTGTGTGCACATGTTTCTGTATGTGTGTGTGCACATGTGTCTGTATGTGTGTGTGCACATGTGTCTGTGTGTGTGTGCGTGTGTCTGTATGTATGTGTGTGTGTGTGTGTGTGTGTGTGTGTGCACATGTGTCTGTATGTGTGTGTGTGTGTGTGTGTGTGCACATGTGTCTGTATGTGTGTGTGCACATGTGTCTGTATGTGTGTGTGCACATGTGTGTGTGTGTGTGTGTGTGTGTGTGTGTGTGTGTGTGTGTGTGTATGTGTCTGTATGTGTGTGTGTGTGTGTGTGTGTGTGTGTGTGTGTGTGTGTGCACATGTGTCTGTGTGTGTGTGTGTGCACATGTGTCTGTATGTGTGTGTGCACATGTGTCTGTATGTGTGTGTGTGTGTGTGTGTGTGTGCACATGTGTCTGTATGTATGTCTTTATGTGTGTGTGCACATGTGTCTGTATGTATGTATGTATGTATGTGTGTGCATTCATGTCTGTATGTATGTGTGTGTGCACATGTGTCAGTATGTATGTGTGTGTGTGTGTGTGTGTGTGTGTGTGTGTGTATGTGTGTGTCTGTATATATGTCTGTATGTACGTGTGTGTGCACATGTGTCTGTATGTCTGTATGTGTGTGCATGTGTGTCTGTAGTCTGTATGTATTTCTGTATGTGTCTGTAAGTATGTGTATGTGTTTCTGTATGTGTATGTGTATGCATGTGTCTGTATGTATGTCTGTATGTATGTGTGTGTGTGTGTGTGTGTGTATGTATGTGTGTGTGCACATGTCTGTATGTATGTCTGTATGTGTGTGCATATATGTCTGTATGTATGTGTATGCATGTGTCTGTATGTGTGTGCGGCGTGCATTTGTCTGTATGTGTGCCTGCATTTGTGTGCTTGTGTGTATGTTACTTTTAATCCGGACCCCCCTCCCCCCATTCTTATACCATCAAAACTGCTTTTGTAGGGCTTGTGTGTGATATTAGCCAGGACTCCTGCTCCTCTGAAAAGCAATCCATGCACAGATCTCTTTGCAGAGGCATTTGAATGGCGGTAAAGAGGCATTATGTTGCCTCCTCACCACCTGCTTTAAGCCCGTAAATGCAACATCTGTGTGGCTGAGTACTGTGTGTAGGGCAGCCCATTAATTTCAATGGACTTCCCTACTCACAAAAATGCAGGGAAAGAAGTTCCCAAGCTTTTTTTTTTATTTTTTTTTTATTGCACTGCACCAAAAGCACCCTACATTTTCCAATGTGTGGGGTACCATTAAGAATTAACGGTGCCCCCTAAAGTGCAGAGCATTCGTCTGTGTGTTGGGAACGAGTGCGACAAAGGCAAGAGAATTCTTGTTGGGCCGTGTATTAGTGCTCGGATGGACACACTTAGACCGAATTTTTGGACACCCCTGGACTAGACAATAGTTGTCTATAGCTGCGGCCTCCACTTAACCACTTCAGCCCGAACCAATTGTCAGCCTAAGGACCAGAGGTCTTTTTACAATTTCGCACTGCACTGCTTTAACTGGTAATTGCGCGGTCATGCAATGTTGTACCCAAGCGAAATTTGCGTCCTTTTCTTCCCACAAATAGAGCTTTCTTTTGATGGTATTTGATTGCCTCTGATTTTTTTTTTTTGCAATATAAATGGAAAAAGACCGAAATTTTTGAGAAAAAAAAGATATTTTCTACTTTTTGTTATAAGAAAAATCGAATAAACTCAATTTTAGTCATACATTTAGGGCAAAATTTATTCAGCCACATGTCTTTAGTAAAAAAATGTCAATAAGCGTATATTTATTGGTTTGCGCAAAAGTTATAGGGTCTACAAACTAGAGTACATTTTCTGGAATTTACACAGCTTTTAATTTATGACTGCCTATCTAATTTCTTGAGGTGCTAAAATGGCAGGGCAGTACAAACCCCCCCCCCCCCAAATGACCCCATTTTGGAAAGTAAACACCCCAAGGAAATTGCTAAGGGGCATGTTGAGCCCATTGAATTTTTTTTTTTGTCCCAAGTGATTGAATAATGACACAAAAAAAAAGTTTACAAAAAGTTGTCACTAAATGATATATTGCTCACACATGCCATAGTTATATGTGGAATTGCACCCCAAAATATATTCTGCTGCTTCTCCTGAGTACGGGGATACCACATATGTGGGACTTTTTGGGAGTCTAGCCGCGTACAGCACCCCGAAAACCAATCACTGCCTTCAGGATTTCTAAGGGTGCAAATTTTTGATTTCACTCCTCACTACCTATCACAGTTTCGAAGGCCATAAAATGCCAAAGTAACACAAAACCCCCCCAAATGACCCCATTTTGGAAAGTAGACACCCCAAGGAAATTGCTGAGGGGCATGTTGAGCCCATTGAATATTTTTTTTTCTCTTAAGTGATTGAATAATGACACAAAAAAAAAGTTTACAAAAAGTTGTCACTAAATGATATATTGCTCACACATGCCATAGTTATATGTGGAATTGCACCCCAAAATATATTCTGCTGCTTCTCCTGAGTACGGGGATACCACATATGTGGGACTTTTTGGGAGTCTAGCTGCGTACGGGACCCCGTAAACCAATCACTGCCTTCAGGATTTCTAAGGGTGCAAATTTTTGATTTCACTCCTCACTACCTTTCACAGTTTCAAAGGCCATAAAATGCCAAAATAGCACAAACCCCCCCAAATGACCCCATTTTGGAAAGTAGACACCCCAAGCTATTTACTGATAGGCATGTTGAGTCCATAAAATATTTTATATTTTTCCACAAGTTGCAGGAATATAAAAAAATTTTTTGCACGCATTTTTTTTTTTGCACAAAGTTGTCACTAAATGATATATTGCTCACACATGCTATGGGCATAAGTGAAATTATAGATTGGGGGGGGGGGATTTGTGTGCCTATGTGTACCTACATGTCAGTGTAGTGCACTTACTATCGTGTTCTCCTCGCAGTCCGGTCAAAAAGACCGCCCGAGGAGAATAACATCACTTCCTCCCTGCCTGTGTTTACAATACACAGGTGGGGGAAGCTTCTCATTCGCCAGGAGCGATCGAGAGGGGATGGCCAGAAACCAACGGCCATTCCCTCATCCCGGATCGCTCCTGAAGCGAAACGGACCGCCGCATCCTGCGGGAGGGGGTCCGATCGGACCCCCCACCCGCTGGAAGGCAAGCACGTACATGTACGTGTTTGTGCCTGTCAGTGCCATTGCGCCGACGTACATTGCCATGCGCCGGTCCTTAAGTGGTTAAACAGTTACCAGCGTAGATGTCAGAGTATAATAGATATTGTAAGGTGGGTATGGCGCTGCTTGTGTTAAGTGTATTTGTACCTGCTTCAATATGTGTCTTTAACAATCAAACATGTACAACAAAATATGTGGCCAATCAGGATATTATACTCTGATATACTGTATTTGAAACTTAAATAATATATATGTCATATATAACATCAGTGTACCTTCATATTGCAATCAAATGAGAAAAAAATAAACATGAAAATAGATATAAAAAACTAGTAGTGCAAAGATGCATGAAAGTGACAAGTGCTAACATTCATAAATAAGTTCAGTGAAAAAGTGACATGTGCTTAATATTATTAGTCCTTGATGAAATTCTGCAAGGGATCATTTTAAAGCATATGTAGTTGTGCTTCACAAAATCACAGGATCTCCGGTTTGATTATTAACCACTTGAGGTCTGGGCAATAGCCGAATGACGGTTACAGCACAGACCTCAATTTCCAGGAGGCCGTCATAGGACATCCTTCCCTGTGAACACTCCCTGTGCACGCCCTACAGGGTGTGCGGGAAGCTTGCTGTGATCACCGTGTCATGGAGACTCAGCTGATCACCAATCTTAGTAAGGAGCAGGTCTTGGCCCTTTACCATGTGATTAGCTGTCAGCCAATGACAGCTGATCACATGTTGTAAACAAAAGCTCAGTGATCATATTTTTTTCTCCTCACACTGACAGCACGAGGAGAAAAAAAAGCTGATCACCGGCTTATATTAAAGGGACATCAGTCCCGAAAAGGAAGGAGGCACATCTGCCTCCTCTGTGAGATTTAGTACCCCCTGCCAGTGCCACCTGTCACTGTGCCCATAGTGCCCACAGTGCCACCTATCAATGCCCATGAGTACCACCTATCAATGCCCACAAGTGCCACCTATCAATGCCCCCCCCCAGTGCCAATCAGTGCCACCTATCAGTGCTGCCTATCAGTGTAAGGAATAAGTGCCCATCACTGCCACCCATCAGTGCCCATCACTGCCACCTATCGGTACCCATCACTGCCGCCTCATCAGCATACATCAATGAAGGAGACAAATTACCTGTTTACAAAATTTTATAACAAAATATAAAAATATATAAAAAAAAATGTAAAACAATTTGGTCTTTTTCCTTTTTTTAATAAAAAATAAAAACCGCAGAGGTGATCAAATACCAACAAAAGAAAGCTCTATTTGTGGGAGAAAAATGATAAAAAGGTCATTTGGGTATAGTGTAGCATGACCGTGCAATTCTCATTCAAAGTGTGACAGCGCTGAAAGCTGAAAATTGGTCTGGACAGGATGGGGGTTTAAGTGCCCAGTAAGCAAGTGGTTAAAGATGCATATTGAAGCATGCACAAACACACTAAACACAAGCAGCTCTATTCTGCTGTTTATGTTTTGTATGTATCATTGTATCATTGCATTGTATCACTGCATCGTAGCATTTAGCATCTTCGTTTAAATCAAGGGAAAGGAAAAAAACACACGTCAATAAGAATCATGTAGAATGCAAAGCAACATGTGTGTGAATTCATGTCAAGGCCCTCAATGTGTATTTACATGCACTGATGTCTGTTTTTACATGACATGCAATGCAACGCACAGAGGATGGCAATGACTGTTACACCACACATCATCATGCTAATAGTGTTTGTACTTCCATTGCACTGTTGCCTTGTGTCCCTTGTTCCTAAAACAAGCCTAAGAGACGAAAGGAGGATTGCCAGTCCCCTTTTGAAGATATGTCTGGCTAGTACACTAACCAACCTGTTATTAATGAGTTATGAGTCACTGACCTGGAATAATTATGCAGATCTGTGAAGTCTGAGTAGTCAGTCATCCTTATTTGCATACTTGCTACAGGTAAAGGACACAAAAGGGGAGATTTACGAAAAATGGTACACACAGAATCTGGTGCAGCTGTGCATAGTAACCAATCAGCTTCTACCTTTTAGCTTGTTCAGTTAGTCTTTGACAATGATACCTAGGAGCTGATTGCACTCTAGATTCTGTGTGAACCATTTCTAGTAAATCACCCCAAATGTATTGAAGCATATACCAATCTGCTTGCACAAACACTTTTGGATTTACTTTAAATTATGATGACCTAAATGATTAGTAGTAACTTGAATGTATTGTTTAGGTAGCCACTTGCTTTATATAGATGTTAATAAATCTGAAGGAACTTGTACAATCACAGTATACTGTGTGTGACCAGTTTTACACAGGTGTTCTATTGTGACACACTTCTTGAATATGTTAAGCCTTTTGGTCTCATGAGACTAAGTTTAGACGTATAGTTAAGGGGTGGCAAAAATTTGCGAACCATGTTTTCGACACCCATGGACCACCCCCCCTTAGGATGCAGACTTGGGTGTTTAAATGTTGTGGTCATGATGCTTTACTTCATTTACACAACATGTAGCAATTAGGGGGATTGCTGCTTACCAATTGCTACACATTCAAGCAAATGGTGAAGTACCTGTCAGAAACCATGAAATGAGGCTGAGACAGAAGTACAGTTAAATTACACTTGTTTAATAATAAAAGTAAAAAGAACAAACGTAGTCAAAATATAGCCAACGTTCAGTAACCGGAACGGATAGTCAGCCAAGCCAGAAGTCAGGCATTGATGTAGTGGAACAGCAAGCAGGATCTGGAGCCAGAAGGTATGTCAGCAAAGCAAGTCTTGAACAGGATCGCAGGAGATAGTTTCTGTGATGTTGACCAAGGTAAAGGCAGAGTTCATTTTGGGCTGGATGGCTTAAGTAGGCAGGACTGACTAGCAGGATATCATCAATAGCTGAGATACTGTGGAGAGATAGGAGCTGGCAATCAGCCAACAGGTGAGTGGCCATCTCTGAGAAGGAAGGGCTGAGCCCAGCCCTGACAGTACACCCTCCTCAATGACCCCTCCCCCTCAGAGGACACCAGGCTTGAGGGGAAAAGGTCCATGGAAATCAGAGAGGAGGACAGGGGCATACGCTTTTGGTTCCTCTGGACTGTACCCCTTCCAATGCACCAGGCACTGCATGCTCCCACGGAACCTACGGGACTGAAAAATGGACTGTACTTCATACTTCTCATGGTTCTCAACCTGTACAGGGTGAGGACATGGCACCGAGGTTTTAAAGCTGTTGCAGACCAAAGGTTTTATTAAGGAGACATGAAATACATTTGAAATAAGCATATTAGAAGGAAGGTCTGAGTAAGCCACTGGGTTAATCCTGCAAAGAATACAGAAAAGCCTAATAAACCAAAGTGCAAACTTCAGTGAGGGAACACGAAGTCAGAGGTTGCGAGATGACAGCCAGACCTTGTCCCCAACCTGGTAGAAAGTCACAGGCAGGCGTCTGTGGTCAGCATGGAATCTGTACCTATCATTAGCATGTCGCAAAGCCTCCTGGATTTGTGCCCAAGTGGAACGAACACCATAGAGATGCTCCTCTAATGCAAAAATACTTTGCGGAACAAACGAGTCAGGCAACATGGAAGGTGGGAAACCATAATTCGCCATAAACGGGGACAATCAGGAAGCAGAATTCAAGGCACTGTTGTGAGCAAACTCTGCCCACAGTAATAGGTCTGAGCAATTGTTATGATGGTCAGAAATATAGCAACTTAGGAATTGCTCCAAGGACTGATTGGCTGATTCTGAAATTCCCACATTAGACTGCGGGTGATACGCAGAGGAGAAAGCAAGCTGAATTCCCAACTGTACCCAAAAGGCTTGCCAGAAATGGGACACAAACTGACTACTGTCCTAGAAAATCACCTTAGGTAGCCCATGTAAGTGAAAAAATAGAAGCCAGTTCCTTAGAAGTGGGTAACTTCTTAAGTGGATTACAATGACACATCTTTGAGAAACGGTCAACCACCATAAGGATAACTCTGTTGCCCCGGGAGTTGCGTAACTCCACAATGAAATCCATAGACAGGTGGGTCCAGGGCCTCTCTCAATTGGGTATGGGTTGTAGGAGACGCACTGGAAGGTGTAGTGGAGTCTAATAGCGTGTGCATACGATCGGACATTCCGACAACAAAATCCTGGAATTTATTTCCGACAGATGTTGGCTCAAGCTTGTCTTGCATACACAAGCTCAAATGTTGTTGGAAATTCTGATTGTCAAGAACGTGCTAAGGTACAACACGTATGATGAAAAAAAAACTTTTAGGAGGGAAATTTAAGGAAAAAAAAAACTTACATTTAAATGCCCATCAATGCAGCCTTATCAGTGTCCATCTGAAGCCTTGTCAGTGTCATTTGCAGCCTTGTCATGCAGCCTGTCCATCATTGCAGCCTTGTCAGGCAGCCTGTCCATCATTGCAGCCTTGTCATGCAGCTTGTCCATCATTGCAGCCTTGTCATTGCAGCCTTGTCATGCAGCCTGTCTGTCATTGCAGCCTCATCATGCAGCCTTTCCGTCATGCAGCCTGTCCGTCATTTCAGCCTTGTCATGCAGCCTGTCCGTCATGCCAGCCTGTCCTCGTGCATCGTTATCCCATCAGTGATGTCGGCTTTTATTTTTAAAAATGGTGCTGCTGAGATGTCCTGTGTATCTCGGCGGCGCCCGGTAGTTCTCGTGGCTTTTGGCCGGCTTCGGCCATACTTGGTGGCTCTTGGCTGCCTTCGGCCATACTCGGCGGCTTTCGGCCGCTCTCTGTCCTTCTCGGCGGTTTTCAGCTGCCGAAAAGGGCCAAAGGCGGCCAAAAGCCGTGAGAAGAGCCGAAGGTGGCTGAAAGCTGCCCAGAGCCCAAAAATTGATCAGAAATCACGGAGGATCGGCGTATAACATGCACCCGTGATTTTCCCCTGATTTTAAGGGGGAAAAAGTGCAAGTTATACGCCGATAAATACGGTAATTGCAGAATTTAAAAATGTGCTTCAATTTGGCAGTGTGTATTCATATTTTTGGATTATGACACTTCTTACCTGTCCAGTGGGCTGCCAGTAGTGTAAGTAAAGGAGGGGCTGGCCAAAGTAACACACAGTATTTATGCATTCAGCTCTCAATGAAGTGGAGAGGGTTGCCTGTCCAAAATATATACCCCCTTAAATTTTTTACAATGGGCCATCAGAGGGGGTGAGGAATCTGATAAGTGGACCTTAGATCTTTATCTTTAAATACTCCTTCAAATACATGTTAGAATTATGTTGGCCAAAAATCTTTGTGTCTAATCTTGCAATGTTATGTGCAAAAGTCCTAATTTTTTTTCTTGTTTCACTCCACAGTTTCCTTCAACACCACATGAATGGCAGACTGTGGCTTCGAAATTTACCCAGCGGTGGGACTTTCCCAACTGCGGAGGGGCAATAGATTGGAAACACATCCACATAGTCCCACCCCCCAACTCGGGAGTCATACTATTACAACTACAGGGTTTAATAGTATTGTGATGTTTGTGGTGGTGTCGGAGACATATGATTTTCTCTATATGGACGTGGTGAAAAATGTCCAGATGTCAGATGGTGGAGTCATTGCCCAGACCGAGTTCTATGGATGGCTCCAGAGTGGTGGCTTGGGATTGCGACCTTTGGAAGACTGGTTGGTCTACTGTTCATCTTTGTTGCTGAAGAAGCACTTGGGCTGGGTGATCACCTGATGCGGCCATTCCAGATGAGGACCCTCACCCCAGACAAGAGGGTTTTTAACTACCAGCTGGCCAGAGCCAAAATAGTGGTGGAGAATTCTTTTGGGATAATGGCCAGTCGGTTCCGCCTATTCCTTACACCAATCAACATGGCGGAATATAAACTTAACCATATAATCCTTGCATGCTGCATTCTCCAAAACTTTTTAAGCAGAAATTCTATGAACTATGTGGCCTCAGTTGAGCCTGAGGCCAGATTTCAAGACCAAACCCTGACTGCACTTGAAGCTGGACGTCCTGGCTTTTCCTCCAAAGTGCCCGCAAAGGTCCGTCTAAAATATATGGAATACTTTGCGGGTAGGGGGGGCATATGCCAGAAAATGTTTAAGAAACCTTTTTTTTAACTAAATTTGTATTTTAAAATGAAATAATAGTTCCTTTGATTTACTGCTTGTGTTTCTTTTAGCTGTCTCCTAGGTTATCCAATGGGCTTTTTTTGCCCATTTTCTTAAATTTCTTTGATACATGAGGTGACAATTTCTTCTTCAGCTAACTATTATGTTGTGGTTCTGCTACACACACACACTGTTTTTGTTGTTAATGTATGTAATGCATTACTGATAAAATTATTCATAATTTTCAGCACCGTGAATTTATTTTTTGGAGTGATGAAAATGGCCTGATTGATGCGAATTATAAAGCAGTGTGGGTACTATTTACCAAAGGCAAATCCACTTTGCAATACAAGTGTAAAAGTGCCCTTGAAAGTGCATTGAAACTGCACTGAAGAAATTCACTGAGCAACAATGGTTACAGGCCTTTAGTAACAATGCCAGGTTCTCCAGATGTTCAAACTATGAGGAACTGGCTGCGAAAATTACAGCGAGATGGCATTTTACTCCTTATATTATTGCTAAATTTTCAGATGAGAAATCCAGCGAATGTTGGAGGGGTTGTGGCCAGGTGGGGACGCTGCTACATATGTGGTGGCAGTGTCCGCGCCTGCGGAATTTCTGGGCTGAAGTATTTCATTTAATTGCTAAAATCATAGGCATTCAGACCAGGCCCTCCCCTGAAAAAGCATTACTAAGTATTGGTATCTCCGAGTACCCGGTATCTATGAGATCTATAGCAATGCATATTATTTTCGCAGCCAGAACACTGATTGTATGTAATTGGAAATCAAAAGACATCCCGAATATCTCGGAAGTGATTATGAAGGTGAATGTTATCTCAGAATTTGAGAAAATCATAGCATTTAGGGACGGTTCTAGAAAGAAATATCTGATAAACTGGTCTGCTTGGCTCGCGACGGCGAGAAAAGTAAATGGGTGAAACATAGGTCCATGTGGGGACACCCATATCTCACCCCTGTTCTCTCGAGTTCAACTACTCAAACCTTGCTCCCTGAAACACCCTATCCCCCTTTCTTTTTCCTACTCTTTCTCTTGCTCTTTCCTCTATCTTATTTTATTAAGCTTTTAAACTACCCTCTAATGCTTAAGGTCGATACGATTTATGTAAGGTCAGCCTAAGTTGCGATATAATTTTTGCGACACATGTCTATGCTTGCTGATATGTTTACAAAGCTGTAGACTTTTACTTTGATATATAGTTTGTACTGTACTAGCTCGATACATTATTCACAATACCTGATTTGTATGTTGTAACACAATCAATAATGCATGCCAATCAGTGATGCCCATTGTGGGCACTGATTGGCATCCATTATGGGCACTGATTGGCATCCATTGTGGCACTGACTGGAATCCCTGGTGGTCTAGGGTGGAATACCTTGTCCTTGGCATCCCTGGTGGTCTGGTGGCGTCCCTGGTGGTCCAGTGTGGGCATCCTTGGGGTGCTGTGCTGATAATTGATCAGCACAGACCCCCCCTGTCAGAGGAGCAGCCGATCGGCTCTCCTCTACTCGCGTCTGACAGACGCGAGTGAGGAAAAGCCGATCACCGGCTTTTCCTATTTACACTGTGATCAGCCGTGATTGGACACGGCTGATCACGTGGTAAAGAGTCTCCGTCGGAGACTCTTTACCGAGATCGTAGTTGCCGGGTGTCAGACTGACACCCCGCAACAACGATCGCCGCGATGCGCGCCCCCGGGGGCGCGCAGCGGCTCATAATCTTGATCACGTCATATGACGTCCGGTCAGGATTATGCAACCACTTTGCCGCCGTCTATTTGCTAAAGGGCGGGGGCGGCAAGTGGTTAAGAAAAAAACTATTGAGCATTGAAAAGAAGAAGCCATACATTGTTGAGTAGAACATGTTTTACTATGTGCACATTCACATGTGCATTTAGAAAAGGCTTTTTTAACAAACCTACATTTTTTTTTAATCAACTTTTTTTTTTTTACAGTAGAAATATCCTTTTTTGTGGTAAACAAGCATGTTTTTTAAACCATAAAACAATACACAACTCAGGAACTTACAAAGTTCAACTCTGATAAATTGAAGGCAATATCGGACATTAGTATGTCCAAACTGTTGATCTTGCCTTCATCAGATGAAGTGATGTCACCCCTGTGAAAGACAAATTTTGAAGATGCACACAAATTGAGAGTTAAAATGTGGATTTCCCTCCTGATCCCATGCCTAATGTCAACATATGCTAACTCCCATCATGGGGGATCAATGGACGTGTTTCCAGGGTGCAACCCCTTCCTCTCATCTACTTTAGTTGTGAAGAAGGGGTTGTATCCACAAAATGCGTACATTTATATACTGTGATGGCAGATAGCACATGTTGACACACTGTGTGCATATTCAAAATTTGGCTTTCAAAATTTTGGAGAAAAGTTAGAAAAATAGAAACAATTCGCTAAATGTTGGTGTGTTTTCGATTCTGCCTAATACATCAATGATGTTTTTGAGTCTTTTTTCAACATTATTTGATCTCTTCCTTGATCTTCTGTAAATTCCGATTGCACACCATGATCTCCCTGATGAGGATCTGTGCACATGCACTTGTGAAATAAGTTTCTTCTTCCACAACATCCACATAACCTAAAATAAAAAAACACACCATGTATTATAAATACGCAGGCATACATCATACTTGAAGCTGTGGTCTCAGACACTCACCTGTTGTGGTCACCATTTTGCCCAGTTCATAAACCTCTCCATCCACCACATCCTCTGGTTGTTGTTTTGGAATTTCCCCTTCTTTATGAGGTGATCTCAGACGTTCCAAGTCTTTCCTACCCTATGTGAAAAAAATGAAGGTATACTTAACACTAGGGATGAGCCGAACACCCTCCAGTTCGGTTCACACCAGAACCTGCGAACGGACCGAAAATGTGTGCGAACTTTAGAACCTTGTTAAAGTTTATGGTACTCAAATGTCTGAAATCAAAAGTGCTAATTTTAAAGGCTAATATGCAAGTTATTGTCCTAAAAAGGGTTTGGGGACCCGGCTCGTGCCCCAGGGGACATGTATCAATGCAAAAAAAGTTTCAAAAACTGATGTTTTTTCGGGAGCACTGATTTTAATGACGCTTAAAGTGAAAAAAAGTGAAATATTTCTTCAGATAACGTGCCAGGGGGTGTCTATAGTATGCCTGTGAAGTGGCACGTGTTTCCCCTGTTTAGAACAGTCCCTGTAAAAAAATGACATTTCTAACGGAAAAAAGGTCATTTAAAACTGCTTGCGGTTTTAATGTAATGTCTGGTCCCAGCAATATGGATGAAAATCATTGAGAAAAATGGCATGGGTACCCCCCTGCCCATTATCAGCCCCTTTGGGTCTTGTACGGATATTAAGGGGAACCCCATACCCAAATTAAAAAAGGGAAAGGTGTGGGGCCCCCAGGCCCTATATACTCAGAACAGCAGTATACAGACGGTAAAAACAAGACAGAGGCTGTAGGTTTTTTGTAGAGTCTGTTTGTAATTTTGAACTGGTACATTTTTAAAATGTAGCTCCAGTCAAAAAAAACTATTTTTAAGCTTTTTGAAAAACATAAGGAAGGCTTATCACCCCTGTAACATTTTTTTTTTTTTGCTGTATGTACACCTCTTCAGAAGATTTCACCTCACTTTCTGTCCCAATGACAAATGTTTTTTTTAAATTTGGGGTTTTTAGTAAAACAAGGATTGGGATAAAGCATCAGTGGAGAGTAGACACATTTTTCCCATATCAACTTTTACAGGAGAGAATTTCCTTTCCTAGGGGTAGATTTCATTTCACTTCCCGTTGTCTCCTTCCGTTTGAAAGTAGGAGACATTTGTAAGTTGGATGTTTGAAAGTAGGGGCCTGCCCTATATGCTCTGCAGAAATTTGGGCCTAAGGTGTTGGTGTTGCCACAACACTGTAAGCCTTCAAAGGGACTCTTGGTGGGTGCTAGAACACCCTGCTGTGAACTATTATATCAAGAATTGTAATTGCATGCCATTGTTGAACAGTGATAGAAAAATTGGGCATTTGGTGGTGGTGGTGTTGCTGGCTGTAAGTCCTCACAGTTATTCTGGGTGGGTGCTGGAATGAACCCTGCTGTGAAATATTATATCAAGAATTGTAATTACATGCACCTGTTGAACAGGGGCATACAAATTGGGCCTTAGGCACTGGTGCCACAACACTGCAACACCTCACAGAAACTCTAGTTGGAGAGCAGGAATAAGCCCTACTGCAAAGTATTGGATCAAAAATTGTAATTACACACCCCAGTTAAACAAGGGCGGAAAAATTGGACCTTAGGCACTGGTGCTGGTGCTACGAAACTGAAATACCTCACAGATACTCTAGTTGGAGTGCAGGAATGAGCCCTGCTGCAAAGTGTTGTATCGAAAATTGTAATTACAGGCCCCTGTTAAACAGGGCTTGAAAAATTGGGCCTTAGGCACTGGTGCTGGTGCCATGACACTGCAACCCCTCACATATACTCTAGTTGGAGTGCAGGAATGAGCCCTGCTGTAATTTATGGCATCACAATTTTTAATTACAGACCAATTTTGAACAGGGGCGGAAAAATTGGGCCTTAGGCACTGGTGCTGGTGCTACGACACTGCAACCCCTCACAGATACTCTAGTTGGAGTGCAGGAATGAGCCCTGCTGCAAAGTGCTGCATCAAAAATTTTAATTGTTAAACAGGGGCTGAAAAATTGGGCCTTAGCCACTGGTGGCAGTGCCTAGAGCCAAAAATGTTCTTCCGAGCTATCAGCATCATCATTGAGGAGAAAGAGGATAGTCACTCAGCATAACAGGATAGTCACTCACAGTCAGCATAGGCAGTCTTGACGAGATCTGACATTTCAAAAAAAATAATTCAGTTACATCAACTTCAGGTGCTTGGTAGCTGGTGATCCAAGATTGATTCATTTTTATGAAGGTCAATCAACCGAGTTGGTCGACAGGTGCACCCAGTGATGGGTTACAAACCCTTCAGCAGCACTGAATGTGCATTCCGCAAGAACGCTGGATGCAGGACTGGCCAGTAGCTCAATTTCATACTGTGCATTCATTCTCAAGACCTAGTAACCCAGAGGATTTTCAGTGGGAAAGATTTCCAAGTCTGCTCTTGCCCCAGGTATTCCTGCACCATGTAAATCAGATGCTGGCGGTGGTTGCTGGAACCGATCATACTTTGGGGTTGCGGACTAAAAAATTGTCTGAACGCATCAGTCAGACGGCCACCTTCTCCACCGCTCCTTCTATGACTGACCAAAGCCTCAACAACATGTTATCCAGGACCATGAATTGTAACCTCCCAGTCTCTGGATACACTTTGCACAGACCTTTCTGCAAGGGCTCCCAAATATGTTTCATTCTCTGCTCCCTCTGCGATGGCAAGATAAGGTCCACAACCTTACCCTTGTAACGTGGATCAAGGAGAGTTGCCAGCCAGTAATGATCCTTCTTCTTGATCCAATGAACACAAGGATCCTTCCGTAGGCTTTGCAGGATCAGGGAGGGCATGCAGCATAGGTTAGCTGAGGCATTTGGTCCGGAGTCCTCTGGGTCACTAATGATGACATGATCCGCAGCCACCTCCTCCCAGCCATGTACAAGTCCAGGGGTTTCTTGGGACTGTAAATGATCCCTAAAAGACTGCTGCTGATTCTGAGTGCCAGGCTCCAACCCTATGCTGACACAATCCTTCTTCTCTTCCTCTTCCAGTGTGATCAGTGGGCCAGGAACTCTGTCTAGATAAAGGGGGCCTTGAGAGGCAAGGAAGTCCTCCTCTTCCTGCCTCTGTTCTGTCTCAAGTGCCCTGTCCATTATGGTGGATACGAGGGACAGTGTCACTGATGCATGCACTGTCACTGCTCACCATCCTTGTGGCCTCCTCAAACTGGTGCTGGTGCTACGACACTGCAACCCCTCACAGATACTCTAGTTGGAGTGCAGGAATGAGCCCTGCTGCAAAGTGCTGCATCAAAAATTGTCACAGACCCCCAAAGCATCCTCCCAATGTTGAGGGCATGTGGCCTGGTACGGTTCAGGAGGGAGGGGGGCCGCTCTCTCGTCCCCCCCTCTTTTCCTGCGGCCTGCCAGGTTGACTGCTCGGAGGGTCTGGTATGGATATTTAGGGGGAACCCCACGTCAATTTTTTTTTTTTAATTTGACGCAGGGTTCCCCTTAATATCCATACCAGACCTGAAGGGCCTGGTAATTGAATTTGGGGGACCCCCACGCTTTTTTTTATTTATTTATTATTATTTTTTTATCAATGACTTTCAATGAGTGTTCTCTGTATTACAGGAGCCGACAATTCATAATAGCTGCGAGTGATTTTAAAGGACTTTTTTTCCTGCATAAATTACACTTTGTGCAGGGACAGTTCTAAGCACCAGAAACATGCGCCCCTTCACAGGCATACTATAGACACCTCATGGCTATGAAATTTAAAGGAATATTACACTTTTATTGTTTAACTTTAATCATTATTAAAATCACTGCTCCCGAAAAAACAGCCGTTTTTAAAACTTTGTTTTGCATTGATACATGTCCCCTGGGGCAGGACCCAGGTCCCCAAACACTTTTTAGGACAGTAACTTGCTTATTAGCCTTTAAAATTAGCACTTTAGATTTTGAACGTTGGAGTCCCATAGACTTTAATAGGGTTCTAAAGTTCACACGAAGTATGCTATATACTAGCTCAGTCGAATCTTCTTTATACATTTGACAGACACCATAAGCCTTCAAAGACAGATTCGATCGTAATTCATGTGGATTTTCGGACAAATGCAATTTTTGAACGAAAAACTAAATAAATAAAAACTAATTTCGGGAGTAACTAAATAAATAAATTTTTCGGACGAAAACGAAATTCCGAAATGAAATATTTTACTCTGCACATGTCTACTATATTAGGACAAGATTATGGGAGTTTAGCCTGCCATTAGGGTTTGTCTTGTGTTGTGTCTTGCAGACAAAATTGATATATTGAATGATCAGCACTTCCCCATATTCATTGATATGTACAGAGAGCCACCCATTTTATAACAATAAAAGAAAGAGGCAGGCAGCGCTGGATCAATTGTTGGAATTTGTGAAGCCACAGATCCCCACAACAACTATCAACTAATTGAAGGCCACAATTGGTGTTGTAGTAATTTGACACACAAAACAACAAAAAAATATTATGGAGATCAGTAGAAAAAAAAATATCTTAAAAAAAAAATATCTTAAAAAAAAAACAGGAGATCTTGATAAAAAAAAAGAAAAGAAAAGTAGATCACTATAAAAAAAAAGAGATCTTCATAAAAGAAAAAAAATCTCACTATAAAAATAAATTCAAAACATTATTATGGAGATCTACATTACAAACGCTAGTTTTACCAGACCGAGCGCTTCCGTCTCATTCTTGATTCAGCACATGTGTGGAATTTTGTGCATTGGAATTGTCTACACACGTTCGAAATTACCGACAAATTTTTGTTGGCGGAAATTCCAACAAAAAATGTCTGATGGAACCTACACACAGTCGGAATTTCTGACAACAAGCTCCCATCGAACATTTGTTGTCGGAATGTACGATCATTTGTACGCGGCATTACTCTGCGCACACATGGAACAGGCAGCTATTAAGGCAGTTACATCAGCATGTAGACTAGGCCACTAGAATTGTTAGGAAAATGGCCTAAAAGAGTTGATTCTTTCCAGGATGACCATCAGCCTTGGGAGAATGGTAAGTCTGGAGCATGGCAGTATGGAGACTCTCTGGGTCAAAGCAGTGGTCACAAAGTTTCTCAGGAGGAGCATGGGCCTGAGCAGCAAGAATTTTGTCACCCAAAGGAGAAGTGAGACTGGTGTGAACAGTAACCTGAATACAATAAGGAGGAATTACAAGAACTGACTACAACTTGGAAGTGGAGGAAAATTGTCTTGACAAGGCATCAGCCCTTACATTCTTACTCCCAGGTAAGAATGAGACAATGTAACTGAAACTTGACAAGAAAAGAGCCCATCGCACCCTTCTGGGAGACAGGTATTTAGCCTCACACAAGAATGTGAGATTCTTATGGACAGTAAAAATGAGAACCGACATGGTGGTACCTTCGAGGAGATGTCTTCATTCTTTCAGGGCTAAAATGATCGTCAACAGCTCTCTGTCACCAGTCTCGTAATTGCACTACGCAGGTGACAATTTCTTGGAAAATTATCCACAAGGATGCATAGTGCTCTCAGAGGTAGGACGTTAAGACATGTTAACCTTTAAAATCTATATTTCTGATTTTATATCAGAAGATATGATATGGGTTGAAAAGAGAATTCTTATTGACAAAGGAAAGAAAGGTTTAACATAACACCATTTATTAGAGTAAGTTACAGGTCTATCTAATACACAGAAAATATCTATAGTCTAAGTGAGGGAGTAAAATATTAGGTTAAAATACAACAAGAGTACAATACATTCATTACAATACAAAACAGGACATATGACAAGCAGGTATACCTTGTAAGTGCTGGGAGATGATCTGATAATTTACCTAATCTCTGGTCAGTCTCATCTGCGATTTCTCCCAGCACTTACAAGGTATACCTGCTTGTCATATGTCCTGTTTTGTATTGTAATGAATGTATTGTACTCTTGTTGTATTTTAACCTAATATTTTACTCCCTCACTTAGACTATAGATATTTTCTGTGTATTAGATAGACCTGTAACTTACTCTAATAAATGGTGTTATGTTAAACCTTTCTTTCCTTTGTCAATAAGAATTCTCTTTTCAACCCATATCATATCTTCTGATATAAAATCAGAAATATCGATTTTAAAGGTTAACAGTGGCGACCACGAAGTTGAGTACAGGACTGAAAGTATTTAATATAATACCACAATTTGTTTATTAGAGATTAAGCTTATTAAGGGAATTTAAGCTGAGTCCGCTTATTCAATCTATCTAGATAAAAAGGTTATTAAGGGGAATTTAAGCTGAGTCAGCTTATCCAATCTATATAGGGAAAAATATAGGTAAATGTTTTTTTTTATTATTATATGTTTTTCTTTTTTATTATTAAGTGGGTATTAGATTAACTCTAAGGAGAGAATATACACCACAAGTTATTATTATTGTTTTTTTTATGTTTTGGATTTTTTTTATTAATTATTTTTTTTTATTATTATTAATTTTTTATTTTTTATTTTTTTTTCATTAATATCCCAAAATTATAATTGAAAAAGTTCTTTGGATGTACCTTTATATACCGGTCGATGTAAGGGGGAGGAAGTAACTTTGCGGGAAAAGTGTTATTAATTTTTTTTATTATTGCATTCTTTGGTGCTCACCAAGCTTCATTGCTGTCTCTAACAATTGCTTGAGAGTCCTGCATGGTGAGTACATTTATTTTATTGAAAAGACGCCAATTGAGTGTGGTCTTGGTTTTGTTGAAAAGGTTCAACAAATGTTTGTTTTAATTTAAATGGTCTATCCACTAAATGCATAACATAGCTTTAAGAAAGTAGTTTGTTTGTTTTTACGGTGGAATTTTACAAGCAGTAATATTCTCATTGTTGTCAGTTAAAGTACAGAGCTGTGGAAGTCTTGTTGCTGAATACTGAAGCTAATCTTTGAGAAAGATTATTAGTAGTGTATTAGTGTGAAATAAGGTGCACTGAGCATAGTATAATAGACCTTCCAAAAGTTTTTGTTGTTGTTTTTTTTGTATTACTGAATTGAGTTACAAATACTAGTGTAAACACGGCTGCGTTTACCTTACTATTGTCAGCATATAGATCCTTGGGGGCTTACAGTACACATTCTCAAAGCTCTTGGTTCTATTGTCCCCTGGGTCAATTGTTGTATTGAAGGCTCAATGTTATGGTGAGTATAATTAGTGTTCCCCCACTAATATAAAAGAGGGTTTTATTGTGAGCTGAAATATTGTTTTATTTTTACTGTATTTTCTGCATTTTTATTTGAGTCTGTTTATGTTTTTTTTTTAAGGTGTTTTCCTTCCCTCCTTCTATACGGTAATCTCAAAGTGGCTGTATAGTACAGGGGAACAGTTAACATAATTTAGCTTACAAATTTTGCATTGTATAGATTGGTAATGGCTGCCATGTCCTGTCTAGAAAGTTTTGTAGCAACGTATACTCGTAAACAGAAGAACAATGAATTTGCCTGTGATGCCAAGTTAAAAGCATCTCCTTGGACTTATGTCCAGGAGTTATTTGAGGAACAAGCTAAGACAACCAAAAAAAAAAAATAAGCTTAAAAGTCTAGCCTTAGCAGGCATGTATGCAGCTTGCATGGCTATGAATACTAAAATGCAGAAATTAGAAGATATAGTCTATAATAAAAATATTACAATTTCTGAGAAGGAAAAAGAGAATACAGCTTTACAGAACCAGGTACAAACATTAACTACCCTTAATCAATTAGTTAATGCCTCACAGGAGGAAAATGTTAAAAGTGTAAATTTGGCCCAGAAAGAAGTGGTACAATATAAAAGCATGCTAACTAAAGTTGAGACTGAGCTGGACCACATAACTACTGCATACAAAGTAGTCCAAAATCAGTTACATGAAGCTAAGAAAGGAACATTTATAGATCACACACACTGCACGCAAACCGAGTCACAGTTGCTACAAACAATTTCTATCCTTAAAGGACAGGCGGCTGTGGCCAACAGATGCGAACAAGGTAATGCACCTACTTGTGCCTATGAAATTGGGGACACAGAGGAATATGAAGATTATTGGGGAGAGGAAGATATGGGTTCCGATTCCACATTTCCTGTGGCGATGGGAGAAATCGCAGAGCCACAGGAAAATCGAGAATTCACCATTGTCATAGACCCACCAGACAATGGGGACCAGCTATCTACAAATGAGGAGCATGACAAGTTCCCCATCATGGGTAGGACCCAGATTTCCTCCTCTACTGAAGGAAATCAAACATTTTTGGGCTTTGATAGTGAAGGAAATGAGGTGATTTCCAATGTATATCCAATTCAACCTGTAAAAACCCTTATGAGTGTAGCGGATTTCATTGGCAAAATTAAAACGAATGAACACATTACTTCACATGCAACCAATGTACAACAGAGGAGTGAGCTCTTAGGTGTGCGAAATCCTAGTGACCAAGTTAAGGTGTTACAATTAACCCTTGACGCCCACACCTGGAATGCACTCCCAGATCAAATTAAGGAAGGCAAAGGGAGCTACAAAGTAACCGTGGCCGAATTGCAAAAAGTCATAAACCCCTCAGCTATAGGTTTGATGGTGGCCTATCAAATCAAACAAAGTAATGAGGAAAACCCTTTAGTTTATGCCAATAGATTGTGGGCAGCATATAACACTAACAATGGTAAAACCACTAGAGAGGACATGGAATATAAGAACCTACTGATACACAATGCCCATCCCGCTATTCGAATAAAATGTGAGCATTTGATAGATCCTAGAAAACATAGCTATGAGGAGGTGATTGGATTAATACATAGATCATTCCATGCCATCCAAGCATATAAACAGCACAGGCTTAAGGAAAGAGAAGAGAAACAGCTGTTTAGGAAGGTGGCTGCAGTACAATGCAGGACTACCACCGTAGAAGGCCCCCATGCCCCAGGAGAAGCCAATCCTCCATACAACCCTAACTGGGACAAAAGTTTACAAGGGAGGGGGAGAGGATATAGGGGGAAATCAGGTTATAGAGGCAGAGGCAGAGGAAGAGAAAACTCTCATAGCCATCCATCACAGGGCAAGCATGTCAGTGACACAGAAAGAGCTCCTACTTATGCAGAGTTGCGACAACAATTACAGGCCTTTCAAGTAGGCCCTGGAAAGGAAGTACAGGTAGCTTCCCAGACAGAGGCTAACCGTCATCAATGGTGACAACTACAAGGCCCCAAAATCTTAGCACCTATTTCTCTGGATAGGTGTGGGCGCCCTGTAGTGTCAGCGTTGATTAGGGGCCGTCAATGTACCATGTTAATCGACACAGGGGCGGCGATATCAATTATGCATGACAAAGATCCCTTAAACTCAACACTATCTCCAGGAAAGCCACTGAATCTCCAGAGCTTTGCTGGACATAATGTTGAGTCTGCCTTGTCCAAGCCCCTAACAATCCAAATTGGTGAGTTAACCCTAAAACAGCCATTAGCATTAATGTGTTTGCCAAATGAAACCAGCCTGCTGGGTTCAGACTTCTTAATTCCCAATGGATGTATGTTGGATCTGACCAACCTGTTACTACTGCAAGGGGTTCCAACTGATCAGAATAGCACCATTGTGATACCTGATTCTCACACAATTGCAGCCATCAAACGCAATGATTTAAAATATGACATACTGGAGATCATTACAGATCACCCAGAACATCAGCTGCTGCAGCCTGTGAAAGAAAGACATCAGGGATCCTTTGCAAAACACAAACATGACTGTGGAAAGGTAAATACGGTAATACACATCAGTGGGCCAGACCCAGTTCCGCAGAAACGATACCCCTTTCCAAAGGAAGCTATCAGCTACATACAGGAAACCATAGAGTCACTGCTTGACCAAAAGGTCATCAGACCATGTGTATCAACAACAAATGCGCCAATATGGCCGATTCGCAAAAGTACTGACAATTCGTGGAGATTAACAATCGATTACCGCAAATTGAACAGTATTACAAACAATTGCGCCCCCACCGTTGCATCTGTCCCGGATGTTTTGAGCATGTTAAATCCCAAACACAAATATTTCACAGTGCTGGACATATCAAACGGTTTTTGGTCATTACCGTTGTCAGAAGAATGTCAATACAAATTTGCATTTACATTTCTGGGAAAACAGTATACTTTAAATTCTGTCTCTCAAGGATTTCATAACTCTCCTACGTTATTTCATGCAACCATGAGAGATATTTTAATTGATTTTTCTTCTCCAAAGAATCTTTTCCAGTACGTGGACGATTTGTTGCTAGCCACATGCGACAAAGAAGAGCATTTGCGGCTATTGGAGGAACTTCTGCAGATCCTAGGAAAGGCGGGACTGAAGTGTAATCCCATTAAGGCACAATTGTTGAAGGAATCTGTGTCTTTTCTTGGGATTACAGTGACAGCAAACGGACGTAAGATAGCAACTGAAAAGGTAAAAGCCATTCTACAATTACCGCTGCCAGTGAGCATCCCGACTCTGAGATCTTTTTTAGGATTGGTAAATTATTCACGGGCTTTCATCCCTGAATTTGCACAAAAATCTGCACCACTGTATGATTTGTTGAAAAAGGATACCCAATGGCAATGGACTGAGCAACACACCAAGGCAGTGCAGGAGCGTAAAGAAGCTTTAGCGCAAGCGCCAGCATTAGCCAACCCAGAGTACCAACTGCCCTTTCACATTGAGACTGCCATATCAGAGACAGCCATGTCAGCTGTTCTGTCACAGGAAATCCATGGGCAACAGAGACCCATTTCATATGCGTCTAAATTATTATCTCCTGTGGAAAAGAAGTACTCTCTATGTGAAAAACACCTCCTAGTTACGTTTTGGGCAGTGAAATACTTCACATACATCATAGGACTTAACCCAGTCATCCTGCACACAACTCACACTCCCACTAAATTTTTACTCACAGACCGAGTGAAGGATGGCAATGTATCCAATGCCAGATTGGCCCATTGGGCTTTGTTGCTTCAAGACAGAGACATTAAAGTTCAACACACAAACAATCCGTCCACTAGAGCCCATGGCCTCCTTTACCAGGGAGTACCACATGAATGTGATATCACCCCACAATCAGCGGCACAACAATTCTTTAGACCTTTGTCAGTAAAGGAAACAGTCCCTGAAAACGCAGGCCAAATTTTCACAGATGGATCATGTTTTTACGTGGAGGGTTCTCCACGTGCAGGATTTGGAATATACTATATCAATCCACAAGCAAAGACCCAAACATCAATCTTTCGGTCATGTCAAGTCAAATCAGCACAATTTGCGGAGATGGCTGCAATCGCTCATGCCCTAGAACTGATGAAAGGGGACCAAGAAATTGTTTTATACTCAGATTCTGCGTGGGTCTGTAATGCCCTTACAGAATTTCTGCCCTTCTGGCACACCCACCAGTACATGTCCTCAGATGGGTCTCCACTTAAACATGCATCCCTGTTGAAATATATTGTATCATTGGTGCAAAAGTTGCCAGTCAAACCATGGGTGTGCAAAGTTAAAGGTCATTCAGGTACTGCCCCATACTGGGAACAAAATGAGGCGGCGGATTGCTTGGCCAAACAAGGAGCACAGGGAGGGGAGATCTGGGAAATTCCGTCGAATTTACCGGACCTAGTCTTGTGCCCCAGTGTTTGCGCCCTCACAAAATCCTGCATAGTAGTTCCGGATATTTCGGACATACAATGCCAGGATGACAACATTAAGGAAATAATGCAAAAACTGCAAAATGAGACTGGAGAACTCTCTGAGGGGAATACCTTGGCAAAATATATAAAACACCTCACATTATCAGAAGATAAAAAGGTATTGTTACTTCATGGAGATGAAGTAACTTGGGTGGTTCCTGAAAAATACCAAAATGAAATGATTTACATAGTGCATGACCTGCCTACTGGGGGTCATCAAGGGTCAGAGAAAACAGGTGAGCGGCTCAAGAACATAGGTTGGTGGCCTTCCATGATGACAGATGTGAAGCAGTATTGTGACAATTGTATTGTCTGTGCACAGGTTAACCCCGCACCAAGGAAGATCAATGCCCCTTTACGACTTAGACTGAAAGAAGGGCCATGGAATGCCTTACAAATGGATTACATGGGACCCTTGCCAGTCACTTCTAGAAACAACAGATTCATCTTCGTAGTCACAGATTTATTTTCTAAATGGGCAGAGATCTTCCCAACCAAAAGTAACACTGCACAAAATACGGCTAAGATTTTAGTGGAACAGGTGTTCAGTAGATGGGGGCTCCCAGGATCAATAGAGTCAGATCAGGGGACCCATTTTACTGGAAAGGTGGTAAAAACCTGCCTACAGATGTTAGGGGTGGAGCAAAAATGTCACATTCCATATCACCCAGAATCTTCAGGTCAGGTTGAAAGAGCCAATCGGCAGATTAAGACAATGCTAAAAAAAAATTGTACACATCAATGGTAAGAACTGGGATAATCTGCTGCCATTACTGCCCATGGCCATCCGAGCAACCCCCTCATATGCTACCCGGCTGACACCCTTTGAAGTGCTGACAGGTAGACAGATGAGACTCCCTGAACATCTCTGGCTAGAGGTGCATACACCTACCATAGACAGACTTTCAATGGACCAATACCTCCTTAAACTCAAAAAAGCGGTAAAAGAGATCCATGTATTTGCCGCAGCACAAATGGGTAAAAGTCAAAAGAAAGCCAAGGCGTATTTTGACAAAGGGGTTCGAGAATGCACTTGGGCCATAGGAGACCGAGTTATGTTCTTGGAACTACGTCCCCTGGATCACAGTCTAAGTCAAAAATGGAGAGGTCCATTTTCTATTATTGATAAATTAAGTCCTTCTGTATATAAAATCAGAATAGAGGCGGGCAAAAAGACACAAGATAAATGGGTTCATGCGAACCAACTGAAACAGTTCCATGGAGCCAAAGAAATCAACTAAAATGTGCTGCTTTCTTTCCTTTTAGAGCCATGAAGTCGATGTGGATCGTTATCCTGCTCCAGCTGATCACAACTACCAAGGAAGAGGAGACTGGACAACTCATCAGCGTGATCGTTGACAAGAATCCTGTCTACTGCCTAGAGGGGGAATCCATTTTATTACCTGTGGCCATTGTAGGGACTGTGGGGAAGCAAGTATATTGGTGGAGTCCCATTGATAATCATCTCGTCTGGGGTAACGGCGTCGCAGGGAATATCACTGACTACCGGGATAGAGTCATGAGTTTTCAGAATGGATCCTTGTTGATTCAAGAGACACGGTTGAGTGATGCCGGAGAGTGGAAATATTCTTTTGTTATCTCCATCCCCTTGTCCAGCAACACACAGGCATCCACTCTTCAGTACGTCCCAGGAAAAGTCACCTTGCACGTGTCCCCAAAGACTAACACCCCTGCTCCTACAATTTTGCCCAAAAATACAGCTGCAATCCCCTACTATGAACCAACATCCTTGGAATGCCCATCACTGCAAGAGGGACCACCTAGTGGCCTAACGGCAACATCAATCCCTGGAATTCTGTTCAATAACGTTAAGTTCATTCATGTACCCGTGGTACTTAATTTGTCCCAGTGGAACATGGCTGAATTCGGCTCATGTGCCCGGACAAATGTGTCTCTGTTTTACTCCTCCTTGCTGGTAGATTTGATTGCCTCCCATGCAAGCCGAACTCAGGACCCATTTGCAGAACCAAACCTCACTCCCCATATGGGCATTTTCAGATCCAGAAAGTTAAAGGGGTTGGACAGCATACTTGGGTCCATCCCAGGACTTTTTGGATCTGGCATGTCAATTTGGAACCGAGCCAATTTGTCAGCGATTCGCAGGCATATCGGAAATTTTGAACAAAAAGAGGGTCGGCAAGTGCCGAAACCAGTTCTGCAGGGTGTTGAGGGGCTTGCAGAGGAGGAAAGGTTTACGGTGTATAACATGAAAGATATTGCCCAGTTGTTTGAAAAGACACAACAGAAAATCAACGAAATCATAAACATAAATAATCAGAAAGCTAGAGAGGATGGTATGGGGAAAGAGGTAATATGCACTGCGTATGGAAATTTTGTTTTAACCAAGGTCACTAATATCATCCGAGATATCCAAGCAGGTAAAATCCCTGATATATTAAGAGATACCGACCTTACCCAATGGTATTGTACTCACACTAATAATAGTGGTGGAATGAATGCACATTCTGGAGACAAGTGCAAACCTCTGCCAGTTTCCACAATTCGAAATATAGGGATAGTAACACCACACCCAAATAGAGGGCCATTTGCTTGCAAGAAGAGCCCGTCCCTGTGCGCCTACCGGGACCTAATGTATGTTTCCTTCACCATGTCGCTGCCAGTGTTCCATCCACAAGATGACTACTTTAACACGATGGCGTCCATACACTCCCTCGGGTACCTCGAAAACGACGTGTACAAGGAAAGGTTGCACCTCCCCGAAATGCTCATTCAAGTTCAAGGGCGATGGAAAGCACCACACACTGCCTGCTGCACTGTCAAAGACAATAGGTACTTATGCCGTTGTGATGTGTTTGAAATTGACACTCCAGTCTGTGGTCTAAGCAATGACCCGGATCCCACCGCCAAAGTAGCGAGGGACCCCCAACTGGAAAGTCCACGCCACCCACCTCAAGAAACCAGCACAAGTGAGATGGAAGCTAACTGCCCAGTGAAGCTGTCAAAATGGAGAACACCTAGCACAAAGGTCACCTACCACATGGATGGACTGTACTGTGTCGTTACCAATCACCAGACATTTCTCTATGGGGGTCAGTCGTGTCCCATACCCTATCCAAATTTTTGCTTCATTCCACACGAGTACACTATTATTGGGGAAACTGTAGTAACCCCCATACCAGTGTTAACAGAAGACTATATCATTGAGAGTCCCCCTGATGTCCCAGATCCTATAACCTATCTACCCCATTTTGATATAAAAATTGATACTCTGTCAGTAAACCTTCACAATCTGCTCGCAAGGAAGGATACCCATATAATTCAAATTAGTAATGATATGGAGAAAACAGGGAAAAGGTTGAATGAACTTTTACATGATGGGGATTTCAGTTTGGTCACCACCAGGACCTGGGTGGAAATGGGAATAAAAGGTCTTCTCATATTGCAGTGTGGGGTACTGTTATTTATGACGGGTATGGTGATATATCTCAGCCGACTTCTAAGATGGCAGAGGGAGAAACTGAACTCACTAATGGAGATTAGACATAAACAATTACTCACTTAAGTGTGGCGTCGTTTCATTGGACTCAACTTGCCACAAGGGGTCATCTGTTGCCTTATGAGGAGTTTATGAGTAATCTCCATTAGCAACTGGGAATATTTGTATTATAGATGTATATATTAGGATAAGAAATAAAGAAGGTTTATAATAGTTTTAGCTTAACCTGCCCAGATGGTTTGCTTTACAGGAACAGACGTCTGGTCAGCGTATATAATTCAATTAAAAATACCTTTGTCTTACAGGTATGCTAAGTGTGGGTGTGAGGGATATGTCCTGCTGTTTACCTAATGTAATAGTCAAAACCCACGAACAGATACCATTTGGGTGTGTAGTCGGTACGGAGCCGAATTCATTTGCTAGATAAAGGCTTGTGTATTCTTCCGTGCTAATCAACCATTTATCCATTTCAAAGGGTGGTTGATATGCTTAAAATATTTCTTTGATCTGTTCAGGAATGGACAATTTACCCCGGCTGGGACTATGCATAGTTAAGTGTCCTATTCAAGAGCAAACTTCCTCTTTAATTAAGTGGGCTTCAGACTAATTATCACTAACCAATTAAACCCAAAAGAGGAGGTGCTATTGAGGGGAGGAGAGGGCTAACCAATCAGGGTGGTCCTAGGCAAGTCAATGAGAAATGGCCCTTCTTAAGGGGACCCCAAACCCAGGATAAGGGAAGATGAGACTGACCAGAGATTAGGTAAATTATCAGATTATCTCCCAGCACTTACAAGGTATACCTGCTTGTCATATGTCCTGTTTTGTATTGTAATGAATGTATTGTACTCTTGTTGTATTTTAACCTAATATTTTACTCCCTCACTTAGACTATAGATATTTTCTGTGTATTAGATAGACCTGTAACTTACTCTAATAAATGGTGTTATGTTAAACCTTTCTTTCCTTTGTCAATAAGAATTCTCTTTTCAACCCATATTATATCTTCTGATTAATAAAACAGAAATATAGATTTTGAAGGTTAACAGACAAGCAGGTATACCTTGTAAGTGCTGGGAGATGATCTGATAATTTACCTAATCTCTGGTCAGTCTCATCTTTAGTTAGCATGCTTTTATATTGTACCACTTCTTTCTGGGCCAAATTTACACTTTTAACATTTTCCTCCTGTGAGGCATTAACTAATTGATTAAGGGTAGTTAATGTTTGTACCTGGTTCTGTAAAGCTGTATTCTCTTTTTCCTTCTCAGAAATTGTAATATTTTTATTATAGACTATATCTTCTAATTTCTGCATTTTAGTATTCATAGCCATGCAAGCTGCATACATGCCTGCTAAGGCTAGACTTTTAAGCTTATTTTTTTTTTTTGGTTGTCTTAGCTTGTTCCTCAAATAACTCCTGGACATAAGTCCAAGGAGATGCTTTTAACTTGGCATCACAGGCAAATTCATTGTTCTTCTGTTTACGAGTATACGTTGCTACAAAACTTTCTAGACAGGACATGGCAGCCATTACCAATCTATACAATGCAAAATTTGTAAGCTAAATTATGTTAACTGTTCCCCTGTACTATACAGCCACTTTGAGATTACCGTATAGAAGGAGGGAAGGAAAACACCTTAAAAAAAAAACATAAACAGACTCAAATAAAAATTCAGAAAATACAGTAAAAATAAAACAATATTTCAGCTCACAATAAAACCCTCTTTTATATTAGTGGGGGAACACTAATTATACTCACCATAACATTGAGCCTTCAATACAACAATTGACCCAGGGGACAATAGAACCAAGAGCTTTGAGAATGTGTACTGTAAGCCCCCAAGGATCTATATGCTGACAATAGTAAGGTAAACGCAGCCGTGTTTACACTAGTATTTGTAACTCAATTCAGTAATACAAAAAAAACAACAACAAAAACTTTTGGAAGGTCTATTATACTATGCTCAGTGCACCTTATTTCACACTAATACACTACTAATAATCTTTCTCAAAGATTAGCTTCAGTATTCAGCAACAAGACTTCCACAGCTCTGTACTTTAACTGACAACAATGAGAATATTACTGCTTGTAAAATTCCACCGTAAAAACAAACAAACTACTTTCTTAAAGCTATGTTATGCATTTAGTGGATAGACCATTTAAATTAAAACAAACATTTGTTGAACCTTTTCAACAAAACCAAGACCACACTCAATTGGCGTCTTTTCAATAAAATAAATGTACTCACCATGCAGGACTCTCAAGCAATTGTTAGAGACAGCAATGAAGCTTGGTGAGCACCAAAGAATGCAATAATAAAAAAAATTAATAACACTTTTCCCGCAAAGTTACTTCCTCCCCCTTACATCGACCGGTATATAAAGGTACATCCAAAGAACTTTTTCAATTATAATTTTGGGATATTAATGAAAAAAAAATAAAAAATAAAAAATTTATAATAATAAAAAAAAATAATTAATAAAAAAAATCCAAAACATAAAAAAAACAATAATAATAACTTGTGGTGTATATTCTCTCCTTAGAGTTAATCTAATACCTACTTAATAATAAAAAAAAAACATATAAAAAAAAACATTTACCTATATTTTTCCCTATATAGATTGGATAAGCTGACTCAGCTTAAATTCCCCTTAATAACCTTTTTATCTAGATAGATTGAATAAGCGGACTCAGCTTAAATTCCCTTAATAAGCTTAATCTCTAATAAACAAATTGTGGTATTATATTAAATACTTTCAGTCCTGTACTCAACTTCGTGGTCGCCACTGTTAACCTTCAAAATCTATATTTCTGATTTATTAATCAGAAGATATGATATGGGTTGAAAAGAGAATTCTTATTGACAAAGGAAAGAAAGGTTTAACATAACACCATTTATTAGAGTAAGTTACAGGTCTATCTAATACACAGAAAATATCTATAGTCTAAGTGAGGGAGTAAAATATTAGGTTAAAATACAACAAGAGTACAATACATTCATTACAATACAAAACAGGACATATGACAAGCAGGTATACCTTGTAAGTGCTGGGAGATGATCTGATAATTTACCTAATCTCTGGTCAGTCTCATCTGCCCTTATCCTGGGTTTGGGGTCCCCTTAAGAAGGGCCATTTCTCATTGACTTGCCTAGGACCACCCTGATTGGTTAGCCCTCTCCTCCCCTCAATAGCACCTCCTCTTTTGGGTTTAATTGGTTAGTGATAATTAGTCTGAAGCCCACTTAATTAAAGAGGACGTTTGCTCTTGAATAGGACACTTAACTATGCATAGTCCCAGCCGGGGTAAATTGTCCATTCCTGAACAGATCAAAGAAATATTTTAAGCATATCAACCACCCTTTGAAATGGATAAATGGTTGATTAGCACGGAAGAATACACAAGCCTTTATCTAGCAAATGAATTCGGCTCCGTACCGACTACACACCCAAATGGTATCTGTTCGTGGGTTTTGACTATTACATTAGGTAAACAGCAGGACATCTCCCTCACACCCACACTTAGCATACCTGTAAGACAAAGGTATTTTTAATTGAATTATATACGCTGACCAGACGTCTGTTCCTGTAAATCAAACCATCTGGGCAGGTTAAGCTAAAACTATTATAAACCTTCTTTATTTCTTATCCTAATATATACATCTATAATACAAATATTCCCAGTTGCTAATGGAGATTACTCATAAACTCCTCATAAGGCAACAGACAGAAGCGCTCCAACACCAGTCTCAGAAGCATCAACCTCAAGGATAAAAGGTAACGTAGAATCAGGATGTGCCAACACATGAGCAGAAACAAAGGCAGCCTTGAGTCTCTCAAAGGTCTTAATGGACTCTGGAGATGAACTGTGTGGGTTACCGTCCTTTCTGGTTATATCAGTCAGGGGCTTGACCAGAGATGAGAAGTTACGAATAAACTTCCGATAATAGTTGGCAAAACTCAGGAAATGCTGCAGAGGACGTAAACCCACGGGTCAGGGCCACTGTAGAACTGCCGAAAGTTTTTCTGGGTCCATCAAAAAACCAGCAGTGGAAATTACATAGCCCAGGAATTTATCCTGTTCACGATGGAACTTGCACTTCTCCAGTTTAGAATAGAGATTGTTCTCTCTTCGTTTCTGAAGTACAGTAGTGTGGTGGCTCTCCAGGGACTTGAAAAATATGAGGATATCATTGAGATAACCACCACACATAACTGCAACAAATCTCGGAGGACATGGTTAATAGATTCCTGGAAAACAGTCGGGGGAATTGCAAAGACCAAAAGGCATTACGGGGTACTCATAATGGCCTGTTCTGGTATTAAACGTCGTTTTCCACTCATCGCCCTCCTGAATTCTCAGGAGATTGTATGCCCCTTTCAAATCAAGCTTCATTAAAACTGTTGCTCCCTTGAGGCAGTAAAATAACTCCATAATCAACGGAATCAGATAGGCATTCTTATTCATGAACGATTGAGACCCCTGTAATCAATGCAAGTTCTCAGTTCACCACTCTTCTTCTTCACAAAGAAGTACCAGCACCAGCAGGAGATGAGGATTTGAGGATGAAACCTTGAGAAAGTGTGCCTGCAACATACTCCTCCATGGCCTTATTCTCCAAGACCGACAAAGTCTGTCACGAGGGGGTATGGCACCAGGTCGAAGGTTAGTTGCGCAATCATATGGCCGGTGTCGAGGCAAACTACCGGCTTGACCTTTGTCAAAGATATTTCTAAAATCGAGATACTCCTCTGGCAGCGACGAGAGGGAAGAGGTGTACAGGACCTTGGCTACCTTCAGGAAGCATGTCTTACTGCATTGTGGTGACCATAAGTGAACCTCATTACACAGCCAATTTAAAGAGGGGTTGTGCCTCTGTAACAAAGGATAACTGATAATAAGCATACTTAATGTGATTGTAGCCGTATTAGTGCAATTGTGACAGAGAAAATTGAGTACTGTCCGTGATACTTTTTTTATTTGCACTAACATACAATTTTTCAGGACAAGCTTTCGGGTATGTCCCCTTCTTCAAGGTCCAAGCAGTACTGATTTACAAATTTTTAAGCAGAATGTAAAAACAAAACAAAAAAAAAAAAAACACCTCTGAGGGAAAGAAGAGAAAAAAACAACAAAAAAAACACATACAAATCAATGGCAATAAAGATAAGAGAAGAGTTAGTGAGATAAGACAGAGGGAGAGCTATGGAATGGAGGGGGGGTTGCTAGTCACAGAGGGGGTTGTAAAACTTTAGTATAATGAGTAAGGAAACCTATATCTAAATTCAGGCCATTATTTTTTGTGTCAAAAAGAATTATCATTCTTAGTTCAAAGGTTTTCCTTTCCTGGATAGTTCTGAAATTCCCTTTAAGAACTAAAACATTGAGGTCTTCTATAGTGTGGTCCGGTTGTGAGAAGTGATGTCCCACAGGTGTACATAAACTGTCTTCTTTATGTTCCTTGATGGTATGTCTGTGTAAATTCATCCTCGTTTGCAACTTCTGTCCTGTTTCACCAACATAAGATCCTTTGCTGCACCTTTTGCATTGGATGAGGTACACAACATTGCTGGAGGTACAGTTGTAAGATCCCATGATATTGAAGGTCCCGTTTGTGTGTGTGACACTTTTGGATAGATTGATCTGGTTCCATAGTTTGCAGCGCTTTTTATTGCAGGGTTTGCTTCCATTATTTGTGTCATCATAATCAGAGTGAAGTTTCCTACTGATTAGTTTACTACGGTTCTCAAAACCGGACCACACTATAGAAGACCTCAATGTTTTAGTTCTTAAAGGGAATTTCAGAACTATCCAGGAAAGGAAAACCTTTGAACTAAGAATGATAATTCTTTTTGACACAAAAAATAATGGCCTGAATTTAGATATAGGTTTCCTTACTCATTATACTAAAGTTTTACAACCCCCTCTGTGACTAGCAACCCCCCCTCCATTCCATAGCTCTCCCTCTGTCTTATCTCACTAACTCTTCTCTTATCTTTATTGCCATTGCTTTGTATGTGTTTTTTTTTGTTGTTTTTTTCTCTTCTTTCCCTCAGAGGTGTTTTTTTTTTTTTTTGTTTTGTTTTTTACATTCTGCTTAAAAATTTGTAAATCAGTACTGCTTGGACCTTGAAGAAGGGGACATACCCGAAAGCTTGTCCTGAAAAATTGTATGTTAGTGCAAATAAAAAAAGTATCACGGACAGTACTCAATTTTCTCTGATAATAAGCAGAAACTTAGGTATGGAAATAACTTGAAATTGGATTATCTCATGGTGAAGAGCCCCTACAGCCATGGACAATGGAACCATCTCATGATTCACATGGGCAGGCTGTAGAGGTTTCCCATCAAGAATCTCAATGGCAAGTGAAGTGGCATGCAGTTGCAGTGGAATCAAAGGCTTTGATACAAAGGCAGCATCAATGAACAGGCCTGCAGCCCCAGAATTGATTAGAGCGTGTATCACGACAGGCGACTCAGCTGAACAAAGGGTGACCAAAACCAGGGCCTTTTCCTTCTGGATAACTGGGGATGAAACAACGCCACCTAAGGTCTGTCTATGACAGAACCTAAAGTTTCAGGCGTTCCCTGGACGGGTAGGACAAGACTTCAAAAAGTGACCTGCCTGGCTACAATAAAGACACAATCTCTCCCTCCTCCTAAAGGTTCTCTCATCTGCAGAGAGATTTACCCAAGTACATGGGTTCACCTTCACTAACCGACTCGGTACCAGGAGGCATGGGAGGTGAGGGAGGCATGGGAGGTGAGGGAGGCAGGGGTGGGACTGAAAAGCTCGGAGACAAATGTACAGGAGGCTTCTGCAAGCGCTCCTTAAAATAGAGTCTTTCTCTGAGTCCAGAGTCAATGAGGATGGCAAACATGACCAACCTCTCCAGCTCAGGGGGTATATCTCTGCTACTATCTCATCCTTGATGGTATCCGAGAGACCATGAGAAAAAACAGCCACGAGGGCCTTATTGTTCCACGCAACCTCTGCTGCCAGAGTACGGAATTCAATGGCGTGGTTGGCAATAGTTCTCATGCTCTGTTCAATGGACATGAGGCACTTGGCAGCAGAAGTGGAGCGTGCAGGAACGTCAAATACCCTTTTAGCAACAAACTCAGGGTAGCTTGAGACAAGAGGTTTTTGTGTCTCCCATAGAGGGTTTGCCTAGGCCAAGGCTCTCTCAGAAAGCAAAGATATCACAAAACCTACGTTGCTTCTGTCCATGGGAAACGCCTGGGGCAGCTTCCAAGTGACTGGGGGAGATTCCAGGTGACTCAGGAGCATTTGTAATGCCATGGCAAACCGATCCATGTGGTGATCCAGTTCATCCAATCTGGAAAAAATATTACCAACAAGTGGATTGACTGCATCTTCTGAATTCATGGCTTTCACCTACTGTCAGAAATCATGAAATCAGGCCGAGACAGAAGTACAGTTAAATCATTTGTTTATCCACTTAAGGACCGCCTCGCGGCAATATACATTGGCAGAATGGCACGGCTGGGCATAAGCACATACAGGTACATTGCCCTTTAAGAGCCCAGCCTGTGGTCGTATGCGCGCTGCCGGCACCTGGGCTCCGTGACCGCGGCCGCGGGACCCGCAGACCCGATCGCCGCCGGTGTCTCGTGATCGGGTCACAGAGCTGAAGAACGGGGAGAGGTAAGTGTAAACAAACCTCTACCCGTGCTGAGCTTGTCACTGATCGTCTGTTCCCTGTCATAGGGAACGACGATCAGTGATGTCACACCCCAAGCCACTCCCCCTACAGTAAAAAACACACATTAGGTCACACCTAACCCCTACAATGCCCCTAGTGTTAACCCATTCACCGCCAGTGACATTTTTACAGTAATCAATGCATTTTTATTCGCACTGATCGCTATATTAATGCCAGTGGTCCCAAAAATGTGTCAAAATTGTCTGATGTGTCCGACATAATGTCGCAGTTACAATAAAAATCACTGTTTGCCTGTCACACAAATCTTTATAGCAGCCTGTTTAGCTATAGCCCGCCGATGGAATCAACCCATTGCCCCTGATATCAGCAATGTCATTGAAATTTTAAATGAACACTTGCTGATGGAACATCTCTTTGCAAAATCACAAATGTCTTTGAGGAAATTCCACTACCACTGGAAGCCCTGGCTCTCTGCCCCAGGGCTAAACCCTGTACCTGATTAGAACATAACTTTTACCCCCCATGATAACCTCCATGTAGAGGTAATCTTCCAGATCTACTCTCCCTTAGAGTACCCTGAACCCACTGCGATAAGAATGACAAGGAGACAGGCTAAACAGCTCACTAACTAAATACTAATCTCGATCCTCTACTGGTATCCACCCCTTTCACTTCTCCCTTCCTTCCCCTATCCCTCCTTTCCCCCCTTCCAGATCCCTTTCCTCTTGGGGAACTGGAATAATCCCTAAGCTATGTGCGCTTGTTCGAGCTATATGCTCTTTGTTATTGTTGTTTATGGACATTATATCTTGCCTATGTTTTGTCCGCAATTTCCATGTCTCAATCTGTACTTTATTCATCATTTTCAATAAAGCTCTTTGAAAATCAAAAAAAAAAAAAAAATCACTGTTTGCCGGCATTACTAGTAAAAATTAATAAAAATGCCATAAAACTATCCCCTATTTTGTAGACGTAACTTTTGCGCAAACCAATCAATAAACGATTATTGCGTATATCAGCCTAAACTGAGGAAAAAAATGTTTTTATATATTTTTTGATGGATATTTATTATAGCAAATAGTAAAAAATATAGAATTTTTTTCAAAATTGTCACTCCATTTTTGTTTATAGCACAAAAAATAAAAGAGGTGATCAAATACCACCAAAATAAAGCTCTATTTGTGGGGAAAACAAGGACTCCAATTTTGTTTATAAGCAACGTTGCATGACAGTTAATTGACGCGCAATTGTCAGTTAAAATGACGCAGTGCCGAAGCGCAAAAAGGGGCCTAGACCTTTAGCTACAAAATGGTCCAGGGCTTAAGTGGTTAATAATAAAAAAAAAGAACAAACTTAGTCAAAACATAGCCAAAGTTCAGTAACAGGAAGGGATAGTCCACCAAGCCAGAAGTCAGGGATCAATGTAGTGGAACAGCAAGCAGGATCTGGAGTCGATGTTGACCAAGGCGAAGACAGAGATACTTTGAGATGGATGGCTTATCATCAACAGCTGAGTAACTGTGGAGCTGGCAATTAGCCGACAGGGGAGCGGCCAGCTCTGAGAAGGAAGGGCTGGGCCCAGCCCTGACAGTACCACAAATGCCCTGTTGCTGTGTGTTTGACAGCAAAAATTGAGTTAAACCAGACAGAGAGGAGGCATTGCATTGCTTCCTCACTGCCTGTCAGTAGCCTTCAAATGTGTATTGGGCCTCAGAGGAAAGGGAGCACACATCTAAACCTTCTCTTACTGTTCCTCTTCCCTTAATTAGTGATTACCTAATCATGGAGATACCTGCTATATCTACACCAATGATTTACAGCTGGGGATAGAGGGATTAGAAGCTGAACAAGCAAGTATGAGTAAGATGTCAGGTGGGCTGGTTAGATATCTTTCTTTGAGTTTGAGTTGTTTATGAGTTGGAAGAAAAGTTAATTTTGTTTTGTTTGTTTTTTGTCATGATGTTTCTACATTAAAATGTGATTAGTGAATAGTGGGTATTACAGTGATTTGTTTCTCAGTGTCTTTTATATTGCACAATGGGCTGTGAAAATGAATGTCTAGCATGTGGTGAAATTGACAGAATAACCAATAACTTCTTTCTTACTTGGTTAGATTTGTGGATGCGGATAATTTAATATAATGTGGCAGTTAATAAACCTATGCAGAAGTTTGTACAGGTAATAAAGTCTACAGTTCCTTCCTAAAATCAACACATTGCATCATGGCCTCCATTTGCTCTTTATTACTTTGATTCTAAGTGAAAAATAATTTTAGAAAGTTTGCAAAAAAAGATGTTAACTAAATGCTCTTTAAAGAACTATAAGTTCATATCATAAGTCACTTTTATGTAATACGTTGATACATGAAACAAAAAAAAAAAGTGATAAATATGAAAATGCCCAAAATGTATAAATATATCAAATATATCAAATATTACATAGTGAATATATATAGTAAATATATCAACAGTAATATTGCTTTAACCACTTAATAACCGGCCTGTAGCCGATTAACGGCTATAGGTCGGTTTGCTATCTCTAAGAGGCCGTTAATTAACGGCCTCCCGGAGAATCGTTCGTGCGCGCCCCCCTGGGGCGCGCACGCCGGAACATCCGTGCTCGCCGAGTTCACGGGACCCGGCGCAACACGGATCGCGGTAAAGGACCAATGGCAGCGGTCCTTTACCACGTGATCGCTCCGTCCAATGACGGAGCGATCACAAATGTAAACAATTCGGCTTGCCGGGTCAAGCTAAGGTCATCAGTCTCCTCTCCTCACACCGATGCAGCGTGAGAGGAGAGGAGAACATCCCAGTGAAAAGAAAAGATAACCGTGAGTGCCCAGCAGTGCCCAGCAGTGCCCAAATAGTGCCACAACAGTGCCAGAACAGTGCCAGACCAGTGACAGACCAGTGCCATCTATCACCTGTGCCACATCTGTGCCACCTGTGCGACCTGTGCCACCTTTGCCACCTCTGTGCCACCTCTGTGCCACCTCTGTGCCACCTCTGTGCCACCTCTGTGCCACCTCTGTGCCAGCAGAGCCACCCCAGTGCCACCCCAGTGCATACCAGTGCATACCAGTGCCACTACAGTGCATACCAGTGCCATACCAGTGCCACACCAGTGCCACACCAGTGCCACCTGTGCCCATCAGTGCCACCTGTGCCCATCAGTGCCACCTGTGCCCATCAGTGCCACCTGTGCCCATCAGTGCCATCTGTGCCCATCAGTGCTCATCTGCGCCACTGCAGTGCCACATCAGTGCCGTCTGTGCCCACCAGTGCCGCCTGTGCCCACCAGTGCCGCCTGTGCCCACCAGTGCCGCCTGTGCCCACCAGTGCCATCTGTGTGCTAATCAGTGCCACCAGAGCCACACCAGTGTCACCAAAGTCACTATAGTGCCCATCAGTGCCACCTGTGCCCATCAGTGCCACCTGCGCCCATCAGTGCCACCTGCGCCCATCAGTGCCACCTGTGCCACTGCAGTGCCCCATCAGTGCCGCCTGTGTCCATCAGTGCCGCCTGTGTCCATCAGTGCCGCCTGTGTCCATCAGTGCCCACCTGTGCCCATCAGTGCCCACCTGTGCCCATCAGTGCCCACCTGTGCCGCCTGTGTCCATCAGTGCCCACCTGTGCCGCCTGTGCCACGACAGTGCTCTGCAGTGCAGCCTCACCAGCCACAAGAATGGCAAAAAAATATTTTAGTAGTGAGGAAGCCTACAAGCTTCTAAGTATGACCAGCGAGAGCAGCGGGGAGCTCTCTGAGTCTCAGTCTGATACGGATTCGGCCTATGAACCCGTTACAAGCAGCGGGTCTGATACAGAATCAGAAGAGGAATGTGTGCCAGTGAAAAGAAGGCGTTCTGGTGTGGAGCCGCAGCCTACTACCATGGACGGCAGAGCAGAGCCGTCCACCTCGAGAGCAGAGCCGTCCACCTCAAGAGCAGTGCCGTCAACCTCAAGAGCAGTGCCGTCAACCTCAAGAGCAGTGCCGTCAACCCCGAGAGCAGTGCCGCCAACCCCGAGAGCAGTGCCGCCCACCCCGAGAGCAGTGCCGCCCACCCCGAGAGCAGTGCCGCCCACCCTGAGAGCAGTGCCGCCCACCCCGAGAGCAGTGCCGTCCACCTTGAATAGGGGCCATGCCAGCCTTCCCTATGCCCTTCAACACCCCCTGTGGCTGCCCTCTAATTCCGGAGAAGCAAATATCCCCCCCTTCACCGCCCAGCCAGGTGTCCAGGTGAACACTGATGATTTTTCAATGCTAGATTTTTTTCATTTGGCTTTCACCGAAGACTTACTATCATCCATTGTGGCCCAGTGCAACCTCTACGCACAGCAGCACATAGTAAGCAACCCTGGCTCTAGTTATGCCCGTCCCTTTCAGTGGAGAGAAATAACCGTAGAGGAATTCAAAATTTTCTTAGGCCTAACTTTTTCAATGGGACTTTCAAAAAAAAACCAATTGTACTCCTATTGGTCTATCAAACCTGTCCACCACATTCCACTCTTCTCATTCCATATGCCAAGATCACGATACCTAATGATTTTGCGGTTCCTCCACTACAATGACAACACCCAGTGCCTTCCCCGAAATGACCCAGCTTTTGACAAATTATTTAAAATTCGGCCACTCCTAAATTATTTCTCAGAAAAATTTCCCCAATTATATACCCCCGATCAGAACATTTCCGTGGATGAGTCCCTTGTAAAATTCTCAGGCAGGCTTGGCATCAAGCAGTTTATCCCCAGCAAAAGGGCCCGATATGGGGTTAAAATGTACAAACTTTGCGAACGAGCCACGGGGTACATCTACTCCTTCCTGGTGTACGAAGGAAAGGACTCCCAACTGCACCCCCCTGAATGCCCAGACTACATTGGAGCCAGCGGAAGAGTGGTCTGGCAGCTTGTCTATCCACTCCTTGGAAAGGGATACCATCTTTATGTGGATAATTTTTATACGAGCTTGCCCCTCTTCCGCAATCTTCACCGGAGAGACACCCCAGCATGTGGTACAGTGAGGGCCAATAGAAAGGGCTTCCCGCAAAAACTAGTCAATGAAAGGCTACAACGAGGGGAGACAGCATCTTTGCGGAACCAGGAGCTATTGGCTGTCAAGTGGAGGGACAAACGAAACGTCCACATGCTGACGACAATACATAATGACACCTACATAGAAGTCTCCAGAAGAAACGGCCCAATCCAGAAACCAGCCTGCATCTATGATTACAATTTGTTTATGGGAGGAGTGGACTTTAACGATCAGATGATTGAACCCTACCTTCCCACAAGAAAATCCCGCCACTGGTATAAAAAAGTGTCCATTTATCTTTTCAGTTTGGCCATGTATAATACTTATGTCCTTTACCAAAAATCTACAGTGAACCCCGTATCCTATCTGTACTACCAAGAAGAAGTTATTTCCGCCCTTTTGTACCCTGAAGGCCCACCAGAAACTATTCGCTCTGATTGTGTGAGCAGACTCCACGAGCGCCACTTTCCTGACAAAATCCCCCTCCCCGAAACAGGCCACAGGCGTCAGAAGAAATGCCGGGTGTGCTCCAGAAGAGGAATTAGAAGAGACACCACGTTTTATTGTCCCGATTGTCCTTCCCAACCAGGCCTCTGTATAGGTGAATGCTTCCGCCGTTACCATACTTCTCTACATTATTAGGGAAGTATGGTAAACGTAATTCTCATTTCCTGTCATTTTCCTCCACACCCTTTATGCCACTGCACTGAACTGTACACATACCTCTGCCTTCTCCGGAACTGACCCTTGCCTGTTATACGACCAAGCTCCTGCCTAACGCTAAACGTACCTCTGCCTTCTCCGGAACCGACCCTGGCCTGTTATACAACCAAGCTTCTGCCTAACGCTAAAATACTTCTGCCTTCTCCGGAACTGACCCTGGCCTGTTATACGACCATGCTTCTGCCTAACGCTAAACTGTACCTACCTCTGCCTGCTCTGGAACTGACCATGGACTGTTTGACCACGTTTTTTGCCTGCCTCTTGGATTGATCTTTTACCCTGCTAGGCTAGTGGGAACAAAGGGGTCTCACATATGTGAGGGGCTCCAGAATTGTTTTCTGGGTGAAGAAAACTAATTTTTTAGTTTTCTCATTCCCGGATTAGGGTCTGGAGACTCGGAGGCTTCAAAGAGATTTGGGCGGGAGAAGCCTCTACCCCTGTCCCCATTATTTCATAGCCTGCTACTCGGACCATGTCCCTGCTTACTCCCAGGATGGACAATATTCCTGCCTGCTACCTGGACAATTCCATTTACTGTCGCTGACCATGTCCCTGCCTGCTGCCTGGATCAGGGCTCTCCTGCGGACAATTGGACTACTAAAACCACAGGTAATTTTTTTTGTTTACCCCTTACTCAGAAGAATGTATTTTAGGGTGTAATTATTGGTATGTACGTGCTATGTTAGAAATATGAAGGGCCTTCAAAAATGTGATAGATTGTAAGGAAATTGGCTGCACAATTTATGCTCCTAGAACGCCTGAAGTTGCTACGTCAATGTTGGGCCTTTGTATGTGGCCAGGCTGTGTAAAAGTCTCACACATGTGGTATCGCCATACTCAGGAGGAGTAACAGAATATATTTTGGGGTGTCATTTTTGCTATGTACATACTATGTGTTAGAAATATCTTATAAATGGACAAATTTTTGTAAAAAAAAATGCATTTTCATTTTTGTCCACATTTTCCAAAAACTTTGGGAAAAAAATGAACCGTTCTAAAGACTCATTATGCCTCCTAGATTATACGTCGGGGTGTTAGCTTTCCAAAATGGGGTCACTTTGTGGGCGTTTCCATTGTCCTGGTGCTCCAGGGCCTTCATAAGTGTAATAGGTAGTTGAGATATTAGATGTGTAATTTATGCTCCTAGAACGCCTGAAGTTGCTACTTCAATGTTGGACTTGTGTATGTGGCCAGGCTGTGTAAAAGTCTAACACATGTGGTATCGCCATACTCAGGAGGAGTAGCAGAATATATTTTGGGGTGTCATTTTTGCTATGTACATGCTATGTGTTGGAAATATCTTATAAATGGACAACTTTTAGTAAAAAAAAATGCATTTTCATTTTTTTCCACAATTTCCAAAAACTTTGGGAAAAAAATGAACCGTTCCAAAGACTCATTATGCCTCATAGATTATACATCGGGGTGTTAGCTTTCCAAAATGGGGTCACTTTGTGGGCGTTTCCATTGTCCTGGTGCTCCAGGGCCTTCATAAGTGTAATAGGTGGTTGAGGTATTAGATGTGTAATTTATGCTCCTAGAACGCCTGAAGTTGCTACTTCAATGTTGGACTTGTGTATGTGGCCAGGCTGTGTAAAAGTCTAACACATGTGGTATCGCCATACTCAGGAGGAGTAGCAGAATATATTTTGGGGTGTCATTTTTGCTATGTACATGCTATGTGTTGGAAATATCTTATAAATGGACAACTTTTAGTAAAAAAAAATGCATTTTCATTTTTTTCCACAATTTCCAAAAACTTTGGGAAAAAAATGAACCATTCCAAAGACTCATTATGCCTCATAGATTATACGTCGGGGTGTTAGCTTTCCAAAATGGGGTCACTTTGTGGGCGTTTCCATTGTCCTGGTGCTCCAGGGCCTTCATAAGTGTAATAGGTGGTTGAGGTATTAGATGTGTATTTTATGCTCCTAGAACGCCTGAAGTTGCTACTTCAATGTTGGACTTGTGTATGTGGCCAGGCTGTGTAAAAGTCTAACACATGTGGTATCGCCATACTCAGGAGGAGTAGCAGAATATATTTTGGGGTGTCATTTTTGCTATGTACATGCTATGTGTTGGAAATATCTTATAAATGGACAACTTTTAGTAAAAAAAAATGCATTTTCATTTTTTTCCACAATTTCCAAAAACTTTGGGAAAAAAATGAACCGTTCCAAAGACTCATTATGCCTCATAGATTATACGTCGGGGTGTTAGCTTTCCAAAATGGGGTCACTTTGTGGGCGTTTCCATTGTCCTGGTGCTCCAGGGCCTTCATAAGTGTAATAGGTGGTTGAGGTATTAGATGTGTAATTTATGCTCCTAGAACGCCTGAAGTTGCTACTTCAATGTTGGACTTGTGTATGTGGCCAGGCTGTGTAAAAGTCTAACACATGTGGTATCACCGTACTCAGGAGGAGCAGCAGAATGTATTTTGGGGTTTCATTTGTGGAATGTATATGCCGTGTGAGAGAAATAGCCTGGTAAAATGACAATTTGGTGTGAAAAAAAATTAAAATAAAAAAAATCTTTATTTTGCAAAGAATTGTGGGAAAAAATTACAACTTCAAAAAACTAACCGTGCCACGTACTAAATACCTTGGAATGTCTACTTTCCAAAAAGGGGTCATTTGGGGGGTTTTTGTACATTACTGGCTTGTTAGGGTCTCCAGAAATGAGATAGACTGTCAGTACATCAGCTGTGATCAAATTGATACATTTTCAGTGATTGGCACCATAGCTTGTAGACCCTATAACTTTCACGCAGAATAAATAATATCCACTAATTTGGGTTATTTTTACTAAAGACATTTAGCAGTATACATTTTTGGCCAAATTTATGAAGAAAAATTACTTATTTGCAAAAAATTTTAATAGAAATGAAGAAAAATGCTTTTTTTTACAAAATTTTCGGTATTTTTTCATTAATAGCACAAAAAATAAAAAACGCAGAGGTGATCAAATACCACCAAAAGAAAGCTCTATTTGTGGGAAAAAAAGGACGAAAATTTCAGATGGGTACAGTGTTGCATGACCGAGTAATTGTCATTCAAATTGTGAGAGCACTGAAAGCTGAAAATTGGTCTGGTTATTAAGGGTGTTTAAGTGCCCAGTGGTCAAGTGGTTAAAGAACAACAAAAAGACCCATATACAATCCAATTTAGAATATGAGATCAATCAAAATAATTTGGAAGTGCAGCAGTACAAGTTTGCAAAGAAACTAGAGAGAGCTCCACACTTTAGGATTAAAACAGGTATGCAGCCTCCCCTATTAGACCTCCTGGGGGGCCAAAACATTAATATATAAAGTAAATGGGTTGAGTGGCGGTACCTATAAATTGGGGACCACAACTACCCTGACCTTTAATACCCCTCTGAAAATATGGTAAATGTGACGTATTAGGGTACCTTATATGTGCATAAATAAATTATACAGTACCATGCAAAATAGCATCAATAAAAGCTTAACCAAAACAGCATAAGTGATAAATACTAAATACCCAAACCAACATGAGTAAACATACTCATATATCTAATTAATGCTGTGAATGACACCGTGTATGACAAAAAAAATATGAAAATTCCAATCCGTTCAACAATAAAGAAAATATGTATCCAACTTTTTTATCCAATTTTTTTTATTATTTTTTATTCTTTATTTCATTGAACACTTGGCTATTGTTTATTTTTTATTTTTCTATTTTTTTCTATTTCATTGAGCACCTGATCATTTTGGAGCTTCACTATTTTCACAGCATTTTTTTGTTTTTTTGGACTCATTTATAGTTTTTAGTGCTAACTATAATAATTATTAAATTATTTTTTTAGGTGTGGTTAGTAATATTCACACACCCCATTTGTGCGGGGTTCAATTATCACAAATTTTGTTGGATATATATTTTCTGTATTGTTGAACGGATTGGAATTTTGGATTGGAGTATGTATACTCATGTTGGTTTGGGTATTTAGTATTTATCACTTATGCTGTTTTGGTTAAGCTTTTATTGATGCTATTTTGCATGACATAATTTATTTATGCACATATAAGGTACCCTAATACATCACATTTACCCATTTACTGTATTTTCAGAGGTGTATTAAAGGTCAGAGTAGTTGTGGTCCCCAATTTATAGGTAGCACCACTCACCCCATTTACTTTATATATTAGTACCAATGCAAGTGTCCACTCTGTAGCCAAGTCCTATATACCATTATAAATATTGTGCAATGAAAATCTGAATCTTCTCGGTGCTTCAATAGACATCGAACTTTTCACCAAAGACTGGATCAACAGTATGCTCACCATCAGAGACCCCTATGGGTGTCTTCTCACCTTATCTCATGGACCCCACTGTTAAATGGAGGTCAAAAATGCTTCACGTGCAAATAATGTCAGCCAGACTCCTGGTTCTTTAAATGTCTCCTCCACTCCTCCAGAAGATGTACCCATGCAAAAGCATAAAGGAGAAAGGCAAATAGTGTAGATAATATAGATAATAGGTATTATAAATGGAAAAATGCCACTAGAATATAAAAAGACCACAGATAAAGACACAGGTTAATTCACAAACCAAGCTTCTGCAAAATGGTGTCTTTGTCTCGCCCAGCATTAAGACATCACCAACCAACTGGTATCCTGCCTTTCTCAAAGGCTGAGGACATGTCAGCAGCATTATGCTTAAATATCCAAAAGGTCCCCCAGGCAACTGGTAAACAAGAGAGCCATCATAGCGGAGACCAAACCTCACTACACAAATACTGTATATAATAAATAGAGAAACAAACTGCACCATTTTGCAGAGGACCACAGGCTGACATATACAGAGAGAGATTAGTGAAAATAAAGAAAATAGAACCAATCATAAGAAAATGCAGGCATAAGACATTCTATTAAAAACTCGGCTTACAGACTATATATAAATGCATTAAAATATTTTGAAAATACCTTAAAAACTATAAAAAAAATGGAAAATAAAAAATAAAATATACAATAAGAAATGGAGGATCAAACCAAGAAATAAAACTATAAATGTAAACAATAAGGGGTAATGTCAGCAGGAGTGTAAGCAAGGAAAGTAATAAAGGGAAAAATATTTAAATAAAATTGGACGCAAAACAGGGGCTCAGGAGTTACTAATAACACACTTGAAATTATATGTTTAAACCTCCTGGCACTAGGGCCTATGTGATATAAATCCACTAGGGTTCCATAGGAGCTTCCTTATGAGCTTCATAATAAAATGTCCCCCTCTCCAAAGCTTACATTTTTTTTGAATCCCCAAAATGACAGTAAACTGGGATTCTGGTTATGCATACCGGTACATTTAAAATGTTGCAATTCCCTGTGTTTATCATAGCCTTTTGTGATATTATTCACATGTTTCCTGATCCTCATGGGTACATTTTTTGATGTTCAACCTACATATTGATGGCCACATGGACATTCAGTCCTTTATCATATTTCTATCACCTGTAGCTGTAACAATTTTTTTTTTCGTCCTTGCGGTTGCTCTTGATGTTCTGCAAGCTAAATAAATATGCTATGAATCAATCTGTCCCTGGAAATTGGAAGGCAATAATTTTAAGAGTAACTATAACAGATTTAACCAAATTTTCACATAAAGATGGGGCAATTTTGTAAATAAATGTTTTGGCATCAGGAAAGATATCCATTATTACTCAATCTTTCTTAAAGTGGAGTTCCACCCAAAAGTGGAACTTCTTCTTTAAGCACTTCTCGCCCCTTACATCTGATTATATGGAATTGATTATTTCATTACTCGTATACTGAGAATAGCCCATCATTTACCTTATATATAGGATTTGCTATTGCACTGCGTTTACGTATATTTATTTATACTTTTTGATACTTTGTTGCACATAAGCACTTTTTGCAGTCTTATACCTTTATTTCAGAGCTAATGGACTATTATATCACTATTATCATCTGAATATATGGAATTGATTATTTCATTACTCATATAGTGAGAATAGCAATTATTAACCTTATATATAGGATTTGTTATTGCACTGTGTTTAGGCAAATTTACCTATACAGGATTACTAGTATATCATTGTTTATTGAAGCTGCACATAGTTATTTATTTGCACAGCAATATTTACAAACCAATATTTACACATTAATTTTAATATATACACAGCTGTTAATAAGTTGCGCTGATCACTCTTTATATCATACCCACTTTAAGCGCATTGCATACACTTTTCAGGTCTAGCAACAATTTATTATTTACTATAAACATACTCACTCATCGTTCACTTTGATATTACGAGGGACCTCCCCCTTATTTTTCACCCCCTTACATGCCACATTTGACATATAATTTTTTGGGGGGGGGAATTGGGTACCTGTTTTTGACAGGCACTTCCTGACCCTCTTGTTCCTTCCATCCCTTGGCCACGTAGGCGACTCCTCCTCTCCCCCTAGGTGGCCTCTCCCTCTCTGCAATCTTCTGGGAAACATCACAGGTCCTAGAAGATTGCCTGGCCACTAGGAGAGAGCAGCACGACTCACGCATGCTCAGTGCGTGCCTGACTGTGCTTCAGTGTTTCCTAATATTTTTTTTTTCAAATTATTTGTGCCTAGTGTTCTGTCCAGTGTCCTGCATGCAGTTTTATAATATAAAAACTGTTCTTTATGCCTGGAAACTGGACAATGCCCATAGCAACCAAAACTGTCCCTTTACATCAAAAATGGTTTTAGACCAGCTAGAGAACAGCGATAATAAATTAGAATCACTCGCAGAATTGAGCGATAGCGATTTGTGGGGCGATCCGTCATCAAATACTGAAAAGTAATGACAGTGACAATTCTGCAACTGAGCAAATTTCAGTGTTTTTTATTTGATTACATTATCAAATATTTTTTTTTAATTATTGTTATATTATTATTTGGTAGAATTATTTATAGTTATTTATTATATTATAATTTATGATTTAATTTTTCAAACTTTATCATACCCAGGATGTTTACTAGACTCTGGTTTGGACATATTTAAGTGAGTTATTCCTAAGAATTACAGGATTACAATATAAAACGCCAAATTTCAATGCAAAATAATTGTACCGCTTTCAGCACCTAAAATCCGAAATAATCCTACCGCCAGGGAGGTTAAATATTGTGCCTGGGGGGTGTCTATAGTATGCCTGTAAAGTGACGCATTTTTCCCGTGTTTATAACAGTACCACAGCAAAATGACATTTCTAAAGGAAAAATTGTAATTTAAACTTAAAACTGATCGTGGCTGTAATTTATTGTCAGGTCTCAGCAATATAGATAAAGATAATTGAAAAAAACAGCATGGGATCCCCCTGTCCATTACCAGGCCATTTGGGTCTGGTATGAATATTAAGCGGAACCCCAAATCAAAATTAAAAAATAAAAATTGTGTTTGGGTCCCCCTAAAATCCATACCAGGCCATGGGGTCTGATATGGAACTTAAGGGGAACCCTGCGCCACATTTAAAAAAAATGGCATAGGTGTCCCCCCGAAAATTCATACCAGACCCTTCAGGTCTAGTATGGATTTTAACCACTTGACCACTGGGCACTTAAACACCCTTCATAACCAGACCAATTTTCCGCTTTTGGTGCTCACACATTTTGAATGACAATTACTCAGTCATGCAACACTGTACCCATATGAAATTTTTGTCCTTTTTTCACACAAATAGAGCTTTCTTTTGGTGGTATTTAATCACCGCTGGGTTTTTTATTTTTTGTGCTATAAAAGAAAAAAGACCGAAAATTCTGTAAAAAAATAAATTTCATATGTGGGCAGGACTTATGTATGCGTTCGCTTCTGCATGTGAGCACATGGGGACAGGGGCGCTTTAATTTTATTGTTCATTTTACTTTATTTATTTTAGTTTGAAATTTTTTTCCCCAAAAATTTATTTTTTGATCACTTTTATTCCTATTACAAGGAATGTAAACATCCCTTGTAATAGGAATATGGGATGACAGGTCCTCTTTACAGTGAGATATGGGGTCAATAAGACCCCACATCTCACCTTTAGGCTGGCAAGCCTGATATAAAAAAAAAGATTCTGGATTTGATCGTATTAGCGAGTCGGTAGAAGCACCGGAGGGCGGCGAGGGGGGGGGGGCATCTATGGCTGGGTATTGCAGGGTATCACCAAGTATGGCTGGGTATGGCTGGGTATCTTCGAGTATGGCTGGGTATTGCAGGGTATCTCTGAGTATGGCTGGGTACGGCAATTTATGGCAGGGTATTGCAGAGTATTGCAGAGTATTGGCGGGGCTATTACAGAGTATTGGCGGTGCATTGCAGAGTATTGGCGGGGTATTGCAGAGTATTGGAGGGTATTGGCAGGGTATTGCAGGGTATTGCAGAGTATTGGCGGGTATTACAGGGTATTGGCAGGGTATTGCAGAGTATTGGCGGGGTATTGCAGAGTATTTTTTGCAGGGTATTGCAGTGTATTGGCGGGGTATTGCAGAGTATTGGCAGGGTATTGGAGAGTATTGGCAGGTATTGGAGAGTATTGGCAGAGTATTGCAGAGTATTGGCTGGTATTGAGGGGTTAAATTCGGTGAGCAGCGATGTGGGCACTGCAGATGCAGCCCACAGTGCTGCTGACACCGATCTCTTCCCCCTCTGCTGTACCGATCGGTACAGAGAGGGGAGGGAGGAACCGGCGTCATGACATGACGCTGGTTTGTTTACAAGTGATCACTCCGTCATTTGACGGAGAGATCAAGTGGTAAATGGCGGCAGGGGGCGCACAAGAGCAGAATTCTGGGAGGCCGTTAATTAACGGCCTCTCAGAGTTGAACAACCACCCTGAAGCCGTTAATTGGCTATGGGCCAGTTGTTAAGTGGTTAAGGGGAAACCTGTGCCAAAGTTTAAAACAAACTGGCGTAGGGGTCCTACCCAAAATCCATACCAAACCCTTATCTGAGCATGCAACCTGGCAGGCCTCAGTTAAAGAGGGGGGATGAGAGAGCGCCCCCCTCTTGAACCGTACCAGGCCACATGCCCTCAACGTGGAGAGGGTGCTTTGGGGTAGTCCCCCAAAGCACCTTGTCCCCATGTTGATGGGGACAAGGGTATCAGCCCCACAACCCTTGCCCTGTGGTTGTGGGAGTCTGCGAGCGGGAGGCTTATCTGAATCTGAAAGTACCCTTTAACAAGGGGACCCCCAGATCCCAGCCTCCCCCGTGTGAATTGGTAATGGAGTACAAATTTACCCCTTCCATTTCACAAAAAAAAGTCAAAATGGTAAAAAAGACAAGAGACAGCTTGGGACAAGTCATTTATTTAAAAAAAAAGTTCACACTGCCCGACGGACCGAAAAAAAAATCCACAACTGGCCCGCCTCCATGAGAGGCTCCCGCCATCTGACGTGTCTTCACTTTGACAGCTCTTATATAACTGAGGGCGGGGCCACCCAATGACCATGGGGGCTTTCCCATCAACATGGGGACATGCATTGTGGGGCCGCTAAACCCAAAGCACCCTCTCCATGTTCCGGGCATGTGGCCTGGTACGGTTCAGAAGGGGGGTGCACGCCATGTTTTTTTTTAAATTTGGTGCAGGGTTCCCCTTAATTTCCATATCAGACCTGAAGGGCCTGGTATGAATTTTAGGGGGACCCCCATGCAATTTTCTTTTTCAATTTTGGTTCAGGGTTCACCTTAATATTCATAGCAGACCCAAAGGGCCATTATAGCCATGATCAGTTTTAAATGACAATTTTTTTCTTTCGAAATGTCATTTTGCTGTGGTACTGCTCTAAACACGGTTAAAATTCACCACTTTCCAGGCATACTATAGACACCCCCCAGGCATGATATTTAAAGGAATACTTATTTTTTATTGTTTCACTTTAAGCGTTAAAAAATCACTGCTCCCGAAAAAATGGCCATTTTAAATTTTTTGCATTGCACTTTTTGTGACAATAACTTGCATGTAAGCCTTTAAAATTACCGTAGCACTTTTGATTATTCATGTTCGTGTCCCATAGACATCAACGGTGTTAGTTTGTTCTGCAGAATTTATTGCCTGTTCCCATGTTTTGCTGCGAACCAAACAGGAGGGTGTTCAGGACATCCCTACTTGTCAGTACAATTCCTCTTGAGTCAGACAAACTTACCCTTTGGTATGTTTAACAACCAGGTTTGATGGTGACAACTTTCCTTTGGGATGTACCCATTTTCCTCACATTCCTTAACCTCTTCACACCTAAGGATAAAACAAATATTAATGCCTAAGCACAATTTTGCAACGTTGACCTGTGTTACTAAAACTACAAATAATCACAATTACTTTGTACATCCATGTGGATTATACTTTGCTTTTTTGAGGACAAATTGGGCTTTCATTTGGTGGTAAATGGTTATGGATATATATATATATATATTTATTATTATCAAATTTAAACCGGGCCAAAATAGTGAAAAAAAAAACATTTAAAAAAAATATATATGTGTATATTTCTTGTAACCTACCAGCAAAGAATAACCCTAAATAAATTCTTCTGCTCCCAACAATCACAGTGATACCACATATGTGTATGTCATTTGTTGTTTGTACCCGTAGTACAGCCCAGAAACAATACTGCAGATTTTGTTTTGTTTTTGTCCTACCTAAAACATACTTACACTAACTGACATTGATTCTAATTTTTAAAAAATGTAGAAAAAAATCCTGCTCAAAATATACTGACCTTGAACTTTGATCCTGACCTTAACCTTTGACCCATACTTGAACCAAAAACTAACCCTGGCACTGAGCTAGTTAAAACCTTAACCACTTGCTTACTGGGCACTTAAACCCCCCTCAGTCCCAGACCAATTTTCAGCTTTCAGTGCTCTCACATTTTGAATGACAATTACTCAGTCATGCAACACTGTAACCAAATGATTTTTTTGTCCTTTTCTTCATACCAATAGAGCTTTCTTTTGGTGGTATTTGATCACCTCTCGGTTTTTTATTTTCTGCGCTATAAATGAAAAAAGACCGAAAATTTTGAAAAAAAATGAATTTTTCTTCGTTTCTGTGACAAAATTTAGCAAATTAGCAATTTTTCTTCATAAATTTTGGCCACAATTTATACTACTACACATCTTTGGTAAAAATAACCCAAATTTTTGCATATTATATGATCTGTGTGAAATTTATAGAGTCTACAAGCTATGGTGCAAATCATAAAGATTTGCAAAAAAAGATCACATCTGATGTACTAAGGCCTATCTCCATTCTTGAGACCCTAACAAGCCAGGAAAGTACAAATGCCCCCCAAATGACCCCTTTTTGGAAAGTAGACATTCCAATGTATTTAGTAAGAGGCATGGTTAGTTATTTTAAGTTGTCATTTTTTCCCATAATTCTTTGCAAAATGACGATTTTTTTTTTTTTTTTCACAAAATTTTCATTGTAATAGCTTATTTCTCCCACACGGAATGTGCATACCACAAATAACACCCCAAAATACATTCTTCTACTCCTCCTGAGTATAACGATACCACATGTGTGAGACTTTTACACAGCCTGACCACATACAGAGGCCTAATTTTGAAGTAGCACCTTCAGGCATTCTAGGAGCATAAATTACACATTTCATTTCTCAACCACCTATTACAGTTTTGAAGGCCCTGGAACACCAGGGCAATGGAAACGTCCAGAAAATGACCCCATTTTGGAAAGCTAACACCCCAACGTATAATCTATGAGGCATAATGAGTCTTTTCAATGGTTCATTTTTTTCCAGAAGTTTTCGGAAAATGTGGAAAAAAATGAAAACGCATTTTTTTTTACACAAAGTTGTCCGTTTATAAGATATTTCCAACGCATAGCATTTACATAGCAAAAATAACACCCCAAAATACGTTCTACTACTCCTCCTGAGTATAACGATACCAAATGTGTGAGACTTTTACACAGCCTGACCACATACAGAGGCCTAATTTTGAAGTAGCACCTTCAGGCATTCTAAGAGCATAAATTACACATTTCATTTCTCAATCACCTATTACAGTTTTGAAGGCCCTGGAACACCAGGGCAATGGAAACGTCCAGAAAATGACCCCATTTTGGAAAGCTAACACCCCAACGTATAATCTATGAGGCATAATGAGTCTTTTCAATGGTTCATTTTTTTCCAGAAGTTTTCGGAAAATGTGGAAAAAAATGAAAACGCATTTTTTTTTACACAAAGTTGTCCGTTTATAAGATATTTCCAACGCATAGCATTTACATAGCAAAAATAACACCCCAAAATACGTTCTACTACTCCTCCTGAGTATAACGATACCACATGTGTGAGACTTTTACACAGCCTGACCACATACAGAGGCCTAATTTTGAAGTAGCACCTTCAGGCATTCTAAGAGCATAAATTACACATTTCATTTCTCAATCACCTATTACAGTTTTGAAGGCCCTGGAACACCAGGGCAATGGAAACGTCCAGAAAATGACCCCATTTTGGAAAGCTAACACCCCAACGTATAATCTATGAGGCATAATGAGTCTTTTCAATGGTTCATTTTTTTCCAGAAGTTTTCGGAAAATGTGGAAAAAAATGAAAACGCATTTTTTTTTACACAAAGTTGTCCGTTTATAAGATATTTCCAACGCATAGCATTTACATAGCAAAAATAACACCCCAAAATACGTTCTACTACTCCTCCTGAGTATAACGATACCAAATGTGTGAGACTTTTACACAGCCTGACCACATACAGAGGCCTAATTTTGAAGTAGCACCTTCAGGCATTCTAGGAGCATAAATTACACATTTCATTTCTCAACCACCTATTACAGTTTTGAAGGCCCTGGAACACCAGGGCAATGGAAACGTCCAGAAAATGACCCCATTTTGGAAAGCTAACACCCCAACGTATAATCTATGAGGCATAATGAGTCTTTTCAATGGTTCATTTTTTTCCAGAAGTTTTCGGAAAATGTGGAAAAAAATGAAAACGCATTTTTTTTTACACAAAGTTGTCCGTTTATAAGATATTTCCAACGCATAGCATTTACATAGCAAAAATAACACCCCAAAATACGTTCTACTACTCCTCCTGAGTATAACGATACCACATGTGTGAGACTTTTACACAGCCTGACCACATACAGAGGCCTAATTTTGAAGTAGCACCTTCAGGCATTCTAAGAGCATAAATTACACATTTCATTTCTCAATCACCTGTTACAGTTTTGAAGGCCCTGGAACACCAGGGCAATGGAAACGTCCAGAAAATGACCCCATTTTGGAAAGCTAACACCCCAACGTATAATCTATGAGGCATGATGAGTCTTTTCAATGGTTCATTTTTTTCCAGAAGTTTTCGGAAAATGTGGAAAAAAATGAAAACGCATTTTTTTTTACACAAAGTTGTCCGTTTATAAGATATTTCCAACGCATAGCATTTACATAGCAAAAATAACACCCCAAAATACGTTCTACTACTCCTCCTGAGTATAACGATACCAAATGTGTGAGACTTTTACACAGCCTGACCACATACAGAGGCCTAATTTTGAAGTAGCACCTTCAGGCATTCTAGGAGCATAAATTACACATTTCATTTCTCAACCACCTATTACAGTTTTGAAGGCCCTGGAACACCAGGGCAATGGAAACGTCCAGAAAATGACCCCATTTTGGAAAGCTAACACCCCAACGTATAATCTATGAGGCATAATGAGTCTTTTCAATGGTTCATTTTTTTCCAGAAGTTTTCGGAAAATGTGGAAAAAAATGAAAACGCATTTTTTTTTACACAAAGTTGTCCGTTTATAAGATATTTCCAACGCATAGCATTTACATAGCAAAAATAACACCCCAAAATACGTTCTACTACTCCTCCTGAGTATAACGATACCACATGTGTGAGACTTTTACACAGCCTGACCACATACAGAGGCCTAATTTTGAAGTAGCACCTTCAGGCATTCTAAGAGCATAAATTACACATTTCATTTCTCAATCACCTATTACAGTTTTGAAGGCCCTGGAACACCAGGGCAATGGAAACGTCCAGAAAATGACCCCATTTTGGAAAGCTAACACCCCAACGTATAATCTATGAGGCATAATGAGTCTTTTCAATGGTTCATTTTTTTCCAGAAGTTTTCGGAAAATGTGGAAAAAAATGAAAACGCATTTTTTTTTACACAAAGTTGTCCGTTTATAAGATATTTCCAACGCATAGCATTTACATAGCAAAAATAACACCCCAAAATACGTTCTAATACTCCTCCTGAGTATAACGATACCAAATGTGTGAGACTTTTACACAGCCTGACCACATACAGAGGCCTAATTTTGAAGTAGCACCTTCAGGCATTCTAGGAGCATAAATTACACATTTCATTTCTCAACCACCTATTACAGTTTTGAAGGCCCTGGAACACCAGGGCAATGGAAACGTCCAGAAAATGACCCCATTTTGGAAAGCTAACACCCCAACGTATAATCTATGAGGCATAATGAGTCTTTTCAATGGTTCATTTTTTTCCAGAAGTTTTCGGAAAATGTGGAAAAAAATGAAAACGCATTTTTTTTTACACAAAGTTGTCCGTTTATAAGATATTTCCAACGCATAGCATTTACATAGCAAAAATAACACCCCAAAATACGTTCTACTACTCCTCCTGAGTATAACGATACCACATGTGTGAGACTTTTACACAGCCTGACAAAATACAGAGGCGCAACATGCAAGAAACACCGTCGGCGTTCCAGGGACACATAGCCTGCACATACCAAGAATTACACCCCCAAATACATTATGCTGAGCAAAGGGTAAAGAAAAGATTACCTGTGGTTTTAGAAGCGCAGTTGTCCACAGGAGGATATCACTGGTCCAGGCAGCAGGCAGGGACTTGGTCAGCAACAGCGAACACAGTTTTTCAGGCAGCAGGCAGGGATACTGTCCATATTACAGTCCAGGGTTAGTGCAGAGATGTCAGCAGTGCCAAAAATATTGGTCCTGGTAGTAGGCAGGTCCTTGTGGTGTGGTCAGTGCGGCATGATGGCAGTAAGTCCTACAGGCAGCAGACAAAAGTAGAGCCTCGTTCAGGACAGAATGGGGATAGGGGTAGAGGCTTCTCCCTCCCAAATCTCTTTGAAGCCTCCGAGTCTCCAGACCCTAATCTAGGAATAAGAAAACAAAGAAAATTGTTTTCTTCTTCCAGAAAAACTATACTGGAGCCCCTCACATATGTGAGACCCCGTGTTGAATCCCACTAGTCCAGTTGCAGAATACAAGATCAGTCCAAGAGGCAGGCAAATATAGTGGTCAAACAGTCCAAGGTCAGTTCCAGATCAGGCAGAGATATATACAGAATCGTTAGACAGAAGCATGGTCGAATAACAGTCCAGGGTCAGTTCCAGATGAGGCAGAGGTATGTACAGAATCGTTAGGCAGAAGCGTGGTCGAATAACAGTCCAGGGTCAGTTCCAGATCAGGCAGCGGTATGTACAGAATCGGCAGGCATAAGAGTGGTCAAATAACAAGCCAGGGTCCGTTACAGAGCAGGCAGTGGCATAAGGGGTGTGAAGGTGTATGAAGGCAGGAACTGAGGATTATGTTTACCATACTTCACTAAAAATTTATTGAAGTATGGTAACGCCGAAAACAGTCGCCTATACAGAGGCCTGGTTGGGAAGGACATTGTGCACAATAATAAGATGTGTCTTTTCTGACTCCTGCTTTGGTACACACCTTACATTTTTTTTGGCGTCTTTTGCCTGCTGGTGTGGGGGGAATTTTATCCGGAAAGTGGCGCTCGGAGAGTCGACTTACAACGTCTGATCGGATATTTTCTGGTGGGCCGTTTGGGAAAATAAGGGCTGTGAAAACTTCCTCCTGGTAGCCAAAGAAACGTTTGGGGTTTTGGGTGGCGTTGCTGTAAATTACATATGAATTGTAAATGGCCAATTGAAAAAAATAAATTACTACTTTTTTGTACCAATGATATGTCCGTCTTGAGACCAGATATGGTTCCATCATTTGGTCGTTAAAGTCGACTCCTCCCATGAACAAATTATACTCTGAAATACATTTGGGTTTCTTTACGGGGCCATTCCTTCTGGGGATTTCTACGAAGGTATCGTTGTGGATAGAAGATAACATGTACACATCTCTTCTGTCCCTCCACTTCACTGCCAGAACCTCCTTGTTTCTTAGACTTGCGGTTTCTCCTTTCCGCAGCTTCTTGTTCACCAGACTTTGAGGAAAGCCCTTCCGGTTCTTTTTTACAGTGCCACATGCTGGCGTCTTCTTCCGGTGAAGGTTGTGGAACAGGGGCAGAGATGTGTAGAAGTTGTCTACATAGAGGTGGTAGCCTTTATCCAGTAGGGGGTATATGAGGTCCCAAACAATTTTTCCACTGGATCCCAAATAATCCGGACAATTAGGGGGCTGTAGCTGGGTGTCCTTCCCTTCGTACACCTTGAAGGAATATGTGTACCCTGTGGCTCGGTCACATAATTTGTAGACCTTCACCCCATAGCGGGCCCTTTTGCTGGGCATAAATTGCTTCATCCTAAGCCTGCCACTAAATTTAATAAGGGACTCATCCACACATATGTGTTGGTCCGGGGTAAACAATTTGGGGAATATTTCAGAAAAATAATTTAGTATTGGTCGAATTTTGTAAAGGCGGTCAAAATTTGGATCATTTCGTGGAAGGCATTGGGAATTGTCACTGAAATGTAAGAACCTCAGGATCATCTGATACCTGCTTCTGGGCATTACCGCGGAGAAGAGCGGTGAGTGGTGGAGGGGGTGGGTTGACCAGTAGGTACGTAATTGGTTTTTTTTGTTGAGTCCCATATTAAATGTGAGGCCTAAAAAAAGCTTGAACTCCTCCACCGTTAGGTCTCTCCATTCGTAGGGACGGGCATAATAGGAGGTTGGATTTTGAAAAATACATTGTTGTGCATACAGGTTGCACTGGGCCACAATTGACGCCAACATGTCCTCCGTAAAAATTAAATTAAAAAAATCGATGGGGCTAAAATTCTCCGTGTCCACCTGGACTCCTGGCTGGGCGGTGAAAGGGGGAACATTGGCCTCTCCTGAATTAGGAGGAAGCCACAAGGGGTTCTGAAGGGCATAGGGAAGGCCAGCATGGCTCCTAACCCTTTGGGGCTGAGATGACACCCCACTGGTACTTGGCCTTTCTTGCTGGGGCACTGCGGTGCTGGTGGACGGCATTGCGGTGCTGGTGGACGGCACTGCGGTGCTGGTGGACGGCACTGCCTCACTAGAACGCCTTCGCTTGATGGGCCGGATATCTTCCTCCTCGGATTCATCAGTCAGTGTTTCACTGCTGAGGACTGGCTCATAAGTTACGTCGGCTTCAGAATCCGAATCCGAAAAGGAATCGGAAGAGGAGAGCTCCCCGTTGCTCTCGTCGGCCGCGGAAATAATTTGGTACGCCTCCTCAGCGGAAAAGACGCGTTTAGCCATTGTAGCACTGATGGGCACTGATGAGGTGGCACAGATGGGCGTTTTTGAGGTGGCACAGATGGGCGCTTTTGAGGTGGCACAAATGGACACTGATGGGTCGGCACAGATGTGCACTGATTTATTGCACAGATGTGCAGATTTGTTGCACGGATGTGCACTGATGAGGCGGCAGATGGGCACTGCTGAGGCGGCAGATGGGCACTGCTGAGGCGGCACAGATGGGCACTGCTGAGGCGGCACAGATGGGCACTGCTGAGGCGGCACAGATGGGCACTGCTGAGGCGGCAGATGGGCACTGATGGGTCGGCACAGATGTGCACTGATTTATTGCACGGATGTGCACTGATTTATTGCACGGATGTGCACTGCTGAGGTGGCAGATGGGCACTGCTGAGGCGGCAGATGGGCACTGCTGAGGCGGCAGATGGGCACTGCTGAGGCGGCAGAGATGGGCACTGCTGAGTCGGCACAGATGGGCACTGCTGAGTCGGCAGATGGGCACTGATAGGTCGGCACAGATGTGCACTGATTTATTGCACGGATGTGCACTGATAAGGCAGCAGATGGGCACAGATGGGCACTGCTTAGGCGGCACAGATGGGCACTGCTTAGGCGGCACAGATGGGCACTGCTGAGGCGGCACAGATGGGCACTGCTTAGGCGGCACATATGGGCACTGCTGAGGCACAGATGGGCACCGATTGGTACCGATGGGCACCGATTGGCACTGGCTGGCACTGGCTGGCACTGGCGGGCACTGGCGGGCACTGGCGGGCACTGGCGGGGCACTGGCGGGCACTGGCGGTGCACAGATGGAGCACTGGCGGTGCACAGGTGGGCACAGGTGGGCACAGGTGGGCACAGGCGGTGCACAGGTGGGCACAGGTGGGCACAGGTGGGCACAGGTGGGCACAGGTGGGCACTGGCAGGGTAGATCTGGGCACTGGCAGGGCACTGGCAGGGTAGATCTGGGCACTGGCAGGGCACTGGCAGGGTAGATCTGGGCACAGGTGGGGTTTTTATCCGTTTACTGACACTTTTACACTCACAAGACACATTCGGTCTCCTCACACGCTATCGCTGTGTGAGGAGACACGTTCGGCAATGGGTGATGATCTCATTTGTTTACATTTGAGATCATCACCCATTGGAGGAGGCGATCGCGCTGTAAACGGCCGCTGTGATTGGCCGTTTACAGCGATCTGTGATTGGCTGTGTCCAGCGGACACGGCCAACACAGATTTTCCCCGATGCGCGCTCCCGGGAGCGCGCGGGGAACTCTTAAAGGGGACGACGTCAATAGACGTAGTCCTGAAAATTGAGATCCGCGCTATACACGTCATTTTACTATAGCGCGGATCTCAAGTGGTTAATCTAGGTAAAAAAAAAAAATTATTTTGTATTATTTATTTATTTACACACACTTTTTTTTCTCTCTGCAAGGATAGAGAAAGATACAATGTATCTTTCCTCTCCATCCACAGAGAGAGAGAAAAAAACAGGGGTCGGCTTCACAGTTACTGTGGTAGTAAATCAGAGGCTACCATATCAATCAGGTAACCCGGAATCAGGATTTCTGGGTCCCAATCATTAGTACGGGACCTGGGGCTCTCAATAAGGTCTTGGTCTCTATGCTGGGAGTGCTCTGTGTGGCGTGTGTCCAGCATAAAAATAAATATGCATATAAGCAGCCCCATGGCTAAAAGCTCAGTGCAGTGCGGCTGCATATATGTATTACAAGTAGTTAAAAAAAGGTTTTTGAGCAGAAACGATTGTCCAAAGATCCAAAAATTTGATACATTGATCATGCACCTTCCAGGTCAAACCTATATTCTTATCATTGCCATTTTGAATTGATTTAAACTTTTCCAAGCCACTGGCATTACCTTCCCATATTAGCATAACGTGATTGATCGGGGCGTTCCATTGAAATGGGAAGTTGGTTTGGCATAGGGCACAGATGTTCAGAGGTAGTGTAATGTTCAATGCAGTGAATTTAGCTAAATTGATTTGCAGCTTAGATAGGGTCTTAAATGTCTCAGTCTTTGAGTAAGTTGGGATTGTCATGAGGGGTTCTGTGAGAAAGAGCAGGATGTCATCTGTGAATGCTGCTAATTTGTATGTTTGTTGTTTGACTTCTATGCCTTTTATGTCGGGGTTATCTCTGATGCGTCGGAGGAAGGGTTCTAGAGTTAGGATGTAAATTAAGGGAGAGAGGGGACAGCCTTGGTAGGTTCCGTTCAAGATGGAGAAGGCAGTCGATAGGTGGCCATTTACTCGGACATTTGCTGTGGGATTGGAGTAGAGAGCTAACATGAAATTTAGCATGCGTATTGGCAATAGTGATGGCCGAACGGTTCGCCCGGCGGTCGTTTCGCGGCGAATTTCCGACTTTCGCCGTCCGCGGGTTCGAACGCCTTTTTCCGTCGTTCGCCCCGGCGGACTTACGTGTTTAATGTATACAAGAACTTTAACCTTTCGTGACACGTTTATCATGTGTTACAGGACAACCAATTGAGACATGACAGCTCATGGACACTTGGACATTCCCCCTAACCTATAAATACACCCGATCCGGTGGCCATTTTACATTCTTTCTTCTGTCACTGTAGGGAAAGGATCCTGTGTGGAGTAGGGACAGAGAAAACGCTAGCTATTTGGTACACAAAAGTTCTTTTCAGGACTGGTATAGGTGTTAGGTCAGCAGCCTGAGTTTCTTTTGTCAGTTTAGATAAAGGGACAGAGCGCTGTATGCTGCTATTTTAGGGACAGCTCAGCCAGATTAGTCTTTCTTCATCATCATCATCATCATCATCATTAGCTGTTACTATCAGGTCCACAAAAGAGCTGTTCCAGCTAATCGTTCCAGCCTACTCTTTTTTGCCAATTTGTATAGGGACAGGCAGGAAGCAGTGTGTCAGGCAGTGAGGATAATTTTAAAGACTTGCTGTTACTATTAGTTCCACAAAGGTTCTTTTCAGGACTGGTATCAGTGGTACGGTAATAGGCTTGTACACGTATAATATTCTTTCTTCCAAATATAGAAAGAATATTATACTTGACTGCTGCCCTTCTGCTGCAGTCTGCTAATCATTCACAACTCACTTGTTCCACAAAGCTCTTTATCAGGACTGGTAACTTGGTCTGTCTAGGGTGCTACGGTACATAGGCTTGGGTGCGGTACAGTCTGCTGTTCTGTAAGGACCGCTATCGGTCCACAATACATAGGGTTGCCGTGCACTACTGCTGACCGCTGCCCTATACTGCAGCAGTCCTTCATTGGTATAGGGACTGACGTACAGTCTGCTAATCACTAACACACAACCTGCTTGGTCCACAAAAGTTCTTATAAGGACTGGTAACTTGGTATAGGGTGCTACGGTACATAGGCCTGAGTGCGTTACAGTCTGCTGTTCTGTAAGGACCGCTATCGGTCCACAATACATAGGGTTGCCGTGCACTACTGCTGACCGCTGCCCTATACTGCAGCAGTCCTTCAGCGGTATAGGGACTGACGCACAGTCTGCTAAACACTAACACACAACCTGCTTGGTCCACAAAAGTTTTTATAAGGACTGGTAACTTGGTATAGGGTGCTACGGTACATAGGCCTGAGTGCAGTACAGTCTGCTGTTCTGTAAGGACCGCTATCGGTCCACAATACATAGGGTTGCCGTGCACTACTGCTGACCGCTGCCCTATACTGCAGCAGTCCTTCATTGGTATAGGGACTGACGTACAGTCTGCTAATCACTAACACACAACCTGCTTGGTCCACAAAAGTTCTTATAAGGACTGGTAACTTGGTATAGGGTGCTACGGTACATAGGCCTGAGTGCGTTACAGTCTGCTGTTCTGTAAGGACCGCTATCGGTCCACAATACATAGGGTTGACGTGCACCACTGCTGACCGCTGCCCTATACTGCAGCAGTCCTTCATTGGTATAGGGACTGACGTACAGTCTGCTAATCACTAACACACAACCTGCTTGGTCCACAAAAGTTCTTATAAGGACTGGTAACTTGGTATAGGGTGCTACGGTACATAGGCCTGAGTGCGTTACAGTCTGCTGTTCTGTAAGGACCGCTATCGGTCCACAATACATAGGGTTGCCGTGCACTACTGCTGACCGCTGCCCTATACTGCAGCAGTCCTTCAGCGGTATAGGGACTGACGCACAGTCTGCTAAACACTAACACACAACCTGCTTGGTCCACAAAAGTTCTTATAAGGACTGGTAACTTGGTATAGGGTGCTACGGTACATAGGCCTGAGTGCAGTACAGTCTGCTGTTCTGTAAGGACCGCTATCGGTCCACAATACATAGGGTTGCCGTGCACTACTGCTGACCGCTGCCCTATACTGCAGCAGTCCTTCATTGGTATAGGGACTGACGTACAGTCTGCTAATCACTAACACACAACCTGCTTGTTCCACAAAAGTTCTTATAAGGACTGGTAACTTGGTATAGGGTGCTACGGTACATAGGCTTGAGTGCGGTACAGTCTGCTGTTCTGTAAGGACCGCTATCGGTCCACAATAGATAGGGTTGACGTGCACCACTGCTGACCGCTGCCCTATACTGCAGCAGTCCTTCAGCGGTATAGGGACTGACGTACAGTCTGCTAAACACTAATACACAACCTGCTTGGTCCACAAAAGTTCTTATAAGGACTGGTAACTTGGTATAGGGTGCTACGGTACATAGGCTTGAGTGCGGTACAGTCTGCTGTTCTGTAAGGACCGCTATCGGTCCACAATAGATAGGGTTGACGTGCACCACTGCTGACCGCTGCCCTATACTGCAGCAGTCCTTCAGCGGTATAGGGACTGACGTACAGTCTGCTAAACACTAATACACAACCTGCTTGGTCCACAAAAGTTCTTATAAGGACTGGTAACTTGGTATAGGGTGCTACGGTACATAGGCTTGAGTGCGGTACAGTCTGCTGTTCTGTAAGGACCGCTATAGGTCCACAATAGATAGGGTTGACGTGCACCACTGCTGACCGCTCACCTATACTGCAGCAGTCCTTCAGCGGTATAGGGACTAAGAGTTTTGTCACAGGGTCATTTAAAAAATGACATGCAGAGGAAGAGGCAGGCCCTTCCGCAGGGGTGGTAGGGGTAGGGCAGGAGCAACAGGCTTGAGCCAAAGTGGGAAGTTGCAGAAGGTGCGTTCAATTACTTTAAAGGATGCACCAGACTTGGTTGAGTGGCTCGCTCAGCCTTACTCTTCTGCACCCTCCTCATCCTCTCGATCTGCACCCTCTTCTTCACTCTCTGCTATGTGCACCCCCAAAGACACTACCACCAACAACACGACCACCACCACCACCACCACATACCTTCCGCTTGAGTCACTGGAATTATTTTCCGATCCATATCAAGAGGACATTTCTGATGCGCAGCCACTCTTGGTATTGGATCAGGAAGAGGAGGTAGCAACAAGCGCTACTCAGCAGTCTGACGCCAGTACCCAGATCAGCCCAAGGAGGAGGTTGGTCCCCGGTGTTGCTGCCTACTCTACTTATAGCGGTGGGGAAGGTGACGTTGATGATGACGTGTCTAGTGATGTCACGTGGGTGCCCACAAGAGAGGAAGAGGAGGGGAGTTCAGAGGGAGATATGGACCAGCAGATAGGGAGGAGAAGCAGCAATGACTTACATTGCACAGCAGGGACAAAGCAGACTGCAAATGTATCAGGAGCGAGTCATCGACCATGTACGGTCACATCTGGCGCTCCCAGGACACCGGCACATGGCTCCGCAGTGTGGGCTTTTTTTAACGTGTCCGCTGCTGACAATAGCGTTGCCATCTGCAATCTTTGCAGTCAACGCGTTAGTCGCGGTAAGCCCAATACTCACCTAGGGACGACCGCCTTAAGAAGGCACATGAGCAGCCATCACCGAGCCCAGTGGGAGCAACGGAACACACAAAGCCACACTGCAGGCTCTCACCGTCCAGCCTCGTCTTCTACTTCTCCTTCTCCTCTCTCCTCACAATTGTCCTCCACTCCACCTTCCATCACGCCAAGCTCACATTTTTCTGCAAAAAGGCAGGCTTCCGTGGGCCTAATGTTTGAGCGTAAAAAAATGATGACGCCGGATAACCCTCTTGCCCAACGGTTGGCGGCTGGCTTGTCAGAACTCATAGCCCGCCAACTACTGCCATATAAACTGGTGGACTCGGAGGCCTTTCGCAAATTTGTGGCCATTGGAACACCACAATGGAAGGTCCCAGGAAGGAAGTATTTCTCAGAGAAGGGCATCCCAGAGCTATATGGCCATGTTCAGCGGCAAGTGAATGTATCTCTGGCACACAGTGTCGGTGCCAAGATACATCTGACCACAGACACGTGGTCTAGCAAACACGGGCAGGGAAGGTATATCAGTTTTACTGCCCACTGGGTGAACCTTCTGACGGCCGTCAAGCATGTAACCCGTGGCACCCGTGTAGATTTGGTTTTACCGCCACGGATTGCATGCAGGCCTGACTCTTCTTCTCCTCCTCCTACTCCATCCTCCTCCCTCTCCTCCTCAGCTGCCTCCTCCTTTTCCGCTGCTAGCGTCTCTTCCACTGCACCGCCCAAGCTCCCCAGAACCTATTCCACATGCCAGGTGAGACGTTGCCATGCCGTGCTGCGTCTGTTGTGCCTGGAAGCAAAGAGCCACACTGGCCCGGCACTCCTTTCAGCTTTGCGTTCACAGGCAGATGAGTGGCTAACACCGCTCAATTTGACAGTTGGTAAAGTGGTGTGTGACAACGGTGCCAATCTGCTTAGCGCATTGAAACAGGGCAAAATCACGCACGTGCCGTGCATGGCACACGTCTTAAACTTGGTCGTGCAGCGATTCCTTGTCAAATACCCTGGGGTCCAGGACATCTTGCGGCAGGCAAGGAAAATCTCGGCCCATTTCAGAAGATCTTACACGGCCATGGCTCGCCTTGCTGACATTCAGCGGCGACACCATCTGCCGGTCAGACGTCTTATTTGCGATTGCCCGACGCGATGGAACTCAACCTTCTATATGCTTGATAGGCTGCTCCAGCAGAAACGTGCAGTTAACGTCTACCTGTATGAACTCTGCGAAAGAAACGGTTCTGGGGAGCTGGGTTTTTTTTCACCGCGCCAGTGGCTGCTCATGCGCGACACATGCAGACTTCTGCGGCCATTTGAGGAGATCACCAAACTGGTCAGTCGCAGCCATGGCGCCATCAGTGACATGGTACCTTATGCCTTCTTTCTGGAGCGTGCATTGCGTCGTGTCATTGATCAGGCTGTGGAGGAGCAGGAGCGGGAAGATGAGGAAGTCGCAATGCTGGATGAATTCCCAGGGGGGGCTACTCTATCTGAGACAAGTCAACAACAGGAGTCTGATGAGGAGTCAGAGGAGGATGGTGCCGGGGCGGATGAGCAGGAGCAAGAAGAGCATGCTTTAAACCTTTCTGGGATCCCTGTTGTGCGAGGATGGGGAGAGGAGAATGAAGAGGACGACATTATCCTGGATGATGAGCAGGAGCCAGGCCACCACACCGCTTCCACTTTAGTGCAAATGGGGGCCTTCATGCTCCAGTGTTTTAATAGGGACCCCCGTATAAAAAGCATGAGGGTCAAGGACCAGTACTGGGTGGCAACGTACTTAGACCCCCGGTACAAACACAAAATGGCGGAAATGTTACCGCCGTCGCAGAGGGCTGTCAGAATGCAGCACTTCCAGGCCTTGCTTCGAGAAATGCTGCATTCTGCTTTTGCGTGCGCTGGCAGAGGAGCAATTCCCACTCCCAGAGAAGGATTTGCGGGTACCAATCCAACAGCGCCTGCAAGAAGAGGCCGGTTTGAAGATGTGTTGGTGACTTCGGATATGAGGTCATTCTTTCAGCCGACCCATCGACAGGTGTCATCCGGATCCAGCATCAGGGAACGCCTAGACCGTCAGGTGTCCGACTACATTGGGTTAACGGCCGATGTGGACGCTCTGAGGAGTGATGAACCCCTAGACTACTGGGTGGGCAGGCTTGACCTCTGGCCAGAGCTTGCCCAATTTGCAATCGAACTGTTGGCTTGCCCCTCATCCAGTGTCCTGTCCGAAAGGACGTTCAGCGCAGCAGGGGGGATTGTGACCGATAAGCGTACTCGCCTAGCTCACCACAGTGTTAACTACCTCACATTTCTAAAAATGAATGAGGCATGGATCTCGGAGGAATTCAACACATGTGATCAGTAGACCATGTATATGTCTATAAACAATTTTTGGAATCAAGCACACAGACCTTCTTAATTCATTTGGCTCACTTCCCTGACCCAAAAAAGCACACCGTACTATATGCCCCTACCCTCCTCTTTGAAGAGGTTGAGCGGTGTCATATTTCTACTGGGGCTGCTTATTATGAGGGGTTCCCACCATCCCTGTGCTGTGCTGACTTCCTCCTGGGTGTTCTTATTATGAGGGGCTCCCACCATCCCTGTGCTGTGCTGACTTCCTCCTGGGGGTTCTTATTATGAGGGGATCACACCATCCCTGTGCTGTGCTGACTTCCTCCTGGGGCTGCTTACGGTGCTGCTGTCAGCGCTGTATGTCACGGAGCTGCTGTCAGCGCTGTATGTCACGGAGCTGCTGTCAGCGCTGTATGTCACGGAGCTGCTGTCAGCGCTGTATGTCACGGAGCTGCTGTCAGCGCTGTATGTCACGGAGCTGCTGTCAGCGCTGTATGTCACGGAGCTGCTGTCAGCGCTGTATGTCACGGAGCTGCTGTCAGCGCTGTATGTCACGGAGCTGCTGTCAGCGCTGTATGTCACGGAGCTGCTGTCAGCGCTGTATGTCACGGAGCTGCTGTCAGCGCTGTATGTCACGGAGCTGCTGTCAGCGCTGTATGTCACGGTGCTGCTGTCAGCGCTGTATGTCACGGAGCTGCTGTCAGCGCTGTATGTCACGGAGCTGCTGTCAGTGCTGTATGTCACGGAGCTGCTGTCAGCGCTGTATGTCACGGAGCTGCTGTCAGCGCTGTATGTCACGGAGCTGCTGTCAGCGCTGTATGTCACGGTGCTGCTGTCAGCGCTGTATGTCACGGAGCTGCTGTCAGCGCTGTATGTCACGGAGCTGCTGTCAGCGCTGTATGTCACGGAGCTGCTGTCAGCGCTGTATGTCACGGAGCTGCTGTCAGCGCTGTATGTCACGGAGCTGCTGTCAGCGCTGTATGTCACGGTGCTGATGTCAGCGCTGTATGTCACGGAGCTGCTGTCAGCGCTGTATGTCACGGAGCTGCTGTCAGCGCTGTATGTCACGGAGCTGCTGTCAGCGCTGTATGTCACGGAGCTGCTGTCAGCGCTGTATGTCACGGAGCTGCTGTCAGCGCTGTATGTCACGGAGCTGCTGTCAGCGCTGTATGTCACGGAGCTGCTGTCAGCGCTGTATGTCACGGTGCTGCTGTCAGCGCTGTATGTCACGGAGCTGCTGTCAGCGCTGTATGTCACGGAGCTGCTGTCAGCGCTGTATGTCACGGAGCTGCTGTCAGCGCTGTATGTCACGGAGCTGCTGTCAGCGCTGTATGTCACGGAGCTGCTGTCAGCGCTGTATGTCACGGAGCTGCTGTCAGCGCTGTATGTCACGGAGCTGCTGTCAGCGCTGTATGTCACGGTGCTGCTGTCAGCGCTGTATGTCACGGAGCTGCTGTCAGCGCTGTATGTCACGGAGCTGCTGTCAGTGCTGTATGTCACGGAGCTGCTGTCAGCGCTGTATGTCACGGAGCTGCTGTCAGCGCTGTATGTCACGGAGCTGCTGTCAGCGCTGTATGTCACGGTGCTGCTGTCAGCGCTGTATGTCACGGAGCTGCTGTCAGCGCTGTATGTCACGGAGCTGCTGTCAGCGCTGTATGTCACGGAGCTGCTGTCAGCGCTGTATGTCACGGAGCTGCTGTCAGCGCTGTATGTCACGGAGCTGCTGTCAGCGCTGTATGTCACGGTGCTGCTGTCAGCGCTGTATGTCACGGAGCTGCTGTCAGCGCTGTATGTCACGGAGCTGCTGTCAGTGCTGTATGTCACGGAGCTGCTGTCAGCGCTGTATGTCACGGAGCTGCTGTCAGCGCTGTATGTCACGGAGCTGCTGTCAGCGCTGTATGTCACGGTGCTGCTGTCAGCGCTGTATGTCACGGAGCTGCTGTCAGCGCTGTATGTCACGGAGCTGCTGTCAGCGCTGTATGTCACGGAGCTGCTGTCAGCGCTGTATGTCACGGAGCTGCTGTCAGCGCTGTATGTCACGGAGCTGCTGTCAGCGCTGTATGTCACGGTGCTGATGTCAGTGCTCTGTATTACGGTGCTGCTGTCAGTGCTCTGTATCTCCTGCACCCTCTTGTTTGCCTACCCTGGTCCCTGACCTTCCCTCTCCTCCATTGCCTTCATTAGCTCCATAGTCCTGAATTGTCAGAACAATTTCCCAAATAAAAAAAAAATGCTTGTAGTTATCGATCCCAAATTCACCTCATACATGTATTATGCTATTGTCCAGGTGGTGGGACTACGTGCTACCCCCTAATAATTACCCCGTGGCCGCAAATTCGACCTAAAGGTTTGCGAAATTCGCCTCCCATTGAAGTCAATGGAGCCCGCGGCGAACGGTCGTTTTCGCGAACGTTTGTGTCCGTTCGCGTTTCGCGTTCGCGAAACGTCCCGTCGGAAGTTCGTCCATCACTAATTGGCAATCCAATCGCTTGAAGGGTTTCAGCTAGGTAGTCCCAGGCCACTCTGTGGAATGCCTTCTCCGCGTTGAGTGATAGAAGGAATCCTTGATTTTGGGTGGAGGCTAGCCAGTGTTGTACTTTTATTGCTTTGAGAGTATTGTCTCTCGCCTCTCTGCCAGGGACAAAGCCCACTTGATCAAGATCCATAAGATGGGGGAGATGGGGGAGAAGGGGGAGTAGTCGATTGGCCAATGTTTTGGCGTACCATTTATGGTCGACGTTCAGTAAAGAAATAGGTCAGTAATTAGTTACAATGGAGGTGTCCTTGCCTGGTTTCAGTGTTACAGCAATGTGGGCATTCAAGAGGTCTCTCGGATGCGTCGTGGGCTTATCTAAGGAATTGAATGCGTGGGTGAAGTGCGGGGTGAGTATGTCAGCAAACATTCTATAGTATCCTACTGTACGCCCATCAGGGCCTGGGCTTTTTCTGGGTTTTAATTGTCACAAAGCTAGGTCTATTTCTGTTTTATCTAGGGGAGCATCCATTTCTTGTGCCTTTATTTCTGAAATTGGGTTGGGGCTATACTGTTGTAGGAATTGCCTGATAAGGTTTTGTCTGGAGGTGTCGTCTTGTGTTGGGTCTGTTTGGGAAAGGTTGTATAGTTTGGTGTAGTAGTGTACAAATTGAGCGGCTATGTCTGGAGTTCGGTGGAGTTTGTGGCCATTGGTATCTGTGATGGTATGAACGGTGGTGGACGCCTTCTTCAGTTGTAAGGCCCTTGCTAGGGTTTTGCTGGCTTTGTTTCCCGTATTCGCAAAACTTTTTTTGTATAAAATATATTTTCTCAGAATTTGTTTGCCTAGGAAGTCTAGTAGTTCCTTTCTGGCTGTTGTGAGAGCGTCTTTGGTGTTTTCAGCTTGGGTACGCTTGTGAGCGTTTTCAAGAAATCGAATTAGTTCTAGGAGTTCATTATATATTTTTTTTCCATTCCCTGTTTCTTTTTGCAGCCGCTGCAATAAATATACAGAGGATGACGCATTTATGGGATTCCCAATTAATAAGGGGGGACATGTCTGTGTGCGCATTTTCTGAGAAGAAATATTTTAGATTAATTGCAGTTATGGCGGGGTCAGTCAGTAGAGAGGGGTCAAGTCTCCAGGTTGGGACAGTAGGTAGCTTGTCCGTAAATGATATAGTGATTGTGATAGGGTGGTGATCAGATATGACCATTGGGTCTATGGACGCTTTCTGAAGTGTGGGTAGGTCTTTCTGGGAGAGGAGGAGATAGTTGATTCGGGAATATTGATTGTGTGGGGCTGAGTAGAAAGTATAGTCCCTACCATCTGGGTTTAGGGTTCGCCATGTGTCGTGTAGCAGTGAGGCCGTGTACACACGGGCGGACTGTTCGCCCAACTTTGTCCACTGAACAGTGTTTGGGCGGACAGTCCGCTCGTGTGTGGGCTTTCAGCGGACAGTTTCAGCGGACAGTTTGACGGACAAGGTTTTTCGGAATTTCCGAAAAACTGTCCGCTGAAACCTTGTTTCAGCGAACAGTCCGCTCGTGTGTAGGCTTGTTCGTCAAACAAAGTTCCGCGCATGCTCAGAAAGGATTTTCACGCCGAAAGTTATAATGCAGTGTATAGGACGTCGTATTTTTCGTCCCGTTGTACGTGCCGTTCACGTCATCGCGCACGGTTTCAGCAAACTGTTCGTCCGTCGTGTGTGGCCATGTCCGTCCATGCTAATTTTGAGCGGACTGTTTGCCGAAACTGTTTGACGGACAAAGTTGGGCGAACAGTCCGCGCGTGTGTACGCGGCCTAAGGATTGCAGGCAAGTCTTGATTTTCAGCAGGGCTTTGTATGGGAGAGAAGAGGAACCGTTGGACGTATCTTGGGATGGGTTTAGGGGAATATTGAAATCTCCTCCTAAAATCACTGTACCTTCCTGGAAGGTTGTAAGCTTATTGATGGTATTAATAAAAAAAAGGGTGCCTGGTGTGTGTTAGGGGCGTATATGTTCGCAAGGGTAACTACCCTACCCGCGTATGAGCCTTTTAGGAAGAGGTATCTACCCTCTTCATCGGAGAGCTGGTCAGTGAGTTGGAATGGGAAGGTTTTAAGCATTAGGATGGCCACACCCTTCGATTTGGTGAGTGGGTTTGTAGCGTGGTAAACTTTTGGGAAATGATGATTTAGCAATTTAGGTACGGAATTAGTTCGGAAGTGGGTTTCTTATAGAAACACAATATCTGCTTTGTGTTTCTGCATCTCAAGAAGGAGCTGGGAAAGTTTTCTGGAATATTCAGGCCTTTAATGTTTAACGATATAATTTTAGCGGTTAGATTGGTGGTATGGGTACGCGTGAGCGGCATGGTCATTTCTGGAGTCATGGGCTGTGTTGGGGAGATGTGTAGAGAGGTCTGAGGGTCTGATACGGGGATGATTTTGTGGAGTCTGGGTATCTTTTATGGGGGTCTCGTCGGTATGATATGCTAGAGTGGGGCTGGTGTTAGAGGGTGAGATGTGGGGTGTGTACCGGTTATCAGTAAGGTCCCTCACACCCACAACGGGTGTACCGGTAAGGGTCAGTGGTGGGTTACTGGAGTGCATGAATTTTGATAGTGTTTCGACCACTGTGTGGGAGTTGACCAGTCTTTTGAGAAGACTGGTGTTAGTGGACAATTGAGTGTCACTGTCCTGTACGTCTTACCATTAGCCTGATAGTGCAGCGTCTTGCGCGGGTGGGGCTATATCACTTAGAAGCCCATGTAGTGGGAATGTGGTGTGGGGAGGTCTCATGTTCACATTCCTTATGAAGGTTTGAGATGCCTTTCACATAATGTGTGACATCTTGTGCATGTTATCTCAACTCTTATGTGTACCTATGGCAGAAATCAAGAGCAGTAGGAGAAGGTTGCTCCTGTGTGAAAGATACAGGATTGTTTTCCTAAAGTTCACAACGTTTAACTTAATAATGAAAAGATAATTGTGGAAATCGTAGAGCAATACCCCGGGGATCATATAGATGGCGTTGTCTCTCAGGCAGAGGTGATGTGTTTAAATGGGTCTGTGCCTGTGTAGTGAGTGGAGAAACCTGCAGAAGCAACAATGTTATAACATAACAGTAACATAACAACAGTACTAACAAGGTGACCATGTTAATCTTGGGGTACGGGGTGTCTTGGCGGCGCCGGATGAGTGTAAAATAGCTCGGCTATGGACTATTTTCACTGAGCCAGACAAAAACCTCAGTATGGCGAGGTATGCTACTACCCAGACCACACATACTGTGTGTTAGAGATGGAGTTGCCCGTGTAATATTTATCATCAGCCAGTTAGATGCCGTAATCTAGTGAAAACATGTGTTCTTTGTGCTTGATTGTCAAGTTCCCAAGGGAGCACGTTTTTTCGAGATGTGGGTTGTTGTTCAGGACAGACAAGGGTCCTTAGAGGGATAAGTTGGAAGGCTGGCCGCAGGCTCGTCTGAATTTGTGGGAGGAGTCTGATGGCTTTAAATCCCTCCTCCTCCATCAGAGCCTTCGTCGGCTTGTTTCTGGGTTACGCCGACACACGTCACTTCTGGGTCCTTACTGATCGGCGGTCAGCCGCAACTATGGTGGAGGTTCCTCTCTCAGTGCTCACTATGGGGAACTTCCCGCCTACCCACCTTCTTGTCACACGGGGGGGTGTTGTTCGGCTGCCGGCCTGCCAGATTCTCCCGGGCCTCACAAAGGGGGATGATCGTCCGCCGCCAGCTCCTCTCTCCCTGTTCAGGTTAGACTCCACGAGGGGCTCGCCCGCTTCTCCCGGCACTCATGTGAGGGGGGTGATTGCCCGCTGCCAGCTCCTCTCTCTCTGTGCAGTTCTGACCTCGCCCGCCCACTTCCCCCGGTGTTCCTACCGGGGGTATGTCGCTCGCCAGCTCCTCTCTCCATGTGCTGATTCGGATTCCCGCGGGGGGCGCCCGCCGGCTTCTCCCGCTACTTATGCTCCTCTCTCCCTTCAATTGGCATCGCTACATTGTAGACCGACACAGGGACAATATGTTTGGGGCCACTCTCTAGTGCATTGAGACTGTGTGTATTTGCACACACTTCGCCGCTGCCAGCGGGGGGGGGGGGGGGGAGGAATGTTCGGCCACCAGCCTGTTCCTCTCCCCATGTAATGCTGGCTCACAGGGGGCTGCTTCGCTCGGTACTCACGTCAGGAGGGGGGTGGGGTTGATCGGCTGCTCCTCTCCCTATGTACTGCGGGCTTCACGTGGGGGCCATCGCCTGGTTCTCCCCGTGTTAAGTGTTAAAGGGGGGCGGGGGGTCTGTCTTTCTATCCTCGTTTCAGTCATTTTTGAAATCTGCAACTTTCCTCTTGGTGGGGGGGAGGGGGAGGGGATCGGCCGCCGCTGGCTCCCCCTCTCCCCTCGTGTGTGCAGAGTGCCGGCCGATTCTCTTGGTGGGGGGAGAGGTGATCAGCTGCCGCCGGCTCCCCCTCTCCCCTCGCATGTGCGGAGCACCCACCTTTTCTCCCAGTGTGTGGGGGGGGATTGGCCACCCGACAGCTCCTCTCTCCCCATGCACTCTGCTTGCCTCTGGCGGCCTCCGGACGTTTCTGGGGGGGGATCGACATCTACCCCCACATCCGTGACGCACACCTGGTGGGGGGGTCAGTGTTCTGTCCCCTCCTGCTCCTCTCCTCTGGCCCCACCAGGAGGGGGGCTGACGGGGCTCTGGGGGCGAACGGTCACTGACATGACCACCCACAGCTATCTTGCTATGGCAGGTCTGCCAGGGTTGCTGCTGTCTTGTGAATTTGCTTCTTTGGTCTATGTGTCGATCGCAGCCTGCATTCTGTCCAGGTTTCGGTCGTAAGCGTTTTCTATCCAGCATGTTCTGTCACAGCGTTTTCTGTCCAACATTTCTGTCAGTATTTTCGGTCACAGCGTTTCTGTCCAGCGTGTTCTGTCACAGCGTTTTCTGTCATTGCGTTTCTGTCCAGCTTTCAGTCATAGCGTCACCCTACACCTACCACTTGCCGCTTGCCGGCCAGTTCACCTCCCGGGAACTCTCGCCTTGCTCCATGGAGGGAAGGCCCACTCGCTTCCCAGTTTTTCATGGGGGGGGGCACTCACCCACCTGCTCCCCTCCCGGCACTCTCGCACCCCCCCCCCCCGCATGTCCACGCACCCATTTCAGTTATGTGGTTTTTCACGGTGTTCGGCCCCAGGTTTCTGTCTCTGCGTTCTTCTGTCATTACATTCTGTCCAGGGGTTCCGTCATCGTTCCATCCTGCATTTCTGTCATATCGTTCGGTCCAGCTTTTCTGTCATATCATTCGGTCCAGCTTTTCCGTCATAGCGCTTCTGTCCAGCTTTTCCGTCATGGCGCTTCTGTCCAGCATTTCTGTCGTAGCTTTCTGTCCAGCATTTCTGTCATAGCGTTCTGTCCAGCATTTCTGTCGTAGTGTTTCTGTCCAGCATTTCTGTCGTAGCGTTTCTGTCCAGCATTTCTGTTGTAGCGATTCTGTCCAGCATTTTTGTCGTAGCGATTCTGTCCAGCTTTTCTGTCGTAGCGATTCTGTCCAGCTTTTCTGTCGTAGCAATTCTGTCCAGCTTTTCTGTCGTAGCGATTCTGTCCAGCATTTCTGTCGTAGCGATTATGTCCAGCTTTTCTGTCGTAGCGTTTTCTGTCCAGCTTTTCTGTCGTAGCGTTTTCTGCCCAGCATTTCTGTCGTAGCTTTCTGTCCAGCATTTCGGTCATAGCGTTCTGTCCTGCATTTCTGTCAGATCCGTGCAGGCTGAGGTTTGTTTCATTTTGTTTGTCATCCCATAATTTTCTCTCCCGTTTAACACACGTCATACGGTGCACGCTCATTTCTTTGCACTTGTACAGCTACCCACCACGGTTTGTGGGTACACTAGGCCGGAGGGTTGTTTGCTACCTGTCTGCTTTCTGTCATGGCATTTTGTACGTAGCATTTCTGTTAGCCAGGGCTCATATGCTGGTCTGTCACGCCTATGGACCATACGGGCTGAGGTTTGTATTAATTGATTGCCGTTCCGCAATCTACTCACCCGCATACCATACGTCATACGTTGCATGCTTATTTCATCACACTTGTACGTCTACCCACCATGGTCTGTGGGTACACTAGCCCTGAGGGTTGTTTGTTATCTATCTCTGTTGTGCTGTCATAACTTTTCCGTTCGTAGCTTTATTGCCGTTCGTAGTGTATGTTAGCTGGGGCTCACATCCAGGGTCTGTCACGTCTATGGTCCCATACGGGCTGAGGTTTCGTTATTAATTGATTGTCGTCCCACAATCTTCTCGCCCGTATACCATACGTCATACGTTGCATGCTTATTTCTTCACTCTTGTACGTCTACCCACCACGGTCTGTGGGTTTGCTATCTGTCTCTGTTATTCTGTCATAACTTTTTGTTCGTAAATTTCATGTTGATGTTCGTAGTATGTCTGTTAGTTAAGGCTTACATCCGGGGTCCGTCACGTCTACGGACCCATACGGGCTGAGGTTTCGTTTTTAATTGATTGTCGTCCCACAATCTTCTCGCCCGTATACCATACGTCATACGTGCACGTTCACCATACCTTTACTGCTACCCACCACGGTCTGTGGGTACCTCAGCCCTGAGTGTTCGTTTTTTAATTACCTGTCTTGGCGCTGCAGGTTGCTCGGGCTCGCTCACTACATACACTAGGGTTGTGTCAGCATTAGGTTCACATTCACGCGCTGTTGGTCTTGTCATTTCTGCACTTGCATCCTCATACTTGTCAGGTACGTAGGGGTATTGTTGCCGGGGTACCCCTTTCCCAGCCTCAGCTGGGGGGGCAGTATTCAGGTGGTTATTCCCAACTCTGTTCAACCTCTTCCATCCACCAGTGCAGCGCATGTTTCGTGCAGGATTCTTCAACCCGGTTCATGCGGTTTCTCTATGCGCTATTATTTGTTAGTCAGGGTGGTGGGGTTCATAGCCCATTAGGCTTGCACTGAGGTTTCAGCTGTGGCTCCTGTTCTTCTTAGTACGTCTTCAGGTGATGTTGGAATTTCTCACAGTGGCTTGTTGAACTGGGGGCAGTGTGGTCTCGGGTAATCAATCTGTCCATGGTTCTTATCCAGATTTTGCGGTGGGCTTCTCACTAGGCAGGATGGTCTCATAGGTTCATGTCTCTGGCTTTTTCTGGGTATTGCATCAGCAATTGGGCCTCATCTGCCAATTCCATGAAGTATCTATCAGGTGTCCAGTTTTCTGGACCTACAAACTCCTGTCAATCTGTCCATTTTTGCGGCTCACCCTCTCTAATCGTCAAGGGAGGGAAGTCGGGGATGTTCTCTTTGGCACGGCTACCAGTTACCAGCCAGGTTTTCGTGGTGTTTCAGACTTCCTGTCTCCTTCCCTTGGCAGTTTCCCAGTTAGTGCTCTAGGCAGTTTCTCGGGTAAGCTAGGGGTTTGTGGTCATATTTCTGTACCTTAGCTGTGGTGTCAGGTAAGTAAGTTGGCCTCCTCTGCATCATTCCTTGGGTCTGCGCTTTCTCTATCCTCTCACTACAGTTCGGTCTCACGTCCAGGTTGCTTTGCAAACCAGGCTGGTATCCTAACTCCTTTTCTGTTATTCATTGGGTTCCTGGGCAATTTTTGTAGGTCCCGCAGGGGGTCCTTTCCTTACATCAGGTTCATGTGGCGCTGGAGATCCTCCATGTTAGCAGCTACATACGTAACCCCCCTTTTCTGTAGTCAGCCGGGCATTCGTATTTTCCGGACTAACCGATTGTTGCAGGCCTTCTTTGTAGCTTTCACATCACACCTACTTTGTGTCTTGTTGCCCTCTTTTAGGCATACTGTCCAGCCAGGCCAAGGCACACCTCAGGCCTTGGTAGTTAGAGTGATCGTATTTCCGAATGAAGACTCTGACTACAAGTTGGAAGGCTGGCCGCAGGCTAGCCTGAATTTGTGGGAGGAGTCTGAGGGCTTTAAATCCCTCCTCCTCCATCAGAGCCTTCGTCGGCTCATTTCTGGGTTCCCACCCACCCGTTCCCCCATACTTTCATAATTTCATTTACATTTCATACATATTCATTCAGGGTATGCACTCTTTTAGGCATACTGTCCAGCCAGGCCAAGGCACACCTCAGGTCTTGGTAGTTAGGGTCATCGTATTTCCGAATGAAGACTCTGACTACAAATAATATCTGTGGGGCAGATATTCGCTAATGGGGTTCAGCGTTAAAAGGACCCGTCTGGCTATTAGCAACCTGTTGTGCACCCGGGTGAGCCATATGGGGAATGGGGGCTGGAAGGTTGGAAGGCTAGAAGGGGGAGTGAGTGAGGGGGGTGGAGGGTGGGAGATTGTATCTCCTCTATGGCTCTGGCTAGCGTGAATGGGACTAGTGGTGGGAGCGTGTTAGAATGTTAGGCTTCCCGAGACCAAGACCCCTATCGCTCCAGTGTAAGAGGGTCACGGTAGTGAAATCGGTCCTATGCTGCCGAATTGGTGCTATGGCAATGGCAATCACTGTGGGGAGAGTAGACTACCCCCACGTCACCGTGGGGTCTGCGGCAATGGGTATGTTCGTATTGTTTGTGGGGGTATCTGTAGGTGGACATACCCTGCAGGGGCGACCTCCAAAACAAGTCTCCAAAAGTCCCTTAGTTCTCCAGTCTTGGTGGGAGCGGTGTTCGAAAACCGGGATCTCTGTGGGCTCTTGTCCAGTTGTGCCGGCGTTGGGGAGACTTCTGTCGGGCAAACATTTTTGTCTACTGGATACAGCAACAGACCGGATTTTCAGGTGGCTGTACATGGTGATGGGTCCCCAGCTAGGTAAATAGCCGTCCATGGTCAGCAGTGGAAGGGAGCATTGTGACTGGAGGTCTCAGGGGGATCCGAAGGTGGGGTGACCGTGTTCGTCCATATCAGGTGAGTGCCCAAGTCGGCAGGCACGCCAAGGCAATAGGGTGAGGAGCGGTAAGGAATGTAGTTCATGCAGGCTAATCCACACTCACAGAGCTGCTCGGGTCATCGCAGAGGGCAGTGGCTTCAACGATCCCTGCATGCTCTACGTGGCAGCGGATCCGAAGTCAGGCTGGGCGGGGGTTTCTGGGTCGGTGTCCCACAGGTGGTCTGAAGGTGGACGGTGACCTGTGCCTGCGATACCTGGATGCTTGGGTCTCCATTTGTTCATCTGTGCAGCGGTCGTAGTGGAGTGTAGCAGTTGCAAAGTCTGCATACCAATTAGGCACTTTTACATGTGGGATATCCATCGTTCGGCAGAAGTTTTCCAGGTCTTCTGGGACCTTTAGAATGACAGTGCAGCCTTGGTAAGAGGCTTGGAGAGCGAAGGGAAATTTCCATTGGTAACGGATTTCCTTTTGCTGGAGAAGGTCTAGCAGGGGACGTAGGCCTCTACAATGTTTCAGTGTGATCGCAGAGAGGTCCTGATATATGTGCACTACATGGCCTTCATAGTCCAGTTTTGCTTTAACCCGGGCTTTTTTGAGAATCTCTTCTTTTACGGCATAGTCATTTATGTAACATATGATGTCTCTCGGTGGGTCAGAGTCCTTGCCCTTAGGCCTGAGAGCTCTGTAGATACGCTCCATAGCTATGGATGTGTGGTGGGGCCATTCCAGCAGTTGATTGAAGAGGGTTGTAACAGCGGGAAGTACCTGTTCTGGTTCAATCGTCTCGAGTAGGCCTCTGATCCGCAGGTTGTGTTTACGTCCCCTATTGTCAATATCTTCGACGTGACACTGGAGGTCTTGGAGCTAAAGAGTATGTGTGTCTAATTTGCCATGAGTCTTCTTTAGCTCATTCTGCTGTTGCGCTGCCATGATTTCTATGGATTGCACTCTCCCCATGATCGCTTGATCGTTCTGTGGATACGCTCCATGGCTATGGATGTGTGATGGGGCCGTTCCAGCAGTTGATTGAAGAGGGTTGTAACAGCGAGAAGTACCTGTTCTGGTTCAATCGTCTTGGGTAGGCCTCTGATCCGCAGGTTGTGTTTACGTCCCCTATTGTCAATATCTTCGACGTTACACTGGAGGTCTTGGAGCTGCAGTGTATGTGTGTCGTGTCTAATTTGCCATGAGTCTTCTTTAGCTCATTCTGCTGATGCACTGCCATGATTTCTATGGATTGCACTCTCCCCGTGATCGCTTGTATCTCGTGGCGAAGGTCTGTGATGGCCGCGGTCAGTTCGCTTTTTATGTCCGCCTCGACAGTCCTCAAGTCATGGATGCTTAATTGATGGTGAGGGAGTGAGTGGTTCTCCTCCGGAGTTGGTGGTTGCTCCGTCGGTGTCAGGGTGATCCCGATATGGTTCTGAGCGGGAGAGCAGGCCGCCATGTTGGCTCCCTGGCTTCTGAAGAGATCTGAGATTGTTGGATTGTTGCGGGAACCCAGGTCTCTCGGCGAGCCGAATCTGGATGCGGAGGGTGCACGGGATGAGGTCCCTATTCTGGGCCTGTGCTTGTCAGTGAGAGTCCCCGGTGATTGTGCTCTTTAGGCTGAGGTAAGACGGAGCAGAGGTTCTAAGCAGCCATCTTCTCTCTAGGCAAGCCACACCCCCCTGGAATATTTTTTTTTAGCTAAACTTCCTACCCCCTGACCCAAATTTTTACCAAACGCCTAACTTAATCCTTAACACTAAAGAAACTGTAGTAATATTTATTATTATTTTATTATTTACTTGCATGCAGCACACACAAAATATGAGTTCATAAATACTGTGTGTGCTATAACCACTTTAAAAGCATCCAAACCATTGGCATTTTAAGTGAATTCAATTTAATTTTGAAAATACATGGTTGTCGGATTTATACTGATCTGCACTCTTATCTATAATAATGGGCAAGTTTCTTTGTATTGCTGGAACAATCAATTTTGCAGTTACAGTTGTACAAGATTTACATTTATTAAACTGAATAATTACTTTATTGTATAAATTGCATTTGACTAAATTGATTAAAAGCAACTACAGGCATTTTCTTGCATCACTATGAAATAACTTTGAAGTTCTACACTTAGAGACTGCCTGTTTTACTAAATATTCAAGATTCAAGATTTTTAATATGAATCATTGCAAGTCTTCAGACATACTGTATTTCTTTTCTGACATTGTAAATTACTATTTTCACATTCCAGGTTTAAGCAACATTACTGAATGTTGATCTCACTGCCTCCTAAACTATGATTCAGTAAGCAATAAAATTTGTTAATGGTTATGTGACCTCTTTTCTATCAGAAATATGTCTACTCTGCAGTCTAATCTGAAGATCTGATGATATCTGATGCTTTTTTTATATTGCCAGCAGCTAAAAAATGTTTATTTCAAAAGCAGGCAGAACAGCTATTATAGTTTTCTAAAGGTTTACTGATGTTACAAAGTTGGCTACACTCAAGTATAATTTATAAAGGTAGGGCAGACCTTTCCCATGGCTTGTTTTAGAAACTATTGTACATTTTTATATTATCTCATCTGGATTGCTTACTCGATTAATTTAAACACACATTAAAAATATAATATAAATATTGACTTACACATCTATATAAGTAAGAACACACCCAACATTTGTTACTTTTTATTCAATGTATCCTTATTAGGTGATAGTGTGCTGTTATACACAGTTTTGTTGTATTGAGATTGAAAAATATCTTGTGATAATGATAATTACAGTTCCCTGTCAGCCTAATAGCAGGAGCAGCAACAAACAAGCCCCAAATAGACATTTGACAACGTGGACATGTTGGTTTACTTGTATTTCACTACAAGTGTCACTTGCTTAATAACAAGCCTTATGTTAACAGAAAAATTATAAAAAAAAATCATAACTGGGAAGGGCTGAAAAATAGACGTGTGATTTGTTTAGTTACAAATCAGATTTCGGAAATCATTTTAGTTTAGATGTATCAGAATCGCAGAGTCACACAAGTAACAAATTTCAATGAATTTTAAATTAATTATTATGAAACAAGAAATGTATTTGTATTCATTCATTTCATTCAGACCTTTTGCTAATGTTTGAAATATCCAAAATAACATAACAAATTATCTTAATTCATTTGGATCCATTTTGTTATGTTGCATTACCATTTTGTTTTATTTAAAAAAAAATGCTCTACATATGAAATGGAAACACATTGCAATAAATACAATAAGGTATAAAAAGGGAAATAAGATTATGATTCCTACGTATTGTGTTTAGATTGGATGGAGGTAGATCTATCAGAATCTCTGAATGATAACATAACAAATTATTCCAAAATGCTTTTTTTTCCATTCGTTATGTTATAATTCTGAAATTCTTATGGATTCACCTCCATTCAATTTAAACAGAGTGTATAAGTAATCTCCTGAAATAATAAATTATCACATTAAAACAAATATAGTCAATCTTCTGAAATAGCTTCAGAAATATGAATCGCTTTGCAAGAACGAAAAAAAAAAACTAATATGAAAAAGGCAACATTATTATTTTAACAAATGAATCCTGAACAAAATTAAACATGTATTTCCATTGTGCACATCTCTACTGAACACGATGACAGCTCATTGATTTGGCTTGTCACCATCTATGTGTGCATCTAGCAAAAATGACCAAGAAAGATGATTTAAATCTACTTATTCACAGGGTGCTAAACCCAAAAGATTTGCCCCCACGCAACATTATAGCAAAACCCACCAACTACAAAACAAAAAAGGTTATTATTCAAATGACGAGGAACCATTTGCATGATAACCCTCATGGATACCCTTGAAGTAGATTAGGTCATTTTGAAGATAGCAAGCAAGGACACCTTCTCCCTTGAGATGGTCATCCTGAAATAAATTCCTGCAGGGCAAAACCTTTGATACTGAAACCACCCTAGTAAACTAATACACACAAAGCCCTTTTTACTCTCACCTTCTTGATACACTGCTCTTATTGGGCAACACATTGCCTTAATGCAGAACTAAACCATCCTATCCTTTACAGCAAAGGAAGCTGCCATCTTAGCCTCTGTTTGATCTTCAAACAGATCATCACAAAACAAAACTTAGGATCATCATCAGGATTAACTTCATCCCTTAGTAGGGCTTGAAGTCCCCTGCCTGCTCCAAGGTTTCAAAGTGAGGGTAACCACAGCTCAGTAGTGTTTCAGGCATCCAAAAGCACACAGAAACGCTCACCAGTGTGTAATTGTCAGAGACCATGAATCAAACTGAGACAGAAGTACAGTTAAATCACACTTGTTTAATAATAAATGTAAAAAGAACAAACATAGTCAAAACATAGCCAAAGTTCAGTAATCTTAATGGATAGTCAGCCAAGCCAGAAGTCAGGGATCAATGTAGTGGAACAGCAAGCAGGATCTGGAGCCAGAAGGGATGTCAGCAAAGCAAATCCTGGACAGGATCACAGGAGATTCTGTGATGTTGACCAAGGCAAAGACAGAGAAGCTCCGGACTGGATGGCTTAAGTAGGCAGGACTGACGAGCAGGATATCATCAACAGCTGAGCAACTGTGGAGAGATTGGAGCTGGCAATTAGCCGACAGCAGAGAAGGAAGGGCTGAACCCAGCCCTGACAGTAATGCTCTATACCACATCCATCCCTGTTGTCTTAAATTATATCTAATAAGCTGAGTTAAATTGTTAAATGTGTTTTATTTGCTTTTAGGTACAGAAGAGAGTTAGAGTGTGAACATTTACATTGTTTTTGTTCTAAAAAAAATTTTTTAGTTTCAAACACTGGAAAGATTAGATACATTATTTTGCTCTCAACAATTTCTTATGCATATATTGATTTTATTGCTTCCTAATGTTCATAACTGGTATACTAACTTTTTTAACAATTTTTTTCTTTATATGTAATAAAATGGCTCTAAAATGCTTGTGTTTTTTGTTATATTATAAAAGTAGTATATATATATATATATATATATATATATATATATATATATATATATATATATATATATATATATATATTTTTTTTTTGGTTTATAAAGGAGAATAGTTGTTGTCCTGATCTTCTTTATAAACCTTTTACATTCTGCAGGGCTATGCAGGAGGGGCAGTAATTTGACCTAGACTGTTCTTTCACTCTCTCTTTTTTTAAATGTTTACTTACATTTTACGGTGTTTATGATTATGCACGTGGGTCCATTATTAAATTATTAAACAGGAGCACGGTTGTTTTTGAATTCGGCAATATATTTTCAGAACAATATAGTCTGGAAATACACATCAAGTCCCCCACAGCAACATGTGTGGGGAGGCTCCGTGTCTTAAAGAAATCTTTTAGTGATCAAAATAAATAGTATGAGGTTCGACGTATTCAGATATGCAGCCTGGGTGGCTTGTGGGGGATGGAATCTGTCAGGAAGATCATGCCAGTATGCCAAATGGCATTTCTATGCAACTATTGATGCACAGGCACAGGCTGCTCATACTCTCATATTACAGGTTTGAATTAGTCAGCGCATTTGTGAGTGTACTGTACATGTATGAGAATGTGCATGTGAGTCTGTTTTTAATCCTGGTGCCAAAAGGACTATTTAAACTCCTTAGCTGTATATAGCCAGTGTTGTCTTGTTTATAACATTACCTGTGAAACTGTGAACTGTCACATTGTACCTAACTACTCATTACCAACCTGGCTTGCCTTGACCTGCTCTTTGTATCCATCTGTACCAACCGTAGCTTCATCCTGGACTATGCTTTTGTCTTCTTCTTTTACCGACCTAATCATCCATTACCCGAAACTTGGCCTCACTTCTGATAATGCTATTGCACTTAATCTGATCACCATTTACTGACCTAGTTTGGCTGACTTTTCAGCCGACATGAGTTTCTGTGCCACAGTTACCTTCAGCCTACAGTCTCTCAGTCACTGATCCTATGATCATCAATGCTCCTGCTTGAAATTGCTGCATCCAGTCTTATGTCCATCATCTTCTGAGGAAACGTTACATAGCACTGACTGTTCAGGATATGTATGACTTCCTGTACCATCATTTGACAAGAACTACAAGGCATTTGTGCCACATCATGATTTTGCAATATCTGTTCACCTTTCTAGGGGCCCTGACCCAGAGGTGTAAGAAAGTTTTTCTTCATGTCTAAACTTCCATGTCTTCAAAGTAAGTCACTCCTTTTGTGAATAGCAGCATACATGATGACTAGGGATGAGCCGAACACCCCCCGGTTCGGTTCGCACCAGAACTTGCGAACGACCCCCGCGTTCGGTACGAACGTTAGAACCCCATTGGAGTCTATGGGACTCGAACGTTCGAATTGGAAAGTGCTAATTTTAACGGCTAATATGCAAGATAGTGTCCTAAAAAGGGTTTGGGGACCTGCCTCCTGCCTCAGGGGACATGGGTCACTGCAAAAAAAAGTTTTAAAAACTGCTGTTTTGGCGGGAGCACTGATTTTAATGACGATTAAAGTGAAAAAAAAAGTTAAATATTCCTTTAAATATGGTGCCTGGTGGGTGTCTGTAGTAGGCCTGTGAAGTGCCACGTGTTTCCCGTGTTTAGAACAGTCCCTGCACAAAATGACATTAAACGGAAATAACACCATTTAAAACTGCTTGCGGTTTTAATGTTATATCTGGTTCCTGCAATATGGTTGAAAATCATTGAGAAACATGGCATGGGTAGCCCTCCCTGCCCATTACCAGCCTATTTGGGTCTTGTACGCATATTAAGGGAAAACCCCGTACCCATATTAAAAAAAGGAAATGCGTGTGGCCCCCAGGCCCTATATACTCAGAACAGCAGTATACAGGCGGTGCAAACAAGACAGGGACTGTGTAGGTTTGTTGTGTTAAGTTGGATCTGTTTGTCATTTTCAACCGGTACATTTTTAAAGTGTAGCTCCAGTCAAAAAAACTATCTTTAAGCTTTTTGGAAAACATAGGGAAGGGTTATCACCCCTGTATAATTTGTTTTGTCGTCCATCTTTTTTCATCTCACTTGCTGCTGTCTCCTTGCGTTTGCAAGTAGGAGATGTTTGTAAGTTGGATGTTTGAAAGTAGGGGCCTGCCCTATATTATAGCGGTATGTACTGGGTACAGAGCACGCAGACAGCACGCACTATCTCCTAACACTACTGACTGCAAGCTCTATTATTAACCACTTGTTAGCCCAATGTTTGCATAAAGTGAAAGATGAAGTTATGCTGAGTAAATAGATATCAAAATGTCACTCTTCAAAATTGCACATGCCTGTGGAATGGCGCCAAACGTCGCTACTTAAAAAATCCCCATAGGCGACGCTTTAATTTTTTTTTTACTGGTTACATGTTTTGAGTTGCAGAGGAGGTCTAGGACTAGAATTATTGCTCTCGCTCTAACATTCTCGGCGATACCTCACATGTGTGGCACATGCGAGCACATGGGGACATGGGCGCTTTAATTTTTATTTTATTTTTTTATTGTTCATTTTACTTTATTTATTTTAGTTTGAAATTTTTTTCCCCAAAAATATATTTTTGATCACTTTTATTCCTATTACAAGAAATGTAAACATCCCTTGTAATAGGAATATGGGGTGACAGGTCCTCTTTACAGTGAAATCTGGGAGGTCAATATGACCCCACATCTCACCTCTAGGCTGGGAAGCCTGAAATAAAAAATAAAAAAAAATATTCTGGCTTTGATCGTACTGGTGAGTTGGTAGAAGCACCGGAGGGCGGTGAGGGGTGGGGGGCGTCTATGGCTGGGTATTTCAGGGTATCACCGAGTATGGCTGGGTATCTCTGAGTATGGCTGGGTATGGCAATTTATGGCAGGGTATTACAGAGTATTGGCGGGGTATTGGCGGGGTACTACAGAGTAATAGCAGGGTACTGCAGAGTATTGGGGGGTACTACAGAGTAATGGCAGGGTACTGCAGAGTATTGGGGGTACTGCAGAGTAATGGCGGGTACTGCAGAGTAATGGCGGGTACTGCAGAGTATTGGGGGTACTGCAGAGTAATGAGGGTTACTGCAGAGTAATGGGGGGTACTGCAGAGTAATGGCAGGGTACTGCACTGCAGAGTAATGGCAGGGTACTGCAGAGTATTGGGGGTACTGCAGAGTAATGGCGGGTACTGCAGAGTATTGGGGGGTACTGCAGAGTAATGGGGTTACTGCAGAGTAATGGGGGGTACTGCAGAGTAATGGCAGGGTACTGCACTGCAGAGTAATGGCAGGGTACTGCACTGCAGAGTAATGGCGGGGTACTGCAGAGTAATGGCAGGGTACTGCAGAGTATGCACTGGTATTGCAGAGTATTGGCAGGGAATTGAGGGGTTAAATTCGGTGAGCAGCGATGTGGGCACTGCAGATGCAGCCCACATCGCTGCTGACACCGATCTCTTTCCCCTCCGCTATACCGATCGGTACAGAGAGGGGAGGGAGGAACAGGCGTCATAACATGACGCCGGTTTGTTTCCAAGTGATCACTCCGTCATTTGACGGAGCAATCACGTGGTAAACGGCCACTATGAGCGGCCGTTTACCGTGATCTGTGATGCGACCCGGCGGTCACGGATGCTCTCGAGTGCGCACACCTCGGGGCACGCGAGAGCAGAATTCTGGGAGGCCGTTAATTAACGGCCTCTCAGAGTTAAACAACCCCCCTGAAGCCGTTAATCGGCAATGGGCAGTTGTTAAGTGGTTAAAGCTAGATCACTAGCTATATAGGTGAGGTGAATATAGTGGTGTATACTGCAGTCAGGGCACAGACAACAACCACTACACAGCAGCAAGATAGGAAATCAGCCAAAAACGATTGGTGTGTACTGTGTTGAAGGTACACAGAACACCCACTGCTTCAGATGCTAAGTAACACACTACACGAGGCCGCCTCAAAGGCGGCCTTATATAGTGTGGGGCGTGCACTACACAGCCTGAGCTATGATTGGCCACAGGCAGGATGCCTGTGGCCAATCATGGCTCTCCTCGCTGCCGGCGCTGCGATTGGCCAAGCATGCGGGGTCACAGTGCATGCTTGGCCAATCATGGGGCAGCAATGCACTGCGCCACCGCAGTGCATTGTGGTCCGCGCGCGCGTCACTCGAATTTTGACGCGAACGGCCCAAACGTTCGGAATTCGCAGAACAGCCAATGTTCGAGTCGAACGTACGTTCGACTCAAACACGAAGCTCATCCCTAATGATGACATCAGCTTCAGCATCTGGAAGCTCCTCCCTGTGAATTTAATAACAATAAGATGCCCTCAGGAGATCTACAAACTGATATACAATTACTTCTTATTAGTGCCAATGGTTGAGTAAAAATATTAAATAATAGGAGGCGCAAAACTTTTGTCTAGTGATTAACTCAGTATTAATCCCTCTAGCAGCCCTTTCTATATAAAGTATATAAAAAAACAATACATACATAGATCCAGTGCAGGATATTGAACTTAACCTATCGACCATAAGGGATATGATATAACAAAATAATTACGGTACTACTAAGCCATAAGTAGTATGCTCAGAACAATCTATTGTGGTGAAACACATAAAGCAGAGCTTCCAGATGCTTATGCTGACATCATCATGCATGCAGTGAAGGACACAGGTAGCGGCTTACTTTGAATATATGGGAGCATTTTATATATGGATTCAACAATAAAACAAGTCCTGGCTGATCGACACTATTGGAGTATTTTCTTTTTCCTTGTTGATACCGGCGACATAATGTGGCACTGGAATCCGATGAGATGACTGATGAATTCATTAATCTTATTTGAAGATTTGCAATACTTATGCTTATACCAACCTTTGTGCTTCAAGGTCCAGCCTTCTGGTGAGCCTTGGATTCAATTCTGGTGGTGGTGATTGGTTTGATATTTACAGACGTCTTACTTACGTTGCAGAAATTATGGCAAAGTAAAGTGATGCAGTTGCTCTTTGGGAGCTTTTATTCTGATTATTGCAGTGAAATATTTCATGATAGTGGCTGTGGAGGAGTCTCACTACTAATGCTGCAAAATAACTTCTATATTAGTCTTTCTGCTGACAGCTATTTGCACATTTTATTGTGGGTACATATAAAAATATTATTTTTAAGTGGGTGGCGACTGCACTGAACTATTTGGGCACACATATACCATTGAATGAGGGAAACACCTTTAAAGTAAATTTTCCACCTTTGTATAATTCAGTAGGGTCCTTATTAGACAAATGGCACCACGGATTACATTTGTGGTTCGGTCGATGTAACATCATTAAAATTAGTATCCTACCAAAATTTTGATAACACTTTCAGGCATTACCAATCACGATTCCAGCAGTTTTTCTTCGCCAAATTTGCTCTCTTTTTACTAAATTTATATGGCCAAGGAAACTGCCAAGGATCAGCAGAGGTTTGATGATGATGCCTAAGGGTCATGGTGGAGTAGCAGCCCCAGATATATTTAAATATTACCAAGCAGTTCATCTCAGTAGGGTAGTTGATTTGTGTAGACACAAAGAATTTAAACGGTGGATAGACATGGAGCAACAGTTCAGTCCGGTACCCCTGCAAAGAGCACCTTGGTGCTCTGCAGTCTTACCGACTTCTCTCAAAACACATCCCACAATAGGACCTATGCTGTGCATAAGTGCAAAGATTTGTTGTAACCCTAAATATTCCTCGAGACAATCTCCTCTGTTTCCTATCCTGGGAATTCCTAGCTTCCCGCCAGGGATGGAGCCATGAGTTTTTGGGAATCTTTTAAAAAGGGGATGCTTCCAAGCTTCACATTTCCTTCTCTTGGATTCTTGGCCTACAATTACAGTTTTGACACAACTAGGGGGCCTTTTGAAATAAAACTATGGCAAGCACTGCAGTTATGCCACTTCTTGAGATCATTTGGAACGCCGATAAAATATCAGTGCTAATTAACTACATTCGAACAATGTTTTGAAGGAAAATAATCTCTCCCCTGGGTGATGATCTAAAATGTATATGTTCCTAAATACTCCTGCAGAGGATTTTGTAATGCCAAGTATTAATAAATGGAAAAGAGACCTCAATAAGATTTTTACTCCACTGCAGCGTAATAATATCATTCATCTTTCATTAAACATTTCGACATGTATGCAAGTTCAGAAATGTAATTATAAATTACTGACGCAATGGTACCTTACCCCAGCAAGACTTAGTAGATTTTCTGCAGGGGCCTCAGATCGCTGTTGGAGATGTGAGGAGGAACGAGGGATGCAATTCCATATTTTTTGGTCTTGTCCCAAGATCAGACAGTATTGGATAGATGTGCAGTTGATTTCCCAAAAACTTACAGACTTTGACAATACCAGATGACCCTGTGTTCTTTCTACTTCACTGCTCACAAATACCGTGCGGAAATATAAGAGGTCAGTGCTATGCCACTTGAAGAATGCAGCCAAAGCCTGTGTCACCTTGTGCTGGAGGGACTCCAGGTCACCCTCTATTGCAAGATGGTTAAATAAGGTAAGAGAGTTAGGGGCCATGGAGGATTTAATCCTCTCGGCCCAGAATAAGAAAGAAGAATACAACAAAACCTGGTCAGAATGGAATCGATTTATGTATTCAGAAGAGGGAAAGAGGAGGATGATAGAAGATTCTGGGGAGTAGAAGCTCATCCGTCTATTTATTTATCTATCTATGTAGGCTATATATAAATCACATCCCTCGATCTCTATGGTGGAATAGAGGGAGGGGGGGGTTGGGGGGGGTAGGGTGAGTTTTTTTTTATATATTTTTTATTTATTTATTTTTGGAGGGGGGGGGGGGGGTTAGGATTAACTAAAGAAGGGAGCTAGAGAATATTGAAATAAGTGTGATACACACATTTAAAATACTTGGATTTCAAAGAGGGGGAAAATTTAAAAAGTTCATTGGAATGTTAATAAATATATATTTATGTACATTTATGTAATTGATGGAATGTGAAGTAATGTATCCTTTATCTCTCTTTTTGATAAATAAAATATCAAATAATAAAAGTATTCTATGTAAATTTGCATTTTATTTTAGTGCAGATGTTGTTGTGTTATTAAAGTGTACATGGTGCCTACAGCTTAGAATCTGCTTCTGTCTAACTTAATGAACTAAGGCGTTGGATCCTGTTCATGTATTATAATGTATTGTTATGTCTTTTATCCTTATTTAAATACAATAAATCTGAAAAGCTTGCTGTGTGGAGTGCTGCCTATTATTTATATTACTAGAATCAATTATATTTAGGTTTTTCTTGAGGAAACCCATTCTAGAGTGCTAACACAAACATTTGCACAATTAAACTTTTATGTACTGATATTAGGAATGGATGTGCATTACCTTAGTTTTGTTTCACTAAAATCCTATCCAGCACCCAGTCAAGAATTATAAACCCCAAGGATGTATTCTCTCCTCACTACACTTTCCCCTTAATACCAACTTCTGCACCTCAGGGAATCCATCTGTTAAAGTTATAAAATATGTGGATTACATAACCTTCATAGGTATTATCTGAACTCTGCATACAGGCGTTGATGTAGAACTGTTGGCCAGGTGCAGTCATAACAACCTGGAGCTTAAAGTGATTCTAAAGTCAGTTTTTTTTTCTTAATGAATTCTATGCATTAAGATACAAAAACCTTCTGTATGTAGAAGCCCCCCCCCCCCCATCAGCCCCCTAATACTTACCTGAGCCCGATCTTCCTCCAGCAATGTGCACGAGTGCCTCAGCTGTCTGTCTCCCTCCTGGTTGGCTGAGAGACAGCAGCGGTGCCATTGGCTCCTGCTTCTGGTAATCAAAGTCAGTTAGCCAATCGGGATAGAGAGGGGTGGGGCACAACCTCAGCTCTGTGTCTGAATGGATACATGGAGCTGCAGCTCAGCTTAGGTGCCCCCGTAGCAAGCTGCTTGCGGTGGGGGCACTAAACAGGAGGGAGGGGCCAAGAGAGCAGGTGAGGGACCCGAGAAGAGGAGGATCTGGGATGCCCTGTGCAAATCCACTGCATATGGCTGGCAAGTATTATTTTTATATTTATTGTTATTTTTAAAGAAAAAAAATGATTCAAAAGGCTTAAGGTTTTTTTTTGTTTGTTTGTTTATTTTACCCTTAATGCATTTTATGTATTAAAAAGGAGATTCAGTCACCCCTCAAAAAAAAATCAAAAAAATCAGCAGCTACAAATAGTGTAGCTGCTGACTTTTAATATAAGGACACTTACTTGTCCAATTACACTTACCTGCCCAGGAATTTGGTGCTGTCCTTACCCAAGACCATTGTTCAGGCTACAGGTCCAGGTACCAGTTTCTGAACTAAGGGAAAATGGCTGTGAAGACTTGCAGCTTCACGGCCAGCTTCCCGTTGTGCAAGAGTGAGCCATGCTGTGCTTTGTGAATAGTCCCACAGTCTTAGCCCTACATACTTACCCTGGTTCCTCTTTCAATTCAGTTCTGTGTCTGAGAACAGCATCACTGCATCACTCTCTATCTCTCTCTCTCTCTCTCTCACTCCTCACAGACACAGAAGCAGCAGCGGAAGCCATTGGCTCCTGCTGCTGTCAATCAAATCCTAAACCATGAACCAAGCTGCTTGCTGTGGGGGCACTCCTGCATGTTCCCTCGCAAGCCAGCTCTCTGCATCCATAAAACACAGAGATCACGGCTCAGCCTTGCCCACCGCTTCTGTCTCATTGGCTGTGATTGACAGCAGTGAGAGCCAATGGCTCTGCATCTTGGCCAATCAGGAGGGAGAGACCTGGGAGAGCCTTGGGTCTTGTGCACATCGCTGGATCGAGAGCAGGCTTAGGTAAGAACTAGGAGGCGGGCTAAGGGGGCACTGCACACTGAATGTTTTTTACCTTCCTGCATAGAATGCAGGAAGGTAAAAAACCTTCAGCCTTTGCAACCACTTTAACCTTTAATATGCCACTTTAATATGCCGCATTTTCTGGTCATTATGGTGATGGCTGAACAATTGTGTGGATTGCCTATAGTAATCAGCTGATTTTATGTTTGAAGCGAGTGGTCTACGTCACTCTGTCACCGCTGATGAAGTAACGCGTACGGAAACCACGTGACTGTGATCATGATGTCACATATGTCCTCACACGCTGATCCTTGTGGGATACTCTGCTTTAGAATTGCTTTTACAACTGCTTGTTACCTAGCACTGGGGCGCAGTGCACTCATTTATCTTTTTAAAATAAATATTGCTTTATAATCAGAGAGCAATAGATTTTGCTACTTTTATTTCATGTGTCATATCTGGAGGAAAATGACAATGCTATACTAGAGATATGGCAAGCTCTACAAGTGATACCAGGATTTGAATCTGTCTATTAACCCCTGAAGGGGAATGCTGTATTAGGCCTGTCTGATTTACTCAGGGGTCCATCTCCTGAGGTGAGCGGCCATTTCTATCGGTGGTGGAGGGTGTCACTCAAGTCACCATATCTGATGCATAGATCACCTGTCTCACTGGATTCCTTGGGGCTTTTTTGCTGAGCTCATCGCTTGTTTCTCATAGTGAATGGACTGCCTGTTGAGTTTTTTTATGTTTGTTTTTTAATATTTTAGTTTAAGTATCTGTGCTGTACTGTTTTTTTTTTTTATGATGAATTGTTCTGGGATTTAGTAATTTGACCCTCAGTATTTTATCTGCAGAGTGTGTTAAGGAACCATTTTTTAGCACTGGTTGATTTCAAATGTAGAAGAAAGCATGTAAGATTTGATTGTTATAAAGTACATATAAAACAAAAAAACAATAATAGATAAGCAAAATACTTTGTAAACAGGGAAAATATTCCAAGGTAACTCCAAACATGCCAATAAACAGAAAGTGGACCTGAGCTCGAAGCACCTCTTATGCCACATACACATGATTGGACTTTCGGACGGGAAATGTTCGATGTGAGGTTGTTGTTGTCAGAAAGTCCAACTGTGTGTATTATCCATCAAACATTTGCTGTCACAATTTAAATTTCCACAGGTTCTCAAATTTTCTGACAACAAAGGAAAGTCTGATTATGTGTACACAAGTCTGACGCACAAAAGTCCACACATGCTCAGAATCAAGTACGAGACGGAAGCGCTCGGTCTTGTAAAACTAGCATACATAATGGAGATAGCACATTCGTCACGCAGCAAATTTTTAAAATCTTTCATTGCAGCGCATTCTCTTCTTCTTTATAATGCTAGATTAACAAAGTCGCTTTGCTGCTGATATTCACAGAGTTCTGACAAACTGATTTTTTAGTATTGTTCGTGATCTCAAGAATAATCTTTGTTTTTGTTGTTTTTTTTATCAATATCTCCAGAATAATCTTTTTTTTTTTTTATAGTGATCTCCTCTTTTTCGTGAGGACCGCATAGCCTGCAGAATCAAAACAGTCACTGACTCCTCCAGGTTCTTCACCTTCCTGGTCCTTTTTGTTGGAAGGCAGTGAGGAGGAACCTGCTTTCCACGGCCACCTCCTGGCTGCCACTTTCCACGGCCTCCTTCTAGCTGAGACTTTCCTATGTATGAAAATGTGACATCGTTTTAGTTTTTTGATCATCAATCACACACAATTTTGAGCTCATGACTATTGCAAATTGAATGTTAACAAATAGAAAAAACTATCATTCTGACCCCAGCATTTTTCATTCTTGTCCCAATAATTTTTGGCTACTACTGTCTATTGAAATGTAAACCACTTTGTTAAATCAGAAATTAGTAATCAATAATAACATCTAGTTAACATAATTCAATTTTTGACAAGAAATATGTGGAACATTGCTATACCTGGATCAAGCTGAGCTCCTCCACATCTTCTTCCTGGGTGGAAGGCCCAGGTTAGACTTCTGAAGCCTCATCTGATGTGGAAGGAAGTGTGGAAGAAAGTGTTGATGACCTGGGTTCACTGACAAAAACTATTGTAGTACCACAGCCTGGGGACATAAACTTCATCTGTTGCTTCTCCTGATCTCATGGAGTCATGGACCTTCTTGAGCTCCCTATTATATGTGCTCCTAAGGCCACCAATTTTAGCCTTCAAATAGTTGATGTCTGCCATGGGAGTCACCAGCTTCACTAATTCCAACAGTTGCTCCAGTGCTGACTTCCTCTTTAGCTTGTTGGAGCAGTCCCTGTTTTTGACTTGCCAGAGGCAGCTCCCTGTACTTATCTGTAAAGTTTGAAGTCAGGGTCAGTAAATGTATCCATTATCTCTGCAAGACACAACACAAAACAAACCATAATGTTAGGTTAAAGTCTCCTAATCTTGTCCCAATTTATGCCTCAATCTTTAAGCAGTATAGGCCACTAATTACTTATGCCCCAAGTTAAAATTGTACCTTAGTTTGGACGATCGGTGCTTATGCTACTCCATCCTCCGCTCACAGATCATACATATGATGCATGCATGTTATGCTTTATATACACTGTGCATGCATGAAACTCCGCCCCTGACCTTCTTTCTAGTGTATTCCCCACTCCTTCTCTTTCGGCACAGTGGAAGCACATGGCGGAGAAGTGACAGCAGATGCATGCAGAGAACGAAGAGGAAAGCCCAGAGCAAGAAACGTCCCAATCCAGGATGAGCTACAAGGCCTCAAATATGTCCTTTGTAGAAATGATGGGAAGTATACATCGCACAGCAACAAAAATGTGAGAAAGCCAAGATCATGACTAAAGTTGTAAGAAGTCTGCACAGGAATTTTGGGGTATGACGATCCAAGGAGCAATTGAGGAAATTATGGTCAGACCTGAAATTGAGGGAGCAAGATCAGTACAGAAGGATCAAGAAAGTGCTGCAAAAAAGTATTTGTCATGTTTTCCTATTATTATTATTACTTTAATGCTGCTCCATGTTCTGCTCCATGTGCTTTTCTTTACTGTTGTACAGTTTAAAATGGCAAGTTTCAGGTTCGTGGGCACAGTAGTTGTTTGTAGTAAACATCGCTCATTCACCCTAATACAATGTTTTTGGCAGATGCAGGTTAATTACATTTGTTCATGCCTATTTGTATTAAAAGAAGTTTGGTACATTGTTGTCTAGATGGGCTTGTAACTAGAATGAAATGCAAACTTGATTCAATGTAAGGAGAGGACACTCAGCAGCTGTTTACACATCTGGATGCGGGAGCACTAGTGTGGACACCAGAACAACCTTTTTAGGGTGTCCCATGCAGTGGATACTAGCAACAATAACAATATGGGTTTGCATTTTGCCTCTGTAATGGATGAAGAAGAGTTAGCCTTCCTTGATTTAGAACTGTTCTCTGTTGGTAAAGAAATCCATGCTAAGAATTTTACAAAGCCGACGCAGGAAATTCTTTTCCTAATTACAAAAGCTGCCATCATCCTCAATGGCTCAATAACATACTTAAAATCCAGTTTTGCAGACTTAAAAAGAACTGTACCAGAAGCAGTGATTATAACATTCAGAGTAAGATTCTGAACAACACATTCTTGATAAAGGATTTCCAGCTGACCTTGTGGAAACAGCTTATTCCCAGTATAAAAATGCACTCGTTCCATCACGCCCTCCTACTCATGGTGATACTAACAAGAATGATCTGCTATTCATTACCCAATTTCACTCCCGCATTACACAGATGGAGAGCATTGTGCGGAAGCACTGGCCTTTGTTACTCCAGGATGAGCACCTTCTCCCTGTTCTATCTAACAACCCCACGTTTTCTTATAGAAAAGCCCCCTATATTAAGAGGAAGGTGGCACCTAGCAAAGTTAAAGGGAAACCCCTTCCCCCAGGTTACTCTCTCCCCACTTTTCTAGCCATTTCTGGCATGTATCAATGCCGCAAACCCTTATGTAAGGCCTGTCGTTTTGTGAAACATGGTCAGAAGGACTTTTGTGTGAAAGGTAAAACATACCCTATTAAGGGATTTCACACATGTTCCTCTGACCATGTGGTCTACTTTCTGACATGTCCTTGTGGCCTCTTCTATGTTGGGTAGACCATTAGGCCATTACATAAGTGATTTGGTGAACGTCGCCATTTCATTACTGATGGACTGGACACCCACAGTGTCCCTAGGCACTACCTCGAATACCATAACAAATCAATGGATGGCCTTATGGTTTGGGTTATCGAGGCTATACCTACAGACCTCCCCCAGCTGAGCATTTTCAAAAGCTTTGTCATAGAAAAATTTATTGGATTTTCTCTTTGAATGTCTTGGCCCCTGGAAAGTTGAATGAGGATTTTGAAATCAGTGCTATACTTTAGAATTATATCCCACTCAATATATAAATTCTTATTTCACATTTATGGTCACTATATAATGTTTATCTTTTTTATTAGGTATGTCCTCCATTGGATAATGACATTTTCCCTCCTAATATGTGTGGGTATATATATATATATATATATATATATATATATATATATATATATATATATATATATATATATATATATATATATATACATATTTATATATATGTGTAAGAGAGTGTGGGTGCATTATGTTCTACTTGGACATAGCATTCCTATATGTACGGATGCATAGCACATATCTATGACATATTTGTGGCCTTTTTTGCAAGCACTGCACCTATGTACTTATGGGTGTTCGTGTATGCATATGTATACCCACACATTCCTATCATATTGACCATCTGATCATTTTTTGAATGATTAATATTTTATTTCTACTTTATGCAGACATATACATATCTTTAAAATTATGTACTAATTTTTATTACCCATCTTAGTGTCTTTTATAAAATAAGATTGATTCTTTTTTCCCTCTTTTTTTCTCCCCTCTTAATGATATTTACTATTTGGGGGATAATTTGTGTGACCTGGCCACAGTATTCCACTCTATAGTCATGTGCTGGTTCTACTGGCAGTCCGGTTCTGTGTGACCTTTAATTATTTTTGATGTCCTGTCATATTTGTTTTATCATCTTTGTGGACAGGATACGTTTTTTACCTTTAGGCTCAGTGGTACTTCTATGTGTATCCATGTATTATTATTTATGTAATCCTGGGAGAATGTTTGCATTGTCCCCTATTCTCTTTTCTTACTCCCGCCCATAGCCCCACCCACAGCCTGCAACCAGATTATAAATTATGCTTGTGTAAACTTGCAGTCACTGGCTCGAAGAAGGCACCAATCAGTAGTTATAACATACATACATCCCATTCTGATGATTACTTTTGGCTTGCTGTCCACGCTGGTTGTTGTCCCCCCTGCTGATGCCACTTCCAGGATTTCCGCTCTTCATGGACTCGGACAGCGCAACCATTTATCCATATCTTTGGGGCCTTGGGTATTCAACTGTTGGCGATCCTGGGACCCTCTGCTGCTGCACATAGACATCCCAGGGAGCCCATAAAATACTGGAGACCTTCCTGATGCCAGATTACCTGCTCCATGAATATATGACATGCTCTTTGTTCCTTTAGATCCTGTAAGTGTTTTTAACCCTTTCGAGGATATTAAAACGTTTTTAATTCTACACTTAGATGCACCTTTTTTCTTTTGTTTTGTCTTCTATTAGAGATTGCTCCTCTCTATGAGTGCAGCCCTAAGTGTGGAAAATCATATCATCAGATCCCCCTTGTCCAAATATAGACACTATATGCCTGGTCCTGACACTCAGAGCGCCCTTACATATATATTTTATCTGAAAATATTTGTGCCAATAAATCCTAAAAAAAAAACTCAAACTTTCTTCTTTCCAAAAATGGGTCATTTTGGGGGCATTTATACTTAGCTTGCATTTTAGGGCCTCAAGAAATAGAGACTTGAAGTCAAAACATAAGGATTGATTAATTTCCAAACATATGCTGTATACCAGGGGTCTCAAACTGGTGGCCCTCCAGCTGTTGCAAAACTACAAGTCCCATCATGCCTCTGCCTGTGGGAGTCATGCTTGTAACTGTCAGCCTTGCAATGCCTCATGGGACTTGTAGTTTTACAACAGCTGGAGGGCCGCCAGTTTGAGACCCCTGGTATAGATGGAGAGGGTATTGTAGGAGAAGTTCTAGAATATGATCTGTAGTCAGACACTTACAGGTCAAGAGGAAAACAAATATTTTCTATATTTACTACAATTTTGGTCCACTAGGAAAATACTCAACTATCAATGAAATGTTAATGCAAAGCTAACATGACACAGTAGATGTTCCAAACACTATTAATTGCTATATATGTGTTTGTTCACGGAATGACAGATGCTAAACTACTAAGACAAGACAGCACTTTGCTTGCTATTAGATATCAGCTGATTTAGTTTTATAACACTTGCATAGAAGTGTTCATTAAACATAGACTTTATCTTAATTATTTGATTTTAGTATAGTAAATTGCTTCTGTTTACTGCTTATGCATTCATTTTTTGTGTTATGATACTTTTTTAACACATATTTTTATTTGGGAAGAACAAATCAGCCTGCGTTCTGTTCATGTTATATTCATCAAAGTCACCGTAAAGTCAAGAAATTGCTAACCTCAATATGACCCCAACCGAAGTTTAGAAGAGGTGAAAATTGAAAATAAATTCAGGCCATTTTCAAGGCTAATGGGCAAGGGATTTTTGAACAAAGGGCATAGGAAGAAATTGAGCCCTGTCATGTTGAACATGTACAAAATAAATAAATAAATTAATTAAATACTTTACAATAAGGGGGAGGGCCTTTCTTTTGAGGAGTTCTTGTTAGGAGATGCCTACAACCACTTGAAGATTGGACTTCTACTCCCTTCTAGTCCAGGCCCTTTTTAAGTTTTTGGCATGCCCATATTTTGAATGACAATTACTCAGTTACTCAATACTATTCCCAAATTAATTTTATATAATTTTGGTGAGATAGATATAACTTTGTTTTTGGAGGCATTTAATCCCCACTGTTTATTTTAAATTTTTTTGCTATATAAAGGTAAAAAAAATAAAAAAATAATTGTTATAAAACTTTCAAATAAATATTGCTCAAAATGTATTCTGCTACATTTCCTTGGTGAAAACAAAAAAACAAATAGAAGTATAGTATTTAGTCTGCGTAAAAGTTATACAAACTATGGTATACAGCAGGAGTCTCAAACTGGTGGCCCTCCAGCTGTTGCAAAACTACAAGTCCCATCATGCCTCTGCCTGTGGGAGTCATGCTTGTAACTGTCAGCCTTGCAATGCCTCATGGGACTTGTAGTTTTACAACAGCTGGAGGGCCGCCAGTTTGAGACCCCTGGTTTAGACCCACTAGTGGGCCGATACATTGTGGTATCGGGTCATTAAATGAACAGTTAAGTTATTGAATGGACTGCCAGTTACAACCTTTAGTGTAAGATTTACCTAGTTACTTAAAGGGTAACTCCACTTTGGTGGGGAAGAAAATAGCAAATAAAGAAAAAATAATATAGTGTGTACAATTGTGATACAAATCATATTAAAATTGAATGTTATTAAAAATGACCTTTCCTTTTCAATCTGCAGTGGCTGTAATTTTCTATAAATTCAAAGTGGCTACATGGAGTTGTTCTGTACACAGAATGTGTAATGACCACTCCCCAAAAATATAATTTCCTGCTCATGGGATTGGTTCAGAAGTCTGCCTAAAATACAAGTCAGATTTTAGGCATCCCCTGCAACAAAAATTTAATTTTTGGTGAGAAATTTCAGTCCCAGCAGCTTTCCTCATTATTGCCCTGGAGCTGCCACAGCTGACTGATAATTATGAAACACAGACAAACACACATGGATTTCTTCAGAATATCAAAAGGTAGGAATCTGAAACAAAGGTTTTTATAATCATTGCAATGTACTTTGATCACACGGGGGGGGGGGGGGGGGGATTTATTTTTTCTCAATAAAAGTGGAATTACACTTTAAGACCTACTAAACAATTGCTCAATGTATGTTCTAATATGACATGGGAAAATTATAACATATAGATTATATGTGATGTGTACCTCTATACTCATCTATATCACATAAATTAGAATTTACAGTGGTGGTACATTTTTCCTGGACCATCACAGTAATTATCCTTCTATCCATAGGTAATACATTCTTGAATGTTTAGATTATTTGCTTACTCATAACTTTTTTTCTTTTGATGATTCTTCTTACCTACAGAAGTAATGGGGGCTCATTTTTCCTCATCCCTTGCCAACTTATATATGGGTTGGTGGGAGAGGGTCCACATTTTTGGGAGTACAAATCCATTTATGGTTTGGGATAAATATCTACAATTGCTATACTGGTCCACCTGACAGTTTTAACAGATTTCTGGATTATTTAAATGATAATCAGCTAAATGTAAAGTTCACTGGACAATTTAGCCATGATACTGGGTGGTTGTAGGTGGTGGACGTTTAGGCCTTGGGATGGTGTCTATTTGTGATATTATGGCCCCCACACACCACCAGAGATCCTTTCTGAACAGTGATAATTTTGTGGAATAGCCTTTTCAAAAAGCGTAATTTATGAGAGTTGGGTGTGTACATGTTCAACGGTGAAGGGTTTGTTGTTAAGATCAGCTACTAGTATGAGATAGAGTCCTGCTGGGTCTGTGTAAGTGTCTTTCAGGTTGAAGGCCACAGAGTCTTTTATGGCAATTAGAACTCCCTTTTGTTTTTTGGGGGCTGAAGCCATAAAGATATCAGGGTAATTCTTGTGATGGAAGGAGGGAGTATTGTCAGCTGCAAAATGAGTCTCCTGAATACAAAGGACATCAGCCTGGAGTTTAAGCGCCTCTCTCCAAACTGAGGCTCTTTTGGCTGAGAGGTTGAGGCCATTAACATTAAAGGAGACTATGTTAAGAGCCATGTGTGCGGGTTGGGTTATGAAGTTCACAGTACCTTAGGCTTGGTGATGCAGGGTTCTCAGCAGTGCTTTTCTGTTGGAGAGCTGTGAGGAGTAAGCTTTTCATTTCCAGTTTGGTGATGTTAAGGCAGTCCTCACGTAGGTCAGACCAGAAGTGGGGGAGGAAAAACAGGGTTTAAAGAGAAAACACAGTCAAACCACAAAAAACAAATAGTTCAATAAAAAGGTGGATTCAAACTTGAATCTGAGGACAGAACACCTGTCCATAACTCAGGAGGGGAAAATTGTGCACTGAGTACTCCAGAGGGTCTCGGGAACCTTATTGGGTGTAGATAGGTTGATTTTTGTAAAAGGGAGTTTATGCTTTGTTTTTTGTTTTTCTTTATCTACATCTACGGAGATATACAATCTCCGTTTGCCAATCATACTGGTTGGGCATCCTTGCAGAGGGAGAAGGATCATCCATTGATTGGACAAGAAGAATGTCTAGGGAGCATAGTAGTGCCAAACCATTCTCCACACACGCAATCACAGTGGTATGGCCCTCGTGTGTGACTGTTAGCTTTACAGGATAGCCCCAGCATTAAGGAATATTGTGATTCCATAGGGCTTTGGTCACAGGCAGTAGGGATTTATGTTTTTGCATTGTGAATAATGAAAGATCCGTATATAGTTGGATATGCGCAAATATTTCGGGGGGTTGCTGTTTTTTTTTGGAAGGCAGACATGAGTTGTTCTTTAGTATAATAGAAATGCGCCCGCATCAGGACATCACGGGGTATGTTATCTGGGAGAAGGGTTGGCTTTGGCAATCTGTGGATACAATCAACAGTCATTTCGGTTTCAAGGTAGGAACACTTTTATGAGGTCCCAAGCATATTGCTGTAGCTGGACGGGGGGTATAACTTCAGGGACCCCCCTAATTTTGACATTGTTCCTCCTGGACCTGTCCTCGAGATCCGCAACCTTGGCCTTGAGCCATGTTATATCATCTGCATGATCGTTATGTGCATTGATCAGTGTATTTTTGTGTGTGAAGATGCAAAGTCTCCCATTTTGTTCTCAGTACTATCCACCCTTCCTCCTAATTCCCCCACCTCAGCTTTGAAGTTGTTCACACATTGTAACATGTCAGCATGCATGGAGCTGCGGGGGAGATAAGCATGTCTTTAAGTGTGGTGTCTGACATTGGCTTATCAGAGGTGGGGAATGCAGTGAAGGGGTCTACAAGCTCTCTTGTGTCCTCTAGTGAGTCCTGACATGTGCTCACCGGTCGGATGTCTTCAGCCATGCATGGCTTTGATTTGTTAGGGCTGCGGGAGAGGGGAGTTGAGGCATCAGGGAGATGATGAGTGGTGCCTGCATGTGTCCCAGGGCTTGATGCAGTGGAGTGGGGGCTGCTGGAGGAAGGTCTTTTATCCTCCCTCTGTATATCTCATTAATGTATCTGTTGGGTCTTTGCCTTTCTGCTCTACTGATGAAAAGCAGGAGAGTTCCGGCATGCCCCAGTTCTAGGCTTGATTTCACTCTGCGGTTCCTTGGCTTGCTCAGTTATTATTTTTATACTCCTACTGTTTTCTATTGATTTTTATTTATTACTTTATCTTATTTTGTCTGTTATGGGTTTATGAAACTTTTGCCCAAGTCATACTGTTAGTCAGGACAATTTGGTGTGGGGTTGTTTTTCAGGGAGTTGAGCTTGTCCCCTTAGTTCCAATGAAGAGAACTCTTAAGGTGTCTGCATACCAAGGCAATGTGGACAATTTCATGCTGCCAACATTGTAGGAACAGTTTGGGGATGCCCCCTTCTTTTTTCCAACATGACTGTGCACAAAACAAGGGTCATAAAGACATGGATGAGTGAGTTTGGAGTGGAGGAACTTGACTGGCCTGCACAGAGTCCTGACTTCAACCGGATACAACACATTTGGGATGAATTAGAGCAGAGATTGTAAGCCAGGCCTTCTCATCCAACATCAGTGCCTGATCTCACAAATGTGCTTCTGGAAGACTGGCCAAACATTCCCATAGACACACTGAACTAAACTTTGTAGAAAGCCTTCCCAGAAGAGTTGAAGCCATTATAGCTCCAAAGGGTGGGCAAACTAAATATTGAACCCCACGGAACAAGACTGGGATGCCATTAGAGTTCATATCCGTGTAAAGGCAGGTCCCAATATTTTGGACACTATAATTGGAGTTCCACCCAAAAATGGAACTTCTGCTTTTTGTAATCCTCCCCTCTCCGGTGTCACATTTGGCACCTCTCAGGTGGGAGGGGGAGCAAATACCTGTCTAATACAGGTATTGTGCTCCCACTTCCAGGCATATATACAAGCGCCACCTGCAGGGATCTAAGCCACTTCCCGTCCTCCCTGTTGTCTTCTGGGAGACACACGGGTCCCAGGAAACAGCAGGGACCAGTGGGAATGCGCAAGGCTTCACTTCCTGATTCCCTTACCAAAGATGGCGGCTGCAGCACCCGAGAGCCGAGGGACAGATCGGCTTTGGGTGCCCTGGACAGGTCCATATTTTAAAAGTCAGCAGCTGCAGTATTTGTAGCTGCTAACATTAAAAAAATAACAAAAAAAGATGGCGGCATCAGTAAGTAAGTAATAAACTGTACTTCTTCTTCTTCTTTAATCATACTTAGTGTAATTTAAACTTCATTTACTCCAATAAATCCAAAATAGAGACAAGACAAATATCACAATAAGCACAAAATATCTAGCGTGTATGGTTTATGGGGGTTGTCAACATTTTGTTTTTCACCATATGTTACAGAAACCATGCTGGTTACATATCTGGTGTATTCTTCATGTATTGCTGTAACTTTTAGCCACTATGCAATAAAAATACACTGGGAAATTTGCTACATTATTTCATACATTCTAACTGAGCTCAAATTACAGTACCTATCATTGAAACATAATGATTCTTTCTGAAAGCTGCTTGTTGTATGTAAACCTGATATTTCTCTGCAAGAGGTGTACTCTGCAGCATACTTAAAGCCTCAGTTTAAAACTATTTAGATGTTTTAGTGCTTCTTTTACAATAGTCTTAGCTTCAGTAAAGCTTCAGCTTCAATCCCTCTGTCATTGGCTATCAGTTTTGTGATCATATTATCGGTATCTTCTTTGGCATTAAAGATGGCCATTGCTTGCATGTTGTTAAAGTTACTTGTAGTCTGGCTCTTATGCTGACCTACTGGCTTTAATAATCCTGACCTAAGGCAAATATACTAGCAAGAGTTTTTGATGGCATTTCTAATAAAAAAAAGGCATCTAATCCAGAGAAGATCAATGTTTTACAGATGTCTATGTTGGGTTGAAGTACTGTAAGTGCATTTATGAGCCTACTGTGGGTGCTTGTCTGTTGCTACTTTCACCTCAGTGAGGAATAAATTCAGTACATCTCTATGGAACATAAGTTTTATTTGTAGAAAACATAATGGCTCTAAAAGGACTTTCATAGCAGGATGACCAGGTATTAAGCAGTGTTTTATCGAAGTTTATAGATTTACATATATTGAAATATATTTTGAAACATTACCAATACAATGTATATGAGATTTTAATGTTTACATATACTTTAAGAAAAAAAGACACAAAAACATCAAAACATTAAAAGCATTAGAAAAATTACAAATAAAGTTTAAGGCTAGGTTCACACTAGTGCAAATTGGATAGGGGGTTCCCCGCATCCAATTCACATGACAGGAGATTGCAAACGGTCTCTATAGAGTTGGCTCACACATCTCCATGGCGGCTGCGGAGAGGCTTGCACAGGAGTCCTGTGCATTTTTGGCTCTGTTTCCGGCAACAATTCGCCCCTGATTTATCCCTGAAACAGAGAAACAGGGATGCACTCGGACGCCTGCGGCAAGCCGCATCCGTTGTCACTGTGTGAACCCAACCTAAAACAGGGAAACTAGTTACTGTATATTGGTGAATAAGTTTTACTTTTACCCAGGGTTTGAAAAAAAAAATACAAGTCAAGTTTCCCCTTTGGACAAAAATGTCTTATATATATATATATATATATATATATATATATATATATATATATATACATATATATATACATATATATATACATATACATATATATATATATATATATATATATATATATATATATATATATATATATATATATATATATATATATATATATATATATATATATAAGAAGGCAAAAAATAAGGATAATGCCATCTGAAAAGTTCTTATTAACTCCAAGGTAAAAGCAGACTGTGAATATAGTCATTTAACCAATTAAAACTTTTTTAAAATCTTAGTTCTTTGCAAGTCTAGGTAATATTCTAAATGTTTCGTATTTTTAGTCCTCCTTTGCTTTAATGAGCAAGTCAGCAGTTAGCATTTTTATATGTGATGGGAGGCTGAGAACCAAAAACCACCTGCTTAACCACAAGATGAATTGTTGATAAAAAAAATATACCATATTGCATGAGATTTAAAAATAGTTTGCATTGTCCTTTTGGAGAACCAGAAAAAAATCAATTGATACAAGTGTTCTATAAATAGAGTACATTTCGAGTACATTTTGCAAATTGATTTGAAAGTCTCAAGGCAGTCAGGCAATGCAGAAGCAAACGATATAAATTAATTTGAAGGAGAGAGAAATATGAAAAAAAAGTAAAATAGCACTAAGAATTGTTAACTTGAAATTGTATGTGTATTTAATTAGTATCAATATTTTATTATCATTATTATTTGTATTATTATAAAAATATGTAAACAACCCATTATTAAGATGTTTTTCATTTTTGGAATAAACTTTTGTATATGCAGTATATACTGTAATTATTTATACTTAACATTCTTGTTGTTATTATTCCTATTATGCCAATTATTCTGATACAATTATTAGAATATTTCTTATACTGTATATTTCTTGGTGATCTTTCAGTGGTCAACTTTGTTAAAAAGGAAGTTCACATTTTTTTCCTCTCTTATTTGTTCCACTGGTTGTCCTCAAAAATCCTATTTCTAGAAAATTCAGTGCTGTCTGCTGAAATCTGCTGCTCATCCTCCACATGATGAGTCCTTACCTGTCATCTCCTATACTGACATTATTAGGGGGCCATGTGTCTCATCTGGTTTTTTGCACCTAGCCCCATGAGGACATGCCATTGCACATGCATAGTGTGCCAAGGATTATCCCAAAGTCTCCTGGAATACATGAAATAAGTATCCCAGTAGGCTACATGGATGGAAACATCATTCTCTTCTAGGTTAGAGAAGTCGAAAGTATGGGGCTGGACCCATTGAAAGGATATTTTGAGGGCAAAAAAATCACAATATCTGATTGTTTTAGAGCAAGGTGAAAGGGGAAACCTATTTAGATTAGTTACAGAGGCTGAGGGCCCACTTTAATATATTTCTATATTTGTCACTTAAAGGCGTGAATTTCAGCATGAATTTGTTTCAGCTTTTCTTATCTTAACAATATGCCTATTTACAGTCAAATGAGCAAACATATTCAATTGCATTTAAGTATGAAATTGGTGTTGTATAAAACAAGTTTTAAAAAATCTCAGTTAATTAGATGCGGCCACTGTAAACTGATTCCTGCCATTTTAATCCAGTATTTAAGGTGATTGTAAATCCTCACTTTGTAAAACAACTCCTTCAGTTTAAAATAGAAATGAAATACAAAACTGTTGTGAATACATACTACAGTTCTGAAATTTAACAAATGTGGTTACTTTTTCTATTCAATATTGAAAAACATTTGTAAAAGCTGCATCACAAGATCTAATGTTACTGTAAAGGTTGTCTAAATCCAAAAACAAAAATTAAATATATTGCAAATTACCGGTCCTTGCAAGTGATAATTGCATTCCTTTTATTTTTTTATTCTTCTCCCCTTTTATCACCTGGTAATCCTGCAAGTAACATACTTCCCGTCCCAGAGAAATAATACTCTGTACTTTATCTATTGAGATGAAGCATTGTCACCCTAGAACAGAAAAAGTTAGCACTGCAAAACACCTCCCTTTTCCTCTTTTCCATACAAAGATTAAGGTGTTTTGTATTCCTTAGAGATTGCTGTGGACAATCATAAATGATAAGAGCGCAGCAAAGAAGTGCAGTGCAGGAAGCTGTTGAATCAGTTGACAGGAGTTCAGACAGGATCAGTGGGTCTTGTTGCATTTATCAAAGGAATATAAAAAAAGCTTTTAACTGTATATTAAATAAACCAAAAAGGATCAAATAAGAGACGTTCAGGATTTACAAACCTTTTGGCAGCTGTACATTGCATTGCTCTCCCATATATCCTTAATGGAGCTTTGTGAGAGTAATTTATTGGAGTTTCAGGCCATTCTAAGGAGTATAAGGAGAAAAAGAAGAGTGGTTGTCATGCATCCATGTTCCTTTAAAGTGGTTGTAAACCCTTACAAACCACTTTGACCTACAGGTAAGCCTAGATTAAGGCCTACTTGTAGGTCCAAGAAATATCTCCTAAACCTATACAGTTTAGGAGATATTTACAAAAAGACAGCCACCACTATCTATGGCGCATGCGCCGTAGACAGCGGCGCGCAGGCGCACTGGGCAGGCCACAGATTGCGGCGATATGACACTCGTGCCGGCTCCCATGCGCATGCGTAGGAGTGACGTCATCGGCGAATCAAAGCACCGGAGCAGCAAGACCTGGAAGTCACTCTGGGATACATGGCAGCGGCGAACATGAAGATGGAGGACCGCTTCGGGGGCTTCGTTCTCAGGTAAGTTATTCATAATGAGCTAGTATGCTATGCATACTAGCTCATTATGCCTTTGCCTTGCAGGTTGCATTTTTTTTTAAGTGCCTTTATTTCTTCTTTAAGCAGCACACCTTGCTGGATGATTTTCCTATAGCAGAAGTGCTCACTAAATTTAATCTGTCCAAGGAGCTGAATCTACTGCTGCTTGGGGAATTGTGCCCTTTTCTGGAGCCCACCAAACTGCACAGTTATGCCTTACCACCCGTGACCAAGTTGCTGACTGTCTTGCACTTTTTTGAAAGGACTCCTATCAGAGGGTAGCTGAAGAGGTGGTTGGAGTATCATAGCCATATTTTTAACTTTTGCTTTCTAAGCCCTTGTGGGGTTTGAGTCACATTGTCCCCAAATATTTCTATGCGCCTACCACAAGTCAGAGGTGGGATATGATTAAGAGCAATTTCTATGACGTAACTGGGATTCCTAATGACATGGGTGTCATAAACTGCACACATGTGCCTTTATTTGCTTGACCTCTCTGATAAAGGGCACATCTATTGTAACAGGAAGGCGTACTACTCCCTGAACATCCAGGTTGTCTGTGATGCAAATATGTTCATCAGAAATGTGCCCTGTGTGGCTCACGTCCTTAACCTGGTGGTGCAGCGGTTCTTGGGCAGGTACCCAGGCTTACAGGATGTCCTGAAGCAGGCCAGAAAAGTCTGTGTGTATTTCCGCCGATCATTTAATGCCAGTGCTCGGCTGGCTGAGCTCCAAAAGGAGTTGAACCTGCCCAAGAACTGCCTTATATGTGACATGCCCACCAGGTGGAACTCAACGTTGGCCATGCTGCAGCGGCTGCACATGCAGCAGAGGGCCATCAATGAGTACCTGTGCGACTACGGCACCAGGACAGGGTCAGGGGAGCTCGGTTTTTTTCTCACCACACCAGTCCGGCATGATCAGGGATGTATGCACTGTCCTGTCACCGTTTGAGGAGGCCACAAGGATGGTGAGCTGTGACAGTGCATGCATCAGTGACACTGTACCTCTTGTCCACCTGTTGGAGCATACACTGCGTGGAATAATGGACAGGGCACTTGAGGCAGAACAGAGGCAGGAAGAGAAGGACTTCCTTGCCTCTCAAGGCCCCTTTATCCAGACAGTGTTCCTCCTGTCCCACCCATCACACAGGAAGAGGAGGAGGATTGTGTCAGCATGGAGGTGGAGCCTGGCACTCAGCATTAGCAGCAGCAGTCTTGTAGGGATGATTTACAGTCCCAAGGACTCTGGACTGAATGCCTCAGCTAACCTATGCTGATTGGCCTCCCTGATCCTGCAAAGCCCGCGGAAGGATCCGTGTATTCTTCGGATCAAGGAGAGGGACCATTACTGGCTGGCCACTCTCCTTGATCCATGGTACAAGGGTAAGGTTGCGGACCTTATCTTGCCATCGCAGAGGGAGCAGAGGATGAGACATCTCCGGGAGGCCTTGCAGAAAGATCTGTGCCACGCGTTCCCAGAGACTGGGAGGTTACACACTCCTGGTCCTGGACAACGTATTGCTGAAGCTTCGGTCAGAAGGAGCGGTGGAGAAGGTGGCTGTCTGACCGATGCGTTCAGACAATTTTTTAGTCCGCAGCCCCAAGGTATGATCGGTTCCAGTAACCATCGCCAGCGTCTGATTTACATGGTGCAGGAATACCTAGGGGCAAGGTCAGACTTGGACACCTTTCCCCATCAAAAATCCTATGGCTTACTGGGTCTTGAGGATGGATCACTGGCCAGAGCTTGCACAGTATGCAATTGAGCTACTGGCCTGTCCAGCGTTCTTTCGGAATGCATCTTCAGTGCTGCTGGAGGCTTTGTAACCGATCACAGGGTGCGCCTGTCCACCGACTCGGTTGATCGACTGACCTTTGTAAAGATTAATCAGTCTTGGATCACCACCAGCTACCAAGCACCTGAAGCTGATGTAACCGAATATTTTTTTTTGAAATGTCACATCCCTTCAAGACTGCCTATGCTGATGCTGAGTGACTGTTATGTTGACTGACTATCCTCTTCCTCCTCAATGATCCTGCTGATATCTTGGAAGAACATTTTTGGTTCTGGGTGATGCCACCAGCCCAATTTTTCAGCCTATGTTTAACAGGGGCATGTAATTACAATTTTTGATGCAATGCTTTGCAGCAGCGCTCATTCCTGCACTCCAAATAGAGTATATGGTAGAGGTTGCAGTGTTCTGGCACCAGCAAGCAGTGCCTGAGGCCCAATTTTTCAGCCCCTGTTTAACAGGGGCATGTAATTACAATTCTTGAAATAATATTTCACAGCAGGGCCCGTTCCTGTGCCCACCGAGAGTAACTGTGAGGACTTATAGTGTTGTGGCACCACCACCACCACCACAACCACCAAAGGCCCGATTTTTCTACTCTTGTTCAACAATGGCATGTAATTACAATTCTTGATATAATCGTTCACAGCATAATCGTTCCAGCGCCCACCAAGAGTCACTTTGAGGGCTTACAGTGTTGTGGCAACACCAATACCTTGTTCCGGCATTGCTACAGAGCATATAGGGCAGGCCTTTACTTTCAAACATCCAACTTACAAATGTCTCCTACTTGCAAACGGAAGGAGACATCAATAAGTGAGATGAAAAAAGACGGATGGCAAAAAAAAAATTATACTGGGGTGATAACCTTTCCCTATGTTTTCCAAAAAGCTTAAAAATAGATTTTTTGACTGGAGCTACACTTTAAAAATGTACCAGTTCAAAATTACAAACATATTCTACTTAACACAACAAACCTACACAGTCCCTGTCTTGTTTGCACCACCTGTATACTCCTGTTCTGAGTATATAGGGCCCGGGGGCTCCACGCCTTTCCTTTTTTTAATATGGGTACGGGGTTCCCCTTAATATCCGTACAAGACCCAAAGAGGCTGGTAATGGGCAGGGGGGGCTACCTATGCCATTTTTCTCAATGATTTTCATCCATATTGCCGGAACCAGATAACCAGGAACCAGGAAATGTAATAATATAAGATGTTTAACCAATATTTATTAACACTTCTTAACCCCTGAAGATATGTTTATGACTTTGAATAGATGCATGTGCTGCTGTGATCCCTTTTTAATGACAATGTTGTCTTTTTAATACTGTTTTGGAGGGTTTACGCTGGATCTGTTTTTCATAAATATATAGTGCTTTTTTTTGTACAAAAAAGTATCTAATTTCAACCGAAGTGTACCGCAGATGTGACCTTCTTGGTAGGTTTTTTCCTCCCCCTTTTCTTGTATGCAAATTTTGGTCATGTGGGCTGCACCACGTGGTAAACTGCTATATGGTGAATGGTTGACAGTATATTTTTAGTTGATTTATACTGGTTACCAGTTGAAACGGTGGATTCAGGCATTGCAATTGCAAATATTTTTCTTAATGGGTGACCCTAGCCTTTAAATATTTCTACCTTAATCCACTGCTCCTAGACTAAATGAGCATTTAACCCATGCAGTACAGGGGCCCTACTGCAAGGGTGGATTTTTTTAATTTCCTGGAATTTAAACCTCTATTATTAACAAATAATAATAATAATTCTAATTTATATAATTGTGACCTCTGCACTCTAAACATAGGTATAATAATCAGGTGTGGGTACGATGATTGGTCATGTATAAAAAGGAAGGGGGAGTGTACCTTGTCCAGGCACTGCTTGTGATTGTTTTGATTATTTCTTATAATAAATTGGTTTTAAGCAAGCAGAATTATGCTATGTGGGCCTTACCTAGTATATGGATGGAGACTATACAGAGCTGATGGAGTGATCTTAGCCCTTGTACACACGGTCGGAGATTCCGACGGAATGTGTCCTATCGGACCATTTTGTTGGATAATCCGAATGTGTGTGGTCTCCATCGGACTGTTTCCATCGGAATATCCGACGGACCAACTTTTCCAACTTGCCGGTAAAATTTTCCAACAAAATGCTCCGATCGGACAATCTCCGATCATGTGTAGCCTACTCCGACGGACAAAGTGCCACGCATGCTCAGATCAAATTCCTAGACCAAAGCTATTGGCTACTAGCCTGAACGTAGTCCCGTCGTAACGAAATAATGTCATCACGCTATGTACAATCGGATTTTCCGACAACTTTGTCCTACCGTGTGTATGCAACAGTTTTGGACAAAATCCATCGGACAAAATCCGTCGGACAAAATCCAACGGATTTGGTTGTCAGAATGTCCGACAGTGTGTACAAGGGCTTAAAGGAGCAGTGGCCGTGAAGGGGAATCCTTCTGAATGCTATATTTTCCAATCAGTAAAATGAGAGGCAAACATTTTTGTTGAGTGTGGTGTCCTATGGAGAGTGGTGCCCACTTTCTATGCAGTAGTGTAGTATTAGAAAAAATGCACAAGTATGTGAGGTGCATTGGAACAAGAATACTAATTGTATGAAATAATTTATGAACTTTATGAAGATATCACAGATGAATGCATGAATCATTTTACGAACTTTATAATGATTATAATGATCCAATATTGGTACTTTTATTGTTTTTTTTTTGTTGAGAGCGCCTTTGTATATACTGTATATATATATATATATATATATATATATATATATATATATATATATATATATATATATTGTGAGGGGTTAGCTCGGCAGCGGGTGTGTGTGACCCCCTGGATGGGTTCACAACACAAAGTCAGGCACAGCAGACAGCGGTGTAGGTTCAAAAAACAAAAGATCCGGTTTATTTAGGCTACATGCAGTGATACATATAACAGCCAAACAAAATTAAACAAGAAAATAAATCCTGGTCAGCTTGACCTCTAACTACACACGTAGACTCCCTGTCTAACAACTGGGTGCAGCCTTGTGCTGCCCCAGTCCCTGTCTCTATTGTAGGGGTTTGCCACACAGGCGTTAACTCACCGCACAGAACAGATCTCAGACTCCCCAGTCTATACACACAAAACTGGTTCCAGGATGGAGCATCTCCCTAAGCATGCTGGGGTTTTTTGTAGAGGTCTTAATGAGCCCACTTACTTCAGCTGGGCTCATTAACTCTTCCCCTCTAATTGTAAAAGTCTGCATAAAGCCTGAATCTAGGACACACATATTTACCATCCTGGATACAACCAGGTGACTTTACCTGCCTGCTGCCACAATATATATATATATATATATATATATATATATATATATATATATATATATATATATATAGTGTGGCTTGGATCAATGTTACACTTCTAGAGAGTATAATGGCTAGATTAAAACCTTTCTTTCTTTGTAGTTGTTTTAGAACGTCCTTATGCACCACATCTGACCATTACCATAAAATCAAAGTTCAAAATATCATTAATAAATGAAAGAAAAAAACACCAACCTTTATTTACTCTACTTATTTGCATGTTTTGTTCACTGAACGTAATTTAAATTCCAGTCCCAACTGCTTCTGACTTTGAGCAATATAGTTTACTTCTAAATGCCTGAGGCTTTATACTATATTGAAGCCTCCACTGATGAGATACAAAGCCTTAAATGTATGTACTGCTGTACCAGAGAAAATGAAAAATATTACAGGCTGAATATACATTAAATTATTTCAATGCACTCTTTTATTTTCTGGAACATTGTATGGGAAACTGTTAACTTACATATTAAGAAAACATTGCTGAGCAGATATGCCTAATAGTCCTTAATTACAGGTCTGATTTACATAACTAACTGAGTTAGATAGCCCCACAGACAGTAGACTTCTAGCATTAGAGATTCTACCCCACTGACATTCATTGTATTCTGCTGACAGTGAATAGATTCAGAAACATTGAATTAGATCTAAAAATAACTCCATCTTTCTCATAGGTAACAGCAAGCTAAAAGGACTCAATTACATTAGAACAATTCACTGAAAACCATCCATACAATTAAACTCAAACCCTGGAATCTTTTGCAAAGCCTGCTGTCAGGCTTTGCTTAACTATAGCAAAGACTGGCAAATTAATACTTTCCAAAAAATATAACCAAATGAGACTGGTAAATATAGTGTGATATTAACTGATCCAAAATCGTATATATTTCACTTATCTATCAGTAGATTCCTAATAGTAATAGATCATTAAATTGTTTTATTAAATTTTTTTTCTAATAATAACGTTGAAAATTATGTTAATTGACTTGCCTTGTAAGTTATAATTTATGGTATTATTACTCTTCAGTCATGCTATTTCAGAACTAGATACATTACCCAAGGCGTGTTTTTTTTTTTTTTTGTTTACAAACGATTTATTAAAGTATATAAAATATATAATATCATGACAATATACAAAAAGGATATAGGTCACGATTTAAAAAAACAACAACAAACAATTCAGAAGCATACAGAGGATCTCCAGAGTGTATAAAATCAGTGAATTTACAGATATAGGTACATTGAAAGGGAAAAATATGCCCAATGGTACTGATCCTTCAACCTATGGTAGCATAAGCAAGTACTGTATCATTTCAGAGTATCAGGATATGACGATGGGTCTTCCATGCATCCCACTTATGTGTAAATAGGTGCATCTTATCCTGTAAGGTATATAGGATCATTATCATCAACATGACTCCATCAACCCTATCTAATATTGTGGATAAGGGAACTGATGGGGACTTCCAGTGTAGATCAATGGCCTATACAGTTGACACACAAATAGTGTGAATTAACCTCTCTTCTTAATGTAAGACCCCCGGAATTGGGGCACCAATAAGGCACATTGGCATTGTTAGATTTAAAGGAGTGCCTGATATCCAGCGGTATAACTAGAAATCACAGGGCCCCATAGCAAAATTTTGTATGCCCCCCCACCCCCTCACACAGGGGCAGATCCAGAGTCTAGTCTCGGGAGGGGCACTGCCAGAAAATGTTTTTTTTGGGGGCAGTTTATCGGGGCAATGGCTGATGTGGGCCCTTGGTTGTTATGGTGTAAGGATGATTGAAACACATCATTTCTATTATTACATTGTTATAGAAAATAAAATAGTTCAACTCACCATAATGCAGAATCAGTGGGACCCCCGAGTGTGTCACTTGCCACCGTCGCCTGCCACCAGATGCAGATTGTCACATGCCACATCCGTCACCTGCCACATGTTGCGGATTTTCACTTGCCACATCACCTGCCACCAGATGCAGATTGTCACTTGTCACACATTGCAGATTGTCCACTTGCCGCATCACCTGCCACAAGTTGTGGATTGTCACTTGCCACATCACCTGCCACACATTGCAAATTGTCCACTATCACCTGCCACACATTGCGGATTGTTCACTTGCCACATCACCTTTCACAAGTTGCGGATTGTTGCTTGCCACACGTTGCAAATTGTCCACTTGCAACGTCACCTGCCACCCATTGTGGATTGTCCACTTGCCATGTCACCTGCCACAAGTTGCGGATTGTCACTTGCCACGTCACCTGCCACATCACCTGCCACACATTGTGGATTGTCCACTTGCCACGTCACCTGCCACAAGTTGCAGATTGTTAATTGCCACACGTTGCAAATTTTCAACTTGCCACGTCACCTGCCACAAGTTGCAGATTGTCCACTTGCCAAGTCACCTGTCACACATTGTGGATTGCCCACTTGCCACGTCACCTGCCACAAGTTGCAAACTGTCCACTTGCCACGTCACCTGCCACACATTGCGGATTTCCACTTGCCACGTCACTTGCCACAAGTTGTGGATTGTTGCTTGTCACACATTGCAAATTGTCCACTTGCAATGTCACCTGCCACCCATTGCAGATTGTCACTTGCCACGTCACCTGTCACACATTGCGGATTGTTCACTTGCCACATCACCTTTCACAAGTTGCGGATTGTTGCTTGCCACACGTTGCAAATTGTCCACTTGCAACGTCACCTGCCACCCATTGTGGATTGTCCACTTGCCATGTCACCTGCCATCTGTTGTGGATTGTCCACTTGCCATGTCACCTGCCACAAGTTGCGGATTGCCACTTGCCACATCACCTGCCACATCACCTGCCACACATTGTGGATTGTCCACTTGCCACGTCACCTGCCACAAGTTGCAGATTGTTAATTGCCACACGTTGCAAATTTTTAACTTGCCACGTCACCTGCCACAAGTTGCGGATTGTCCACTTGCCACGTCACCTGTCACACATTGTGGATTGCCCACTTGCCACGTCACCTGCCACAAGTTGCAAACTGTCCACTTGCCACGTCACCTGCCACACATTGCGGATTTCCACTTGCCACGTCACTTGCTACAAGTTGCGGATTGTTGCTTGCCACACATTGCAAATTGTCTACTTGCAATGTCACCTGCCACCCATTGCGGATTGTCCACTTGCCATGTTACCTGCCACCTCTTGTGGATTGTCCACTTGCCACATCACCTGCCACAAGTTGCTGATTGTCATTTGCCATGTCACCTGCCACACATTGTGGATTGTCCACTTGCCACATCACCTGCCACAAGTTGCAGATTGTCACTTGCCACATGTTGCAAATTGTCCACTTGCCACGTCACCTGCCACACATTGTGGATTGTCCACTTGCCACGTCACCTGCCACAAGTTGCAAACTGTCCGCTTGCCACTTCACCTGCCACACATTGCAGATTGTCCACTTGCCACGTCACCTGCCACAAGTTGCAGATTGTCACTTTCCTGCTAAGGTGGAGAATGGGGATTGTCACTTCTGTTTCCCAGTCTGAGTCAGGCAGCAGAGAGATGATGTAATCTCTCTGCTGCCTGCACAGTGAGTGAGGGCGGTACTGCCAGGATGCAGGACGGGCACCGGGTGGTGAGCGATGATGTCATCTTATTGCTCCGCCACCCACTGATTGGCCACCCACCGAGCCTCCCAACTGGCAGCTTCCCCTCATCCCCGCCCCTCACTGCCAAGCCACCCAGCTGCTTCTACTCGTACAGTCAGTGTGACTGTATGAGCGCCGAGCAGACAGGCAGCTCACCCGCCGCCCGTTCACTGGGTCCTCCTCAGCTGCAGGCCCCATAGCGCCCGCATGGGTCGCTATGGCGGTAGTTCTGCCACTGCTGATATCACTAAGCTATAGGGGATATCTTTCCCTAAACAGAAGAAATTTGCCCACATTCCCAGAAGGCACTGTATGTTTGAAGGAACCTATAAATAGCCAACACAAAAGTCCGGAGGTTCCCAGAAAAATAGCTTGGAGTTTAGATGGGGTGCAAGGTGGTCTCTCTAATTGCAAGAGATTTAGTGAATTTATGCAAACTATCCAGCATAATATTCCAGTCATCCGAAGTAAATTGTGTTGCGCAATCAGCCTCCCATTTGCCCATATAAGGGAGTACATCAGTGAAATTGGAAGCTAAAGGTGACTTGTAGAGGTCTGAGATGAAACCCTTACCTCTGGGAGAGTCACAGGAAGTCTTTCAAAAAATTTAATTGGGGAGGTTGGGGAATGGCCATATTGGGAAGTATAGCAATGCCTAATCTGCAAGCAGTGATAGAACTCCCGAAGCGTGATTTGTTTTTGTATGCGTAAAAGATCAAAAGTAGCAAATGCTCCTCCTATGTGGAGGTCCACTAAATTGGTAAGGGAATTGGTCTGCCATTTGAGAAGCTTTCTGGAGAATTAAAAACTGGAGTAAATGTTGGTTGATTAGGATGAACTTGGGGGTACAAAGGACATCAGACTAAAGCCGCGTACACACGATCAAACAATCCGGTGGAAAAGTCCGGCGGACTCAAGTCCACTGGACAATCTGCCCATGTGTGGGCTCTGGCGGAGACTCCTCTGGGACTGTGACATCATAATGGGCGGGGACATCATCCGGCAATGTCCCTATATAAGTCGCCGCACACCGCGTGCCTGTCATTGTGGCCAGAGACAGTGACGAGGCAACAGTTCAAGAAGAGAAGAACAGAAGAACAGAAGAACAGAAGGCAGCGACAACGCGGCGACAGAAGACCGGGCCACCACTTGTAAAAGAGCTAGAAGAAGGCGCGGTGGCCCGGCAAGAAGAACCGAAGAGGGGGACAAGACCCCCGAAGTCGGAAGAGGGCGGCGGCGGCAAAGAAGAAAGCCAGGCTCCTCCGCTAGTAAAAGAGCTAGTAGAAGATAACGGAGGAGTCCGGCGAGAAGACCTCCGAAGACAGAAGAAGACCCCCGGAGCTGTGCAATAAACTATTTTAACCCTTGTGTTGTGTTTTTTTTTTCACAGGTGAATGGGTAGGGGTAAATTGTACCCCATACCCATTCACATAGAGTGGGGGGCCGGTATCCGGAGGCCCCCTTATTAAAGGGGGCTCCCGTATTTCTGATAAACCCCCGCCCACAGACCCCAACAACCAACGGCCAGGGTTGTCGGGAAGAGGCCCTTGTCCTCATCAACATGGGGACAAGGTGCTTTGGGGTGAGGGGGCCGCGTGGCCCCCCTTCCCCAAAGCACCCCCCATGTAGAGGGCATGCGGCCTGGTACAGCTCAGGAAGGGGGCGCTCGCTTGTCCCCATCCCCTTTTCTGGCCGGCCGGGTAGTGTGCTCGGATAAGGGTCTGATATGGACTTAGGGGGGACCCCCACGCCGTTTTTTCAGCGTAGGGATTCCCCTTTAAGTCTATACCAGGTGACAGGACCAGCGACGCTTCCTTCGCTGGTCCCAGCTACCTGGAGCCACGCTCAAAATGAGCGGACTTTCCTCCGTGTGTGTGGGCAAGTCTGTTCATTTCAAAAGTATGGCGGATAGTCCGGCGAACTATACGGCGGATAGTCCGCCGGACCTAGTCTGCTGAAAAAGTCCCATGTGTGGGCAGGTCCGCTCGTTCGGACAGTCCGGTGGACAGTCCGGTTGTTTGTCCGCCAGACTAAGTCCGCCGGATAGTCTGATCGTGTGTACGCGGCATACGTTTGGATTTATAACCTTTTTTTAAGCGGTAGATTCCATAAGCTTGATTTACTAAAGAAGTAACCACTTTGCAAAGTTTTCTTTCACTTTTATCACTTAGTGAATGAAATTAAGCTAGGTGAAAATTAGCAAAGGATACTCTGTGTAAATTGATTTTGGCAGGCAAATGTCCCTACCCCAGTTGCTGAACTGTTAAAAGAAATTTGGTCCCAGCCATCCACATGCTCAGTGTCTAAATCAGGGATCCTCAAACTACGGCCCTCCAGCTGTTGCAGAACTACATGTCCCATGAGGCATTGTAAAGCTCTGACATTCACAGACATGACTAGGCATGATGGGAATTGTAGTTCCTGAACAACTGGAGAGCCATAGTTTGAAGACCCCTGGTCTAAATGCTAGCTTGGCCAAATTGTTAGCACTGCAACTGCTGCCTTTTTAGCTGGTAGATTCTGTCCCCTTTCGTGAATTTGTGGAATGTGCTGTACCTCAGTGGCAGGTTCCAAAATGCTGTTTCTTTTCACCGAATGCCATTCCGGCTCTCTACCTGCATGTGAAAGGCAATGCTTTGGCCTCATTGGACAGGGCGGTCAGCAATAAGATTCATATTACTGCTGACTCATGGTCCAGCAGGCATGGGCAGGGATGTTACCTTTCCTGCTGGCAGCTGGGAAGAATGCAGGACATGGTTCAGTGATGTTGGAGCTTGTTCTACCACCATGCCTCCAAAATGCTAGTGGTAATTCTGCTACAGCTCTCTCCTCCACCCCTTCCTCTTCTTCTTCTTCCTCTATGGCCTCTTAAATTCCCCTTAATATCCATACCAGACCTGTAGGGCCTGGTAATTGAATTTGGGGGAACCCCATGCTTTTTTTTTTTATCAATGACTTTCAATGAGTGTTCTCTGTATTACGGGAGCCGACAATTCATTATAGCCGCGAGTGATTTTAAATGAATTTTATTTTCTGCAGAAATGACACTTTGTGCAGGGACAGTTCTAAGCACGGGAAACATGCGCCCCTTCACAGGCATACTATAGCCACCCCCCAGGTACGAAATTTTAAGGAATATTACACTTTTATTGTTTCACTTTAATCACTATTAAAATCACTGCTGCCGAAAAAACGGCAGTTTTTAAAACTTTTTTTTGCATTGATCCATGTCCCCTGGGGCAGTGCTTAGGTCCCCAAACACTTTTTAGGACAGTAACTTGCATATTAGCCTTTAAAATTAGCACTTTAGATTTCTCCCATAGACTTGCACAGGGTGTTCTGCGGCTTTTCGAATTTACATCGAACTCCCCAAATTGTTCACTGTTCGCTGAACAGGCGAACAGGCAATGTTCGAGTCGAACATGAGTTTGACTCGAACTCGAAGCTCATCCATAACCAGCTCTGTTTATATCACATGATCAGCTGATCGCATGGTTAGGGGTTGGGCTCAATCCCTAACTCTGATCTGTGATCAGCAGAGTTTCATTGACTCGCTGATCACAGAGTGTGCGCTGCAGGAGGTGCACAAGCTGCTCAAGCACGGAAGGGTGTCATATGACAGCCTCCCAGAAAAGAAGGTCCGAGCGGGCGTCGGTGGTCGGCGGTGAAAGCCCTCAGGCTTTCACACTGGAGGGACAAGAGAGATTCTTTACAGGCACTATAGCGCCTGTAAAGCGTCTCAGCTTGATAGTAGCCTTTAGTATAAAAATCGCTGTTTGCTGCCCAATGAAAATTTAATTTAAAACATTTGATTTTGCTTTGATACATGTTCTTCAGGGCTTTGTCCAGCCCCCATGTTATTTTTGTTGGTACTCCTGTGCTTATTAGTCTAGAAAATGGTCATTACTGATTTTTAACATTTGTCTCCCTTGGAATTTAATGATATTTGGATTTGCAACCAAACTAAAATCAAATTCACGTACGTTTGGCTCATCCCTAGTCACTAGCACACCTTTAGGTGATGGACACTGGCATGCCCTAAGACCAGAAGTGCACTCCCTATATAACCCCTCCCACTACTGGGAGTACCTCAGTTTTTTTGCCAGTGTCTAAGGTGTTGGTCATGAGAAAAGATGTGCTCTGCTGTGCTGAGCTCCACTGGAGAAATCCTTGCTGGGGCTAGCCATGCTGACTGGATCCATTCAGAGTGTCCTTTAATGGGTCTAAGGAATGGTACCCGGGCCTTGTGTCTAGGGATGAGCTTCGAGTTCGAGTCGAACTCATGTTCCACTCGAACATTGCCTGTTCGCCTGTTCAGCGAACAGTGAACAATTTGGGCTGTTCGCAGCAAATTCGAAAAGCCGGAACACCCTATACAAGTCTATGGGAGAAATCTAAAGTGCTAATTTTGAAGGGTAATATGCAGGTTACTGTCCTAAAAAGTGTTTGGGGACCCGGGTCCTGCCCCAGGGGACATGGATCAATGCAAAAAAAAGTTTTAAAAACGGCCGTTTTTTCAGGAGCAGTGATTTTAATAATGATTAAAGTGAAACAATAAAAGTGTAATATTCCTTTAAATTTCGTAGCTGGGGGGTATCTATAGTATGCCTGTGAAGGGGCGCATGTTTCTGGTGCTTAGAACTGTCCCTGCACAAAGTGTCATTTGTGCAGGAAAAAAAGTCTTTTAAAATCACTTGCGGCTATTGTCGGGTCCCGTAATACAGAGAACACTCAATGAGATTGGGTTTATCTCAGATAACCCTGTGGCGGGAAGGTAAGTGGAGTTTTCTAATAAATGTCTTTGGATTTTCTTATGAATTTCTCCTTTAAGTATATAATGTTGTCATGCCTATGTGTCACCACTGGGGGCTGTATTGAGCATTCACCACCTTATGCTGGAAACAGCGCTGTGTTAAGAGCCATCAGTTCCTCCTTCTCCTCTGGCCAAAAGCAGCAGATCCTCCGGTAAGCAAAAGGGGGACTGGTCTCTCCTCCTGCACTCCCCTATATTGAAATTATCCCCCTTGGGGGAATTGTATGCCCAGAATCACTCTTTTTTTGTTAAAAAAACAATAATAATAAAACTGTGCGGCTGCTCAGCGGTGCTTTTTACCCCCCTACCGCCATGTCAGCTGTTTGCTGACTATCTAGAGTCTGCCACTCACGCGGGAAAGCTCTTTCTTTTGAAATGGGCAGCGTAATCAGCATGTGGGGGTGGGGCTAACGGTGTCAGATGCCGGCTACATGTGGAGGACATTTTTAAAAGAGCACTGTGTGTTGCTGCTGCTGGTTGTGGAGGGACACATGAGCAGAGGTGGCTTACTTCAGGTTTGGTAACACAGGCATGGGAGGTATATTTGTGGAGTTTTGAAGTCTCTGGTCTAAACCAAAGTTTAATCACAGCTGTAAACTACCTGGAATCTCTGGGTTGGATAATCAACCTAGAAAAATCCTCCCTAAAACCATCAAGGAGATTTGGGGGGCTGGTCATAGATACCATACAGAAAAAGGTATTCTTACCATGGACTAGAGTCAATTCCATTATAGGACTGATTCAACTTGTCAAAGCAAAGAAATATCCTTCCATTCGGCTGTGCATGAGATTGTTACGGAAAATGGTGGCCTCCTTCGAGGCCGTCCCTTATGTGCAGTTTCACTCAAGACTGCTACAAAACACCACCCTGTCTGTATGGAAATAGAAGGTTCAGGCTTTGGATTTTCCAATGCGCTTACCCCCCGATGTATGTCAGAGCCTGATTTGGTGGTTGATATCCAGCAGCCTTCAAAAAGGGAAATCTTTTCTGCCATATCCTGGAAAGTGGTGACAACGGATGTCAGCCTTCTAGGCTGGGGAGCAGTCCTGGAAGAAGATTCTGTCCAGGGGAGATGGTCCAAGTCAGAAAGGACCTTTCCCATCAACATTTTGGAGATTCAGGCAGTACGTCTGGGCCTAGAGTCCTGGATGCTCAGGCTATGGGATCCAATCCAATCCAACAATGCCACGGCTGTGGCTTACATCAATCACCAAGGGGGCATGAGAAGTCGTGCAGCCCAAAAAGAGGTGAATCATGTTCTAGCTTGGGCAAAAAATTTATTCAAAACATTCCTTGCCTATCACTGATTTTCATACCAGGAATAGAAAATTGGCAGGCGGACTACTTGAGTCACCAACAGTTATTTCCGGGGGAATAGTCTCTTCACTTCGACATCTTCCTAGTGATTTGTCTGAGATGTGGTATTCTGTCCAGATTCAACAACAAACTGACAACTTTGTGCCAAGAACAAGGGAACTGCTGGCATGCGGAACAGATGCATTAGTCTTCCCATGGGATCATTTTTCACCGATCTATGCATTTCCTCCTGTTCTGCTACTTCTGCGCCTTCTCTGCAGGATCAAGCAGGAACAAAAAGAGGTGATTCTGGTGGCTCCAGCGTGGCCCAGATGATCTTGGTTTGCCAAGATCATAAAGATGGCGACAGGAGTCCCTTGGACTCTGCCATTATGGCCAGACCTTCTCGCACAAGGTCAGTATTCCATCTTACCTTCCAGACGCTAAATTTAATGGTTTGGCTATTAAAACCCACATTCTAATAGGACCGTGGGTTATCCCCTTCAGTAGTGTCTACCTTGGTTAATGCCAGGAAGCCGGCTTCCAGAATCATTTACTACAGAGTCTGGAAGACATATGTTTCCTGGTGTGGATCCAGGGGTTGCCACCCCAGGAAGTATGTCATAGGTAGGATCCTTGATTTCCTGCAAATGGGATTAGAAATAAATCTGGCCTTGAGTGCTATCAAGGGCCAGATCTCGGCCTTGTCAGTGTTTTTTCAAAGGCCTCTTGCATCTCACTCTCTGGTGTGTAGTTTTATTCAGGGGGTAACACGGATTAGTCCCCCTATCAAGGTACCTCTAAATCTTTGGGATTTAAATTTGCTCTAATTGGCTTTACAGAATCAGCCTTTTGAGCCTTTACGAGAAATTCCCTTGGTTCTTTTGATAAGAAAAATAATCTTTTTGGTTGCCATTTCTTCTGCTAGAAGAATTCCTACCAAAAGTGGTGACATGTTTTCATTTAAACCAGGATATTATTCTACCTTCTTTCTTCCCAGAGCCTCAATCTAGGAAAGAGAACGCTTGATGTAGTAAGAGCGATCAGAGTCTATTTAAGGCTGGGTTCACACCGCTGCGGGGGGAGAACCGGATGTGATTCGCACAGCAAATCACATCCGATCTCCGTAGCGCTGCGAGTTCAGCCATACAGATAGTATGGCTGAACTCGCAGCGGTCCCGCAGCAAACTCGCACGGGACCCTTTTTTGGGTCCGCAACGGAATCGGATCGCATGGGGGTTCACACCATGCGATCCGATTCCTGTGCGAGTCGGCAGATCGCACTGCGATATGCCGACGGATCTGGGGGTGTCATTAACATAACATTGACACCCCCAGCCGTCCGCATAGGGCAGTGTGAACTGCCGGCGGGAGGTATGCGATGCGGGAAAACGCCGCGGATTCGCGGCGTTCCCGCATCGCAGCAATGTGAACCTAGCCTAAAGGCGACCGCTCAGGTTCGCAAAATAGATGTTTTGTTTGTACTGCCAGAAGGTCCAAAAAGGGGACAGGCAGCATCAAAGTCCACTATTTCCAAATTGATTTGTCAAGTGATTGTTCAAGCTTATGGCTTAAGGAAGAAAATTCCTACTTTTCATGTTAAAGCACTCTACCAGGGCGGTTAGTGCCTCTTGGGTGGTGCATCATCAGGCCTCTATGGCTCAGATCTGTAAGGCCGCAACTTGGTCTTCAGTTCATACATTTACCAGAATTTATCAAATCAATGTTAAAGGTCACGAGGATATTGCCTTTGGGCGTAGTGTACTGCAAGCTGCAGTATGAGTCCTCTAGCCGCTTTTGCCCTACTTTATCTGTTGTGGCTCCCTCCCTTCAGTTGCCATTGCTATGGGACATCCCACATAGTAACTACTATGGCTCTGTGTCCCCTGATGTATGTAAAGAAAACAGGATTTTTGAGACAGCTTGATGTACATCAGGGGACAGAGAGGTCCCTCCCTTCTTGGTATACACTTGTTTGCTTGGCTACAAAACTGAGGTACTCCCAGTAGTGGGAGGGGTTATATAGGGAGTGCAATTCTGGTCTTAGAGTGTTCCAGTGTTCATCACCTAAAGGTGGCCTATTAACTCACATAGTAACTACTATGGCTCTGTGTCCCCTGATGTACATCAAAGAAAAGGATTTTACAGGTAAGCTGTCTCAAAAATCCTTTTTTTACCAGGCATCACCCACCTCTAATGATTCATCCTCCAATATCTAAAACGTCATTATGAATTTTCATTTGCTCCTAGAGTCTTTATTTACTAAGGAGTGAAGTTAGGAGATGTTTAGTCAAATGACCCATGTTCACCCCAAACATCTAGAGAACGTATGCTCATTTTTTTAAATTGTACTTCACATTATTGTATGTTCATCATACTTCCCCTCATTTTACACTACAGTAAATTTAGCCCAAAATATCATCAAGCAACCCTCCCCTAATGATATTTCCTGCATGTGCATAGCTTAACTGGTTGACGTCTAAAGTTTGTAGATTAACGTTCCTCAGCATGACTTCCTATGCTGATGGATTGTGAATTTACATCTCATTGTGAAACTAGGATTTTGCAGCAGCGTGGGCTCCTACTTTCAAGACTGTTCAACCATTGACAGCTCTTGATTTTAACTAATAACCAGGGAACAATGACATGGCAATCACACAATGTTTTTTAGTGAACAAACTTTAAGAACTGTATACATAGAAAAATATATTTTTTTTAAAGACAGGGTGGAGTTAAAAATATTTACTTTTTTTTTATTTTTATTTTTTTACATTTTGTCAATTTTTTAAAAATAATAAATCAGACCAGGATGTTTATTCACTTCTAATAAACAAAGTCTTATGTGTCCCTAAGAAATTAATGAATGATATTTACAGTGAAAAGAGATTCCCTCTCCTTATGTATGTATAACATTATGGTAGCTCATATTATTATTAACAAGAAATTTTCCTCAAGGTAGGCCATGATTCTGATACTGCTCATATGTCATGTAATTAATTTTCCTCCACGTAATCAGAAGACCAATTTAAGTTACACTCAAATATCTAGCTATTATAGAAATAATAGAGATTTATCCAAAATATATCTTGTGTCATTTAAGATTTGCTATTAACGCATATTTGACTCTCATGAGATTTTTAATATATTTCACTACTTTTCTGCTGCTTTACTTTTCTGCAAATGAAAACATTATAATAATTATCCAGGAAGATGTATCATAGTGCATATTATGTACAACTCATCCTTTTGTCCCTCGATGCACCTTTGTTAACTCCATGATGGCACTATTGTACACTAGCGGATATGTTCTGGATTGTGCTGTAATTTAATTTCCTGAGTATTGAACAAAAATAAAACAACAAAATAAAATCAGCATTATCTGCCTGGTTTTAAGCAATAGACGTAGGATTTAATCACCAATTTAAGGAATATTAGCAATATCTGTTTTAGTACTTAGTATGTGATAAGGATTTTGTTATGCAGTTGTGACAACTTAATATACTGGTAATGTTTTTTAATTGTATTTGCAACACAGGGAGAGGTAATTATGAACATGTACGAGGTGGATCTAATATAAAATTACTTAGCATTGGAAATTCTCATAGAAATGTGCTCTGAAAAAGGCAGTGCTGTATTTCAAATTTTACAACAAAAGAGAGGTGCTACTGCTAACTCATTCTGTATAACCATTTCTCAAAATAGCACAATTGCTTTCTCTCAGAAAGCCAAATCATTCATTACAGAATGCCCCCAAGATACATTTTCTCCCAGCGAGCTTCACATTTCTCTATAGCAAAGGAAATCAATTTTAGAAATTGAGAGCAATGCTTAGCAACTAAACTTAAGTTGCATTGAAATAGCATACTTATTACAGTATTTATCAATATAATGCAAGTTTACATATCATTTACACACATAATTGTAGCCTCTGGTAAAGTTAGCCAAGACTCCAACTTGCTGGTTTAATACAAAAGATTGACAGTATTATCTTCATCCTAAAATAATTGTGCCTGAGTGCAATGAGTCCTTCTAATTTGCCCTTTTATTCTAGTTTGTAGTGCTTGTATTAATGTATTTTACATTTGCCACTCTTTATCTGAGTTTCATGGTTCTAAACATAATAGCTGTGTGTTTCATATTCAGTATCATGGAGATAGTGCTACATTTTTCCCTTGTGAATACATTTGATATTTTGCTTAAAGTGGAACAGAGCTCAGAAAGTGAAGATTTGCTGTGTTATCGTGAACTTCTAAAAGTGTTCACTTTGTCAAAGCAGTACCCTGAAAAAATTACTTTTGTCTTTAAATACTCCTGAAAAATTGCAGAGCACTCCCTGAAATGTGAATGTGCCTCGGTATTCATGTGTCAATAGCTGTATATCTGCAGTACGAATCTAAAAGCTGGCTATAGACTGATAGATTTTCATTCAGGCTGAACAGAAAAAAAATCTAACCGATCGCTCCATACATTCTACAGCACTGATGAATCTTAGTGATGTCTATTGTATTTTGACAGTCCTCAGCAGTAGTTGCCAAAATCCTCAAACATGGGCTGCATCTGATTCCATACATTTGCAGTTTGGCTGATCTATCCACTAAATCTCTATGGTGACATTTAGAGTGGTCCTAATATTAGAATTTGCACTTCACTTAAACCTAAATAGGTTACATGCCAACTTTACTAAACCATTTGTTTGAGTAAACTGTACTACTTTCTTTCCAGAAATAAGAAACATACTACTCCTGGGCAATCAGTCCAAAACTAAAACCCAGTGCTCTATGGCCATCTAAGGTAAATGTTCAGTGTTACCAGAGACTCTGCGTAGTGCAATTCAAATATAACAGTTATGGAGGTTGTATGTGCTTTAATATTTTTAAAGCCTCATAACTAGGGAGGAGCAACTGATCCAGTCTGAACCCTGATTTGGACTGAATTTTGGCTGTTCTGAGGTTCAGCAGACAGCTGAACTAAAAGTGTTTAGCTGAGCTGAAACCTGAAGCTGTAGCAGAGAGTGAAACATTTAGTAGCAGTATTACTACTGTAGCTAAATGTTACATATTGTAAGAATGTAACAACTTCTTACTCAAGGCTCCTGGTTGTTAGGGAGCCAGCAATCACAGGTATCCTTACAACCAGTGACCCATGCCTGCCCAGACCATTCAGCTGTCAGCTGGGAATCCCTAGATGACAAGTGAATGTAAACAAAAGATGCAGATAAGTTAAAAAAATGGTGTGGAGCAGCCATGGGATGCATTCCATCTCATCCTCCCAAGCGAAACATCATAGCGAGTCCTCCGCTGGGATGCCCAGCCCTTCCGCGAGGAGTCCAGCAAAATCGAAGCCAAGGAGGGACTCACCAGCTAGGCCACAGCCTGACCCAGAGATGGAGGTAAATAGGCCACAGTCTTGACACAGCCCAAGATGCACAGGATGGAGATCCCATAGCTGACTTCCCCACAACATGCTACTGTCCCTGTGATCCTCCTTACAAACAGATATGATCAGAGGAATCAAGTGCACAAGGGAGGTACAAGCCATAGGTCACAGGGTGGAGCATGTTGAAAAGAATATGGAAGAATACACATCCTCATACAACATAATGGTGGAGGCTCACACAGCACAGGATGAAGACATAACATGGCTGAAAGATAAGATCACAGACCTAGAGGACAGATCTAGAAGAAATTATATCAAACTAAGGGGTATTCAAAATGTCCACACCCTGTTCTCCACCTTGGTACCAAGGCTGACACCACAGAACCTTATAGTGGACAGAATTCACAGGGTCCCTTCTTTTTCCCAGAGGAGACGCCAAGGGATGTCCTTTTAAGGGTTTATTATTACCACGTAAAGAAACAAATGCTACGAGCATCACAAAGACCAGACAACATCCCTCCACAATACACCACTATAAGGCTACTCTCCGATCTCTCTAGGCATACACTACAATGCCGCAGCAACTGGGCAACCATTAATAAAGCATTAAGGAACCACAAAGTCCTCCACAGGTGTAAATATCCCAGAACACTATCCATCACACACAACAGGACCATGATGTCAGTAACACCGCTTGAGGAAGGGATCACAGCCTTATGACAGTAGGGCATACTCTCTGACCAAATCTCATACCAATCACCCCCAGCAATTCCACAGCCAGTCCAAAAAGAGTGGCAAGTGGTATCACACAAGCTCTCTAACAAGAAAAACAATGGTGGAAGCTCGTAATTAAACAATATCTCTAACCAAGATCATCTCCAGTTATGGGAGCTAACAGTTCTTAACTAGAGATGGACGAACTTCCAACGGGACGTTTCACAAACCGCAAAGTTTGCGGCGGGCCCCATTGACTGCAATGGCAGGCAAACTTTAAAAACCTACAGGTCATATTTCCAGCCACAAAATAATTACTAGCTGTGCACACATAGTCCCACCACATGGCCACTGACATAACACATGTATGAAGTGAATCTGGGATCGACAACTACAAGCATTCTTTTTTTATATGTGACATTTTGACAATTCAGGACTCAGGAGCGCACAAAGGCAATGGAGGAGAGGAAAGGTCAGGGTAGGCTATGACGAGGGTGTAGGAGATGATCACCAGAGCACTGACACCAGCACCATGATAGAGTGCACTGACACCACACCAGCACCGTGTAGCTAGTGATTTGCAGACTGTACCTCAGTCCCTACACTGATAAAGGACTGCTGCAGAATAGGGCAGCAGTCAAGTATAATATTCTTTCTATATTTGGAAGAAAGTATATTATACGTGTACAACCCTATATACTGTACACCTATACCAGTCCTTAAAAGGACCTTTGTGGATCTAATAGTAATAACTAGCTAGTGATTAAACTGACTGTCCCTGCTGCACACAGCGTCCTGGCCCTCCCTGCACTGACAAAAGACAGGCTGCTGCAATCACCAACACAGCAGTGCACTGAACCCTATATACTGTACACCTATACCAGTCCTTCAAAGGACCTTTGTGGACCTAATAGTAATAGCTAGTGATTAAACTGACTGTCCCTGCTGCACACAGCATCCTGTCCCTCCCTGCACTGACAAAAGACAGGCTGCTGCAATCACCAGCACAGCAATGCACTCAACCCTATATAATGTACTACACCTATACCATACCAGTCCTTAAAAGGACTTTTATGGACCTAATAGCTAGCGATTTGTGTAACTACAGTCTCTCCCTGCTCCACACAGCGTCCTGTCCCTACACTGAAATAGTCCGCCGATCGGGCGAATCGCGAACACGCAAAATTTGCCGCAAAATGACCGCCGGGCGATAAGTTCAGCCATCCCTATTCTTAACTCCTTTTTTTTCCTCCAAATACCAACGCAGATTCATCTGCCCAAGGATCAGTTGTAAGATCCATTTTTTATGTTTTCTACTTTAACTTTACATGCTTTTTGTTCTTTTTGATATCTGTTTGATACACACAGCCATATCAGAAGCAAATTGTACCCATCCACTGAAGAAAACAAGCCTCACATATCCTCTCCACATCACAATGAGTCATACCAGAGACGACCATGTGGATGCAGTGAGTACCTACACCACATAATTATATGACAAAATGCACCGCACCTGCAATGACCATCACCTGCCTCTCAATTAACACTCAGGGCCTAAATCCCCCCAATAAAAAAATTTCCTTGTGGAAAGAAGCCTGCAAGCAGAGGGCGGACATCCTCTGTGTGCAGGAAACTCACTTCCAACTTACCAAAACACTGCACAATATCTGCACACACAGAATAGCCAAATGTATTTTTGGCTTGCATGCTCACAAAAAAGGAGGGGTCCTCCTAGGCATAAAAAACTCCCTCTCCTTTCAACTCAAGGAAACCCTATTAGATGAAGGGGGCAGATACATCATCGTAGCTGGGGACTTAAACTCCAAACCGCATACACTGCTAACACTATATACTCCAACCTCTCACCAACTCTGTTTTATCAGGAGAGTACTCAAAAAAGCCAACTCTATGAAACATGGAAACCTCTTGGTATGCAGTGACTTTAACCTAATCTCAGATCCAAAAATGGACACCACTCAAGCAAACCCAATGGCACAACTTCCCTGAAGACTAGTGAGGGACGAACTTCCGATGGGACGTTTCGCGAACACCAACCGCAAACACGGCCAAAAGTTTGCGAACCGTAAAGTTCGCAGCGGACCCCATTGACTTTAATGGCAGGTGAACCTTAAAAACCTCCAGGTCATATTTTCAGCCACAAAATACTTACTAGCTGTGCACACATAGTCCCACAACATGAACACTGACATAACAAAAGTATTAAGTGAATCTGGGATCGACAAGCATTTTTTTTTTATCTGTGACATTTTGACAATTCAGGAGCGCATGAAGGCCATGGAGGAGAGGCAAGGTCAGGGCAGGCTATGAAGGGGGTGCAGGAGATGATCAGTGCCACAGTCAGGGCAGTGCAGTCCTGTGCCAGTGTCCCAGTGTGCCAACCTGTGCTTGAGCCCCTCCCTCTGCCCGGCCCTTACCCCCACCTATGCAGGGCTCCATTGCAGTGGTCCGGAGGTGCCAGACCAGTGCTGATCCTCAGCCATGGTGCTGGCACTGCCTGCTGATTTGCTTCTCCGCTGCTTTCTCCCTCACTGTCTGAAACCAGCACCGTGATAGAAACTGAGCACTGACATTAGCACCGTGATAGAGAGCACTGACACCAGCACGAGATAGAGATCACTGACACCAGCACCGAGATAGAGAGCACTGACACCACACAAGCACCATGATAGAGAGCACTGACACCACACCAGCACTGAGATAGAGATCACTGACACCAGCACCGAGATAGAGAGCACTGACAGCACACCAGCACCGTGATAGAGAGCACTGACACCAGCACCATGATAGAGAGCACTGACACCACACCAGCACTGAGATAGAGAGCACTGACAGCACACCAGCACCGTGATAGAGAGCACTGACACCAGCACCGTGATAGAGAGCACTGACACCACACCAGCACTGAGATAGAGAGCACTGACAGCACACCAGCACCGTGATAGAGAGCACTGACACCAGCACCGTGATAGAGAGCACTGAGACCACACCGAGATAGAGAGCACTGACACCACACAAGCACCATGATAGAGAGCACTGACACCACACCAGCACTGAGATAGAGATCACTGACACCAGCACCGAGATAGAGAGCACTGACAGCACACCAGCACCGTGATAGAGAGCACTGACACCAGCACCATGATAGAGAGCACTGACACCACACCAGCACTGAGATAGAGAGCACTGACAGCACACCAGCACCGTGATAGAGAGCACTGACACCAGCACCGTGATAGAGAGCACTGAGACCACACCAGCACCGTGATAGAGAGCACTGACACTAGCACAGTGATAAAGAGCACTGAGACCACACCAGCACCGAGATAGAGAGAGAGAGAGCACTGACACCAGCACCGAGATAGAGAGCACTGACACCACACCAGCACCGAGATAGAGAGAGAGAGCACTGACACCAGCACCGAGATAGAGAGAGAGCACTGACACCAGCACTGAGATAGAGAGCACTGACACCACACCCGCTCCGTGATAGAGAGCACTGACACCAGCACCATGATAGAGAGCCCTTGAGACCACACCAGCACCGAGATAGAGAGAGAGCACTGACAGCAGCACTGATACCAGCAACTCGCTGCGGGACCCAAAAATATGACACTGCTCAACCTCTTCAAACAGGAGGGTACGGGCATATAGTATGTTGTGCTTTTTTTGTACAAGGAAGTGAGCCAAAGGTAGAAAAAAGGTCTGTGTGCTTGATTAAATAAATTGTTTATAGAGTTATGCATATACATAGTCTACTGGTCACATGTGTTGAATTCCTCCGAGATTCATGCCTCATTCATTTTTATAAATGTGAGGTAGTCAACACTGTCGTGAGCTAGGCGAGTGCGCTTATCGGTCACGATCCCCCCTGCTGCGCTGAACGTCCTTTTGGACAGGACACTGGACGAGGGGCAAGCCAACAGTTCCATTGCAAATTGGGCAAGCTCTGGCCAGAGGTCAAGCTTGCCAACCCAGTAGTCCAGGGGTTCATCACTCCTCAGAACGTCCACATCGGCCGTTAACCCGATGTAGTCAGACACCTGTTGGTCTAGGCGTTCCCTGATGCTGGATCCGAATGAGATCTGTCGATGGGTCGGCTGAAAGAATGACTTCATATCAGAAGTCACCAACACATCTTCAAACCACCCTCTTCTTGCAGGCGCTGTTGGATTGGTACCCGCAACTCTTTCTCTGGGAGTGGGTATTCCTCCTCTGCCAGCGCATGAAAAAGCAGAATGCAGCATTTCTCGAAGCAAGGCCTGTAAGTGCTCCATTCTGACAGCCCTCTGTGACGGTGGTAACATTTCCACCATTTTGTGTTTGTACCGGGGGTCTAAGTACGTTGCCACTCAGTACTGGTCCATGCTTTTTATACGGGGGTCCCTGTTAAAACACTGGAGCATAAGGGCCTCCATTTGCACTAAACTGGAAGCGGTGTGGTGGCCTGGCTCCTGCTCATCATCCAGGATAATGTTTACCTCCTCGTTCTCCTCTCCCCATCCACACACAACAACAGGGATCCCAGAAATGTTTAAAGCATGCTCTTCTTGCTCCTCCTCACCATCCTCCTCTGACTCCTCTTCAGACTCCTGCTGTTGACTTGTCTCAGATAGAGTAGCCCCCCCGGAAATTCCTCCAGCATTGCGACTTCCTCATCCTCCTGCTCCAGCTCCTCCACGGCTTGATCAATGACACAACGCAACACACGCTCCATAACAAAGACATAAGGTACCATGTCACTGATGGCGCCATGGCTGCGACTGACCAGTTTGGTGATCTGATCAAATGGCCGCAGAAGTCTGCATGTGTCGCGCATGAGTAGCCACTGGCACACTGAAAAAAAATTAAGCTCCCCAGAACCTGTTCTGCTGCAAAGTTCGTACAGGTAGTCGTTAACTGCACGTTTCTGCTAGAGCAGCCTATCAAGCATATAGAAGGTTGAGTTCCATCGCGTTGGGCAATCGCAAATAAGACGTCTGACCGGCAGATTGTGTCGCCGCTGAATGTCAGCAAGGCGAGCCATGGCCGTGTAAGATCTTCAGAAATGGGCCGAGATTTTCCTTGCCTGCCGCAAGATGTCCAGGACCCCAGGATATTTGGCACGCGCGTAATTTTGCCCTGTTTCATTGCGCTAAGCAGATTAGCACCATTGTCACACACCACTTTACCAACTGTCAAATTGAGCGGTGTTAGCCACTGATCTGCCTGTGAACGCAAAGCTGAAAGGAGTGCAGGGCCAGTGTGGCTATTGGCTTCCAGGCACAACAGACGCAGCATGGCATGGCAACGTCTCACCTGGCATGTCGAATAGGTTCCGGGGATCTTGGGCGGCGCAGCGGAAGAGACGCTAGCAGCGAAAAAGGAGGAGTCAGCCGAGGAGGAGAGGGACGAGTATGGAGTAGGAGGAGGAGAAGAAGAGGCAGGCCTGCATGCAATCCGTGGCGGCAAAACCAAATCTACACGGGTGCCACGGGTTACATGCTTAACAGCTGTCAGAAGGTTCACCCAGTGGGCAGTAAAAGTTATATACCTTCCCTGCCTGTGTTTGCTAGACCACGTGTCTGTGGTCAAATGTATCTTGGCACCGACACTATGTGCCAGAGATACATTCACTTGCCACTGAACATGTCCATATAGCTCTGGCATGCCTTTCTGTGAGAAATACTTCCTTCCTGGGACCTTCCATTGTGGTGCTCCAATGGCCACAAATTTTCGAAAGGCCTCCGAGTCCACCAGTTGATATGGCAGTAGTTGGCGGGCTATCAGTTCTGACAAGCCAGCCGTCAACCGTTGGGCAAGAGGGTTATCCGGTGTCATCATTTTTTACACTCGAACAATTGGCCCATGGAAGCCTGCCTTTTTCCAGAAAAACGTGAGGACGGTATGATGGAAGGTGGAGTGGAGGACAATTGTGAGGAGAAATTAGAAGGAGAAGTAGAAGATGAGGCTGGACAGTGTGAGCCTGGAGTGTGGTTTTGTGTGTTCCGTTGCTCCCACTGGGCTTGGCGATGGCAGCTCCTGTGCCTTCTTAAGGCGGTCATCCCTAGGTGAGTGTTGGGCTTACCGTGACTTATGCATTGACTGCAAAGATTGCAGATGGCAACACTATTGTCAGCAGCGGACACGTTAAAAAAAAGCCCACACTGCGGAGCCATGTACCGGCGTCCTGGGAGCGCCAGATGTGACCGTACATGGTTGATGCCTCGCTCCTGATACATTAGCAGTCTGCTTTGTCCCTCCTGTGCAATCTAAGTTCCGCCTGCTTCTCCTCCCTATCTGCTGGTTTATATCCCCCTCTGAACTCTCCTCCTCTTCCTCTCTGGTGGGCACCCACGTGACATCATTAGATATGTCATCATCGACGTCACCTTCCCCACTGCTATAATTAGAGATCTTGGAGTAGGCAGCAACACCAGGGACCAACCTCCTCCTTGGGCTGATCTGGGTACTGTTGTCAGACTGCTGAGTGGCGGTTGTTGCTACCTCTTCTTCCTGATCCAATGCCAAGAATGGCTGCGCATCGGAAATGTCTTGAGATGGATTGGAAAATAATTCCTGTGACTCAAGCGGAAGGTATGTGGTGGTGTTGGTTGTAGTGTCTTTGGGGGTGCACACAGCAGAGAGTGAAGAGGGTGCAGATCGAGAGGATGAGGAGGATGCAGAAGAGTAAGGCTGAGTGAGCCACTCAACCAAGTCTGGTGCGTCCTTTGATGTAATCCCCACTTTGGCTCAAGCCTGTTGCTCCTGCCCTACCCCTACCAACCCTGCAGAAGGGCCTGCCTCTTCCTCTGCCTGTCATTTTTTAAATGACCCAGTGAAAAAAGTCTCTAGAGTCTCTAGTATTCAACATAACTAATGGTACCCGTCAGGAATGCCCCTATCACCGACCAACTTTAACCTAATGATAGAGCCCCTGGCAGAAGCTATTAGGTCACATTCTTCAATCATAGGTTTTCAGATTGGTTCTAGAATGCACACTATCAAATTGTTTTCAGACAATGTAATACTACTACTAACCAATCCGCTCAATTCTTTAGAACAGGCCCACAAAATATTAACAGATTTCAGGGATGTCTCATACTACAAAGTAAATTTCAACAAATCTTCAATCTTAAGCCTGGGCGTTTCAACACTCACCACAAACATATTACAAACCAAGCTCCCATACACATGGAGTAAAAAAGGCATCACATATCTAGGAATCACATTGACAAATACAACCTTCTGACTTGCTGAGGCAAATATCAAACCACTAACAACAAAACTGGAATCCCAACTAAAGGAAATGTCAAGAAAAGAACTATAATGGCTAGGCAAAATAGTAGCCCTGAAAATGTAAATTCTGCCACAAATTTTATACGTATTTTGAACATTACAAACCTACTGTATATACCTTACCATTATCTCAAAATCCTGTCCAACCTCATATGGAAATTTACATGGGATGGCAAAAAAAACTAGATGCTGAAACAACCTCACTTCACATAAAAAGGTTGGAGATGCTAGCATAACAGATTTTTATGACTATATATGGGCAGTGAGATTGGACCATCTTCAAACACTGGCATCATGAGACTAAAAAAACACTATGGGTAGACATAGAAAAAAACACTGATCCCTATGACTGACCTAAAATCATTCCTCAGGGGTGACCTCTGAAAATCTTGGAATACCATCATCTATCACCCCCAATTCAGGTGTCAATACAGGCATGGAGATACCTCTTAACCCAACACTACCCCGATACACGTAAGATTGATTACAAGCTTCCAATTGACCTCCTAGCAGCCTAGCAGCCAAGATTCCCATGCTATCAGTCAAAAAATTCACAAAACATGGTATTATAAACATATCATATCTCTTCAATTGTCTCGAGCCTAAATCTGTTGAACAAATACTGAATGAGTACAAAACGCCAAACAACACAATCTTTTCCTGCATACAGATATCCCATTTTCGAAAAGGAAATCCGGAAGAAGCGGAGTCAATAGAGCAAGCCAGGGGTCAAATGCGGATCAGCAGGCTGAAGCAAAGTCTCAGGAACAAGCCAAGGGTCAAAGCCAGGAATGCAGGCGAGACAGGTCAAGGAAAGCCAGGTCGGAAACAGGAAATCAGATACAGTGGTGTGAAAAAGTGTTTGCTCCCTTCCTCATTTCCTGTTCCTTTGCATGTTTGTCACACTTAAGTGTTTCGGAACATCAAACCAATTTAAACAATAGTCAAGGACAACACAAGTAAACACAAAATGCAATTTGTAAATGAAGGTGTTTATTATTAAAGGTGAAAAAAAATCCAAACCATCATGGCCCTGTGTGAAAAAGTGATTGGCCCCTAAACCTAATAACTGGTTGGGCCACCCTTAGCAGCAACAACTGCAACCAAGCGTTTGCGATAACGTGCAATGAGGCTTTTACAGCGTCCTGGAGGAATTTTGGCCCACTCATCTTTGCAGAATTGTCCTAATTCAGTTACATTAGAGGGTTTTTGAGCATGAACGGCCTTTTTAAGGTCATACCACAACATCTCAATAGGATTCAGGTCAGGACTTTGGCTAGGCCACTCCAAAGTCTTCATTTTGTTTTTCTTCAGCCATTCGGTGGTGGACTTGCTGGTGTGTTTAGGATCATTGTCCTGCTGCAGAACCCAAGTTCGTTTCAGCTTGAGTACACGAACAGATGGTCGGACATTCTCCTTCAGGATCTCTTGGTAGACAGCAGAATTCATAGTTCCTTTTATCACGGCAAGTCTTCCAGGTCCTGAAGCAGCAAAACAGCCCCAGACCATCACACTACCACCACCATATTTTACTGTTGGTATAATGTTCTTTTTATGAAATGCAGTGTTCCTTCTATGCCAGATATACTTGGACACACACCTTCCAAAGAGTTCCACTTTTGTCTCATCGGTCCACAGAATGTTGTACCAAAAGTCTTGGGGATCATCAAGATGTGTTGTGGAGAAATTGAGACGAGCTTTGATGTTCTTTTTGCTCAGCAGTGGTTTTCTCCTTGGAACTCTGCCATGCAGGCCATTTTTGCCCAGTCTTTTCCTGATGGTGGAGGCATGAACGCTGACCTTAACTGAGGCAAGTGAGGCCTGCAGTTCCTTGGACGTTGTTGTGGGGTCTTTTGTGACCTCTTGGATGAGTCGTCGCTGCGCTCTTGGGGTAATTTTGGGCGACCGGCCACTCCTGGGAAGGTTCACCACTGTTCCATGTCTTCGCCATTTGTGGATAATGGCTCTCACTGTGGTTCGCTGGATTCCCAAAGCTTTGGAAATGGCTTTATAACCCTTTCCAGACTGATAGATCTCAATTACTTTCTTTCTCAATTGTTCCTGAATTTCTTTGGGTCTCGGCATGATGTGTAGCTTTTAAGGATCTTCTGGTGGACCTTACTGTGTCAAGCAGCTCCTATTTAAGTGATGCCTTGATTGTGAACAGGTGTGGCAATAATCAGGTCTGGGTGTGGCTAGAGAAATTGAACTCAGGTGTGGACAACCACAGTTATAGTATGTTTTAACAAGGGGGGCAATCACTTTTTCACACAGGGCCATGATGGTTTGGATTTTTTTCACCTTTAATAATAAACACCTTCATTTACAAATTGCATTTTGTGTTTACTTGTGTTGTCCTTGACTATTGTTTAAATTGGTTTGATGTTCCGAAACACTTAAGTGTGACAAACATGCAAAGGAACAGGAAATGAGGAAGGGGGCAAACACTTTTTCACACCACTGTAATATCAAGAATAGGAACACAGGAACTCACAGGGGAAGCTGAAGATCATCCAGCGACTAATGGCTCATGCTGCTGGCTTTAAATAGGACACTGGGTGCCCAAATCTGTCACTCATTGCTTGCACTTTGACGTACGTGCATGCCCACTGGCATGAATTCTCCCGGCCATTCTTCCTCTTCAGCAAATTTCTAAGTGCCAATGGAGAATTTCTATGTGTCATTCTTCTATGAACCATTATCTGACAGTGGGTTAGGTCTTTTCTGGGGATGCCTTATGTAATGTACAGCTAGTGCATTCATGACAAAACTGCTGCACCCAGTTGATTAGCCTTGGACCTCCATAAGTTCTACTGCCAACTTTTCTAAGGATGTGTTATCAGATGACAAATCTTCAGCATAACTGACTGGGGGGGTTACTGTCTTGAAGATGTCCCACTGTTCCAAACTTATTCAAGCCATGCAGTATAGGATGTTTCCCAGGTATCTAGATGATCCAACTGCTGGACTACAGCTTGGAGCTGAAGATGCTCCCTTGAGGAAGGCCTCTGGAGAGGAATTGCCACATTTGAGAAACATCTTTTTCTCTCTGTTGCAAAGTGGACCATTATGCAAGTGTGTACACCTCCACCACCTTGGCAGGCTCTGACATGGCCTTAACCACTGATACTATCTGGACTGGTGTGGGTGGAGGCAGACCAGTAGCCACTAACAAATCCTCCTGACCTTGATCCATATGCCCCTGGGGTTACATCCACATTGCTAGGCAAACAACCTGATTTATAATGCATTTTATAATTGAAGCAGGCAATTGTGCCATCCACTTTTGCCCCTGCCATCCCATTTAGCTGAGTCAAAATACACAAGAGGATACTGAATCAGACACTACTTCAACTCTAAAGGGCCCCTCAAATTAAGAAAGATTCAAATTTTTTCAAATTTCCCACTTCCTACAGTCAATCTGGATCAATAAACCAAATTCTTTATCAGTTACCCCATATGAAGTATGGGTCTCTAAAGTCATGGACATGAGGGGAGGAATCTCATTGATCTACTCAGCCCTGGCTAAACCATCAGAGAAAACGTCATACATGTTGAGCTGGGAATGAGACCTTGAGATTGAGTTGGACATAAACGCATCTCTGCTTCTCTCGATCCTTTAAGGGGATTCATAATATCTCCTTGATCGAGGCTAACCTTAAAATCATGTCTCATTGGTACCTTGTACCTACCCGCCTTGCAAAGTTATAGCCACAGACCTCCCCCCTCTGTTTCAGAGGATGTGGTCATTTGGGCACACTCCTCCACACCCTATGGCAGTGCCCTGGAATTAAGGGTTTCTGGAAAAAAAATTTCAACCTAATACTTAAACTCACTGGGATCTCTTTGAACCAGGATCCATCAATCACCCTTCTTAACCAACGCATTCCTAGAATCCCCAAAAATTCCCAGACCCTAATTTTGTATATACTCTTCTGGGCCAAGTTAACGATTGCATATGCAAGGAAATCCCCTTCAGTCTCTTTTCACTTAGCTTAACAAAAAAATCATAGATTATGTCTCAGGAAAAGATCTCCAGCTTCATCTTTGACATTATTGAGAAATTTGAATGGGTATAGGACCCATGGGCCCGATATATCAGAGTAGCTTTCTAGCACCTACAACAAGCTGCCTCTTTTTGGCCTCAACTTATTAGTGTACTAACACTATCAGATCTCTGCATAGCTTCTCAGCTAACCCCCCCCCCCCCCCCTCCCCACTTCACCTACTACTTTCTACCCCTTCCAAATTCATCTCTCTACTTTGTAATTATTTTTACTTCTCTCCGGTCTAACTAACAGACTTCAAAGTTTGATATCCTAATGGTATTACTGTTGCCTTTGGCTTATATTTATAAGAAACACCCTATAGGGCTTATGGCTCCCTCCCAGTAAGCCTAGGTTTATACAGGGCCGGATTAACATAGGGGCTATTGGAGCTGCAGCTCCAGGCCCCTTTCTCAAGATAGGCCCATTTGCCCAAAAAAAAAAAAAAAAAAAAAAAGATGCTCGGCGATCAGGAGTCACAGAGACATATTTGGGGGGTAGGTAGCTAAAGACCCACTCCAGTACTGGTTAAAATATGGGGCTGCTGTCATCTATGGTTCCGGAGATACAGGGCTGCTTGCGCAGCCTGTCAAAAGCTACATACAGAGCAGCCAGTTTAAATACAAGCTGGAACACTATGCAGCAGACTGAGAGGATGAACTCACAGTGCTTATAATAATTATTTGTATATTACTTATGATAATTAACCCCTTGCCACCCAGGCCCATTCTGAGACTTCTCTCCTACATGTAAAAATTATAATTTTTATGCTAGAAAATTACTCAGAACCCTCAAGCATTATATATTGTTTTAGCAGACACCCTATGAAATAAAATGGTGGTCTTTGCAACTTTTTATGTTACACGATATTTGCTTAGCAATTTTTCAAACATTTTTTTTGGAAAGAAACTGTTTCATTCATAAAAAAACACTAAAGTTAGCACAATTTTTTGTTGTGTACTAAGCGATGCTTTAATTTTTTTTACATGTTACATGTTTAGAGTTACAGAGGAGGTCTAGTGCTAGAATTATTGCTCTCGCTCTAACGATCGTGGCATATGTAACCTGTGTGTATCTGGCTCTGATACTAACCAGTGCCTACCCAGGGACTGACTAGTATCTCTCCCCAGCCTGTCCCCACACACCCTCTCACCTGCTGACCTGTGAATGGGGCAATCACTCCCACAGTGTTATTGTGTTCTGCCAGTGAATACAATGATTAGTGTTGCTAAATATAGCTGGCAGCACTGATTGTTTTGGGGAAAACCTGACAGGCTGGCTGTACTCAAGTCGGTTAATAGGTTGACTTGTGTAAAACCAGCTAGCCCATACATAGATCGACTATGGCTGGTCTCTGCTTAATTGGTGTAATTTCAATCCATGTATGGCCCGCTTAACCACTACGCAGTCCCTAAACATCCTTCCACAAACCTTTACATTTTTCCTTCCCAGATTACTTCATCCTCCTCTCCAATACATAGTGCCCACTGTCATACTCTCCACACTTCTCTCCTATACATAGTGCCCACTGTCACACCCTCCATACTCCTCTCCTATACATAGTGCCCACTGTCATACCCTCCACACTTCTCTCCTATAAATAATGCCCTCTGTCATACCCTCCACACTTCTCTCCTATACATAGTGCACATTGTCATACTCTCCACACTCCTCTCCTGTTGTCACTGCCGAGGTAGGAGGCCGAGATGCTGAGAGGGCTCCCCTTGCGGCCGAGTGCAGTGCAACCCTGGAGATGGCACAGGGATGCAGTGCCCACAGTAGCACAGGTTGCCGGGTAGCAGCAGTAGATGGAAATGCTGAGCAGACCAGTCTCTGGAGGCAACTGTGCAAGAAGTCCAAGGCAGGGTCAGGGTCAAGCCGAAGGTCAAACACGGGAGGTCAATCCGGAGGTAAGAAGGATGAATACTGAACTGGAGATCAGGAACGGAGGTCAAGCCAAGCCGAGGTCGGGTGCCGGGAGCAGACAAGGAGTATCAGGAACAAGCCAGAAGTCGGAGCCAGGAGAGTAATCGAAAGCAGGTCAAACAAGCCGGGTCGGTAACAGGAGATCAGGTAGCAGAGATAACAGGCACGGGTACTCAGGAAGAGCTGACGATAAACCAGCAATGTGATGCTGTCAGGTGAACGTTTAAATAGACACGGCGCTTGGATTACGTCGTGAGCGCGCCACCGCGTCCGTACGCCTACGACGAGTAACGTAATGCGTTCGTACTACCCGGCGCACGCGTACTCGATCGGAGGCTCCATCAGGCGTTCGTCTGGGAATCATATTGCGTCTTCGTGGGCGCTGACGCGCGTTAACACGATCGCGTCCCACAAGGTAACTCCTATTTCCCTGACAGTGCCCCCCCCCAAGGGGCAGCCTCCGGATGCCTAAACGAGCCCATTTTTCAGGATGAAGACATCGAAACCTGTGTATGAGTCTAGGTGCATGTACAAAACTTGCAGGTTCCCAAGAATTTTCCTCAGCCGAATACCCCTTCCATTTAATTAGAAATTGGATTGTCCTACCTCTCCGACGACAATCAAGGATAGATTCGACTTCAAATTCGGTTTCATCACCAACCTGGACCGGAGGCGGGGGCACTTCTTCTCTACCTGAAAAAGGACTGGAGATGACACGCTTGAGAAGGGAGACATGGAAAACGGGGTGAATTCTAAGAGAATTAGGCAAAGCAAGTTCGAATGCTACAGGGTTAATTATACGTCTAATCTCAAAAGGGCCCAGGAACTTGGGTCCCAACTTCCGAGAAGGACATGACAGTTTTAAGTTCACAGCAGAGAGCCACACTTTGTCCCCTATCTTAAAGGCAGGGTTAATTCTCTTTTTCTTATCATAATGTCTCTTGTATTCCTCCTGAGCCTTCTTCATGGTATCCTGAAGCAACTGATAGTTCGTTTGGATGAGGTTTACTCTATCCTGAACGGCTGGGACCGTAGATTCAGGAATGGTATTGGGTAAGAACGAAGGGTGGAACCCGTAGTTCGCCCAAAAGGGTGATTGGTTGGTCGAGGCATGCACTGAATTGTTATACGCGAATTCCGCGCAAGGGAGCAGGGAGGCCCAATCATCCTGGGAAAAAGAACAAAAGCATCGCAGATATTGTTCGAGCGTCTGGTTGGTTCTCTCTGTTTGTCCATTACTCTGTGGGTGGTAGGCTGAGGATAGACATATTTTAATCGATAACAACTTACAGAGCTCTTTCCAGAACCTGGAGGTAAACTGCACCCCTCTATCTGATACGATGCTGTCGGGTACACCATGTAGGCGGACAATTTCCTTAATGAAGATTCTTGAGGTATCCAAGGCGGAGGGGGTCCCTTTCATAGGCAGAAAGTGCGCCATCTTAGATAGGCGATCCACCACTACCAAGATGGTAGTGTGCTGTTCAGAAGGGGGCAACTCCACAATGAAGTCCAAAGAGATTTCCTTCCACGGTTTTTCTGGGACTGGTAGCGGCCTTAACAGGCCCCAGGGTCTAGCGTTAGACCCCTTGTTTCGTTGGCAGGTTGTACAGGAATCAACGTACTCTTTACAGTCGGATCTTAAGGTAGGCCACCATAAGGACCGTTGCACAAGATCAATCGTCTTCCGCACCCCGAAATGGCCGGCCAGGGGGTGGTCGTGGAAGGTCCTTAGTACGAGTAGCCTGGCCTGCTGAGGCACAAAAATTTTGTTCTGGTGCCATAGAAGCCCGTCCTGACTTCTCAAGGAAGAAGCTTCTACGTCAGTACATTGGTTAGAGGCCTGTGCTATCGAAGCCCTTAGGTCTGGTTGCATTAGCAGGAAATTCTGGGGAGACAGAATTGTACTAGGTGTAGTCTTTTCTGAGGAGTCTGGGAACATCCGGGACAGGGCATCTGCCTTGCCATTCTTTGATCCTGGACGGTAGGTCACATGAAAATTAAACCTTGAGAAGAATAAAGCCCAGCGGGCTTGTCGGGGTCTCAGACGTTTAGCTGTGCGAAGATATTCTAAATTTTTATGGTCGGTGAAGACCAGGATGGGGTGAGCGGCACCTTCCAAGAGATACCTCCACTCTTCAAGGGCGGTCTTGATTGCCAAAAGCTCCCGGTCACCTACATCGTAGTTTCTCTCTGGGGGGCTCATCTTCCGTGAAAAGAAGGCTACAGGGTGCAATAGTGCCTTGGGACCTTGTCGCTGGGATAGAATTGCTCCTGTGGCCACCTCTGAGGCATCGACCTCCAGAACGTAGGGTAAGGCGGGATCTGGGTGCTGCAGGATAGGTGCGGTAGTGAAGAGGGTTTTGAGTTGGTCAAAGGCAGATTGTGCTGCTGGAGTCCAGAGAAACTTGATATGTTGACGAGTGGTCTGCGTGATGGGTGCTACTATGGTGGAGAAGCTCCTTATAAACCTCCGGTAGAAATTAGCAAACCCAATGAACCTTTGAACAGCCTTCTTGTCAGAAGGAGCGGGCCAGTCTAGGATGGATTTCACTTTCTGGGGGTCCATGGCGATTCCACCTGTGGAAATGATGAGTCCCAGGAACTGAATAGACTCCTTTTCGAAGTCGCATTTCTCGGCCTTAACGAATAGTCCGTGGGTCCTGAGAATACCTAACACTTTTTTAACATGTATTCTATGGAGTTCTAGAGTGGTCGAGAAGATCAGAATGTCGTCCAGGTAGGCGACGACAAAGTGGTCCAAGTACTCCCGGAGGACGTCATTAATAAAGTGCTGGAAAGTTGCTGGGGCATTGCACAATCCGAAGGGCATGACCAAGTATTCGAAATGCCCAAATCTTGTTCTGAATGCCGTCTTCCACTCGTCCCCCTTCCGGATACGGACGAGGTTGTAGGCTCCACGTAGGTCAAGCTTAGTAAAAATGCGGGAAGTGTGGAACCTTTGGAAAAGTTCTGGGATGAGCGGAAGTGGGTAGCGGTTCTTGAGGGTGATGTTATTTAGTTCCCTGTAGTCCACGCACGGTCTCAGAGTCTTGTCCTTTTTTTCTACGAAAAAGATGCCCGCACCAGCAGGGGATGAGGAAGGGCGGATGAACCCCTTTGCCAGATTCTCATCTATATATTGTCTTAAGGCCTCAAGTTCAGTCTCGGAGAGAGGGAAAATCCGGCCGAAGGGAATGGGAGCTCCCGGCAATAATTCGATGGGGCAGTCATAGGGACGGTGCGGAGGCAAGATATCTGCCTTTCCCTTGTCGAATACGTCCCTGAACTCTTGGTATGCTGCTGGTATGTTAGGAGCGGGACTGAGCACGGGTTGGACGGTCAAACAGCTGGGCAAGTTTCTAGATTCGGGGTCCAGACAGTGTTGTTGGCAGTAAGCTGAAGTGAAGGCTATTTCTTTCTTGGACCAATCAATCCGAGGATTGTGTGCCTGAAGCCACGGGATTCCTAGGATGACAGGGAACATGGGAGAACACAGGACGTCGAATTTGATAAACTCCCGATGCCCAGAATCTGTGGTCGTTAGGATGGGTCTTGTTTCCCTGGTGACATGGCCGGAGCTAGGTAGGGAGCCGTCGGCCAGACGGACAGTCAGCTTTTGTTTCTTCAAGAGAAGCGGGAGAGCAAGATTTTTAGCCAGGGTTGAGTCCAGAAAGCAGCTGCAGGCCCCAGAGTCCAGTATTGCCTGTAAGTGAATCTCCTGACCTGACATCGTCAATGTGACAGGAAGGGCGATGTGGGTTGAAGCGGGTTTCGTTACCTGGAGATGACATGGAGTGCAGAGGGTGGATTTACTTGGCCTGGTGGGACAGTGGTCAATACGATGTCCTGATTCCCCACAATAGAAGCAGAGATGTGCCTGACGGCGGCGAAGCCTCTCTTCAGTGGTCAAGGGAGAGCGGAACGGGCCATTCAGAACAGAGGATGCCGCTGGGCAGGCCGGAGGTGGAGCCTGGGTAGAGTTAAAGGTCCAAGTGGTTTCAGACCGGCGTTCACGTAGGCGCCTGTCAAGCTGTGTGGTAAGTTGGATGAGTTCCTCAAGTGTTGGGGGAACCTCCAATCTGGCTAGCTCGTCCTTGAGGACCTCGGACAGCCCCATCCGGTACTGGTATTTTAAAGCTGCCTCATTCCAGCCGACATCTGCAGACCAAGTACGGAACTCTACTGTATAATCTTCTGCAGGCCGCTCGCCCTGGCGGAGGGAGTACAAGGTTGCTTCGGCTGTAGTTGTCCGAAAGGGATCATCGTAAAGACGGGCCATAGCTTGAAAAAACTGATCCAAGGTACTAATGGAAGAGCTGCGTTGCTCTAGTAAGCCGTGAGCCCAGGTCTGGGGATCGTCCCTTAGTAGTGAGATGGTAAAACCCACTTTGGTCATTTCAGAGGTAAATGTCTGAGGTTGCAGAGAGAAGTACAAGTAGCATGAGTTCCTGAAGGTTCTGAATTTTCTTCGGTCCCCATGAAAATATTCTGGTGCAGGGACTCGTGGCTCGGGAGAGGTTGAGACTATGGCGCTAGGATCTTGGCCGGAGAGGACAGATGGCTCAGGAGGGTGCTGCAGACGTTCTTCCAATCGAAGGTACCTCTCTTGGAGACCCTTAATCGCTGGGGTCAGGGCCATGACTTCCCGTAAGATGGCCTCTATCGGGGAGTTGCCTCTGTCGGCCTCTGGCATTGGCTGGTTTATACTGTCACTGCCGAGGTAGGAGGCCGAGATGCTGAGAGGGCTCCCCTTGCGGCCGAGTGCAGTGCAACCCTGGAGATGGCACAGGGATGCAGTGCCCACAGTAGCACAGGTTGCCGGGTAGCAGCAGTAGATGGAAATGCTGAGCAGACCAGTCTCTGGAGGCAACTGTGCAAGAAGTCCAAGGCAGGGTCAGGGTCAAGCCGAAGGTCAAACACGGGAGGTCAATCCGGAGGTAAGAAGGATGAATACTGAACTGGAGATCAGGAACGGAGGTCAAGCCAAGCCGAGGTCGGGTGCCGGGAGCAGACAAGGAGTATCAGGAACAAGCCAGAAGTCGGAGCCAGGAGAGTAATCGAAAGCAGGTCAAACAAGCCGGGTCGGTAACAGGAGATCAGGTAGCAGAGATAACAGGCACGGGTACTCAGGAAGAGCTGACGATAAACCAGCAATGTGATGCTGTCAGGTGAACGTTTAAATAGACACGGCGCTTGGATTACGTCGTGAGCGCGCCACCGCGTCCGTACGCCTACGACGAGTAACGTAATGCGTTCGTACTACCCGGCGCACGCGTACTCGATCGGAGGCTCCATCAGGCGTTCGTCTGGGAATCATATTGCGTCTTCGTGGGCGCTGACGCGCGTTAACACGATCGCGTCCCACAAGGTAACTCCTATTTCCCTGACACCTGTACATACTACTCACTGTCATACCCTCCATACTTCTCTCCTATACATAGTGCCCACTGTCATACCCTCCCTCCACACTCCTCTCCTGTAATTACTGCTTACTGTCCTACTCTCCACACTCCTGTACATATTGCTCGCTACATAGTGCCCAATTTCATACCCTCTACACTCCTCTGCTGTGCATACTGCCCACTGTGATACGCTTCACACTCCTCTTCTGTATATAGTGCCTTCTGCCATACCCTCTGCACTCCTCTCATGTACATAGTGCCCACTGTTAGACCCTCCACATTCCTCTCCCGCACATACTTCCCACTTTTATACCATCCATACTCCTCCCCTATGCCTCTTACCCACAAAAACTGTTCTTTAAAATTATACTGAATATCCTCAATGTTACCAGCTCGAGAATGGGCACATTTTTGTTAGTTCAACTAAAGGAAATCTCACAGTCCTCATATTTGTTCTGCCCCATTATTAGTACTTATTTAATTTTGTAATTACTATTGTGATGTATAGAGGAACATAGGGGATGTCAGCTAATGTAAATATAGCACTTGTAAAAAAAAGCGTCCCTGAAAATATTTTTGAAATTTTGACAACTATGCAGGATCAGTAGGGGCCCCATGAGAGGTTCCTGTGATATTAAAGCGGTAGTAAACTTTTCTAACATTATTACTTTTTTGAGGCCCTGGGGTAGGTTATGCCATAATGTACAAATATGCCCAGCATATTAGCACATTAGGGTACACTTAAATTGTCAGACTGAGCCCTCCAGTACTAAGCTACGATCAATCCGGCGGGGCCCGGGCACTTCCATCTTCACCCGGTCTTCCTTCTGGGTTCTGTGCCTTCGGTCACTTGCCTTGGCCAGGCTGCGTTGATGTCATTCCCACACATGCTCATGTGCATCCTCTTTCTCTCACCCCCCTTTCTCTCTCATCCTCCCTCCCTTACCCCTCACACCTCTTTCATCCCCTTTCTCTCTCTCTCATCCTCTCTCTCTCTCTTTAATTTAATTTGTTATAACAAAAAATTGTTTGCATTCTTATTTATTTATTGTTTATAAAAGGCCCCACCAAAATCCTCAGCACCATGCCCATGATGTTCTTAATCTGGCCCTGGGTTTAAAGACCACTTTGGACAGTGCCCCTAAGATAGCTCTCCAGTAATGAGACCTTTTGGATGACTACTAGCATATCCTAAAGGCTTTTGTAAGGGATCTCTATATATTGTAAATACTATAGGATCAGTTTTTGATACTCTGCCTATCCCCCAGGGGAGCTCCTCGCACCGCATGTAGAAGCCTGCTTAGTGAAATTTGCAAATCTGATGATCTTGCATGCATGTGTGAGGGCCTCCCAATAGGGATACTTTATCATTGTTGCTCATGTCCTGTTTGTTTTGGTTTTAAAGCGGGAGTCCACCGGGACTCCGCGTTTTTTTTTTTTTTTTAAAAGCCAGCAGCAACAAATACTGCAGCTGCTGACTTTTAAAATAGTGACACTTACCTGTCCAGCGCGCCCGCGCAGGGCCAGATTAAGAACATCATGGGCCTGGTGCTGAGGATTTTGGTGGGGCCTTTTATAAACAATAAATAAATAAAAATGCAAAATATTTTTTGTTATAACAAATTAAATTAAAGAGAGAGAGGGAGGATGAGAGAGAGATAAAGGGGGTGAAAGAGGTGTGAGGGGTAAGGGAGGGAGGATGAGAGAGAAAGGGGGGGATGAGAGAGAGAGGATGCAGATGAGCATGTGTGGGAATGACATCAACGCAGCCTGGCCAAGGCAAGTGACCGAAGGCACAGAACCCAGAAGGAAGACCGGGAGAAGATGGAAGTGCCCGGGCCCTGCCGGATTGATCACAGCACAGCACTGGAGGGCTCAGTCTGACAATTTAAGTGTACCCTAATGTGCTAATATGCTGGGCATACTTGTACATTATGACATAACCTACCCCATGGCCTCTAAAAAGTAGTAATATTAGAAAAGTTTACTACCGCTTTAATATCACAGGAGCCTCTCATGGGGCCCCTACTGACTCTGTGTCCCTTGGGCAGTGCCTAAGTACATAGTTGTCAACATTTCAAAAATATTTTCAGGGACGCTTTTTTTTACAAGTGCTATATTTAGAGTCGCTGACATCCCCCGTGTTCCTCTATACATCACAATAGTAATAACAAAATTATATAAGTACTAATAATGGGGCAGAACAAATATGAGGACTGTGAGATTTCCTTTAGTTGAACTGACAAAAGTGCCCATTCTAGAGCTGGTAACATTGAGGATATTCAGTATAATTTTAAAGAACAGTTTTTGTGGGTAAGAGGCATAGGGAGGAGTATGGATGGTATAAAAGTGGGAAGTATGTGCAGGTGAGGGAGAGGAATGTGGAGGGTCTAACAGTAGGCACTATGTACATGAGAAGAGTGCAGAGGGTATGGCAGAAGGAACTATGTACAGGAGAGGAGTGTGAAGGGTATGACAGTGGGGGTTATGCACAGCAGAGGAGTGTAGAGGGTATGACATTGGGCACTATGTATAAGAGAAGAGTGTGGAGGGTATGACAGTGGGCAATATGTACAGGAGTGTGGAGGGTATGACAGTGGGGACTATGTACAGGAGAGAAGTGTGGAGAGTAGGACAGTAAGCAGTAATTACAGGAGAGGAGTGTGGAGGGAGGGTATGACGCTGGGTACTAGGTATAGGAGAGGAGTATGGGGGGAATGACAGTGAGTAGTATGTATAGGAGAGGAGTGTGGAGGGCATGACAGTGGGCACTATGTATAGGAGAGAAGTGTGGAGGGTATGGCAGTGAGTAGTATGTACAGAAGAGGAGTGTGGAGGGTATGACAGTGGGCACTATGTATAGGAGACAAGTGTTGGAGGTATAACAGTGGGCACAATGTATAGGAGAGAAGTGTGCAGGGTATGACAGTGAGCAGTATGTACAGGAGAGAAGTGTGGAGAGTATAACAGTGGTTAAGCGGGCCAGACTTGGATTGAAATTACACCAATTAAGCAGAGACCAGCCATAGTCGATCTATGTATAGGCTAGCTGGTTTTACACAAGTCAACCTATTAACCGACTTGAGTACAACTAGCCTGTCAGGTTTTCCCCCAAAACAATCAGTGCTGCCAGCTATAGTTAGCAACACTAATCATTGTATTCACTGGCAGAACACAATAACACTGCGGGAGTGATTGCCCATTCACAGGTCAGCAGGTGAGAGGGTGTGTGGGAACAGGCTGGGGAGAGATACTGGTCAGTGCCTGGGTAGGCACTGGTTAGTATCAGAGCCAGATACACACAGGTTACATACGCCACGATCGTTAGAGCGAGAGCAATAATTCTAGCACTAGACCGTCTCTGTAACTCTAAACATGTAACCTGTAAAAAAATTTAAAGCATCGCTTAGTACACAACAAAAAATTGTGCTAACTTTAGTGTTTTTTTTTTATGAATGAAACAGTTTCTATCCAAAAAAAGGTTTGAAAAATTGCTGCGCAAATATCGTGTAACATAAAAAGTTGCTATTCCATAGGGTGTCTGCTAAAACAATATATAATGCTTGAGGGTTCTGAGTAATTTTCTATCATAAAAAAATGATGATTTTTACATGTAGGAGAGAAGTCTCAGAATGGGCCTGGTTGCCAAGTGGTTAATTATCATAAGTCATATAATTATTATAAGCTCTGTGAGGTGATCCTCTCAGTCTGCTGCAGAGTGTTCCAGCTTGTATTTATACTGCCGCTCTGTATGTAGCTTCTGACAGGCTGCGCAAGGAGCCCCGTATCTCCGGAACCATAGATGATAGCAGCCCCATATTTTAACCAGTGCTGGAGTGGGTCTTTAGCTACATACCCCCCAAACGTGGGGTCTCTGTGACTCCTGATCGCCAAGCTACAATCCTCTAAGTCGATCTTTTTTTTTTTTTTTTTTTTGATTTTTTTTTTGTGCAAATGGGCCTATCTTGAGAAAGGGGCCTGGAGCTGCAGCTCCAATAGCCCCTATGTTAATCCGGCCCTGCGCCCGCGATGTCGGCACCCGAAGCCAATCGCTAGGTCGTCTGTCGGGTCCTGCCGCCGCCATCTTGGGTATGGGAATCAGGAAATGGAGCCTTTCGGCTTCATTTCCCGGTTCCCTACTGCGCATGCACGAGCCGCGCGGCGCAATCCGGACGGTCCCCTCTGCCTCTGGGAACTGTGTGTTTCCCAGCAGGCAGCGGGGCACTTGCGCAAAGGGGCGGGCAGTTGCGGAAAGGGGCGTAATCTACGCCCCTTTCCGCAGACAGCTATCCCGGAAGTGGGTGCAGCTACCTGGATTATCCAGGTAACTGCACCCCCCTCCCCCCTGAAAGGTGCCAATTGTGGCGCCGGAGGGGGGGGGATTCCGATGAGCGGAGGTCCATTTTAGGGTGGACCTCCGCTTTAAGTGACATGCCTTTTATGCATTATGGTCACTATAAAAACCTGAACTTCATGATGTTATTTCTGCTATCTTTCTATTCCATAATTTTATATAGAAGTGTGCCCACGTGTTGGATACTATTTTTACACTGTAGCATTTGCTATTTTCTTTACTTTATATATCTCTGTTCGAATCTCATTTTATTCCATTTTCAATATTTTAGATATTGTTTTGTCCATACATTTCTGTATTTGAAAAACTTTTAATAAAAAAAACATTGAAGCAAAAAAATATGTAAGGGGATTATTATTAGTATAGATGTGGACTTGAGCCCCTGTAAAGTAGTTGGCAAATGTATGTGTGTGTGTGTGTGTGTGTGTGAATCAATTCAGGTAAAAGTCATATTCCATGTTAATGACTTCAGATGCCATGTTGATTAGACATAGAACCTGCTGTCCATTTATCATTGACAAAATTACAGGAAAAGTCAATTCATCAAAGTAAAATACTGAATGTGAGGTAAATACCACACATTTGTTGAAATGTGCGATAAATACTGCAAAAAAAAAAAAGAGTTAAATCATTAAAGTAAATTCACTAAAAAGCACACACATTTGTTATTTATCCCCTGGTGTTTGCTGGCGGTATTTTAGAAATATACAAAATAACAATTATGCCCTGTACACACAGTCGGAAATTCCGACAGAAAAGGTCCGATCGGATTATATTGTCGGAAAGTCTGATCCTGTGTGGGCTCTAATGGACTTTTTCTGATGGAAATTCAGATGGAAAAAGTTTGAGAGCAGGATCTAAAATTTTCCGACAAAAAAATCAGATCAGACTTTTTCTGATCGTTTGTAGAGATTTCCGACGGACAAAGAGCCACGCATGCTCAGATAAAATTACGAGACCAAAGCTGTTGGCTACTAGCGTCTACGTAGTCCCATCGCAAGCAACTTACGTCACCTCGTTCTGAGCGATCAGATTTTCTTAACTTTGTCTGACCATGTGTATGCAACACCAGTTTTGGACAAATCCGTCGGAAAAAATCAGATGGATTTTGTGGTCGGAATGTTCGACCGTGTGTAAAAGGCATTCAAGTAACTCTACACTGGCCAGGAAATTAAAAGTATACAATGTATCAGTGGGAAAATGTTCTACTCTGAGCTCAGGAATGAAAATATATTGTAAAATGTCATCAGAGGAAAATAGTTTTGTGAATGAAAGCACCCAAAAATGTTTCCAAAGTTTTACAATATAATTGAGTGCCTTCTGGAGCTGCCGGTGTAAGCTAGTGTACATGAAGCCTTGCTCATCCATGTATTTATGGACCTTGCTTTATTCATTGGTGACGCAGTCATGTTGAAACAGGAAAATGCCATCTCCAAACTATTCCCACAAAATTGGGAGCATGACATTGTCCAAAATGTCTTGGTATGCTGATGCCTTAAGAGTTGCCTTTACTGGAAATAGGGGGCCAAGCCCAACCCCTGAAAAACAACCCCACACCATAGTCCCCCCTCCCCCAAATGATTTGGACAAGTGCACAAAGCAAGGTCCATAAACACATGAATGAGCGAGTTTGGGGTGGAGGAAATTGACTGGTCTGTGCAGAGTCCTTGCTTCAACCTGATAGAACTAGGGATGGGCCGAATGGACCCCTGTTCGGTTCGCACCAGAACTTTCTAACACCGTGAAAGTTTGGACCCAAATAATGAACACCATTAAAGTCAATGGGACCCATATGTCAAAAATCAAAAGTGCCCATTTTGAAGGCTTCTATGCCAGTAATTGGGCATACAATGATTATAGGGGTCTGGGTCCTGCCCTGGGAGACATGAATAAATAAATTAAAAGTTTGTCTACCTGTAAAGTGGAAGATCTGTACCATGTCTAGAATCTGCTGCAGCAATAATTGCATTTATAAAGCCAAAAAAACATTTTTCCTGCAAGCTGCCTTTATTTTGCTCAGCAACAGCTGGGGAGCTAGTGTGTATGATGAGGCCACAATGTAGTGGTGTCACTTTGACTTTTGATAGAAGTAACGAGTACATAAAAATTGGTCTTTGGGTGTTGGTGGTGCCTTCCCAACGTAACCCTATAGAGGTAATCTTGATGAAAGCAAAAATTGGCCTTGCTGTAAAAAATTGCAATGATATGCACCTGTCAAACAGGTGCTGAAAAATTGGTCTTTGGGTGTTAATCGTGCCCATGAAACCTATACCAAAAACATTCTTCCACATGAAATGATTGAACACCCTCAAAGCTAGGCAGTCTCAAAGTTTTGCAGAGATTCCACATCCCAAAAAGACTTAATCAGTGACATCGGCATCAGGAACTTCATAGCTGGTAATCCGGGACTGATCCTTTTTTATAAAAGTTAAATGGTCCACGGAGCCTCTGGACAGCCGTATTCTATGATCAGTAAGGAAACGTCCTGCAGCGCTGAATGCCCGTTCTGAAAACAACTCAATAGCATACTGGACAAGTTCTGGCCAGTGGTCTATTCTCATGACCCAGTAAGTCAATGGATTGTCAGCTGGAAAGCTCTCAATCTCTGTTTTGGCCCGAGGTAATCATCCACCATGAGATGTAGACACTGCCAATGGGATGTGGAAGCTGACAGCCCTGGGCAGCAAGGACTAAAAAAAATCTGAAATGCCTCACTTAAGTCCTCTCTTGACCAACAGAAGACTCAAAACTATGTTTTCCACCATACTGTAACCTACTGGAGTCAGGAAAAACATTTTAAAAAATTCTCTTTAAAGTGGAGTTCCACTGCAAAAAAAATATTAATGTGCTTAAAAAAATAAAAAAATAAAACATTTGAAGAATTTTTTTTTTTTACTCACCACTAAATGCCTGTTGCTAGGGCATCCCTCATAGTCTGCCTCCTTTGGCGCCTGGGCTCCTGACGTCACTTCCTCAGTGCATGAAGGGAGATCGCCGCTCCCCCCTCCCTCTTGTCAATCATCAGGGACACGTGACAGGTCCCAGATGATTGCACGGCCCGTCATGGTGCGGCTCATGCAAGTGCAGTGGGTGCCGGGCTGTGGCTTCACAGTGGTCAAGGAGGGTTGCCAACCAGCAATCATCCTTCTCCTATGTGCCACGTATTCTTGGGTCCTTCGCAGGCTTTGAAGCATGAGGTTGCCCATGCACCTCAAATTTTCATAGGCTTGAGAAGCAGACTGCTCTGGATCACATTGTCATCCTCTGGATGACAGTATCTGGAACTTCCTCCTCACAGCCACGTACTACTCCCAAGGGTCCTGGGGTTGGCAAGCCATCACTTACAGATTGATTCATGTCTTCCTCTTCTTGAAAGCCTATGAAAGTGCCAGAATCCTCGTCCTCATCCTCCTTCCCTCTCTCCTCCTGTGTGTTTTGTGATATAGGAATGATGGTGTCTGGATAAAGTGGGCCTTGAGAGGAAACAAAGTCCTCCTCTTCATATTGCTGCTCTGCCTCCAATGCTCAGTCCTTAATGCCATGCAGAGTCTGCTCCAGCAGGAACACAACAGGGATTGTGTCACTGATGCATTCACTGTCATGGCTCACCATCCTTGTGGCCTCCTCAAATAGTGGCAATACAGTGAATACATCCTTAATGATAAGCCATTGGCATGGGGAAAAAAAGCTCAGGCGGCCTGAGCCTGTTGTCGTGCCATATTTGCACAGGCACTCATTGACGGCCCTCTGCTGCATGTATAGCCACTAGTGATGGCCGAACGGTTCGCCCGGCGGTCGTTTCGCGGCGAATTTCCGACATTCGCGGTCCGCACGTTCGAACGCCTTTTTCCGTCGTTCGCCGCGGCGGACTTACGTGTTTAATGTATACAAGAACTTTAACCTTTGGTGACACGTTTATCATGTGATACAGGACAGCCAATTGAGACATGACAGCACATGGACACTTGTACATTCCCCCTAACCTATAAATACACCCGATCCGGTGGCCATTTTACATTCTTTCTTCTGTTAAGATAGGGACAGGTTCCTGTGTGGAGTAGGGAGAGATAAACCACTAGCTATTTGGTACACAAAAGTTCTTTTCAGGACTGGTATAGGTGTTAGGTGTTGATAGGTTTGCTGTGCTGCTGATTCTTGCAGCAGCCTGAGTGTCTTTTGTTAGTTTAGAGAAAGGGAAAGGACGGTGTATGCTACAGGGACAGCCAGATTAGTCTTTCATCATCATCATCATCATCATCATCATTAGCTGTTACTATCAAGGTCCACAAAAGAGCTGTTCCAGTAACCACTAATCGTTCTCTTTTTTTGCCAATTTGTATAGGGACAGGAAGGAAGCAGTGTTGTCAGGCAGTGAGGGTAATTTTAAAGACTTGCTGTTATTATTAGTTCCACAAAGGTTCTTTTCAGGACTGGTATCAGTGGTACAGTAATAGGCTTGTACATGTATAATATTCTTTCTTCCAAATATAGAAAGGATATTATACTTGACTGCTGCCCTTCTGCTGCAGTCTGCTAAACATTCACAACTCACTTGTTCCACAAAAGTTCTTATAAGGACTGGTAACTTGGTATAGGGTGCTACGGTACATAGGCTTGAGTGCGGTACAGTCTGCTGTTCTGTAAGGACCGCTATCGGTCCACAATAGATAGGGTTGACGTGCACCACTGCTGACCGCTGCCCTATACTGCAGCAGTCCTTCAGCGGTATAGGGACTGACGTACAGTCTGCTAAACACTAATACACAACCTGCTTGGTCCACAAAAGTTCTTATAAGGACTGGTAACTTGGTATAGGGTGCTACGGTACATAGGCTTGAGTGCGGTACAGTCTGCTGTTCTGTAAGGACCGCTATCGGTCCACAATAGATAGGGTTGACGTGCACCACTGCTGACCGCTCACCTATACTGCAGCAGTCCTTCAGCGGTATAGGGACTGACGTACAGTCTGCTAATCACTAACACACAACCTGCTTGTTCCACAAAAGTTCTTATAAGGACTGGTAACTTGGTATAGGGTGCTACGGTACATAGGCTTGAGTGCGGTACAGTCTGCTGTTCTGTAAGGACCGCTATCGGTCCACAATAGATAGGGTTGACGTGCACCACTGCTGACCGCTGCCCTATACTGCAGCAGTCCTTCAGCGGTATAGGGACTGACGTACAGTCTGCTAATCACTAACACACAACCTGCTTGTTCCACAAAAGTTCTTATAAGGACTGGTAACTTGGTATAGGGTGCTACGGTACATAGGCTTGAGTGCGGTACAGTCTGCTGTTCTGTAAGGACCGCTATCGGTCCACAATAGATAGGGTTGACGTGCACCACTGCTGACCGCTGCCCTATACTGCAGCAGTCCTTCAGCGGTATAGGGACTGACGTACAGTCTGCTAAACACTAATACACAACCTGCTTGGTCCACAAAAGTTCTTATAAGGACTGGTAACTTGGTATAGGGTGCTACGGTACATAGGCTTGAGTGCGGTACAGTCTGCTGTTCTGTAAGGACCGCTATCGGTCCACAATAGATAGGGTTGACGTGCACCACTGCTGACCGCTCACCTATACTGCAGCAGTCCTTCAGCGGTATAGGGACTGACGTACAGTCTGCTAATCACTAACACACAACCTGCTTGTTCCACAAAAGTTCTTATAAGGACTGGTAACTTGGTATAGGGTGCTACGGTACATAGGCTTGAGTGCGGTACAGTCTGCTGTTCTGTAAGGACCGCTATCGGTCCACAATAGATAGGGTTGACGTGCACCACTGCTGACCGCTGCCCTATACTGCAGCAGTCCTTCAGCGGTATAGGGACTGACGTACAGTCTGCTAATCACTAACACACAACCTGCTTGTTCCACAAAAGTTCTTATAAGGACTGGTAACTTGGTATAGGGTGCTACGGTACATAGGCTTGAGTGCGGTACAGTCTGCTGTTCTGTAAGGACCGCTATCGGTCCACAATAGATAGGGTTGACGTGCACCACTGCTGACCGCTGCCCTATACTGCAGCAGTCCTTCAGCGGTATAGGGACTGACGTACAGTCTGCTAAACACTAATACACAACCTGCTTGGTCCACAAAAGTTCTTATAAGGACTGGTAACTTGGTATAGGGTGCTACGGTACATAGGCTTGAGTGCGGTACAGTCTGCTGCTCTGTAAGGACCGCTATCGGTCCACAATAGATAGGGTTGACGTGCACCACTGCTGACCGCTCACCTATACTGCAGCAGTCCTTCAGCGGTATAGGGACTGACGTACAGTCTGCTAAACACTAATACACAACCTGCTTGTTCCACAAAAGTTCTTATAAGGACTGGTAACTTGGTATAGGGTGCTACGGTACATAGGCTTGAGTGCGGTACAGTCTGCTGTTCTGTAAGGACCGCTATCGGTCCACAATAGATAGGGTTGACGTGCACCACTGCTGACCGCTGCCCTATACTGCAGCAGTCCTTCAGCGGTATAGGGACTGACGTACAGTCTGCTAAACACTAATACACAACCTGCTTGGTCCACAAAAGTTCTTATAAGGACTGGTAACTTGGTATAGGGTGCTACGGTACATAGGCTTGAGTGCGGTACAGTCTGCTGTTCTGTAAGGACCGCTATCGGTCCACAATAGATAGGGTTGACGTGCACCACTGCTGACCGCTGCCCTATACTGCAGCAGTCCTTCAGCGGTATAGGGACTGACGTACAGTCTGCTAAACACTAATACACAACCTGCTTGGTCCACAAAAGTTCTTATAAGGACTGGTAACTTGGTATAGGGTGCTACGGTACATAGGCTTGAGTGCGGTACAGTCTGCTGTTCTGTAAGGACCGCTATCGGTCCACAATAGATAGGGTTGACGTGCACCACTGCTGACCGCTCACCTATACTGCAGCAGTCCTTCAGCGGTATAGGGACTGACGTACAGTCTGCTAATCACTAACACACAACCTGCTTGTTCCACAAAAGTTCTTATAAGGACTGGTAACTTGGTATAGGGTGCTACGGTACATAGGCTTGAGTGCGGTACAGTCTGCTGTTCTGTAAGGACCGCTATCGGTCCACAATAGATAGGGTTGACGTGCACCACTGCTGACCGCTGCCCTATACTGCAGCAGTCCTTCAGCGGTATAGGGACTGACGTACAGTCTGCTAAACACTAATACACAACCTGCTTGGTCCACAAAAGTTCTTATAAGGACTGGTAACTTGGTATAGGGTGCTACGGTACATAGGCTTGAGTGCGGTACAGTCTGCTGTTCTGTAAGGACCGCTATAGGTCCACAATAGATAGGGTTGACGTGCACCACTGCTGACCGCTCACCTATACTGCAGCAGTCCTTCAGCGGTATAGGGACTAAGAGTTTTGTCACAGGGTCATTTAAAAAATGACATGCAGAGGAAGAGGCAGGCCCTTCCGCAGGGGTGGTAGGGGTAGGGCAGGAGCAACAGGCTTGAGCCAAAGTGGGAAGTTGCAGAAGGTGCGTTCAATTACTTTAAAGGATGCACCAGACTTGGTTGAGTGGCTCGCTCAGCCTTACTCTTCTGCACCCTCCTCATCCTCTCGATCTGCACCCTCTTCTTCACTCTCTGCTATGTGCACCCCCAAAGACACTACCACCAACAACACGACCACCACCACCACCACCACATACCTTCCGCTTGAGTCACTGGAATTATTTTCCGATCCATATCAAGAGGACATTTCTGATGCGCAGCCACTCTTGGTATTGGATCAGGAAGAGGAGGTAGCAACAAGCGCTACTCAGCAGTCTGACGCCAGTACCCAGATCAGCCCAAGGAGGAGGTTGGTCCCCGGTGTTGCTGCCTACTCCGAGATCTCTACTTATAGCGGTGGGGAAGGTGACGTTGATGATGACGTGTCTAGTGATGTCACGTGGGTGCCCACAAGAGAGGAAGAGGAGGGGAGTTCAGAGGGAGATATGGACCAGCAGATAGGGAGGAGAAGCAGCAATGACTTACATTGCACAGCAGGGACAAAGCAGACTGCAAATGTATCAGGAGCGAGTCATCGACCATGTACGGTCACATCTGGCGCTCCCAGGACACCGGCACATGGCTCCGCAGTGTGGGCTTTTTTTAACGTGTCCGCTGCTGACAATAGCGTTGCCATCTGCAATCTTTGCAGTCAACGCGTTAGTCGCGGTAAGCCCAATACTCACCTAGGGACGACCGCCTTAAGAAGGCACATGAGCAGCCATCACCGAGCCCAGTGGGAGCAACGGAACACACAAAGCCAAACTGCAGGCTCTCACCGTCCAGCCTCGTCTTCTACTTCTCCTTCTCCTCTCTCCTCACAATTGTCCTCCACTCCACCTTCCATCACGCCAAGCTCACATTTTTCTGCAAAAAGGCAGGCTTCCGTGGGCCTAATGTTTGAGCGTAAAAAAATGATGATGCCGGATAACCCTCTTGCCCAACGGTTGGCGGCTGGCTTGTCAGAACTCATAGCCCGCCAACTACTGCCATATAAACTGGTGGACTCGGAGGCCTTTCGCAAATTTGTGGCCATTGGAACACCACAATGGAAGGTCCCAGGAAGGAAGTATTTCTCAGAGAAGGGCATCCCAGAGCTATATGGCCATGTTCAGCGGCAAGTGAATGTATCTCTGGCACACAGTGTCGGTGCCAAGATACATCTGACCACAGACACGTGGTCTAGCAAACACGGGCAGGGAAGGTATATCAGTTTTACTGCCCACTGGGTGAACCTTCTGACGGCCGTCAAGCATGTAACCCGTGGCACCCGTGTAGATTTGGTTTTACCGCCACGGATTGCATGCAGGCCTGACTCTTCTTCTCCTCCTCCTACTCCATCCTCCTCCCTCTCCTCCTCAGCTGCCTCCTCCTTTTCCGCTGCTAGCGTCTCTTCCACTGCACCGCCCAAGCTCCCCAGAACCTATTCCACATGCCAGGTGAGACGTTGCCATGCCATGCTGCGTCTGTTGTGCCTGGAAGCAAAGAGCCACACTGGCCCGGCACTCCTTTCAGCTTTGCGTTCACAGGCAGATGAGTGGCTAACACCGCTCAATTTGACAGTTGGTAAAGTGGTGTGTGACAACGGTGCCAATCTGCTTAGCGCATTGAAACAGGGCAAAATCACGCACGTGCCGTGCATGGCACACGTCTTAAACTTGGTCGTGCAGCGATTCCTTGTCAAATACCCTGGGGTCCAGGACATCTTGCGGCAGGCAAGGAAAATCTCGGCCCATTTCAGAAGATCTTACACGGCCATGGCTCGCCTTGCTGACATTCAGCGGCGACACCATCTGCCGGTCAGACGTCTTATTTGCGATTGCCCGACGCGATGGAACTCAACCTTCTATATGCTTGATAGGCTGCTCCAGCAGAAACGTGCAGTTAACGTCTACCTGTATGAACTCTGCGAAAGAAACGGTTCTGGGGAGCTGGGTTTTTTTTCACCGCGCCAGTGGCTGCTCATGCGCGACACATGCAGACTTCTGCGGCCATTTGAGGAGATCACCAAACTGGTCAGTCGCAGCCATGGCGCCATCAGTGACATGGTACCTTATGCCTTCTTTCTGGAGCGTGCATTGCGTCGTGTCATTGATCAGGCTGTGGAGGAGCAGGAGCGGGAAGATGAGGAAGTCGCAATGCTGGATGAATTCCCAGGGGGGGGCTACTCTATCTGAGACAAGTCAACAACAGGAGTCTGATGAGGAGTCAGAGGAGGATGGTGCCGGGGCGGATGAGCAGGAGCAAGAAGAGCATGCTTTAAACCTTTCTGGGATCCCTGTTGTGCGAGGATGGGGAGAGGAGAATGAAGAGGACGACATTATCCTGGATGATGAGCAGGAGCCAGGCCACCACACCGCTTCCACTTTAGTGCAAATGGGGGCCTTCATGCTCCAGTGTTTTAATAGGGACCCCCGTATAAAAAGCATGAGGGTCAAGGACCAGTACTGGGTGGCAACGTACTTAGACCCCCGGTACAAACACAAAATGGCGGAAATGTTACCGCCGTCGCAGAGGGCTGTCAGAATGCAGCACTTCCAGGCCTTGCTTCGAGAAATGCTGCATTCTGCTTTTGCGTGCGCTGGCAGAGGAGCAATTCCCACTCCCAGAGAAGGATTTGCGGGTACCAATCCAACAGCGCCTGCAAGAAGAGGCCGGTTTGAAGATGTGTTGGTGACTTCGGATATGAGGTCATTCTTTCAGCCGACCCATCGACAGGTGTCATCCGGATCCAGCATCAGGGAACGCCTAGACCGTCAGGTGTCCGACTACATTGGGTTAACGGCCGATGTGGACGCTCTGAGGAGTGATGAACCCCTAGACTACTGGGTGGGCAGGCTTGACCTCTGGCCAGAGCTTGCCCAATTTGCAATCGAACTGTTGGCTTGCCCCTCATCCAGTGTCCTGTCCGAAAGGACGTTCAGCGCAGCAGGGGGGATTGTGACCGATAAGCGTACTCGCCTAGCTCACCACAGTGTTAACTACCTCACATTTCTAAAAATGAATGAGGCATGGATCTCGGAGGAATTCAACACATGTGACCAGTAGACCATGTATATGTCTATAAACTATTTTTTTAATCAAGCACACAGACCTTCTTAATTCATTTGGCTCACTTCCTTGACCCAAAAAAGCACACCGTACTATATGCCCCTACCCTCCTCTTTGAAGAGGTTGAGCGGTGTCATATTTCTACTGGGGCTGCTTATGATATCCCTGTGCTGTGCTGACTTCCTCCTGGGGGTTCTTATTATGAAGGGATCACACTATCCCTGTGCTGTGCTGACTTCCTCCTGGGGGTTCTTATTATGAGGGGATCACACCATCCCTGTGCTGTGCTGACTTCCTCCTGGGGCTGCTTACGGTGCTGCTGTCAGCGCTGTATGTCACGGTGCTGCTGTCAGCGCTGTATGTCACGGTGCTGCTGTCAGCGCTGTATGTCACGGTGCTGCTGTCAGCGCTGTATGTCACGGTGCTGCTGTCAGCGCTGTATGTCACGGTGCTGCTGTCAGCGCTGTATGTCACGGTGCTGCTGTCAGCGCTGTATGTCACGGTGCTGCTGTCAGTGCTCTGTATTACGGTGCTGCTGTCAGATGCCTCTATCACGGTGCATGTGTCATTCCGGTATGTCACGCTGCTGGTGATCATCTCCTGCACCCTCTTCTTTGCCTACCCTGGTCCCTGACCTTCCCTCTCCTCCATTGCCTTCATTAGCTCCATAGTCCTGAATTGTTAGAACAATTTCCCAAATAAAATAAAAATGCTTGTAGTTATCGATCCCAAATTCACCTCATACATGTATTATGTCATTGTCCAGATGGTGGGACTACGTTTTACCCCCTAATAATTACCACGTGGCCGCAAATTCGACATGAAGGTTTGCAAAGTTCGCCTCCCATTGAAGTCAATGGGGCCCGCGGCGAACGGTCGGTTTCGCGAACGTTTGGGTCCGTTCGCATTTCGCGTTCGCGAAACGTCCCGTCGGAAGTTCGTCCATCACTAATAGCCACTGCAGCATTGCCAAAGTCCAGTTCCACCTGGTGGGCATGTCACAAATCAGGCGGTTTATGGGCAGGTGGAATTCCGGCTGAATTTCAGGCAACCGAGCACTGGCTGTGTATGACCACCTGAAATGGCTACAGACTCTTCTTGCCAGCTTTAGCACATCTTGCAAACCTGAGTACATATTTAGGAAATGATGCACTACCAAATTGAGTACATGTGCCAGGCTTGGCACGTGTCAACTTTCCCTGTCTGAAGGTGGACAGGATGTTTGAGCCATTATCGCACACCACCATTTCTGGTTCCAGCTGGCAGTGGTGTGAACCACCTCTGGGCCTGTCCCTGCAGAGCTGCAAGAATCTCTGCTCTGGTGTGGTTCCTGTCCCCTAAACACACCAGCTGAAACACTGCATGGCACCTTGTAGCCTGGCTCATGGAATGACCCTTTGAACGCTTAATGGGTACCTGATGTTCATAGGACAATTCTGCAGAGGAGGGCATGGAGGTGGCGGAGGAGGAGGGGGTAGAGCTCACAGGTCTGGCATCATCACCACAGGCTGCATGGAGACATGGGGGCACAACAAGCTCAGGACCAGGCCCTGTCCTGCATCCTTTCAAGCTGCAAGCAGCGTTATCCAGTGTGCTGTGAAAAAATCTATGTATCATCCCTGCGCATGCTTGCTGGACCATGTGTCAACAGTAAGTTGGATTTTACGGCAGACTGCCTTGCCCAACGATGCCAGAACATTATCTTCCATGTGATGATAGAGAGAACGGCCTTACATGAAAAGTAGCAGTGACTGGGAATCTGCCATTGCGGTACAGCGAATTCACGGAAGGGGGCAGAATCCACCAGGCTAAAAGGCAGAAGTTGAAGAGCCAACAGCTTTGACAAGCTTGCATTTAGATGCTGGGAATGTGGGTGTCAGGGACTGTATTTTTTTTTCCGCTGCAGCAGATTGGGCAGAGAAATTTGCTCGCTACAGTCTATAGCTGGTGGCGTGCTGCTTTTGGATATACTGCTAGGACCTGGGACACCCTGTGCTATACCATCATCCCTGTCAGTGGAGGCTGCTGAGAGGTAATGACTCGGTATAGCAGGGGCAGGCTGAAGTGGGTAAGGAGGTGGACAGATTTGTGCCCCTTTTGTGTAGCTTTTAGGTTCTCTTGCCGACGGCTGAGTGGTTTGACGTTAAATGTCTTGTTAAGCATATGGTACCCAAATGGCTGGTGTTTTTGCCATGTTTGATGTGCCTGAGACACAGTTTGCAGATAGCAACAGTGTGATCGGCTGCAGATGTGCTGAAAATGGCCCAGACAGCTGAGCTTTGGGGAGTGGGCCAGGAGATAAAAGCTGCAGAATGTGAGGGAATAGGGTGGCTGCTCTCTACTCTTTCTTTATGTCAGTCTCCTTGTGGTTGTGCCACCTCATCTTCAGTTTCCTCCTTTGCTCTATCTGGCATGCAAGTAATGGCTGGGCATCATTAAGGCGCAAGTGGCTGACACTGTGGTCAAATAACTCAGCTTACTCCTCCATGACTGATGTTGGGGCTATGGCAGGAATATATGAGGACAATGAGGCAGGTTTATCCACTCTGGCAAATGCAAGGGACTGCACACTTGTCTCTGCTTGCGTCACAGAGGATGAGGAGGATGAGGAAGGTTTAGTAAGCCAGTCTACCACCTCCTCTGCATGCTGTGGCTGGATAGCATGGGCAAACTTACTAAACAAAGGAAATGATGCCCTGCCTGAGGACTAACCACCATGTCCACCTTTGCCTGTGGACACATTTGGTGTTGGCCCCCTTACAGTTCCAAGGGGATGTCTGCCTCCCCTTGTTTTTCTCCTAGACATTATTGGGAGGGAGGGGGTGGTGCTTATAAGCAGTTGTAAAAGAAGAAGTGGAAATCTGTACATAGATGCACTTTAATCAATGTAAAGTAGTGTTTGGTGCACTTTAATTTGAGTACTCACACTACACAGACACACTACACAGACACACTCCACTGATACACTATAATATACTGCAATATAATGCGCCAAACATACAGTAACACACAAAACTATATGGCATTAAACTGGTAGTAACACACGCAAAACTATATGGCGTTAAACTGGCATTACCACACACAGAACTATATTGCGTTAAACTGGCAGTAACACACACAAAACTATATGGTGTTAAACTGACAGTAACGCACACAGAAGTAAATGGCATTAAACTCACAATAACGCAATCAAATAGATGGTGTTCAACCGTCACTACACAAGATTACTGACACGGTCTCACTACACTACACTGAAACTATCTGAGCTGTCCCTACTCTACACTAATGTATGTATGAATGACACTGTCTCACTTCACTACAGTGAAACTACCTGAGCTGTCCCTACTCTAGCTGCACACTATGCAAAGCTGAATGGTTGATCTCCACTACACTCACACAATCCCTAGACTGAAACTAAACTAATATTCTACACAGACAATTGAAGCAAAATAGTACAGTATAACACACTAACTAATAGCACTGAACAGAGCCCTGTTCTTTCTCTCTTCACACCAAAATCACCACATGCTAGGCGGAGGCAGAAAGAAGACTGGGCGCCGCGATCTCCAGCAATAAAAAAAAACTGTCCCAAGACAAGTAAACTATTTGTTCACTTTCGGGCGCCGTGCTATAGTTAGTCACGGCTATATAAATATGCCCAGTACCAGCCCTGTGTTTGCTGCTCACAGCTGACACTTGTAAATGCAGGAGCTCAGTTCCTCTGTCTCCAAGCCCAGTGACAGTACTGCTCTCCCAGCAGCGCACACAGAAGCCTTCCAATACTATCCCATAACAATAGAGGAGGGGGCAAGCAGTGATACAAGTGGGGGAGGTACCTCAATCTGGAAATGGCCAGCGATTTCTCGTGTTTCAAAATGCAGTCTGCAAATGACCGACTTTGGCAGGCAGGTCAGGTGGAGTGGTCTGACATGCAGGAACAGAGTGAACACCTCAGGCACCCTGCTCTCTTCTTCTCTCTAGTCTGCACAGCTGCATTGTGAGAATAAGTGCAGTGTTTCCTCCGTTATTGCCAGTGGCGTAGCGTGAGGGGACCATGGCCCCAGGCGAAACATTTGGGGGGGGCGAAATTCAACGCCAATGTGTGTCACTCTCGGCTCCGTCCTCCTAATTTATATTTCACGTGTCCCTGTGCTCTGGCCACCCAGCCTGAGACTGAACATGGCAGTCTGGAGCATAGGGACACATGAAATAGAAATTAGGAGGACAAAGCCGCCCCGAGAGTGACACACACTGGCAACTGGACAAATGGGGTCATGTGCAGTGGCAGGTTTGCTCCTGGAGTCCCATCTCCACTTCAATGTGAGCTGCCGCTGTCTTCTCCTCCTCCTCCTCTTCTCTGGACCGGATCCATTTTCCCATTGTGGTAGTAAGTCTGGCAGTGTAAAGGAGGCCACAGAGCAGTCAAAAGAAAAGCAGGTGGTAACGCTGTGTAGTGGTCAGTATAGGAATACTGTAGGTAGGTCAGTGTAGTGTAGTGGCCAGTATAGGAATATTGTAGGGTGGTCAGTATAGGAATATTGTAGGTAGGTTAGTGTAGTGGTCAGTATAGGAATCAGGTAGGTTAGTGTTGTGTTCAGTGTAGGAATTAGGTAGGTCCCTGTAATGGTCAGTATAAGAATCAGGTAGGTTAGTGCAGCGGACAGGTAGGTCAGTGTAGGAGTCAGATAGGTCAGTGTTGGAATCAGGTAGGTCAGTGTAGTGGTCAGTATAGGAATCAGGTTAGTGTAGTGGTCAGGTAGGTCAGTGCAGTGGACAGGTAAGTCAGTGTAGTGGTTGGTGTAGGAATTAGATAGTTCAGTGTTGGAATCCGGTAGATCAGTGTAGTGGTCAGTATAGGAATCAGGTAGGTCAGTGTAAGGGGCAGTATAGGAATCAGGTAGTGAAGTGGTCAGTGTAGGAATCAGGTAGGTCAGTGTAGTGGTCAGGGTAGTGGACAGGTATGTCAGTGACTCTGTGTAGTGGCCAGTATAGGAACCAAGTAGGTTAGTGTAGTGGTCAGTAAAGGAATCAGATAGGCTAGTGTAGTGGTCAGGTAGGTCAGCACAGTGGATAGGTAACTCCGTGTAGTTGTCAGTGTAGGAATCAGATCAGTGTTGGAATCAGGTAGGTCAGTGTAATGATCAGTATAGGAATAAGGTAGGTCAGTGTAGTGATCAGTATAGGAATCAGGTAGGTCAGTGTAAGGGGCAGTGTAGGAATCAGGTAGGGCAGGGTAGTGGACAGGTAGGTCAGTGACTCTGTGTAGTGGCCAGTATAGGAATCGGATAGGTTAGTGATGTGGTCAGTTTTGGAATCAGGCTGGTCAGTACTATTGTAGGAAGATACTCGGGGGGTGCTAAAAGTCCACAGGTTAGGGAGCACAAATTACGTGCCTTGCCCCAGGCACTGACAATCCATCCTACGTTACTGGTCATGGCATCAGAAAGACGAGGCAAAAGACCAGGGGAGCAAGATACAGCCCTGAGTACAGTAAGTCTTTACAATGTGTATGTGGCTCAGCTGTTTCTTCTAGAGCAGTGATATCCAAACTGTGACCCTTTGCTTGCATTTTTTCAGCCCTTGGGCATTTTTTCTCCCACTATCAGCAACAATGGGGCATAGTTCCTTCTACTGACACCGCCAAATGGGGCACTGGTCTGTTCACTGACACCCACAGAAAGGGCAGTATTCCTCCCACTGACACCAATGATGGGGCACTATTCTTCCCACTGACACCAATGATGGGGCACTATTCCTTTAATTGCTACCAATGATGGGGCACTATTACCGTACACCACCACAGTGACACTGTCAGACTGATGTTTTGCTGGATAACCATACAAGTGATGGGTTTGGTGCATCAGAGAAAACCCTTCGGCTCTTGTTTAGGCAAGTTGTCAGGCAGTCTCAATTTGTCCTGCGTCCAATGGCCCTCTACTGGCTCAGAATGCCTTTCCAGCCTCAGAGACGTACTTCTGTGGTGAGAACTGCATAATTATGAGGTAGGAATAACCTGCCCAGGGTTAACACTGGAAACTGCAGACACCAAAACAGGGGTGAGACAAAGTTCCCTGTCCAGGAAAACAGTCAGCTATCTTATCTGGACAAGATCTTTAGTTGAAGGGCTCTGAAGTGGAACTGGGCAAAGAACTGCCTTAAGAAATGAGACCAGCCAGATTCCAGGCATCAGCAGCCAGGCCACAGCAGCCAGGCCCCATGCCCCAGAAGTCAGGGCCCAGGACCAGCAGCCAGGGCCCAGCAGTCAGACCCCAGGACCAGCACCCAGGGCCCAGCAGTCAGACCCCAGGACCAGCAGCCAGAGCCCAGCAGCCCAGCTCCAGAAGCCAGGCCCCAGGACCAGCAGCCAGGAATTGGGACCAACAGCCAGCCCCAGTATACATTAAGGTAAGTGAAGTCTTCTAGGGCTGGGCCCAGAGCAGTCAGAATAAAAGCAGGTGGTAACGCTGTGTAGTGGTCAGTATAGGAATACTGTAGGTAGATCAGTGTAGTGTAGTGGCCAGTATAGGAATATTGTAGGGTGGTCAGTATAGGAATATTGTAGGTAGGTTAGTGTCGTGGTCAGTATAGGAATCAGGTAGGTCCCTGTAAGGGTCAGTGTAGGAATCAGGTTGGTCAGGGTAGTGGACAGGTAGGTCTGTGATTCAGTGAAATGGTCAGTATAAGAATCAGATAGGTTAGTGCAGTGGACAGGTAGGTCAGAAGCCAGGCCCCAGGACCAGCAGCCAGGAATTGGGACCAGCAGCCAGCCCCAGTATACATTAAGGTAAGTGAAGTCTTCTAGTTCTCATGCACACAGACGTTTTTACAGCCGCTTTTTTGAGCATTTTTTGCAGATTAAAAACGCCTGTCCATGTTAGTCTATGGCTTTATGCCCACCTAGGCATTTTTGAGCTGCAAATGGCCTAGGCGTTTTTAAGCTGTAAAAAAAACCCCAGGACCAGTGCGTTCTGTGGGGCGGGGCTAGAGCTGTAAAAACGCAAATCGCGGGAAAATGCCCAAAAAAGCGCAAAACGCAGCAGCTGTGTTTTTAAGCTTTTTAAGCTCTAGCGTTTTTCTGCTGCAAAAAGTTGATTGGACACTGTAATCTATGCAAAAACAGGAAATTCCTGTCTATGCATAGATTACCCAAGAGTGCTTTGCACAGCCATGTGACTGTGGGTAGTTGATAGGAGAAGAGCAAGACAAGATGACAAGTTCAGTATCTCAAGTGGATCTGATCAATACAATGCAGGCCCATCCTGAACTGTGGGAAAGTAAAATGTTGGGAAGAAATAAGTTCGGCTATAACCCCCGGCTGTGAAGAAAAGAGACAAGGAGAAAGAAAGGAAATAAGCAAGTCTATTTTACTTGAATGCACAATCTGTTTGTGTGTAATGTAAATGAAGATTGCATATTAAACCCTTTTTTCCATGTTATTTTAGGCAACATTTTACAGCGCAGGTGGAAATCACTACGTGACCACGTCAGGAGGGACCTCACAGACGAGGACAAGGAAGCACGTAGTGGAGTACCAGCACCTGCAAAAAGACCTCATGTTTACCACAATAATTTGCAATTTTTACGGCAAAATATGCTGAACAACACCAGACCATAAGTTTATTTTTTAATTGCAATTTTAATCGCAGTGATCGCTTTAAAAATGCCAACGGTCCCAAAAATGTGTCAAAATTGTCTGATGTGTCCGCCATAATGTCGCAGTCATGCTAAAAATTGCAGATCGCTGCCATTACTATTACATTTTTTTTTAAATGCCCTAAAAAAAACATATTTTGTAGACGCAATAACTTTTGCGCAAACCAATCAATATTGCGATTTTTTTTTTAAAACAAAAAGATGTAGAAGTATACGTATCGGCCTGAACTGAGCTAATTTATTTTTGTTTTATATATTTTTGGGGGATATTATAGCAAAAATTTAAAAATAATGTGTTTTTTTCAAAATTATTGCGCTTATCAAATACCACAAAAAGAAAGCTCTATTTGACGGAAAAAAAGGACATCAATATTGTTTGGAAGCTACGTCGCACGACCGTGCAATTGTCAGTAAAGTGACGCAGTGCCAATTCGCAAATAATGCTCTGGTCTTTGACCAGCTAAATGATGCAGGGCTGGAGTGGTTACGTTTATACATTTTGTATTGTCTGCAGGACGACTTCGAACATTACACCAAGAGAGGGGGCTGCAGAAGAGGCAGAACTTGAGAGATCCACCAGTCCCGTAGTGAGCATTGGATCGCCACATGCATTGAGTGAGGGAGGCGTTCAGTGCCCAGATGAGGTAACTGCTTATGTCTGCCTGTCTATCTCACTGTCTGTCTGTCCATGTACATGTCAATGTAAAAATGTTTGTTCTTTTGCAGGAATCAGGGGCCTTGGAATTGGCATCGACTGCCATTCAAGAATCTGGAGAGCAGCGCGGCCGTGGTGGTGTTCGTGGCCGTGGACGTGGATGTCAGACGAGGGGCAGCTTCAACACGGAGGCAGATGACAGAGTGCTAGCACTGCTGCAGGAAGTGTGGCAGGAGAGACGCAGTATGGACGTGTTTTTGGACAGCAGCAACTCACACGCTTGCTTCTGCCGCAGCCTATACTACATCCTGGAGGACATTGGGAGAGACCAAGAGAAGAATTGTATGGATCGCATATATGCTATTGCTACGCAATACCGACAAGCAAAAATAAATGGTGGGCCACTGCCAAGCGATCCATATAATGCTTCTCATGATCCCCCAATGGCCCCCAGGACCTCAGCAGTGCTAGCAACCCCCTCTCAGTATCATCCCCCTCCTCAATGCCAACCACCACCTATGCCATCCCAGGCCTCATTCTACACCCCACACCCCTGCAGTGAATTTCCACCTTCTACCTCCCATTGTCATCCCTCATACCCTGTACCCAGCTACCAGCAGGATTTTGTGCAGCCATGCCAGCCCCAAGAATTACCCCCTCCCCAATCCCCACATGCCCGTGGTGAGCAAGCATCCACCCCCACCTATCACCAGTTGTGATCCCAAACCTTTTTGTTAACTATCTTTGTTATAAATAAATATATTTTTTGACTGAAAATACATTAGTTCAATTTGTGTTCTCTATGATGCACAACAGCACTCCTTTGCACTCTGCTTGCCACGAAGGCAGAGTGCAAAGGACTCTATCATTCTGCCTTCTGGCAAGTGTAAACTAGCCCTTTTTGGGCTTAGCCTACGCTTGCCACGAAGGCAGAGTGCAAAGGACTCTGCGTCATTCTGCCTTCTGACAAGCGTAAGCTAGCCCTTTTTGGGCTTAGCCTACGCTTGCCACAAAGGCAGAGTGCAAAGGACTCTGCGTCATTCTGGCTTCTGACAAGCGTAAGCTAGCCCTTTTTGGGCTTAGCCTACGCTTGCCACAAAGCCAGACTCTTGTGACTTGTTGAACAATCGTTGGAAAATGAACATAAAAAGAACAAACTTCAATTTCAAAATTCTTTATTTAAAAATAAAAAGAAAGCAAAACTAGATGTATTCAAATGTTTGGTTTACACATAATCATTTTGCCATGATACCTCTCCATCAGGGGATTAAAAAAATTCTGCAAATTGGTTTCAGATGCTCATGACACATGCAGTCGAATGCAAGTCCATTAATTGGACCCTCTGAAGTTGGTTTGTGGGCTCCTGATCAACATTGCTCCTGTCATTGTCCCGCAGAAAATTATGCAGAACACAACATGCCAGGATGACTTTAATGGCATTTTCCACATCGAGTTGCATACTTGTAAGCAAAACTCGCCATTTAGCCGTGCACACCCTGAATGCACATTCTACAACACGGCGCGCACGGCTGAGCCTATAATTGAAGATCTTTTGGCGGTGGCTGAGACCATAGCCACTGTATGGCCTCATAACATTTTCTGCCAGTCCAAAAGCCTCGTCTGCCACCATGACTAATGGCAAGCTGGGTTCCTCAGTGCAGGGTAGAGGCCCGCTTTCAGGAATATTGAGTCGTCCCTCATGAAGACGACGTCCGAAAGCTGACTCACGGAATATCCAGGCGTCTCCATGGCTTCCATATGCTCCCACATCATCACAAAAAATTTAAGGTGTGCAACGGACAATGCCAGGAGGACCACTGAAAAATATTTTTTGTAATTGTAATACGACGATCCAGAGTGAGGAGGCTTCTTCACCCTGATATGTTTCCCATCAAGGGCTCCGATACAATTTGGGAACTGATTTTTCTCCCCAAAAGTATCAACAACTGATTCCCAGATGCCTTCTGCTGGCTCTAGCATTACAATGTCATGCAATTCCTCCCATATTGCCACACATGTTTCTTTTGTTATTTTTGACACAGTTGTGAGGCCAAGGAGGAAGTAATGATGCAACGTGGCATAACTCTGTCCTGTGGCAAGGAACCTAAGATAACATAAAAATTTTAGTTATTTAAAGAGAAAAGCATACAAATAAGTATTAACCCTACCCTTAACCCTATCCCCTAGCCCTATCTCCTAACCATATCTCATAACCCTAACCCTATCTCCTAACCCTATCTCCTAACCCTATCTCCTACAGTATCTCCTAACCCTATCTGCTATCTCCTAACCCTATCTCCTAACCCTAACCCTATCTCCTAACCCTATCCCCTAACCCTAGCCCTATCTCCTAACCCTAACCCTATCTCCTAACCCTAACTCCTATCTCCTATCTCCTAACCATATCTCCTAACATTAACCCTATCTCCTAACCCTATCTCCTATCTCTTAACCCTAACCCTATCTCCTAACCATAACCCTATCTCCTATCCCTATCTCCTAACCCTATCTCCTAATCCTATCTCCTAACCCTAACCCTATCTCCTAATCCTATCCCCTAACCCTATCTCCTAACCCTATCTCCTATCTCCTAACCCTATCCCCGACCCTATTCACTAACCCTAACCCATATGTGTATTCACTTACTTGAGTGTCATTAGCAGGCATTCCTCCGGTGATACAGACCTACGCATCACAATGTCCATCCTTGTCAGCCTTGGCTTGAGCCTCTCCAACAGGTCCCCATAGAACGGCACTGACATCCTCGTAAAGTTAAAGAATTTTGCCAGATATGAGCGCAGTTGGCAATAAATATTGGCAAAGTATCCCGTAGACAATCGATTGGATACCATAGGATGCACCCAAAACTGACGTCTGCTTCTTCTCTCCTCCTCCTGTCTCCTTCTCCGCTGCCTCCGCAAGATAATCAGGAGGATTGCCTCATCAATTTTCTGGAGAATAGGATCCATATTACTCAGAAAAATCAACTAACTCCAACAGACTCCGAAATGCTCTCTCCTCTCTCTCTCTTCTACCAAAATGGCACAGACACATGCTCTGTAACATATTTTCTTTGTTTTCTGTGGCATTGTGGGAAATTTGGGAGTGCTATAGCCATCTTGATGTGTTTTTCTTTAAAAAAAACGCTACTTAACGCTAAAGCGCAAAAATCGTGCAAAAACGCCAATGCAAAACGCAGTAAAAATTGTGTTTTTAACGCTGATTTTTCCAGGCGAGAGCTAGCTTTGCAGCCAATTTTTTAAAACATCCATGTGCATGAGGACTTAATATAATGTTGTTTATTTTTACTATTGATCAGTGACACTCTATTGTAATCTCTCAGGGCTCTTTCTATCAGAGACTCTCCAATGGTCACAGAAAGGGCCTCTGTTACATTGACCCACCTCTGGGATCCATTAGACCACATTGTAGTCTTTCATGGGGCCTTGGGGGGGGCTCTTTCTAACAGTGGCTCTTTCTGTGTCCATCAGCGAGACCCCCCCTTCAGGTCCCATTAAAGTACTCTGCTTCTCTTCCTGTATTTGCTTATTGTTAAGAGATCAAGGGAGGATCCCAGGGTAACAAATATTCCCTAGGGGAGGGGGGAGTTAGTAAGATGACCACGCCCATGCGGGGGCGCCAGAAATATTTCTGCACCCAGGCGCCTGTGACCCTAGGGATGGCCCTGATTCCAACACATTTACATGTTTCCCTTAAACCACTCAAGTGTTGCTTTAGCAGTGTGTTTGGGGTCATTGTCCTGCTGGAAGGTGAACCTCCGTCCTAGCTTCAAATCACACACAGAGTGGTACAGGTTTTGCTCAAGAATATCCCTGTATTTAGCACCATCCATCTTTCCCTCACTCTGACCAGTTTCCCAGTCCTGACTGCTGAAATACATCCCCATAGCATGATGCTGCCACCACCATGTTTTACTGTGATGGTGTTCTTTGGGTGATATGATGTGTTGGGTTTGGGCCAGACATAGCGTTTTTTTTGATGGCCAGAAAGTTACATTTTAATCTCATCAGACCAGAGCATCTTCCTCCATACATTTTGGGAGTCTCCCACATGCCTTTTTGCAAACTCAAAACGTGCCATTTTGTTTTTTGCTGAAAGTAATGTCTTTCTACTGGCTACTCTGCCATAAAGTCCAACTCTATGGAGTGTATGACTTATTGTCGTCCTATGTACAGATACTCCAGTCTCTGCTGTGGATCCTCCAGGGTTACCTTAGGTCTCTGTGCTGCCTCTCTGATTAATATATAAAAAAATGATAAAGCGCTACCATCAATCTTAATACAGCACAGTGATCCAATAAATAATGTGATCCAATAAAGGATGCAATCCTATAAAAAAAAAAAGATCATATATATGTGTCCAGTAAACCACACTAAATATGAATTAATTTCTGTTCTTCCAAAATGCTGGTAGATTTCTGGAGATACTGGAAAAAATTCAAATACCACTCATTTGTAGTGATGGACGAACGTTTCGCCCGGCGGTCGTTTCGCGGCGAATTTCCGACTTTCGCCGTCCGCGGGTTCGAACGCCTTTTTCCGTCGTTCGCCCCGGCGGACTTACGTGTTTAATGTATACAAGAACTTTAACCTTTCGTGACACGTTTATCATGTGTTACAGGACAACCAATTGAGACATGACAGCTCATGGACACTTGGACATTCCCCCTAACCTATAAATACACCCGATCCGGTGGCCATTTTACATTCTTTCTTCTGTCACTGTAGGGAAAGGATCCTGTGTGGAGTAGGGACAGAGAAAACGCTAGCTATTTGGTACACAAAAGTTCTTTTCAGGACTGGTATAGGTGTTAGGTCAGCAGCCTGAGTTTCTTTTGTCAGTTTAGATAAAGGGACAGAGCGCTGTATGCTGCTATTTTAGGGACAGCTCAGCCAGATTAGTCTTTCTTCATCATCATCATCATCATCATCATTAGCTGTTACTATCAGGTCCACAAAAGAGCTGTTCCAGCTAATCGTTCCAGCCTACTCTTTTTTGCCAATTTGTATAGGGACAGGCAGGAAGCAGTGTGTCAGGCAGTGAGGATAATTTTAAAGACTTGCTGTTACTATTAGTTCCACAAAGGTTCTTTTCAGGACTGGTATCAGTGGTACGGTAATAGGCTTGTACACGTATAATATTCTTTCTTCCAAATATAGAAAGAATATTATACTTGACTGCTGCCCTTCTGCTGCAGTCTGCTAATCATTCACAACTCACTTGTTCCACAAAGCTCTTTATCAGGACTGGTAACTTGGTCTGTCTAGGGTGCTACGGTACATAGGCTTGGGTGCGGTACAGTCTGCTGTTCTGTAAGGACCGCTATCGGTCCACAATACATAGGGTTGCCGTGCACTACTGCTGACCGCTGCCCTATACTGCAGCAGTCCTTCAGCGGTATAGGGACTGACGCACAGTCTGCTAAACACTAATACACAACCTGCTTGGTCCACAAAAGTTCTTATAAGGACTGGTAACTTGGTATAGGGTGCTACGGTACATAGGCCTGAGTGCGTTACAGTCTGCTGTTCTGTAAGGACCGCTATCGGTCCACAATACATAGGGTTGACGTGCACTACTGCTGACCGCTGCCCTATACTGCAGCAGTCCTTCAGCGGTATAGGGACTGACGCACAGTCTGCTAAACACTAACACACAACCTGCTTGGTCCACAAAAGTTCTTATAAGGACTGGTAACTTGGTATAGGGTGCTACGGTACATAGGCCTGAGTGCAGTACAGTCTGCTGTTCTGTAAGGACTGCTATCGGTCCACAATACATAGGGTTGCCGTGCACTACTGCTGACCGCTGCCCTATACTGCAGCAGTCCTTCAGCGGTATAGGGACTGACGCACAGTCTGCTAAACACTAATACACAACCTGCTTGGTCCACAAAAGTTCTTATAAGGACTGGTAACTTGGTATAGGGTGCTACGGTACATAGGCCTGAGTGCAGTACAGTCTGCTGTTCTGTAAGGACCGCTATCGGTCCACAATACATAGGGTTGCCGTGCACTACTGCTGACCGCTGCCCTATACTGCAGCAGTCCTTCATTGGTATAGGGACTGACGTACAGTCTGCTAATCACTAACACACAACCTGCTTGGTCCACAAAAGTTCTTATAAGGACTGGTAACTTGGTATAGGGTGCTACGGTACATAGGCCTGAGTGCAGTACAGTCTGCTGTTCTGTAAGGACCGCTATCGGTCCACAATACATAGGGTTGCCGTGCACTACTGCTGACCGCTGCCCTATACTGCAGCAGTCCTTCATTGGTATAGGGACTGACGTACAGTCTGCTAATCACTAACACACAACCTGCTTGGTCCACAAAAGTTCTTATAAGGACTGGTAACTTGGTATAGGGTGCTACGGTACATAGGCCTGAGTGCGTTACAGTCTGCTGTTCTGTAAGGACCGCTATCGGTCCACAATACATAGGGTTGCCGTGCACTACTGCTGACCGCTGCCCTATACTGCAGCAGTCCTTCAGCGGTATAGGGACTGACGCACAGTCTGCTAAACACTAACACACAACCTGCTTGGTCCACAAAAGTTTTTATAAGGACTGGTAACTTGGTATAGGGTGCTACGGTACATAGGCCTGAGTGCAGTACAGTCTGCTGTTCTGTAAGGACCGCTATCGGTCCACAATACATAGGGTTGCCGTGCACTACTGCTGACCGCTGCCCTATACTGCAGCAGTCCTTCATTGGTATAGGGACTGACGTACAGTCTGCTAATCACTAACACACAACCTGCTTGGTCCACAAAAGTTCTTATAAGGACTGGTAACTTGGTATAGGGTGCTACGGTACATAGGCCTGAGTGCGTTACAGTCTGCTGTTCTGTAAGGACCGCTATCGGTCCACAATACATAGGGTTGCCGTGCACTACTGCTGACCGCTGCCCTATACTGCAGCAGTCCTTCATTGGTATAGGGACTGACGTACAGTCTGCTAATCACTAACACACAACCTGCTTGGTCCACAAAAGTTCTTATAAGGACTGGTAACTTGGTATAGGGTGCTACGGTACATAGGCCTGAGTGCGTTACAGTCTGCTGTTCTGTAAGGACCGCTATCGGTCCACAATACATAGGGTTGCCGTGCACTACTGCTGACCGCTGCCCTATACTGCAGCAGTCCTTCAGCGGTATAGGGACTGACGCACAGTCTGCTAATCACTAACACACAACCTGCTTGGTCCACAAAAGTTCTTATAAGGACTGGTAACTTGGTATAGGGTGCTACGGTACATAGGCCTGAGTGCGTTACAGTCTGCTGTTCTGTAAGGACCGCTATCGGTCCACAATACATAGGGTTGCCGTGCACTACTGCTGACCGCTGCCCTATACTGCAGCAGTCCTTCAGCGGTATAGGGACTGACGCACAGTCTGCTAAACACTAACACACAACCTGCTTGGTCCACAAAAGTTTTTATAAGGACTGGTAACTTGGTATAGGGTGCTACGGTACATAGGCCTGAGTGCAGTACAGTCTGATGTTCTGTAAGGACCGCTATCGGTCCACAATACATAGGGTTGCCGTGCACTACTGCTGACCGCTGCCCTATACTGCAGCAGTCCTTCAGCGGTATAGGGACTGACGCACAGTCTGCTAATCACTAACACACAACCTGCTTGGTCCACAAAAGTTCTTATAAGGACTGGTAACTTGGTATAGGGTGCTACGGTACATAGGCCTGAGTGCGTTACAGTCTGCTGTTCTGTAAGGACCGCTATCGGTCCACAATACATAGGGTTGCCGTGCACTACTGCTGACCGCTGCCCTATACTGCAGCAGTCCTTCAGCGGTATAGGGACTGACGCACAGTCTGCTAAACACTAACACACAACCTGCTTGGTCCACAAAAGTTTTTATAAGGACTGGTAACTTGGTATAGGGTGCTACGGTACATAGGCCTGAGTGCAGTACAGTCTGCTGTTCTGTAAGGACCGCTATCGGTCCACAATACATAGGGTTGCCGTGCACTACTGCTGACCGCTGCCCTATACTGCAGCAGTCCTTCAGCGGTATAGGGACTGACGCACAGTCTGCTAATCACTAACACACAACCTGCTTGGTCCACAAAAGTTCTTATAAGGACTGGTAACTTGGTATAGGGTGCTACGGTACATAGGCCTGAGTGCGTTACAGTCTGCTGTTCTGTAAGGACCGCTATCGGTCCACAATACATAGGGTTGCCGTGCACTACTGCTGACCGCTGCCCTATACTGCAGCAGTCCTTCAGCGGTATAGGGACTGACGCACAGTCTGCTAAACACTAACACACAACCTGCTTGGTCCACAAAAGTTTTTATAAGGACTGGTAACTTGGTATAGGGTGCTACGGTACATAGGCCTGAGTGCAGTACAGTCTGCTGTTCTGTAAGGACCGCTATCGGTCCACAATACATAGGGTTGCCGTGCACTACTGCTGACCGCTGCCCTATACTGCAGCAGTCCTTCATTGGTATAGGGACTGACGTACAGTCTGCTAATCACTAACACACAACCTGCTTGGTCCACAAAAGTTCTTATAAGGACTGGTAACTTGGTATAGGGTGCTACGGTACATAGGCCTGAGTGCGTTACAGTCTGCTGTTCTGTAAGGACCGCTATCGGTCCACAATACATAGGGTTGCCGTGCACTACTGCTGACCGCTGCCCTATACTGCAGCAGTCCTTCAGCGGTATAGGGACTGACGCACAGTCTGCTAAACACTAACACACAACCTGCTTGGTCCACAAAAGTTTTTATAAGGACTGGTAACTTGGTATAGGGTGCTACGGTACATAGGCCTGAGTGCAGTACAGTCTGCTGTTCTGTAAGGACCGCTATCGGTCCACAATACATAGGGTTGCCGTGCACTACTGCTGACCGCTGCCCTATACTGCAGCAGTCCTTCAGCGGTATAGGGACTAAGAGTTTTGTCACAGGGTGATTTAAAAAATGACAGGCAGAGGAAGAGGCAGGCCCTTCCGCACGGGTGGTAGGGGTAGGGCAGGAGCAACAGCCTTGAGCCAAAGTGGGAAGTTGCAGAAGGTGCGTTCAATTACTTTAAAGGACGCACCAGACTTGGTTGAGTGGCTCACTCAGCCTTATTCTTCTGCACCCTCCTCATCCTCTCGATCTGCACCCTCTTCTTCACTCTCTGCTATGTGCACCCCCAAAGACACTACCACCAACAACACCACCACCACCACATACCTTCCGCTTGAGTGCAAATGGGGGCCTTCATGCTCCAGTGTTTTAATAGGGACCCCCGTATAAAAAGCATGAGGGTCAAGGACCAGTACTGGGTGGCAACGTACTTAGATCCCCGGTACAAACACAAAATGGCGGAAATGTTACCGCCGTCGCAGAGGGCTGTCAGAATGCAGCACTTCCAGGCCTTGCTTCGAGAAATGCTGCATTCTGCTTTTGCGTGCGCTGGCAGAGGAGCAATTCCCACTCCCAGAGAAGGATTTGCGGGTACCAATCCAACAGCGCCTGCAAGAAGAGGCCGGTTTGAAGATGTGTTGGTGACTTCGGATATGAGGTCATTCTTTCAGCCGACCCATCGACAGGTGTCATCCGGATCCAGCATCAGGGAACGCCTAGACCGTCAGGTGTCCGACTACATTGGGTTAACGGCCGATGTGGACGCTCTGAGGAGTGATGAACCCCTAGACTACTGGGTGGGCAGGCTTGACCTCTGGCCAGAGCTTGCCCAATTTGCAATCGAACTGTTGGCTTGCCCCTCATCCAGTGTCCTGTCCGAAAGGACGTTCAGCGCAGCAGGGGGGATTGTGACCGATAAGCGTACTCGCCTAGCTCACGACAGTGTTAACTACCTCACATTTCTAAAAATGAATGAGGCATGGATCTCGGAGGAATTCAACACATGTGATCAGTAGACCATGTATATGTCTATAAACAATTTTTGGAATCAAGCACACAGACCTTCTTAATTCATTTGGCTCACTTCCCTGACCCAAAAAAGCACACCGTACTATATGCCCCTACCCTCCTCTTTGAAGAGGTTGAGCGGTGTCATATTTCTACTGGGGCTGCTTATTATGAGGGGTTCCCACCATCCCTGTGCTGTGCTGACTTCCTCCTGGGTGTTCTTATTATGAGGGGCTCCCACCATCCCTGTGCTGTGCTGACTTCCTCCTGGGGGTTCTTATTATGAGGGGCTCCCACCATCCCTGTGCTGTGCTGACTTCCTCCTGGGTGTTCTTATTATGAGGGGCTCCCACCATCCCTGTGCTGTGCTGACTTCCTCCTGGGGGTTCTTATTATGAGGGGATCACACCATCCCTGTGCTGTGCTGACTTCCTCCTGGGGCTGCTTACGGTGCTGCTGTCAGCGCTGTATGTCACGGAGCTGCTGTCAGCGCTGTATGTCACGGAGCTGCTGTCAGCGCTGTATGTCACGGAGCTGCTGTCAGCGCTGTATGTCACGGAGCTGCTGTCAGCGCTGTATGTCACGGAGCTGCTGTCAGCGCTGTATGTCACGGAGCTGCTGTCAGCGCTGTATGTCACGGAGCTGCTGTCAGCGCTGTATGTCACGGAGCTGCTGTCAGCGCTGTATGTCACGGTGCTGCTGTCAGCGCTGTATGTCACGGAGCTGCTGTCAGCGCTGTATGTCACGGAGCTGCTGTCAGTGCTGTATGTCACGGAGCTGCTGTCAGCGCTGTATGTCACGGAGCTGCTGTCAGCGCTGTATGTCACGGAGCTGCTGTCAGCGCTGTATGTCACGGTGCTGCTGTCAGTGCTGTATGTCACGGAGCTGCTGTCAGCGCTGTATGTCACGGAGCTGCTGTCAGTGCTGTATGTCACGGAGCTGCTGTCAGCGCTGTATGTCACGGAGCTGCTGTCAGCGCTGTATGTCACGGAGCTGCTGTCAGCGCTGTATGTCACGGTGCTGCTGTCAGCGCTGTATGTCACGGAGCTGCTGTCAGCGCTGTATGTCACGGAGCTGCTGTCAGCGCTGTATGTCACGGTGCTGCTGTCAGCGCTGTATGTCACGGAGCTGCTGTCAGCGCTGTATGTCACGGAGCTGCTGTCAGTGCTGTATGTCACGGAGCTGCTGTCAGCGCTGTATGTCACGGAGCTGCTGTCAGCGCTGTATGTCACGGAGCTGCTGTCAGCGCTGTATGTCACGGTGCTGCTGTCAGCGCTGTATGTCACGGAGCTGCTGTCAGCGCTGTATGTCACGGAGCTGCTGTCAGTGCTGTATGTCACGGAGCTGCTGTCAGCGCTGTATGTCACGGAGCTGCTGTCAGCGCTGTATGTCACGGAGCTGCTGTCAGCGCTGTATGTCACGGTGCTGCTGTCAGCGCTGTATGTCACGGAGCTGCTGTCAGCGCTGTATGTCACGGAGCTGCTGTCAGCGCTGTATGTCACGGAGCTGCTGTCAGCGCTGTATGTCACGGAGCTGCTGTCAGCGCTGTATGTCACGGTGCTGATGTCAGTGCTCTGTATTACGGTGCTGCTGTCAGTGCTCTGTATCTCCTGCACCCTCTTGTTTGCCTACCCTGGTCCCTGACCTTCCCTCTCCTCCATTGCCTTCATTAGCTCCATAGTCCTGAATTGTCAGAACAATTTCCCAAATAAAAAAAAAATGCTTGTAGTTATCGATCCCAAATTCACCTCATACATGTATTATGCTATTGTCCAGGTGGTGGGACTACGTGCTACCCCCTAATAATTACCCCGTGGCCGCAAATTCGACCTAAAGGTTTGCGAAATTCGCCTCCCATTGAAGTCAATGGAGCCCGCGGCGAACGGTCGTTTTCGCGAACGTTTGTGTCCGTTCGCGTTTCGCGTTCGCGAAACGTCCCGTCGGAAGTTCGTCCATCACTACTCATTTGTAAGATAAAACACAAAAGGACAACGATACTCAAATGATCAGGTGTATAGTCTCTGATGATGTTCACATGTGTGGATTGCTTTCAAACCTTCATTGCTTTCAATCCTTCATAGATTGATATTGCTCAAATAAAAGAAAGGACATACTGCAATAAGATCTTGGAGGAACCAGTTACCCCAGTTCTGTGTGAGCAGGAACAGCCAAGTGAGGAGATTGTCTCCGAATATATGCAAACTGACCTTCTTAAATGTGATCTTTTTTTTTTGTTAATGCCATTTTTATTGAAAATAGTAGGCCGAAACAAGTAAATAAAACATTACATAGTCAGTTACAGTTGTTTAGGTCACATTAGGTATACAATAGATGCGGACGCAGCCGCTAACAGGAAATCAGTAACCTTAAAAAGTCTATGTGACTATGATGTAGACATAGAGAATTAGGTCTGTGCTTTTCATCCTTGCAATGAAACAGTCTCTCACTGGTTTCCTTGACATGGGTGGAAGGGAGCAGACCAAAAATGTACTTATAGTAAAACATAACGAAGCAAAACAAAACAAGTGTCTTTGTATCGGAAACTTTGGAAAATAATCTTCAGTGTGTTAGTTTTTGTTTCTTCAGGCCCACGCACCGTGTGGATTAACAGAGGGGATTAATGACTAATGGAGGTTAGGGTGTATAGGTGCGGGGAAGTACCGAATCTAAAGATATCTGTGGGAAGAGCGGGTAGGTGTACGGTAATGTTCTCTTATAGGGGTCTAGATAGATCAGAGATCTTGTAAGAGGGGATGCCTCTCAGGCAACTAGTATAATATTGTGAAAGTGGTCCGTTATTGCTTTTGATGGAATCAGGCCTGTATGAGGCGTTTATAGGTATCTGTGGTCTTGAACTGAATCCAACAAGACCAAGTAGCTGTGAATTTCATAGGAGTGTCTCTCGCTTGGTGTATAAGGTCCTCCATGGTATAGTATCGTCAATGCGGTTAAACCAGTCTCAAATGAGTGGGGGGTTAGGGGAACGCCATTTGTGTGGAATGCACATTCTGGCAGCATTTACCATATGCATGGCCAAGGATTTGTAATAGGAGCGAGTGGGCTTGTCTGAGTGATGTCATAAAAATTGGGCCGGGGACCTATCCAACTGGTAAGTAGTGATGGTAGTTATCGTCTTGTGTACTTCTGACCAGTATGGTTGTATGATTGGGCATGCACACCAAATGTGGATAAATGTTCCCACCTCCGTGTTGCATCTCCAACATGTCTGGATGTTAGAGGAGTTAATTAGGTGGAGTTTATGAGGTGTGTTGTACCATCTAGAAGCGATTTTAAAAGCGTTTTCCTGTGTTTGAACGTTGACTGTTCCCTTATGGACAAACCTGAAAATGTTTTCCCAGTCTGTATTTTTGCCGTGTTTGGAGGTCCAACTGAGTACAATCCTGGTATAGGAGAGAGTAAGTGAATGAAATCAGGTGTCGCTGGGGTTCCTCAGTGGAGCATAGAGATTCAAAGGCGGTCAGAGCTCTGGACCAATGCGGTTTGAGTTTGTGGTTAAGTAAAAAATGGCGGAGCTGGGGGCGTGCCCGGATGTAGCCGAGAAAGGACGTGCTTTTGAGGAGCTCCACTGATCCTGAAATCATCCGCATCCATCCTGCCTTTCCAGCGCATGAAGAGTCTCCAAACTCTCCATATATAGCCTGCCTACCCTCCTGCACAAATTCCAGGGGATATTGCCTGGCCCGGCCGACCGATTGCAGCTTTGCGGGGCTGTGGATGCTTATTTGGCCTGTGGATCCGCCGCCATCTTGCGGCCTACATTGCTTCCGCGATCCCCTGCTCGAGTGCCGCGATCCGCGGAGCGGCGCTTCAGAGAGCATCGCCACCATCCGGATCAGCTGCCACCCCTCTGGGGGACACGGAGGGGTGAGGAGGCTTTGAGGATTGACGGGGAGGAGAGCTGTTTACCCCCGGGAGCTTGCGGCCGCCGCCATCTTGGGCCTGGACAATCCGGAGACATCCTCCCTTCCCTTGTACCTGAGGGGACTCCGGACTCATCCTGGGGGCTGATGGGCATCGGCTGCAGCCACCCCACCTGAAATTGTAAAGCCTGGCCGTCCGGTGGATTACTGCGGGGTCGCGGCCGGATCTCCTCTCCCGGGGCCTACTACCATCTTGAGGCCTGCTCTGCCTTCCCCCATCATCGAAATCCGGAGCCCCCATCTGTAGGTGAAGAGGCATCAGACTCCTGTATCCCTGCTGGAGGACCCTGGGACAAGGTTGGTCTGAGACTGGGGGGTAGTTTTGCAACAGTTCACGGGTGCCATCCTGAGGCCTACTCCCCCCACCTCATCTTCCACTCTCAGGGTCAGGGCTGTTATACTGTTTTGCCCTCCTGACTATCATCCTGGGCCCTGGAATCACCCCTCTCCCTCCCTGTGTTCCCCCCGTGGTGGCCGTGCTTTACTGAGGACCCCACTCCTGTGTGGCAAGTGGACTGCCCCCTGTCAGTTGCCCCAAGTCCGGCACCCGCCCACTGGACTGTTGCCCTTTGGTGGAGAGGCATTGCTCCTGACCCGGCCCACCACCACCGCTGCAACCCCTACCTTGTGGCTGTGGCGCAGGCTCTCAGCTCTCGGCTGGGGGACTTACCAGAACCCTCTTACATCTTGAGGGGTGCCTCGGATGGGCCAACCTAAGACCCGATGCTCCAAGTCCGGCTCCTGCTCCCCTCGTGTCCCTCCGCCGACCACTGCCTCATCTTCCAGGCGGTCCACTGCGGTGATGGCGTCTGGCTCGCGGGTGGTCGCGGACTCGGGGGTGGTGGAGGCCCCCACGGGTGCAGAGATCCTAGCAGCCATAACATCCTGTAAAGAAACTTTGACAGCAAAGATCGACTTCTTGAGTGTAGATGTTGGCCTCATCCGCCAGGACATGGATAAGTTCCGCTCGCGTGTTGCTGAGGTGGAGGATAGACTCTCCGCGGTGGAGGATACAGTCCGCTCAGATTCCAGAGAGGTAAAGGCCTTGCAGCTACAAGTGAAAGCGCTACAAGATCGTGCGATAGATACTGAAAATCGCCTCCGGCTAAATAATATCCGCATACTTGGACTGCCTGAGAGGGCTGAGGGCCCCAGACCCGCTGAGTTTGCTGAGAAGCTCCTGTCCACCCTGCTCAACCTGGGGGAGATGCCGCCCACCTTTGTAGTGGAGAGAGCTCACAGGGTCCCACCACTCCCTCCGAGGGCTGGGGCTCCTCCGCGCCCCTTTCTGCTACGGCTGTTAAATTACCGTGACAGGGACTGCATCCTGGCGGCGGCTCGCACCATGCCTGAAATCAAATATGAGAACACCAAACTTCTCTTTTTCCCGGATTTCTCTCAGGAAGTACAGCAGAGACGCAAGTCCTTCACGGATGTAAGACGCAGGCTCAGAGAGAGGGGAATTCGTTTTGGCCTTCTGTATCCCAGCAGGTTAAGAATCTCGGACGGTGATAACACCCGTTTTTTTGACACTCCGGAGGCTGCGGCAGCGTGGCTGGATGCCCGTTGAACATATGTGGTCAGGAAGACTGAGTAGCTGAGCGAGATCGACGGGAGGTGGCCAGATCTTCCTCTTCTTCATTACAAAATTGACTCGATTGAACCCCTGGCCTCGTTTGTGCTTTGTCCCCAGCCACTTCCTCCCTATTGGGTCCCACTTTGCCCTTACTGATTGCCCATTTATTTTCCATTGCGGGATAACCTGTTGTTACTCCTGCCTGAGGAGCTCCACTGCAGACCACTGACTTACCCCACTTTTTGGTTAGATGCACCCCCTGTTTATTCCCCTTCCCTCAGTCCCCCCCCCCCACGATCGGACTCCCCCTTCCGGAATTGATCCGGATTCTACCGGGAAGGACTGTACTCTTCTGTGACCCACCATACAGGGGTCTCAGTGATCTGAAGATTTTGAAGTTTTGGGAAGAAACCCTGCATCGGTTTGTATGGCTCGATGGCCGAATGTTTTGGTCATTGACCTTGGTTTGTATGATGTTGGGGTAGGGTTTTTTCATGTGTTCTATGTTTTGTGGGGAGGGGATTTTTTCCTTAAAAGCTAAGTTTACATTTAGTGGTGCTCGAATATGGCTGAATATGTGTACTGACTTTGGGTTGGCCTGCGCCTCCTGGTTATCTAAGCTCATCCTGATTTTGTTCCCCCCTGGGGTTCCATGATGGCTCCCTCAGATACAGAGTCGCTGACTATTATATCATGGAACGTCAGGGGACTCAACTCAAAATATAAGCGGTCTCTGTTATTTCAATATTTAAAACTACATAACCCTCACATAGTACTGCTGCAGGAAACACACCTCACCGGCAGCAAGGTTCTAGCTTTGAAAAAACCCTGGGTGCAAAGGGCGCTACATGCGACCTACTCCTCGTACTCTCGAGGAGTATCCGTACTAATTAGTAAGCGGGTGCCTTGCGTGCTCCAGGAGGTGCATCTGGACCCCCAGGGGAAATTTGTCATGGTGGTACTGAGCATTTATAATAAGAAATATGTCATTGTTAATGTCTACCTGCCTCCTCCGAGCCAGATCCAGGTCCTGTATAGCTTATATGAGAGGTTGGCTCCGCATTGCCCGGCGTGTGTCCTGTTTATGGGAGACTTCAACGCCACCTTGTCTCGTGATCTAGATAGGCCCTTCCCATAATCGACTTTTAATCCTGATCTTAGTGTCTGGGCCCAGGCAGCGGACTTTCGGGAGGTGTGGAGATGGCTTCATCCCCAGGATAGAACCTACTCCTGTTTTTCATCCACGTTTAAAACATCCTCCCGTATCGATCTGGCGTTTGCTAACGACCTGCTCCTGGCTAACGTCCAGGAGGCTAGCTATCTTCCCTCTGGCTTATCGGATCACCACCCCCTTAAATTGATTGTTAGGACCACCAAGTTTAAGAATAAAGCCCTCTGGAGACTGCAGCCCCATTGGATTAATAACACGGCGGTCCAGGATAGAGTTTCTCCCTCCTTGCAGGACTACTGGCTGCACAATGCGGGGTCAGCCTCCTTGGGGGTGATATGGGATGCCTCTAAGGCTTATGGTAGGGGGCAGTATATCTCTGCAGTGGCGGCGGTTAGAGCAGAAGTTGGGGACAAAGTGTCTGATTTGCAGCACGAAGTTGAGGAGGCTTTGACTCAGTACTCGGCCTCGGCAACGGTCCCCAACTTCGAGCGCCTCTCATCACTTAGGCGGGAATTGCACCTACATGTCTCAGACACTACCAGGCTTGATATACAAGACAGCAGACAGAAATACTTTGAATATGGTGATAAGAACAGCAAACTGCTGGCTATGCTGGCGCAGCAGGACAGGCCTGTAGCGGTTATACCAGAAATACTCACGGCAGAAGGGTCACTGGTTACCTCTCCAGAGGATATTTTGACTGTCTTCACCAGGTTTTACTCCTCTCTGTATGTCTCCTCACTCCCTGACAGCTTTGACCCCACACCAATGATCTCGTTGTTAGATACGCTGGCACTGGGATGGCTCTCTGACACGGAGCGATTGATTCTTTCCTCGGAGATCACACCAGAAGAGGTCCTGACAGCCATCAGGTCTTTCCCAGTGGGGAACACCCCGGGGCCAGATGGACTACCTATAGAGTACTACAGAGCCCATGCGGAGCTGCTTGCCCCCAGGCTGGCTCAGATGTACCGAGCCTGTCTTCAACAGGGCTCCCTGCCGGCTTCTATGAGAGAAGCTCATATTATTCTTATTCCGAAACCTAATAAGGATCCTAAGCAATGTGCCTCTTACAGGCCGATAGCACTCCTGAACTGTGATTTAAAAATATTGACTAAAATTTTGGCCACTAGACTCAATACAGTAATCAAATCTCTGATTGACTCCGATCAAACAGGCTTTATGCCCGGTAGGTCCACTGACATCAATATCTGCAGATTGTTTTCTAACATTCATGCCCCCCATGATAATCAAGGTACTAGGACCATTGCGACCCTTGATATGGAGAAAGCATTTGATACAGTGGAATGGGTGTATCTGTGGGAGGTCCTTAGAAGAATGGGTTTTCCATTGCGGTTTATTGCCTGGATACGTACACTTTACACCGGTCCTACGGCATGCATTAAACTGAATGGTTCCCTGTCACCCTCGTTCCCCCTGCAGCGGGGCACCAGGCAGGGGTGCCCTCTCTCCCCGGCCTTGTTCGCCCTAGCCATGGAACCTATTGCTGAGGCTCTTCGGAGTTCGGTCGAGGTCCGTGGTCTTTGGGTGGGCTGGCTGGAGGAGAGAGTGGCCCTCTATGCGGATGATCTTCTGCTTTTTTTAAATGATCCCGGTGACTCTCTGCGGGGCGCACTTGGAATCATGGATGCCTTCTCTGCCTTCACTGGGTTGAAGGTGAATTGGCATAAATCTCAGCTCTTTCCGGTGGACGAGGGGGCCAGGACCTCACCATCCTCCACCACGCTTCAATGGGTGGATAGGTTTACCTATTTGGGTATTGTCATTTCAAGAGAGACCAAGGACTTTGTCCGGCTCAATCTTGAACCTGTTCTGATAGAAATCAAGTCCAAATTAAAGGCTTGGGGCAATCTCCCCCTCTCTCTTATTGGCCGCATAAACCTTCTTAAAATGAAGGTCCTTCCCAAACTTACATACATATTTAGGAACTCCCCACAATGGCTGACTAAAGCCTTCTTTAACTCTCTGAAACAACAACTTTTTCTCTCCTTCATCTGGGGACCCAAGTCCCCCAGATTCAAATACGCCACGCTCACCAGGCCTGTGGGCAGTGGAGGGTTAGCTCTTCCTGACTGTCTCAAATATTTCCTAGCTACCCAGCTTGTAACCGTCCACTGGTGGCTGCAGCCGGACCTGACCAATGCTGCGACGGTCTTGGAGGCAGCTATAGTGGGGTCTCTGGAGGCCTTAAGGGGGTTGGTTTTCAGGGGGCCAAAAACGCCTCACTGCCTCACCCCTTCTATGCGCACCACTTTAAGGGCATGGAGGGCGGGAGAGGCACTGAGGGCATCCCTGCCGAACTCCTGGTCTCCTCACACCCCCCTGTGGCTGAATCCTGGCCTTCCGCAGTTTAATACCATCCCAGACCCTCAGGCCTGGGCCAAGTATAAAATACTGACGCTCGAGCATGTCGTTATCAACGGGGAGCTTGCTCCCTTTCATATCCTGCGTGACAAATTTAATGTGCCTACATGGGCCCACTTCCGTTATCTTCAAGTCGCGCATGCTTATCGCTGTCAATTTTTGGGACAACCGGTCGTACTGGAGTACTCTGAGCTTGAGTCTATCCTTCGGGTAAAAAACCTGGAGAAACCCATGTCTCAGATTTACAGGTCCCTACTGGTTGCTGCCGTCCCCGAGCTGTCCTCCCTCCGCAGGAAATGGGTGGTGGACATACCGGAGCTGGATGACGATGACTGGAGGGAGATTTGGGATTTTCCGTTCTCCCCTTTGGTTTCAGCCAGGGACAAACTAGTCCAATACAAAATTGTACACAGAGTCCACTACACGCCCCACAGACTGCACAAGATGTCGCCGACGCACTCCCCGGAGTGCTGGCGCTGCTCCTATCAGCCGGGAGACTTCATTCACATTTTCTGGGCTTGCCCGGCGATTGTATGTTTTTGGAAAGAGGTTCTCCTGGTGATAGTTAAGACCACTGAGGTTAATATTCCTTACGATCCTAAATATTGCCTGCTGGGGCTGGTGGAACAAATGTCGATCCTCAGGGCTAGGAAAACACTCATATCCCTGTTGCTCTACTATGCACGCAAGGCCATCACCATGACCTGGAAACAATCGTCTCCCCCCTCTATTAAATTCTGGAAAAACCTGGTGAACGCTAGCTTACCCCTCTATAGGGCCACCTACTTGAACAGGGGTTGCCCACAGAAATTTGAGAAGGTGTGGAACTGCTGGCTGGATGATAACACAACGGCAATGGATGTAGTAAATAACCCATAGTTCGTTATGGATGTAGTATGGTTATAGGCTGACCCACCTGCTATTATGACACCTTATCCGGTCATTTTAATACTTAGCACGAATTATCCTACGATATCCTCTCCCCACAGTGGGGTATAGATAGACAAGTTTATGTTTGTGTTCATTTGCCCTGTTGCGGTCGGTTGCCGCATCAGAGGCAGGATATATGTTTTGTAATGTGCTTTGTTGTGGCCTGTTGCCACATTTGGAAGTTTACCCCTGTGTGGGAAATGTTTGGCCCCTGCGTGGGTTATTTTGTATGACACCGAAAATTCAATAAAAAAAAGATTTTACAAAAAAAAAATGGCGGAGCTGCAGGTATGTCCATAAGGGAAAGGTCTCATGGGACGTGAGAGTTGCTAATTCTTCTCGGGACAAAAGATTATCATTGCGAAAGAAGTGGGACGCTCTGACTGTAGTATGTGGCCACCCAGTTGTCGGAAAGGATGGGTGCATACCTGGAGTAAAATCTGGGTTTCCTCTAAGAGGAGTCATCGGTCCATTGGTGGAGGAAATTTTGTGGCGGTTATTAGCCCAGCGGAATGAATGTAAAGTCGGTTCTATCAAGGGATGGGTTTTGTGTACTCGGGACTGGTACTTATAGCTAAGCCAAGGAAGGGAAGTCAGTGGATCAGGAGAGAATGATTGTTCAAGACGAACCCAAACTTTAAGGGAGGCGTGAATGTGCCAGTCGATTATCCGGGTAAGGTGACATGCAACCTGGTATTTGCGAATATCAGGAAGGCTGGTTCCTCCTTGAAGTTTTGGAGTGGTTAGTTTAAGAAAGCTTAGGCGAGGGCGGCGTTTGTTCCATATGAACAAAGTACACAATTTACGGGACTGGTACTTATAGCTAAGCCAATGAAGGGAAGTCAGTGGATCAAGAGAGAATGATTGTTCAAGACGAACCCAATCTTTAAGGGAGGCGTGAATGTGCCAGTCGATTATCCGGGTAAGGTGACATGCAACCTGGTATTTGCGAATATCAGGAAGGCTGGTTCCTCCTTGAAGTTTTGGAGTGGTTAGTTTAAGAAAGCTTAGGCGAGGGCGGCGTTTGTTCCATATGAACAAAGTGCACAATTTACGGTATGTTGAAAAAAAGGCCGGAGGGAGTTTTATCGGAATGGTTTGCATTAGGTATAAAATACGTGGTAGAATATTCATCTTGATTATTGCGATTCTACTGAACCAGGAGAATCGTTCTGGAGTCCAGGTCTGTAAGTCAGCACAAATCTTCTTCATTAATGGGCTGTAGTTTAAATTTTAGAGGTCTGAGAGGGAGGCTAGGAGTTGAATACCCAAGTATGTAATGGATCTATCTTTCCATTGAAAGGGAAAGTTGGTGCGGCAGAGAGAGCACAATGGTTGGGGCAAGGTGATATTAAGGGCACTAGATTTGTTTAAGTTTATTTGTAAGTTCGAAAGGGTCTTAAAGTTAGCAAAGTCTCGAAGTAGATTGGGAATGGTAGTGAGGGGGGCAGATAGGAAGAGGAGAATATCGTCTGTGAATGCAGCTACCTTGTACGTGTGACCCTTAATGTCAATTCCTCTGATGTCGGGGTTGTCTCTAAGTCATCTTAAAAGGGGTTCCAGGGTCAGTATGAAAATCAGGGGGGACAAAGGGCACCCTTGGCATGTACCATTAGATATGGACAAGGCGTCCGACAGGTGGCCGTTCACTCTAACCTTCACAGTTGGGACTGAGTACAGGGCTTGTATAAGGTTTAACATTTTAGGGGGTAATTGTATAGCTTTGAGAACTTCAGACATATAGTCCCAGGCCACTCTGTCGAACGCCTTCTCCGCATCCAACGACAGCATAAAACCAGGCGTTTGAGAGACAGAAAGCCAATGGTTTATATTTATGGCTTTAAGGGTATTGTCCCTTGCTTCCCTACCGGGGATGAACCCAACTTGATCAGGACTGATAAGCTGGGGCAGGAGTGGTAACAGTCTATTTGCCAATGTTTTCGCATACCATTTAAGGTCCACATTTAGAAAGGAGATAGGTCGGTAGTTTGTCACCACTGAAGGATCTTTACCTGATTTTGGTATGACAGTAATGTGAGCTTGTAGAAATTCTGCGGGGGGGTTAATAGGTTCGGTGAATGATTTAAAGGCCGATAGAAAATGTGGTTTGAGAATATCCTCAAAAGTTTTATAATAGGCCACTGTTAGACCATCTGGGCCTGGGCTCTTACCTTAAATGTGATCTTATTGTGGGGCATGTGTGAGTGCAACTGTCTTTTATTACCCACATGTCATTTTTAGTTTATTTATTTGTGCAATTAGGTAAGCCTCTGGGGCCTTTCAAAAAGTTGTGTATACATAATGACAGATCATGTGACACTTAGGCCGCGTACACACGCGCGGACTGTTCGCCCAACCTTGTCCGCTGAACAGTGTTTGGGCGGACAGTCCGCTCGTGTGTGGGGCTTCAGCGGACAGTTTCAGCGGACAGTTGGCCGAACAAGGTCTTACGGAAATTCCGAAAAACTGTCCGCTGAAACAAGGTTTCAGCGGACTGTTCGCTCGTGTGTAGGCTTGTTCGGCCAACTAAGTCTCGCGCATGCTCAGAAAGGATTTCCACGTTGGAAGGTTGCATTGCAGTGTATAGGACGTCGTATTTTTCGTCCCGTCGTACGTGCCGTTCACGTCATCGCGCACGGTTTCAGCAAACTGTTCGTCCGTCGTGTGTGGCCATGTCCGTCCATGCTAAGTTTGAGCGGACTGTTCGCTCAAACTGTTGGACGGACAAAGTTGGGCCAACAGTCCGCGCGTGTGTACGCGGCCTCACATTTTACACAGGTGGACATAATTGCACTTATTATGTGACTTCTGAATGTAATTGGTTACACCAGAGCTTTTTATGGGCTTCATAACAAAGGGGGTGAATACATACAAACATGACAATTATCATTTTTTTTATTTCTGAAAAATAATTTTATGAATATATTTTTCTAATTTTACTTCAACAACTTAGACTATCGTGTTCTGATCCAACAATACTTTTGAAAGGAACTGTATATCAATTTTTACAATATTAATCATTCCCATCCAGGAAAAAAACGTTGTCATATTTTTTGAGTAGTTTGATTATATTTTGAGTTATCGGAAGATTATTCAGTTCTTGGAGTTTAGTTAAGTCTCTGGGGATGTATGTTCCTAATTATTTAATAGCTACTTTTTGCCACTTAAAAGAAAAAAATATTTGAAGAAGATCTAAAGTTTTATTTGATAATGTAATATTTAGAGCTTCTGATTTGTCATAATTAACTTTAAAATGACTAATTTCTCCAAAATGGTTAAATTCCTGGATTCGATTTGGTATAGTCATTACTGGATTAGTAATATATAACAGTAAATCGTCTGCATATTCTGACATTTTATATTCTGTTTCCTTAATCTTAATCCCTTGAATATCTAGATTATTACAAATAGCTGTAGTCAAATGTTCCATTATCAGTACATATAACAGAGGGGACAAATGACATCCCTGTCAGGTTCCATTCAGTAAAGCCACCGGATCTGAGAGTGCATATTCTAGCTATTGGGTTATGATACAGGGCCATCATTTTCTCCAAAAGTTCTCCATTGTTTTAGGGTCTCCTCGAAGAAACACCACCCCACCCTGTCAAATTCCTTTTAGCATCTATGGCCACAACACCTCCAAACAAATTCCGCTAGTGTAAGAGTCTTCAATGTATTGTCTCTTGCCTCTCGACCCTTTGTAAATCCAACATGATCAAGATGGATGTATGTTGGTAAAATTGGTGTAAGTCTATTTGCAATAATCTTAGCATATAATGGAAGATCTAAGTTTGTTAAGAAGATCGGACACTAATTTCCACATAATGTATGATCTTTCTCTGGCTTCCGAATGACTGAGATGTATGCTTCCATTCCTTGTGGGGCAAAGGTTCGAGATGCAAAGACCGAATTACATGTCCTACTCAACAATTCCTTAAGTGTCCTATAAAAATGCAAGGTAAAACCGTCTGGTTACGATAACGAAAGTGCAGAATCCGAAAAACGAAAGATCCACCATAAATAAATTATTTTAGTTTTCGAAGTGACAACAGTTCAATATAGATAGGAGATTCGACATGACTCTGACAATAACAATCTGTTTCTATTGAACCTGTGGTCGAATGTGCCTAACCTTAACTCTATAAGTCCAGGATTATTCTACATAGAGAGAAAAGATTTGACAGAGAGAAAAGATTCGACAGAGAGAGAAAAGATTGCTGCTGGAATTGGGTGGGGGAAGTAAAATAAAAATAATGATGATGATGAATGTTATTGGCTGATTGTAACCAAAGAGGAGGAGCAGTAAAATAGCTAGAACTAAGTACACACGTACAGACAACTTACTTTCACTTACAATTGCTAGCAGAGAGAGACACACATACTCAGTCATTTCAGAAGACAGTCAATCTTAGCTGGTCTATTTGTCAGAGATCCTAAATTATTTAGCAATTAAGCATAAGCACAGCAGCAGAACAATAGTGAAGCAAGCTACAGTTCAACTTAACTTTTTCATAATAATCTGCTGCTATTGTGTTAGTGTTATGAACTTGATAGTGATACTAGTGTTGCTAGTGTTGTGATAGCCTCAGAGGCTGCCCGTGTTGTGTGTGTGTGTGGGGGGGGGGGGGGGGTTATTATTATATTATAGATTCTATATTATAGATTGAGATTCTGCATAGATTCTATATACCCTATCTTATTACCTGTCTGATCAGTGATCATTATCACCAGTCCATTTTCTGTTTGAACTATATACATTCAACATGAACAACAAAGATTTGACAGAGCAGCGAAAAACATACTGTGCAAACGTCGAATCTTTGGCTTATGGTGTCTGTCAAAAGTTCTAAGAAGATTCGAGGGAGCAGCTAAACTATATGGAGTCACACAGTTTAGCTTCTCTGTTGAATCTTATTTGAACATTCCACAGACACCATAAGCCTTCAATGACAGATTCGACCTTAATTCATTTGGATTTTCGGATGAATGCATTTTTTAACAAAAAACTAAATAAATAAAAACAAATTTCGGGAGTAACTAAATAAATGTATTTTTTGCACGAAAAAGAAATTCCAAAATTAAATATTTTAGTGTGCACATGTCTATAAAACAGAGCGCAATTTATCTCTAAGCCGTAAGGTCTGTTCATTTAATAGAGTCTGAAGTTCTATCTGTTTGTCTGTTAATACTATTACATTTTCTAAAGTTGAGTTTTGTTTATTCACTTTTTCTAATTATGAAATTTCTTTTAAGAGAGAAGATATGCTGCCACCTCTTTCTTATTGCAATCTTGCCCTTGTTTTATAAAGAGACCACGTAATATGCATTTTAATGTTTTCCATTGCAAAGGTAGAGAGGTAGTCTCTTTTGCATGATTTATCACAAAATTATTAACTGCTTGCTGAATTTCTAACATACGTAGCTCATCTTTAAAGCAGAGTTCCACCCATAGAATTTACTTTGCAGTATTCAGCAGCAATAAACCTAAACAACAACACCAATATTATATAAAACCCCCCGGGACATTGTCATGTGTCTTAAGGATTTCCTTATTAAGGAGGAAATCCTCAGAGCTTCCCGTAATACCTCACGCATTCATCTGGATGGGATTGCCATACAAATCTTCCCTGACATAGCACCCGCTACTCTGAAGAAATGGCGACAAATGAGAGAAGTCACCTCTGCGTTGCAGACAGCACAGATACGTTATCGTTGGGGCTTTCCATTTAAACTTATCATACCACACAATGGATCCACACACGTTGCCACCACAGTCGCGGAGGGTAAAGAAGTTTTAATGAAATTAGGCCTACTGGAGAGACAACAAACACCCAGGCACCCGCCAACAAATCGCCCGTCACCCATGGGCCACCCCATCGCCTCACAGGGATAGACGTTCCCGATGACAACAACCACTACCCGAAATATGATTGCACGGTTGACTACCCGGACTTCTCGCCTACGTCCAGACATATGCAATGGGATATCAGGTGTCATTAATGACATCTAGTCAGATTTATTCAGTTGACACACCTGGATCCCCTGACCCCCCCCCTCCACCCCCCCTCCACCCCCCCTTTTTTTTTCTTCTCATCCCCACCCCCCCCAGGCTTTAGCCAATCTGGCATGATGATACGATGATGACCAGGAGTCTCCCTGTCCCCGGAGATGTTCTCTTTTTGCCTATTCTTCTTTTTTTTTCTCCTCCTTTTCTTGGCCTCGCATTCCCCCCCCCTCCATACTTGTCCTCCACTCCCCGCTCGGTCCCCTCTTTTGACTGGTGTTATTTTTTTATTTTTCTTATTTTTTAGTGGGGAGTGGATGGAGCAGGTGGATGTAAGGGCCGGAGGGCCCTATGTTTACACTTTACTGGTCCGGATGGGTTTTCCACCCCGGCCCCACGGAATTTTTGTTTATGTTGTTGTTTATTTGTTTTTATGTTATACTGACCTTAATGTTTGCCCTGGAATGTGGATATGTATGCTTACTGCTTATAGCTTTTCTAACTGGTGGAGGCCTGGCTCTGACCACGTCCTGATAATGCTATGCTCTAACGTGAGTAAGAGTAGCTCCCTGGGCACTGGACTCTGGCATAGGGTAAAGCACTTCTCTGGTGACTTTTTCAGAGGAGCGTATATACCTATCGGATAGCATGGGTCTACAAATTATTTCCTATAATGTGAGGGGTTTCAACTCCCCACAAAAATGAAGGAAAGCTTTCCGCCACTATAAGCGAATTGGTGCGGATATTATCCTTTTACAAGAGACCCACTTCTCTTCAGCAGCTTGTCCTAAATTCTTTGATAAGTCCTATAAATTGCACTACTATACCACTTTCGAGTCCAGAGCCAGGGGAGTTGCGATTTTTGTCCGTAATAATATACAGTTTGAACCCTCCCATGTCTATAGGGACCCTGATAGCAGGTTTCTTATTCTCTAGGGCTTGATACAGGGTAAGGCTGTGACTGTAGCCAACCTATACGTGCCAAATTCTGCGCAAGGTACTTTCTATAATATGTTTTTACGAATTTTGGATAGATACATCTCCCCCCATTTGATTGTAGGGGGAGACTTTAATTTAGTAGCCAACCCCTCGATAGACAGAAGTAAACCAACACACAGTGCTAAAGCGTTCCCGAAACTACTTAGCAGATCTTATGATAGATTACAACTTATTGATACTTGGAGGGCACTGAATATTGGCGCTAGGGAATATACTCATTATTCCCATCCCCAAAACAGCTACGCTAGATTAGATTACATATTCACATCCCCATATTACTGGCCAACTCGGCTCTTGCGACTATCCACCCATGTCCCTGGTCTGATCACCACGTGGTAACCTTTCATACCTCTCACATTGGACTTTCCCCTGCAACGGCCTCTTGGAGGCTGAATGACTCCCTATTATCTGATCCCGAGACATACACCCGCGTTGCGGGCCTCCTAGAGGAATACTTTGACACTAATGACACGGGTTACATCTCCCCCCAAGTACTCTGGACTGCTCATAAAGCAGTACTCCGCGGTCATCTTATTGAAATTGCAGTCACCAAGAAAAGGCAGAAAAGTGCACAGATTCAGACGCTCACCCGTGATTTACAGAAATTGTACCAGTCCCACACACATACACATTTGCCAGATACCATGCAGTTAATCAATCAAAAGAGAGCCGAGTTGGACACTATACTCTTAGAACATACGGAGAAATCACTACGCTGGTCTAAAGCTAAATTCCTTTTACATAGTAACACAGCCTCGAGTATGTTCTCTCGCAAACTCCACCAATCCCTACAACCTACCCACGTCTATAAATTAAGAAATAATTCAGGCCAAATGGTTACTCACCCCACGGAAGTACTTCAAATGTTCAAATCCTTCTACCAAACTTTGTTATCCCCCCCCCACACTACCTATAGCCCATAATATAGACCAGTGGCTTGATTCTTTGTATCTTCCATCCCTTTCGGACTCACAACTTCAGGTCTTGAATGCTCCCTGTACCGACCAAGAAGTCATAGCCACTATGAAAACCCTTAAATCCTCTACGGCTCCTGGCCCAGACAGTTATACCTCTTTGTATTACAAAAAAATTTCCCAGATATTGGCCCCTAAATTGACGAAACTATTTAATCAGACTCTGCAAGGTCATACACTTCCTGATGAAATGTTACACGCCAATATGACATTAATCCCCAAACCGAATAAAGATCACACCATGCCCCAAAATTATAGGCCCATTTCAGTTTTAAATAATGATATCAAAATTTTAGGGAAAATTTTAGCGAATAGATTAGCCCCCATCATTTGTACCCTGGTCGGCCTGGAACAAACGGGATTTATTCCCAACAGGCAAATCACGGATAATATCAGATTGGCCATGAATATTATACAAGATGCAAACCTTTATTCTCGCAAAGTCCTGATTTTGGGATTGGACATACATAAAGCGTTTGATAGTATTTTATGGCCATATCTAGATAGGGTTTTAACAAAATTTGGGTTTATGGGTGAATTTGTGAATGGATTTAAGGCACTATATCATAGGCCTCAAACTAGAATAAAAAATCCAGGGCACTTATAACTAACCCGAATATAGGAGGGTACTTGAAGGAAGAAGGAGAGTACAAAATAAGTCTCTATGCGGACGATGTCCTCTTGTTCTTGCCCAACCCTCTGATATCACTACCCAACCTTATCGAGAACCTAGGTTCCTTCCAGAAGCTCTCAGGATTAGGAGTTAATTTATCTAAATGTTCTGCCCTCCCTGTTAATTTTACCCGTCCGGAAATCTTAAATCTCCAAAACACATTTGGTCTCCCTTTATCTAACCATACATTACATTACCTTGGTATCCACCTGGCCCCTACACTGAAAGATATATACAATGCTAACTTTCCTGCTGCCTTCTCTGCAGTTAGGAGATGGCTGAAATTGTGGTCCACATACCATATCCCCCTAATGGGTAGGGTGGTGGCTGTTAAAATGTCAATTTTACCTAAATTACTTAATTTTTTTAGAGCCCTCCCTTTGTATATCCCACGCCAATCCCTTACGTTGTTACAGCGAGATATCAACGCATTTATATGGCAAAATAAGAGGCCCAGGTTTGGGAAGCCCCTGGTGCATCGACCTCTGCCGCAGGGTGGACTGGGTTTACCGGATATGTGGTTGTATTATCTGGCAGCTAGGTTAGCCCAAACAGCTCAATGGCATGCCCCCAATGTTGGGGTGCCATGGTTAAAATTTGAAACCCAGTCCATACGCCCATATTTCCTCCCGAGCATCCTGTGGCAGGAGGGGCTGAAGCCAGGAGACCTAGCCCCCCCTAAATGCTATTGTCAGTCGTTCTTTTTTTCTTTGGTCGCTCTACCATTCTAAATTTAAACTACTCCCAAATAGACCCCGCTTGGCATCTTTCTTGGGGGATAAGAGGTTTCCCCTGGCCTTTGAATCCCCTAACTCCTTTAGCTGGTGGATTCAAAAATCGCTGGTCACCCTACAGGCTCTCTGCAATGATAACATCCATTTTACCTCTTTCTCACAACTCCAGACACGATATGAGATACCGAGGGGGGAATTCTTAAAATTTCTTCAAATCCGCAATTTTTTTCAAACACACTATAGCGCTCCTCAAGCCCACACAAATGCACAATTTGAATCTATATGCTTTCGTAATTCTAGGGACAGAGGCATTATTTCTACCATGTACAAATATCTCATTGAGACCCAACAGCCAGAGAAATCCAGAGATATGGGACTATGGGAAGCTGATCTGGCCACCGAATTCTCACTTGAGGAGTGGCGAGATATGATCCTGAATATGCATAGATGTTCCAGGTCAATGGCTATAAAGGACACTGTGGTGAAATTACATACACGATGGTACCTCGCCCCAGAAAGGGTTCATAAGTTCTATCCGTCGGTCCCTGACCTGTGTTTTAGGGGCTGTCCTGTGACTGGCACCTTGCTCCATACTTTTTGGAGCTGTCCTCAACTTCAACCCATCTGGGATCTAGTTTCAGCCTTAGTGGCTACCATCGTAGGGTCTGGTGTGGATTTAACAGCTGCACACTGCTTACTATTTGCCCCGATCCCGGGGATTCCCCAATCCTCCCAAAGGTTAATTAATACACTATTTAGTGCCATCCAATGGGCGGTGGCATTACATTGGCGCACACCCTTGACTCCCTGGTCTCAGGTCCTCCAGGGGATGGACTCTATCCGCCTCATGGAGCGGATCCACCATACACTCATGGATTCTATGCACATTCATACCGCCAAATGGGCCAAGTGGCCTACAAGTGCACGGCCCGAGGGGGTGATACTTCTTCCCCCCCTCCCCATGAGGCTTCCTGAGTGTGAGTTGGATTTGGACCCCCTTCTGGGACACACTAGTCTCCCTTGCCTTGATCTTATAGCCTACTCCACCAGACAATTTGACACTATCAAGCACCCGGAGCTTAGCTGCTACTAGTTGCTACAGGGCTGAAAGATAACACCGATTGTTTTTTGATGGTATGGTCAGTTGTTATAAGAAAATTAGTTCATTGTTTTGTTAACCTACACAGACAATTCGGATAAATTGGCACAGTATCTTTAGATGTGTATGGCATGAGCTCAATGTAGACTGTCTATAACAGAGGTTTTGATTTTCTCTGTTCTTCAAGATACTAAATTGTCTAAATACTTCTGAAGTGTACTATTATGTTATCCACTGATACTGCACTATATATGTGTTTATTATTGTGTTTATTGTTTCTCACCCAATAAAAACGTTTGTATTAAAAAAATATACCACTCAACATGTTTCGCTCGTTTGAGCTTCCTCAGGAGTTTTGGCACAGTGTATGGTATGCTAAAAACAATAGTGAGACATGGATAAGGTTTCATATTAAATAATGAAATTATGATCACAAGTACATGTATTAGTTATTAACATATCCAGGAAATATTGTACTTGAATAAAGAGGATCAAAGGCAGATCTTACCCAGGTTACCAAAAATTTGAATATATATTGGATTGGAGTAGTGTCAATTATAGATAGCATCAGAAATGAAAGGCATCAATCAAGTTTTTCAACCATATATTCAATTCTAAATGGCCACAGGAGGACAAAGAATTTGTATATCCTTAATGGAAGATATAGAAAAAGTGGTCATTTAAATCAAATCACGTGCCGGCCCATGACACCTTAGATTGGCATCACAGGTAAGCATTGGACACTGATCAAATAAGTGATTACCTTCAAGTTGGTTCAAAATAGAATCAATTGATCATTTGCTGAAGGAAGATTCCTCACTGCAGACATTTAGGACAATGCATGACTGTGAGTTGTAGAGAAATCACAGCCAACAGAAGATTTGTAGGGAAAGATCTTAGTAATCTGAATGGAGGTACATCTAAAGTAAAAAAAAAACTCTGCATAGCACAATGCTTCTTTGAGACAGCAAGTAACATTTGCAGAAAGCACATTTGACCTTTTTCTAACCATTAAGGTCAACACCTGTTGGTAAGGAGATATCCATATTTTGAGCACATTTGGGTGTGTGTTACAGTTGGTGAAGGTGGTTTCATCTGCACAGTGGAAGTAATTTCTTTTCAGGATTGCACAGATTTTATGTACCTTATTGCATTTTTTCGGACTTTATGATTGGACTTTTATGTTTAATAGCACTATTTTCACGTTGGTTTTTTTTGGTTTTTTTTGTGTAGTTGCGTTTGGTGATTATAGGTGATTATAGGTCCATTTTTCATATTGTATTTTGTTTTTGAAAAAAAATTTTTGCACGCATACTTAGCCATAGTTTCAACGGCTAGGTATTATTAGTGTTTAATTTTCGCTCGATTTCAAACCGGCAATGCAGTCCGACTTTGATGGTTATTTGACAGACCTCTGTGTGGGTTCCTGCACAGTTGTCTATTCAAATCATCCCCAAAGTCACCAAAAGTAGTACAGGAAGCACTTTCGGGACTCGGTACGGAGCTACTTTGCGATGCTGCATTGATTCAGACGGTGCAATTGCTGGCAATAGCCACCGATTTGACATGTCAAATCGCATGCCAACTTGGCCCAATGTGAACGTGGACTTACAGGAACACAGGATCCATGACTTCTGTACTCACTTGTTTACATAGGCAGACTTCCATTCTACCTGCATACGAAACATTGGCAGGTGCTGGCAGACATCAAGTACATCATGCCAACCAATCAGCTCTCACTGTGTAGAATCACAGCAGGGAGCAGGTTGCTGATTGCTCGCCAGATCCAGAAGTGTCAGATCACATACTAGGCATATGATCAGGTATATGATCTGGCACAGAGTGGCCGCCCTGCCGCAGTAAATGTACAGTGAGCAGTCCGCAAGTGGTTAAAGTATAATTAAAGGAAAAACTTTTTATTTGTTTTGGATAGAGTGGAGAGAGATTAGAATGTTTGTCAGTTTGTATTGCTGTCTGTGTCCCCATTATAGTGATCCCCCTCTCTATTTGTCCTGTTTACCATTATCATTGAAAGTAAAATAAAATCCTATATATTGGGTTGTCCACATAAATGTAATAGAGGGGAACTCTTCCAATGGGGACACTAGTTCTGGTGACTTGGGGGTCCACAAAGAATTTATTAAATTTGCAGGGATTTCTTCTCACTTCCTGTTTGGCTATGGGAGAGGAAGTGAAAAGAAATCTCCACAATGGGACACAGATGGCAAAAAAAACTGACAGGGGTTATAACCCCCCCTAATCCAAAATGAAAAAAAAAAAAAAGTGTTGCCTATAGTTCTACTATATTTTCTCAATGCTACAGCTATTGTACTATAAATGGTCAAGCTACAGTTTGAAAAATAACAAAATTCCCAATTACATAAATACGTACTTGCCTGTGCAACAAAATATTTAAAATGTATCTGGGTAAAATGAAAATGTCAGGCACTTGCTCATTATTGCATTGATGATCAATCTGCAATAGGAATTTTGCTTCATATCACAAAGGGTAACATTTCCTACTTCTTAATTATGAATATGATACTACAAATGGGAATAATATGTTGTAATCTTTGTACAAGAGAAGATGACTTCAACTGTGCTGGATGCATTAGAGAGTGTATGGGAATCTTCAATTTGCTTGCCATTAGTGAAACACTACCTGATAATGTTTCCCTTTATCTTCACTTTTTCATGCTCAAGACATTTTCTGCTTCTTTCACCATTCAATATCTATTGATTTAGTACATTGCAGTTTCCATTGTCTGTAAAAGTTTGTATATGGTGCTTAGTAATTGTATTATTAATATTAAATATCGTCTACTTCTAATAAGCATTTGGAATGGCAGCAAAATGTCAATAGCATTTACATTAGGAGATACAGTACATACCCTTGAATGATGCTTTATCATCATGAACAACTTTAAACTTGTTTTGAAACAAGGCACTGCAGTAAAAAAAAAAGTGTGTGTGTGTGTGTGTATATACAGTATACTGTATAGATTGTGAAAACTAGCTTCACATGATACAGCTTGTAAGGACACCAACACTTGCATTTTCTTCTTTTTAAAGTCTTTTCCTGTCCAGTTTTATTAAAAGAAAGGTCCACAGAGTTCCAGAAAAAAAAATAATTAAATATATTCCCTTGCAAGGCTTTTCAGCATATTCTCTTACTTGCAAAGAGATCCACCTTCAGCCTGCTGCCTTACACATTAAGCATTGGTGTTTTGACCTTACCTGTTAAGCCCCATACACACTATTAGATTTTCTGCAGATTTTTGTCTTCAGATTTAACAAAACCATATAATATGAGGTCAAACCATGGTGCGATTGTTGGCCAACTGAGCGTCTGATTTTTGTCAAGAGGGCGTGTGCCAGGATCTTGTCTTGCATACTAAGGGCAGGGCTCAAAATGTCAAGTCCCGAGCCAGACCTGAAGGGTTACTCAGTTGCCCCGCCCAACCTCTAACTTGCCCCGTGACTAATTCTGCCCCTAATCTTGCCCATATAAATTATCTCACGAAATGACACTTAAATGTTTTATGCAGAATTAAGTTACAAAAATAAATATTAACAATGACTTTGACCTGTGCGCATCATTGCAGCCTCACTGTGCCCATTATTGAGGCCTCACCGTGCCCACCATTGCAGCCTCACCATGCCCACCATTGCAGCCTCACCATGCCCCCCATTGCAGCCTCACCATGCCCCCCATTGCAGCCTCACTGTGCCCCCATTGCAGCCTCACTGTGCCCCCATTGCAGACTCACTGTGCCCCCCATTTCAGACTCACCGTGCCCCCCATTGCAGACTCACTGTGTCCCCATTGCAGACTCACTGTGCCCAACATTGCAGCCTCGTTAGGGCGGAAGTAGAGGAAAGCCACGGGGTCATCGAGCAGTATAGCACGCTGTTACAGCTTACATGAAATTGCCTCCTCTCTGCTCACCATCACACACAGCCCCGCCTCCTCCTAAACCCATGCCTGTGATAGACAGAACACATCCCAGCATTGGACCCGCATTCTGTCTATCACAGGCGCGGGTTAGGAGGAGGTGGGGCTGTGTGTGACGGCGAGCAGAGCGAAGGCAATTTCATGTAAGCTGTAACAGCGTGCTTTACCGCTCAGTGACCTGTGGCTCTCCTTTTCCTCCATGCTCTTTTCTACCAGGGCGATCACTGGGAGAACGGCTCCCGATCAACCCTGCCCACTGACAGTGCTTGCCCCCCCCCCCCCACTCCCAGGCGGCCCAGCTCCTCACCAGCCCTCATTTTATAGTAGTAGGCGAGTGGAAAATGTGAGAGCTGTGCTAAATAGTTGATGCATGTCTTTGCTACATCAATTTTAAAATGTAGTTTGCCACTATATAGCTGACCTTCACATGCCTTATGCATATTCTGTTCAGGTTCTTAACTATTGAGTATCAGCACTGCAAGGCCTTGGAAAATTAGCACCAGTCTCATACAGTTTTACACATGTCAAGAAGTGCAAATTTACACCCTGGTGAATTTTTGGTGCATTCAAATTTTAATAAATAAGCCCATATGTGGTAATGTTATACTATGTGTTTCTTCTGGGAGAACTGTTATGTTTGCAATGTACCTATTTACTTTATTTGTGTTAGTAACATGCACAGCAAATGTAATTACATGCAGATGTTATATAAAAAGGTATGCATTTAAAAGATTACATAAATATAAGATAAACAACCACATCTTCAAAACATCAATTTCCAAGGAATAAAAAATGCTCTGCGGTAAATGTTCTCTTTTGTTTTCAATATAATTCAATAAGAACATAAAATAAAACCATGATTCTACATATCACAATAATTTCACAATCAATTTTACACTGTCATTGTGGTGTTAAAAATTTCTTGGTAACCAATATTTTCATTACCGTGCAACAGTAATTTATGAAAAATCTAAATAATTAAAAGTAATGAAAGCAGAATAATTAATAGATTAAAATGTTATTTTAGTTACAAAAGAAAGCATGATTGTCCCTTTTCTAGTGATTCAAGTTTAAAAAAAAAAAATCTTACATTATTTTTGAGACTGATTAAAGTGTCGTGCTTGTGTCCTCTTTTCTAATTTAAAAACATAACATTCAGAAAGGCAGACAATGTTTAGCCTACACTAGCTGAAAGTGTCTCTTAAAGTCAGCTTTTTTAAGTTTTTTGCTTTTATTTGCCCTGGTGACTATTGCCACCGGAACAGTATATGACTGTAATAAAAAAATAAAAAAGTGTGCCTATTTCCTCTAATCTTTTGTAATAGAGTATAGTCTGTGCATATTATGCTTTTTTTACACAAACCTAGAGATGCACACAAAAAAGATGTGCTGAACTTTGATACATGGCGTCTAAAGCAATACTGTGCCTTGGCTATGCAAGGAAAGCATGGCTCATGTTGAGGCTCTCCTCCCCAGCAGCGTATACTTACCTTTCCTTTGCTACTCTGCCACTCCACACAGCTACTAAATAGCTCTAGTTGAAGATTACACGGGGCTTAGGACTGTCTCCCCATTGCCATGTGACTTCATTGGATCCATCAACAAGCATAAGTGCTGTTATATTAGAGAAGGTGAAATAAGTCCATTTCAACTCTATACCCCAAAGTACACAGTTACTTTTTGCTTTGGTCGCTAAATGACAGAAAACAGAACAAAGGTACGTTTTTACTGCTAAGGGGGATGAAAAACCCTACAGGGTACTTGCTGCTTTTCCCTGCATGATTAGGGCAAGTTTTATTAGTCAAACTATGTTTATCTCTATGTTTGACATATGCATTGCAGGATATCAAATACAGTATAAAATAAAATACATGGATGTCTTACTCCTCAGTATTTTAAATGGCTTTAATTTAGGCTGTGGAGTGAAAAATTACCAAGTACACTCAATTTAGGGAATATCTACAAACAATTTGATCTTTTTGTCTATACACAAAGATGCTCATGTGTATCCAGATCAGCCAAGGCAATCATCAAGTAAGTAAGTTCACATCAAAGTGAAGGATCAAAAATACAGGAAGATAAGAAATATAACAGAAAAAATAAATAAACCACAGTAAATATGATATGGGAGAAAATGAAATTGACTTCTTAATTACCAAAATGTAAAAGCAGAGAATACTTTCTATGAAAACTGCATGTCAAAATCATGTAAATATGCAGAGCATACATTATTGCAGTGGTGGCTGTTTTTTTTTTGGGGGGGGCAGCAAACAATCCACCCGCCACCTCCACCTCCTGTTCTGTCAGTCGGCACCCACCCCGGGTTGGTCGGTCAGGTCACAGACAGCACCCCTTGGGTTGATCAGTCAGTAGGTCAGGGCCCCGCACTTACCCCCACTCATAGGCAGTGCTCCGGGCAATGGGCAGCGGCTGCTTTTCTCTGGGCTATTCTCTCCGGCTGCTTCCTTGCTTCCCCTGTATCTCCTGGCAGCCAATCAAACCGGATCGATGTTACAATAACGAATATTTATTTGCTATTGACATGCAAATTTGGTGGGCTCGGAGCGCAGTGTGCCCCAAGCCCAACCTTTTTTGAAGCCCATTGGAGCCTCTGGCTCTAATCATGTACTTAGAAAAAAAAAACCTTTTAGAATCCATATGTGGATGGGGGGATGGTGCCAGTGCACCCCTAATGGATGGGCCGCCACTGGACTATAAGTTATCCTCAAATCTTAACTTTTCCCGTAAAACCAAGTTTGGTCCCACAAGCTCCCAATCTCCTAAAATTGTTATTTAATATGTAATAGGCTGTTTTATTAATCAATTGAAAGGTCACAAGGTGGAATGGGGTGGGATCAAGCTTGACTTTTGTTCAGCTTAAGTTGAAAAGGTTTGTGTCAGGTTTGCTTCAAATATAATAGTCACTATATTACCACAATCAAATATGGTAAATTTTACTATATTAGTTTCAAAGTAACTTTGAAAAAAACAAAATTCCAAACAGACAAAATAGGATATTTACAAGCCAATTTATTTTTCAGGTAAGTAGAAAAGCTATATTTTAAATACGGAAAAGTGTTTTGAATATAGTATTATGTTAACCTATGCTATTGACCATAAAAATGACATTCCTTTGTGGTTGGAAAAGATTATACTGTATAGTAAGTTTCATGGAATGTCTGAAATGTATGTTGTAATAAAATGAAGGTTGGGGACATGGTGCCCTGCTTATGCAAAAGGATGCACTTTGTTTTAAGTTTTTAACATATTATATCATAAAGCAATAGAATTGGTTCAGTAATTCATAGTGAATCTTGCTTGCACATATCCAGCATGATTCCCATTATGATGGGAGCTCTGCAGCATAAAATGACAAAATCAATGACTCTGTGTTATATCATGTTAGTTTATATCATTAACTATTTAATTTAAAAAATGCTTCTTTAGCTTTTTAATAGCATTAAATTCTACAACAAGTTTAGTGTTTTCCTAATAGAAATCAGCAATTTGTGTATTCAGCTTCAAAAATATCTTTGGCAATGTGACCCCATTACTTTATAGTGTTTATATTCAATTTGACAGATATATTGCCTCTTAGCATTGTACATACCAGAAAAGTTAGGTCAAGGATAACAAAACTAAAACAAAAGTTAGGTAAACATAAAAAAAAAAAATCACAACAAACAAGCACTATAAAGCTGTCTTTAAAATAATGAAATTAATAGTGGGTTCTGTGTAGTTCAATTTCTTATTTTGTTTCATAATAATCTGTAGTGCTTACATTATTTTTATCTCTTTTATGTCTGATGTTGCACTTGTGTTTCTCAGCCTTCAGATAGAAAAATTTACAACTACATTAGTGCAGAATAAGAAATAATTGTTTTGCTATCTTATCTCTAAATGTGTTGTTTGATTCTATTTCCAACCAAAACCTCAACAGAAACGTAACTGCAATCATACGCTACACATTTGGGAAAAAAGGGAGTGCATGTAATAAAAAAAATCACCTAGCCCACCTTTTACCTGATGGAATTACTGGCGAATTTATCATGTCTAAATGTCAATAGCTCTGGGATTATAGTCAATATGCTTCCCTGGACTCATTAATGTTTTGGAATTTGCATTTTTTTTTTTTGTGCCATGTAGGCTCCAACTGTACACATCTTACTCTTAAGCAAGAATTTAAATAAGTATGAACAAATATCAGATACAATACTGATGATGTGATTGCTACTCATTGCATACAAACATTACATTTGCAGGCATGGTTACAGTGCCTTGAAAAGTATCCATACCCCTTGAAATCTTCCACATTTTATCATGTCATGTTACAACCAAAAACATAAATGTATTTTATTAGGGTTTTATGTGATAGACCAACACAAAGTGGCACATAAATGCGAAGTGGAAGGAAAGTAATAAATGGTTTTCTAAATGTTTTACAAATAAATATGTGAAAAGTGTGGTGTGAATTTGTATTCAGCCCCCCTGAGTCAATACTTTGTAGAACCACCTTTTGCTGCAATTACAGCTGCAAGTCTTTTTGGGGATTTCTCTACCAGCTTCGCACAGAGAGTGACATATTTGCCTATTCATCTTTGCAAAATAGCTCAAGCTCTGTCAGGTTGGATGAAGAGCGTTTGTGAAAAACAAAATCAGACTATATATATATATATATATATATATATATATATATATATATATATATATATATATATATATATATATACACATACACATACACATATATACACACACACACATACATTTATTTTTTAATAATAATAACTAAATAGTAACCTATATATATATATATATATATATATGATGCACTTTGAGTTAGTAATCATTAGACTGTATTTTTTAACTACAAGGCTTGCAAGGCAAATCATTTTTACATAAAACGTTACATACAGCTCTCAGCAAACCCCATACTAGACCTTAGAGGGGCTTGGGAAGATAAATGTAAGACTTGGAAAAGTGTTTTTAAAAGAACGCTATACTAAAAGTACAGCTATAATTTTTTTTATAATTGTGTTTGTTTTGAAATTTTACAAATCACATGTGAAAAGACAGAAGTATAATAATAGTAACAAAGGGCCACGACACAGAAGGGACCCATCTGTGACAAGCATAGATAATAATACAATGTACACAGAAAGTCAATAAGCAAGGAAACAATTGTAAGGAAGCAGGGAACAGTGTAAGGCTGCCCCACCTAAGCAAAGTCCTCATCATGATGCAGGAGGGGAGCCATACCAGACTCATCCCATCCCATGCATCCCACACTGTTGAATTGAGGCAGAGTATCATTTACTAAAGCAGTTAGATATTCCATTCTTTTTACATCTGATATATGGGGAGATTTACTAAAACTGGAAAGTGAAAAATCTAGTGCAGCTCTGCTTAGAAACCAATCAGCTTTCAGGTTTTATTGTCAAAGCTTAATTGAACAAGCTGAAGTTAGAAGCTGATTGGCTACCAAGCACAGCTGCACATGATTCTGAGTGCTCTAGTTTTGGTAAATCCCCCCCCCATGTTTAGAAGCTGGACCAGGAAAAGGGGGATAGGAGATAACCAATTTAATGAGAGAGTTCTCTTAGCTGCCAGTAAAATGTATGAGATTAGTACAGCTATCATTTAAAATATCAAACTAAAGTATGCACTGAGCTAGCCAAGGTGTCAGCATTACCTAAAAACAATAAATGTACGGGGCGTGGCCTGACTGGGATTTGAGATGGTCGCATGAGATAGGAGCTCCTGCACACTGAGGGCATAAAACGCCTTCTCTGGGAATCCTGAAGCCGCTATTGACCATGGGTAAACCTAATAGGAGCACCTCAGCACCCTGCACAAGAGACTGAAATGCAGCTCAGCAGAAACACCCTAGAGCTGTTCCGGACTCCGGAAAGCACGCGGCCTCAGAGACCTCAACCTCCGGATCGCCTAGTTGCGGATCCGAATCCCACATGAACGGAGAAGCCCCTCCATGCCACCATCCGGATCAACCTCTGAGCCTTCTGGACCTTCAAAAAGTGGCGTTGGATATCAAAAACACCCTTTCATCTGCAATATCGGATCTGAAATCAGATATACTGGCTGTGACTCAAAGACATGGAGCAGACTTCCCAAAGCCATGTGGAATTAATCAGGCAAGTTCAAAGAACATATGACACCCAGTTACCACATATCCAAGAGGTTTAAACCTATGCATAGCATTCTGCCTATAAGTGCTACTATAGATTGTTCCTGGTGCTGACTTTCTTTTTTGTTTTTTTTTCTATTTACTCTTTTTCTTTTTTTGCTCTTTCGCTAACTTTATCCAAGGCCCTCATACATACCTGCATTCCTACTCAACATGGAGCACTGCCACACACATGATTCTAAATAAGCCCCTGGAGCTGAACCTCAACATACCTGCAAGTAATACTTGCCCATGTCCCCATAATAAGCCCCGGACTGTTAGCATCTACAATGATGCCATGAGATGTTTCTTATACCATTTCACCTTGCAGAGACAATTTTTCCTCAAATCTACCAATACCACTTTTGCCCATAAAACCCAGCTGAGCATGGCTGTATGTAAATGGAGATAGTGATCCTACCACATATGACTCAAGGCTCATGTGTGCTGTGGCAGCTTTACGACCCATACAGAACTTTTTTTTCTTCCTATTGCTACAACATGTTATGCTGATTTCACTGTACTTATGCTTTATATAGTGGAAGAGTGGGTAGGAGGGAGGAGACTTGGACCCTAACTGGAAAGAGTTAAATTCTGAGCCCCCAAGGCACCTTCCGCAAAGCAGAATTTTTTAATCACCTGTACACATAGTCAGATGAGACATGACAGTGGAATCACATTTAAATAATAATACCTTCCCCCTTGGCACTGACATGGTTCCTGGATCTTTTCTACCAGGGGCTTAAGTTGCTTCTACCTCCCTGCCCCTCATTAAAATGCTCTACCCCAGAGAGCACTATCTCTGTGTTACACATGGGCTAATGACAATTATTATATCCTATTGTGATAATATGGGGAAAGTTAACACCTCCTTAACCACTACAATACAGGGCACTTTCGCCCCCTTCCTTCCCAGCCCAATTTTCAGCTTTCATCGCTCTCGAACTTTCAATGACAATTGTGCGGTCATGCTACACTGTATCCAAATGAAATTTTTATCATTTTGTTTGCACAAATAGAGCTTTATTTCGGTGATATTTATTCACGACTCAGTTTTTTTTTTTTTTATATATATACATATATATATATATATAACCGCAAGAAGATTGGAAATTTGGAAAAAAAATATATTTTCTAATTTCTATTTTAAAAGAAATCCAATAAAATCAAATTTTGTTGTAAATGTAAGCTGAATTGGTTTGTGTGATCACGAACATATGTACGCAAATGATCATGTAGAGATGTGTGCAGGTGATCACGGACATATGTGTGCAGATAATCAATGTGATTTTAGTGGGACATATGTGGGGAACATGTGTTTTTATTATTTGGGGACATGCCTTTTTATTATACATATACATATGTAGGGGACCTGTGTGTTTTGGGGACATATGTGTTTTGGGGACATGTGTGGGGACATGTGTCTTTTACACTAGATTGGTGATCAGTGAGTAAAAAGCTGTAAAAACAGCTCATACTCACTGATCACCAGCTGGCTGCAGCAAGCTGCTCTCCTCTCCTCAGCGACGACTTCCGGGTGAGGAGAGGAGAGCCGATTGCCTAGCAACTGGCTGTTTGTTTACATCACATGACGGCTGTGATTGGACACGCTCATCATGTGATCAGGAGGGCCAATCACAGAAGCCTCCCGCCGATTCGAGATGTGCCGTGTCTGGGTGCTGCGCGCGATCCCCCTCCTTCTGAAGGACGTTCCTGAATATCCAGTCAGAAGGAGGAGGCTCCCACCCGGCCAATGTATATATACATTGGCCGGGTGGGAAGTAGTTAAAGACGGCAGGGTATACCTTACATTTCTTTTCATTCAACTGTCCATTGACACTAATGCCGCGTACACACGACTGGACTTTTCAACAGACTTGGTCCGGCGGACTGGAATCCATTGGACAATTCGATCGTATGTGGGCTCCAGCGGACTTCTTCTTCCCAAAAGTCCGGCAGACCTAGAAATAAAACTTGCTTCAAATCTTTCTGATGGACTCAATTCTGGTCGAAAAATCCAGTCATCTGTGTGCTACTTCGACGGACTAAAACCGATGCTAGGGCAGCTATTGGATATTGGCTATGAATATGGCTTATTCTACGTCATCACGTTCGAATCTGTCAGACTTTTGGAGTGATCGTGTGTGGCCAAGTCCGTTTGTTTGAAAGTCCGCCAGACCTCAGCAACAAAGTCGGTCGGATTCTCCGCCGGACCAAATCCGTTGAAAAGTCTGGTCGTGTGCGCGTGGCATAACAGGTTGACTTGAGCTTGCAAGGCCAAGATGTCGATCTCTCCTTTATGATTCCAAACCCAAACATCCAGCCTATGGTACACGCCTTCTATCTCTTGAATTATTTACATTCAGATCCTAACTAGAAGGCCTGTAACCAAATTACCGGACATATCCTATAACCTGGAAACTGGATCAGCGCACAGTGGAATATTATATTTTATTATATATTACAGATTATATACATCATACACGAAGGCCAAGTACTACTCATTGCAATTTTTGATGCTGTAGTTGTCATTAAGGATGAGCTTCGAGCTCGAGTCAAACTCATGTTCGACTCGAACATTGCCTGTTTGCCCATTCGGCGAACAGCAAATAATTTGGGGTGTTCGCAGCAAATTCGAAAAGCCTGTAAAAGTCTATGGGAGAAATCAAAAGTGCTAATTTTAAAGGCTAATATGCAAGTTATTGTCCTAAAAAGTGTTTGGGGACCTGGGTCCTGTCCCAGGGGGCATGTATCAATGCAAAAAAAAGTTTTAAAAACTTTGCAGTGATTTTAATAATGCTTAAAGTGAAACAATAAAAGTGTAATACTCCTTTAAATTTCGTACCTAGGGAGTATGCCTGTAAAAGCATGTTTCCCGTGCTTAGAACTGTCCCTGCACAAAGTGTAATTTCTGCAGGAAAAAAAGTCATTTAAAATCACTCGCGGCTATAATGAATTGTCGGCTCCCCGTAATACAGAGAACAATCATTGAAAGTCATTGATAAAAAAAAAAAAATTTGTGGGGTTCCCCCCCAAATTCAATTACCAGGCCCTTCAGGTCTGGTATGGATATTAAGGGGAACCCCACATCAAATTTAAAAAAATTACGTGGGATTCCCCCAAATATCCATACTAGACCCTTTAGGTTTCCGTTACATTAGAGGGGGGCGGGTTCACCTGCACATCACCGGGGAATCCCGGGTTTCCCCTTGCATCAGAGGGGGGCAGGGTTAGGTGACGGGTGGCCCCGTCCTCCTCAGCTAAGACCTGTCGGGCTGCTGGGATTCCCACGGTGTCTCCGGTGGAGACAGGATGCGCTGCGCTGGACATCATCGGGAGAGATCATCCATCGCTGGACCCCGGAGAAGAGATCAGGCATCGCTGGACCCCAAAGAAGGGATTAGCCATCACAGGATACCAAGAGTGGATTACCACCGCTGGAATCTTTTTTTTTATTTTTTTTATTTTTAATAAAGGACTTATCCCAACAGTGTCTGTGTCTTTTTTTTTTTTAATTTTTTACAATTTCTTTGTGAAATGGTAGGGGTACAATGTACCTGTTACCATTTCAAACAGGGGGGGCTGGGATCTGGGGGTCCCCTTGTTAAAGGGGGCTTCCAGATTCCGATAAGCCTCCCGCCCGCAGACCCCCACAACCACCGGCCAGGGTTGTGGGGATGAGGCCCTTTTCCCCATAAACATGGGGACATGGTGCTTTGAGGGGTCACAGACCCCCAAAGCATCCCTCCAATGTTGAGGACATGTGGCTGGTACGGTTCAGGAGGGGGGCCGCTCCCTCGTCCCCCTCTCTTTTCCCGTGGCCTGCCAGGTTGCGTGCTTGAATAAAGGGTCTGGTATGGATTTTTGGGGGGAACTCCACGCCATTTTATTTTTAAATTTGGCGTGGAGTTCCCCTTAAAATCCATTCCAGACCCTTTGGGTCTGGTATGGATATTTGGGGGGAACCCCATGTCATTTTTTTTAATTTGACACGGGGTTCCCCTTAATATCCATACGAGACCTGAAGGGCTTGGTAATTGAATTTGGGGGGAACCCCACGCATTTTTTTATCAATGATTTTTAATGACTTGTGTATTATGGGGAGCCGACAATTCATTATAGCCGCGAGTGCTTTTAAATGACTTTTTTCCTGCAGAAATGTCACTTTGTGCAGGGACAGTTCTAAGCATGCACCCCTTTACAGGCATGCTATACACACCCCCTACTGCTCCCGAAAAAACTGCCATTTTTAAAACTTTTTTTTGCATTGATACATGTCCCCTGGGGCAGGACCCAGGTCCCCAAACAATTTTTACAATAACTTGCATATTAGCCTTCAAAATAAATTTTGATTTTGAAATGTTCAAGTTCCATAGACTTTAATGGGGTTCTAAAGTTCACACAAATTTTAGGTCTGTTCGCAGGTTCGAACCGAACCGGGGGGTGTCCAGCTCATCCCTAGTCATCATAATGGTCACATGCATTTTGCATACCTGTGCAAGAAGTTATTGAGATTATATGTATACAGTATATATATATATATATATATATATATATATATTAATACACACACACACACACACAAATTCGTATATTATGTTAGCCCTGGTAAATTCCTTTTTTGACTTTTTCATAATGTTCAGGGGTTTGAGGTCTCAGGAGACAGACCTTTTTGGACACTTAAAATACTTATGGATTGTCCACACTGGTCTAGAACCCTGACCCCCAAGCTACAACCTTTGCTGATAACTTACTTATCTCACTGGACCACACAATTACTTATGACTAAGTACAACTAAGTACCACATCTTCCTGTCTAAATCTATCAAACATTTAAAACTATTTGGTTACTTCTGTTTCTGTTATTTTTATCTTGAAATGTTTATCTCTATGGAGCACTTGCTGAGCAGTTGGTGTACTGAAGGATGAGTAATCCACCTTTATCCATGTTGTTGTTGGTTTACCATGGACATCAGAAAACAATTTCAAATCCTCTGTTTTTCAGGTTTATCTGTGTAGCCCTATTGTCCTTAGTGGTGCAGTGTCACATGATTCCCTCACCTACCACTGTCCCCAGACAGCAGTCTCTAAGGACTTTAGCTGACATTCCATATATTCCCCACTAGGCGGAATAGAGTCTCTCTAACCACCTCTGGTATCTTCCCTTTTATACTTAGCCTGGACAATCCACTAACTTACTAACCCCCTTTGTCTGCTTCTTTGGTCCTCTTCTATTCTACCCCCTGTAACTTCTGTTCCTCTCTTTACTCCCACCCCTTTCTCTCTTCCATCACCCCAGCCCTTTCCACTTCCTCTTCCCTGGGTCTGCTCCCCCCTCTCGGCCTGCCATCCAATTGCCATTAAACACCTTTAACCACTACAGAGGCAGCTATACTAAACCCCCATCTAGCTGTAGTTACATTAGTACAATAATTTAATTGCACCATGCAGAAAGAGCTTACAATCAAAGCCCCGCTATCATTGAAATGTATTTCGATCAAGGTAAAGGATCTGAACCTACCAGAAAAAAGGATGCAGGTCCTATCCACACTCACCAAACATAAAGCCCATTTTATCCTCCTTCAGGAGACTAATTTTCACTCCGAACCAATCCCTAAACTTACTGATCATATGTATCAAACAGCACTACATGCTACTAACCCAGGCTCTAAGACTAAAGAGGTATCCATCCTAATATCCAAACATGCTGACTTTCATTTATCTGACTCTCTCATAGACCCAGAAGGTAGATATTTTTTTATTGAAGGTGTGTTTGGGTGTAAACCAATCACACTTGCGAATGTGTACTGTCCCAATGAACATCAAGTTTCCTTCTTCATAAAAACCTGCGACCTTCTGTCCTCATTACAAAAGGGACTGGTTCTGATAGGTGGGGATTTTAATGTATCACTTAACCCTTAGCACTAGCATACCGCAAACTATGTCAGGGCAACATGCAATTGCAGGGATTATCACTTCATGATCACCTGGCATACTATGTTCCCGACTGATAAAGATTACACTTTCTATTCAGCCCTCATCCAAAATACTCTAGAATAACTCAGACTCTGGATCTTCCCGATTTAGAACGATTCAGATTTCAGCAACTATCACACTACCTACACACTATCTGGTCTACGAAACCTAACCCACCTCAATTCAATCCTTACGAACAATGGTGTGGTCAAGTCATGGAGGAGAGGGGAGGGATTTCCATAATTTATTTGTTACTTGCCCAAAATAGCCAGAAACCCTCCTATATGTTGGCTTGGGAAGCAGAACTACAGGAAACTTAGGAATTAGACACCTGGCACAGAGCCTTCTCCAGCTCATTCAAGGGCATCCTTAACATTTCCTTATCAGAAACTAGTCTGAAGGTCATCACCAGATGGTACATGACCCCCTCCAAACTCTCCACTATATTCCTTTCGGTACCCCCCCTGCTTTCGAGGGAGTCAGTTGAAGGGAACCATGATGTACATATGGTGAGACTGCCCAAAAATCAGAAGCTTCTGGAACCAAGATTTTCCAAATAACATCCAAAGTTATAGGACTCATGATGCCCAAGTTCCCTTTGATGGCTCTCCTGAACCTTTTAATTCCCAAGATCCCGAAATTCTCTCAAAAATTAATCTTCTTCATTTTCCTAGGCTCCAAACTCACCATAGCTAAAGCCTGGAAACACCCCAGGGTCTCCATATTAGCAGCCAAATTTAAAATATAGTGGATCATGTCCCAAGAGAAGACGATGAGCTAAATATTAGACACTTCTGCTCAGTTTAAGGAGACTTGGGAACCCTGGGCCAACTATGTGAGGGCGGGCAACTTCCCTAGCATCTTTCAAAACTAAAGATCACTTTTAGGGTCTAGACAGCTGGCTGTGTATCCCCCTACTCTTATCTTCCTCCTTTTCTTCCCCTTCATCTGTCCCCCCACCTACCCCACACCCCTACCTATAATATTGGGAGTTCTGTCCCCCCACATGTTTTTTTGGGTCACACACTTTTATTTCTTTAACCGGGAGGCATTACCCTCACCATGCATATTAGAACCACAACTACATACCATACACACAGTGAATCCCTGTTGTCAACGGAGCCCCCATTACCCCCCACAGATACTGAGGAGCCTTCGCAAGTGGAGGCCAGGAGGAAGGGATTTGCCCACTCCCCTTCTGCACAGTTAGTTCCCTTTTGGGATGCAGGAGGTGAAAGGAGCAGAGTTAAACCCCAGGACCCTCCAGATCTCCGGGTTGTGAGGCGCCACTTTAGCCAGTTCCGCAATATCCAAATTGTTAGCTCCATACCACAGGTTCTGTCTCACACTCATTCTCCTTTGATCATGAACTGCTGTCTATTATATCCATGCATCTGTGTGCTATGTTTACTTTATGAAAACCAATAAAAACCATTGAACATAAAACTTGGAGTCTGACATCCCGAGTCCCAGCTTCTCAGAGACCCATAGCCTACGAATCACCAGCCAGCAGACCAAAGACATGGAAAGTCCTCTATCCATGGAGGACTTATGTATAGCTAGAAAACAGATGAAAGTAGGCAAAAGCCCAGGACATGAGCTTTAATACACTTGCAAATCTTGGCGTAAAGCTTTTTTTTTTTCAAGAAGTTTTTATTGAGAGATAAAAAACATAGATATTATAACAGTAGTAGTAGTAGTATTGTCGTTTTACAAAGTAATTTTAGTAAAACATGCAATCTAGGGGTTATGTACATATGTACAAGGGTGGGATGACTACAGGAGTATTATATAACAAAACAAGGCAGTAATTATCCTATAGAGGTACCTGGATGGATCTGGTTTGGATGCTTCCTAGGACTACAAGGTGTAATAAAAAGAAACAAGAGAAGGAATGTTGGAGAAAGAGGGGGGTGGAATGGGTGAGCATCAAGTTCTTGTTTTGTCGGTGAGGGAGAAGAGAGGAGGCACCAGGGTTGTGTCAGAGGTATTGTACAGGGTATTCTTCTTCTTGATGTTGGTGGAGAAGATTGAAGTTGATGAATGAGTAAGGGTCCTGACGGACATGTTGGATCCAGTTAAAGTTAAGTTCCACCGGTTGTGGGTTGATCAGCAGGGGAGATAGTCTTCCCTGAGATTGTTGGGAGAGTCCCATAGTATGAGAGTGAGTACTGTTCAAAGTTAGCAACGTCTTCTGGAGATAGAACTGAGAGCATGAAGGCTTGCCATCTGGAGTAGAAGCGTGCTCTGGATCTTTTGTGTTTGAAGTCAGTGTTGAGTCTGCCTTTGAACAGTATGTGGGCACAGTGAATGATCTTTAGCTGGGTTTCTCTCCGTGATTCTTTGGGAATCAATTGTTGGATTTTATTGAATCCCTGTAGGAGTTTGTCCACCAACTCCGCATCCAGGAAGTCTTTGCCCCAGTTGGCTACTGATGAGGATGCCAGTGTGGCAGTGGTCTTATTTAGAAGAGGTTTATAGATGTCTGAGATTTTATGGGAGCCCTCCTGAAGCAATAGGTCTGTGATGATTGGTTTGAATCTCTTACTATCCTCTCTGCATGTGTCCTAAGAAACTGATACATTGCCCAAAGTGGAAAGCATGGGATTGGGGGAGTAAGAATGTTTTGGCTATGGTTGAGAAGTTTAGAGGGTGTCCTTTTTCCACATCACAGAGTGGAGAATTTAGTGAGGCCTGTCCACTGCCAGATGGTGAATGGTTTATGCTCCATTCCTGGGGGAAGCTTGGGTTCCCTTGTATTGGAAGGTGGCTGGATATGAAGGGAGAGAGTTTGAGGCTTTTCCTGGCTTCTCTCCATGCTATGGCCGTGTCCCGCAATAGGAGGTTGTGTTGTAGTAAAGGTTGGACAGTCTTCCACTTGCAATGAAGGAGGGCCACTAAGGAGTAGAGGTGGGCCATTGCAGATTCCATGGAGTAGTTGGAGTAGCGGGAAGATTGCGATATCCAATCCATGTCTGTTCTCAGTAAGCATGCTAAATTATAAGTTCCGACATTCAGAAGACTAATACCCCCTTCACATCTGGGAAGATATAGTTTCTTGAAAGCTATGCATGGTTGTTTGTTTTGCCAGAGGAATTTAGAGATTTGTTGAGAATTTTGGTATCTTTATGGCGTAGAAGTAGTGGAATAGTTTGGAGTGGGTAAAGGAAGAGAGAGAGTGCCTATGGGGAGAAGTTCACTCTTACTATAGTTTTTGTGGAGGCCCAAACATAATCTGTATTTGTCGAAAATCGTTTTGATAGTGGACATATCGGAGGAGAGGTTCGCCGAAAATATAAGGATGTCATCAGCGAAGAGGGATGTATGTAGTTCATGTTTGCCAATGTTAATGCCATGTAGAGGGGCTATTTGAGACAGATACCTGGACAAGGGTTCTAATGCGATGTTAAAGAGGAGCAGAGATAGGGGGCAACCATATCTCATACCCTTGTGGAGGTGAAATTCGACCGATAGGAGGCCTGCCGCTACCAGCCTAGCTGTGGGGGACATGTACATGGTGTTGATGAGGTGGGTGAAGGGGCCTGGGAACCCCATTTTTTACATAGCCATGGAGAGCCATTCGAAGCTGATACTGTCAAAGGCTTTCTCCGTATCTAGGGTGATGATGGAGAGGATGAGGAGGGTGCAGAAGAGTAAGGCTGAGTGAGCCACTCAACCAAGTCTGGTGCGTCCTTTAAACTAATTGAACGCACCTTCTGCAACTTCCCACTTTGGCTGAAGCCTGTTGCTCCTGCCCTACCCCTACCACCCCTGTGGAAGGGCCTGCCTCTTCCTCTGCCTGTCATTTTTTAAATGACCCTGTGACAAAACTCTCCCTATAGTCCCTATACTGATAAAGGACTGCTGCAGTATAGGGCAGCAGTCAGCAGTAGTGCACCTCAACCCTATGTATTGTGGACCTATACCAGCCCTTAAGGAATAGCAGACTGTACCTCACTCAACCCTATGTACTGTAGCACCCTAGACCTTACCAGTCCTTATAAGGACCTTTGTGTAACAAGTAGGTTGTGAATGATTAGCAGACTGTACCTCAGTCCCTATACTGATAAAGGACTGCTGCAGTATAGGGCAGCAGTCAGCAGTAGTGCACCTCAACCCTATGTATTGTCGACCTATACCAGTCCTTAAGGAATAGCAGACTGTACCTCACTCAACCCTATGTACTGTAGCACCCCAGACCGTACCAGTCCTTATAAGGACCTTTGTGGAACAAGTCGGTTGTGAATGATTAGCAGACTGTACATGTCCCTATACTGATAAAGGACTACTGCAGCAGAAGGGCAGCAGTCAATTATAATATTCTTTCTATATTTGGAAGAAAGAATATTATACGTGTACAAGCCTATTACCATACCAGTCCTGAAAAGAACCTTTGTGGACCTAATAGTACCAGCTACTGATTAAACTGACTGTCCCTCACTGCCTCACACACAGCTTCCTGCCTGTCCCTATTTAAACTGACAAAACAGAGGCTGCTGGAACAATAACTTGAATAGCACTTTTGTGGACCTAGTAGTAACAGCTAATGATTAAACTGACTGTCCCTCTCTCTACACTGACAAGAGACAGGCTGCTGCAACAATCAGTAGCACAGCAGTGCCTCAAACCTATATCCTGAATAGGGATGAGCCGAACACCCCCCGGTTTGGTTCGCACCAGAACTTTCGAACGGACCCCAAATTCGAACGAACTTTAGAACCCCATTGAAGTCTATGGGACTCGAACATTCAAAATTAAAAGTGCTAATTTTAACGGCTAATATGCAAGATACTGTCCTAAAAAGGGTTTGGGGACCTGGCTCCTGCCCCAGGGGACATGGGTCAATGCCTAAAATGTTTTTAAAAATGGCCGTTTTGGCGGGGGCACTGATTTTAATGACGATTAAAGTGAAAAAAAAAAGTGAAATATTTCTTTAAATATGGTGCCTGGGGGGTGTCTGTAGTATGCCTGTGAAGTGCCACGTGTTTCCCGTGTTTAGAACAGTCCCTGCACAAAATGACATTAAACGGAAATAACACCATTTAAAACTGCTTGCGGTTTTAATGTTATATCTGGTTCCTGCAATATAGTTGAAAATCATTGAGAAAAATGGCATGGGTAGCCCTCCCTGCCCATTACCAGCCTATTTGGGTCTTGTATGCATATTAAGGGGAACCCTGTACCCATATTAAAAAAAGGAAATGTGTGTGGCCCCCAGGCCCTATATACTCAGAACAGCAGTATACAGGCGGTGCAAACAAGACAGGGACTGTGTAGGTTTGTTGTGTTAAGTTGAATCTGTTTGTAATTTTCAACTGGTACATTTTTAAAGTGTAGCTCCAGTCAAAAAAACTATTTTTAAGCTTTTTGGAAAACATAGGGAAGGGTTATCACCCCTGTATAATTTGTTTTGTCGTCCATCTTTTTTCATCTCACTTGCTGTTGTCTCCTTCCGTTTGCAAGTAGGAGAAGTTTGTAAATTGGATGTTTGAAAGTAGGGGCCTGCCCTATATGCTCTGCAGAAATGGCGGAACAAGGTGTTGGTTTTGCCACAACATTGTAAGCCCTCAAAGTGACTCTTGGTGGGCGCTGGAGCGCTCTGCTGTGAACGATTATATCAAGAATTGGAATTACATGCCATTGTTGAACAGTGGTAGAAAAATTGACCTTTGGTGGTTGTGGTGCTGGTGCCACAACACTATAAGTCCTCACCGTTACTCTGGGTGGGCACAGGAAGGGGCCCTCCTGTGAAATATTATATCAAGAATTGTAATTACATGTCCCTGTTAAACAGGGGCAGAAAAATTTGGCCTTAGGCACTGCTGCTGGTGCCACCACACTGCAACCTCTCCCATATATTCTAGTTTTATTGCAGGAATTAGCCCTGCTGCAAAGCATTGCATCAAAAATTGTACTTAAATGCCCCTGTTAAACAGGGGCAGAAAAATTGGGCTGATGGCATCAACCAGAACCAGAAATGTTCTTCCAACATATCAGCGGAGGAGGAAGAGGATAGACAATCAACATAACAGGACAGTCACTCAGCATCAGCATAGGCAGTCTTGAAGGGATGTGATATTTCAAAAAAAAATATTCTGTTACATCAGCTTCAGGTGCTTGGTAGCTGTGGGTGATCCAAGACTGATTCATCTTGATGAAGGTCAGTCGATCAACTGATTCGGTGGACAGGCACACCCTGTGATCGGTAACAAAGCCACCAGCAGCACTGAAGGTGCGTTCCGAAAGAACGCTGGATGCAGGACAGGCGAGTAGCTCAATTGCATACTGTGCAAGCTCTGGCCAGTGATCCATCCTCAAGACCCAGTAAGCCAGAGGATTTTCGGTGGGAAAGGTGTCCAAGTCTGACCTTGCCCCTAGGTATTCCTGCACCATGTAAATCAGACGCTGGCGATGGGTGCTGGAACTGATCATACCTTGGAGCTGCGGACTAAAAAATTGTCTGAAAGCATCAGTCAGATGGCCACCTTCTCCACTGCTCCTTCTGACCGATGCCTCAGCAACACGTTGTCCAGGACCAGGAATTTGTAACCTCCCAGTCTCTGGGAACGCGTTGCACAGACCTTTCTGCAAGGCCTCCCGGAGATGTCTCATCCTCTGCTCCCTCTGTGATAGCAAGATAAGGTCGGCAACCTTACCCTTGTACCATGGATCAAGGAGAGTGGCCAGCCAGTAATGGTCCCTCTCCTTAATCCGAAGAATACGAGGATCCTTCCGCAGGCTTTGCAGGATCAGGGAGGCCATGCAGCGTAGGTTAGCTGAGGCATTCGGTCCGGAGTCCTCTGGGTCACTAAGGACAACATGATCCGCAGCTACCTCCTCCCAGCCACGTACAAGTCCACGTGTTTCTTGGGACTGTAAATCATCCCTACAAGACTGCTGCTGCTGCTGCTGATGCTGAGTGCCAGCCTCCACCTCCATGCTGACACAATCATCCTCCTCCTCCTCTTCCTCCTCCTCATCCTCTTCCTGTGTGATGGGTGGCACAGCAGGAACACTGTCTTGATAAAGGGGGCCTTGAGAGGCAAGGAAGTCCTCCTCTTCCTGCCTCTGTTCTGCCTCAAGTGCCCTGTCCATTATTCCACGCAGCGTATGCTCCAAGAGGTGGACAAGAGGTACATTGTCACTGATGCATGCACTGTCACTGCTCACCATCCTTGTGGCCTCCTCAAACGGTGACAGGACAGAGCATGCACCCCTTATCATGCCCCACTGGCGTGGTGAGAAAAAAACCGAGCTCCCCTGACCCTGTCCTTGTGCCGTAGTCGCACAGGTACTCATTGATGGCCCTCTGCTGCGTGTGCAGCCGCTGCAGCATGGCCAACGTTGAGTTCCATCTGGTGGGCATTTTACATATAAAGGCGGTTCTTGGGCAGGTTCAACTCCTTTTGGAGCTCAGCCAGCCGAGCACAGGCATTAAATGATCGGCGGAAATGCACACAGACTTTCCTGGCCTGCTTCAGGACATCCTGTAAGCCGGGGTACCTGCCCAAGAACCGCTGCACCACCAGGTTAAGGACGTGAGCTACACAGGGCACATGGGTCAGTTGTCCCTGTCGGAGGGCGGAGAGGAGGTTGGTGCCATTGTCACAAACCACCATTCCTGGCTTAAGCTGGCATGGCATCAACCACCTCTCGGCCTGCCCCTGCAGAGCTGACAAAACATCCGCCCCAGTGTGGCTCCTGTCCCCCAAACAAACCAGCGCAAGCATGGCATGGCATCGTTTTGCCTGCGTACTTGCGTAGCCCCTGGAATGCCTACGAAGCACCGCTGGTTCTGAGGACAGAGCACTGGAAGAGGCCATGGAGGAAGAAGAAGAAGAGGAGGGGGTGGAGGAGAGAGGTGTGTCACAACCAATAGTAGCATTTTGGAGGCGTGGTGGCGGAACAACCTCCAACACTACTGCACCTTGTCCTGCATCCTTCCCAGCTGCCAGAAGAGTGACCCAATGGGCCGTGAAAGACAGGTAACCTCCCTGTCCATGCCTGCTGGACCAAGAGTCAGCGGTAATATGCACCTTACCGCTGACCGCCCTGTCCAGTGAGGCAAGGACATTGCCTTCCACATGCCGGTAGAGAGCCGGAATCGCCTTCCGTGAGAAAAAAAGTGGCGTTTGGGGACCTGCCACTGAGGAACCGCACATTGTACAAACTCACGGAAGGGGGCCAAGTCTACCAACTGAAAAGGCAGCAGTTGAAGTGCTAGCAATTTAGCCAAGCTAGCATTCAACCGCTGGGCATGTGGATGGCTGGGAGTGAACTTCTTTCGCCGGTCCAGCAGCTGGGGCAGGGACATTTGCCTGCTATAATCCGACGTGGGTGTACCGCTAGCAGAGTTCCCGGAAGCACTTGGCTGTGACACACCTAATTCTACACCTTCATTCCTCTCGGAGCAGGTTTCAGAGAGGACTGAAGGTCTAGTGGGGTTGGAGATGCCAGCTGATGAGGAGCAAGGAGAGGTCCGCTTTGTTCTTTGGTGTGGGTCTTTGAGGTACACTTGCCAACGAGCTGCATGGCAGGTCAACATATGTCTGGTCAAGCATGTGGTGCCCAAGCGGCTGATGTTTTGGCCACGTGAGATACGCTTGAGACATATGTTGCAAATAGCAGCGGTGCGATCTGATGCACTCGTCTCAAAAAAGGCCCACACCAAAGAACTTTTAGAATAACGCGCAGAGGCAGCGTCCTGCACAGGCGGAGCTCTGCGGTGTGATTCAGTCGGTGTGCTGCCCCTAAGCTGGCCCCCGGAGGGCATCCTGCATCGTTGGACATGTGCCTCCTCCTCCTCCTCTATCCTTCCAGGCACCCACGTGGAGTCAGTGCCCTCATCATCCCCTCCCTCTTCATCGCTGTAGCAAACCTGGCAGTATGCTGCAGCTTGTGGAACATGACTGCCAGATTGCTGTCCTTCTTGAGCATCCCCTCTCTCTGCGTTCACGCTACTGCCTTCCTCTAGCTGAGTGTCATCATCAGAGCCCACAAAACACTGGGCATCCTCCTGGAGCATGTACCCAACACTGTGCTCAAAGAGTTCAGGAGACTCCTCAGGAGGACGTGGTGGGTCTAGGGAAGGAGTCACTGATGATGACATTGAGAGGAGGGAAGACGATGCGTTGGCAGCTGCTTTGCTAGTACCCTGAGACGGGGTGAGAGAGGATGAGGAGGATGAAGAGGGCTTGGTCATCCACTCTACCAAGTCGTTGGCATGTTGCGGCTCAACATGTCCAGCTGCCGAAAAGAAGGACAAGCGTGTCCCATGGCCACGTGCTGATGACAATGCACCGCGTCCACGACCAGCACTGTTGTCTCTAGACACAGAGCCTGCTTGCCCTCTTTTATCGGCTCGCGCCTGTCTGCCTCTCCTTGCTGGCCTTCCAGACATGGTAATGGCCTGAAGGGAGTTGGGTAAAAAAGCAGTTGGGTAGTGTATATTGTGCTAGAGGCACACAACACCCACTAACTCCTGCAGATGCCTTTATTATAGAACACCAGAGATAAAGGGGTATATACAGATGTATACTGTGCTGTGCTGGAGGCACACACAACTTCCAATAACTCCTGCAGATGGCAAGTGGGCTCAAATAGAGAACAGCTATGTAGGTGGATATAGCGGTATGTACTGAGTACAGTGCACGCAGACAGCACACACAAGCTCCTAACACTACTGACTGCAAGCTCTATTATAAAAGATAGATCACTAGCTATATAGGTGAGGTGAATATAGCGGTGTATACTGCGGTCAGGGCACACAGACAACAACCACTACACAACAGCAAGATCGAAAATCGGCCGAAAACGATCGGTGTGTACTGTGTTGAAGGTACACCGAACACCCACTGCTTCAGACGCTAACCCCCTACACAAGGCCACCGCGCTGGCGGCCTTATATAGTGTGGGGCGTGCACTACACAGCCTGAGCTATGATTGGCCACAGGCATCCTGCCTGTGGCCAATCATGGCTCTCCTCGCTGCTGGCGCTGCGATTGGCCAAGCATGCGGGGTCACAGTGCATGCTTGGCCAATCATGAGCCAGCAATGCACTGCACCATCGCAGTGCATTGTGGGCCGTGAGCGCCACATGAATTTGGCACGAACGGACCAAAATGTTCGGACTTCGCCGAACGGACGAACAGCCGATGTTCGAGTCGAACGTATGTTCGACTCGAACACGAAGCTCATCCCTAATCCTGAACTACACCTAACACCTATACCAGTCCTGAAAAGAACTTTTGTGGACCAAATAGCTAGCGATTTGGGTCACTGCAATCTCTCCCTGCTCCACACAGCAACCTCTCCCTATAGTGACAGAAGAAAGAATGTAAAATGGCCGCCGGATTGGGTCTATTTATAAGTTAGGGGGAATGTCCAAGTGTCCATGTGCTGTAATGTCTCAATTGGCTGTCCTGTACCCCATGATGGATGTGTCACCATAGGTCTAAGTTCTTTTACACAGTAAACACGGAAGTCCGCCGGTCGAACAGCGGCAATAGTCCGCCGATCAGCCGAGATTCGCCGCAAAACGACCGCCGGGCGAACCGTTCGGCCATCCCTACTGACAAACTGACAAGAGAAATTAGAGAGCTGGGTCAGAGAACAGCTGAATTAGAGATATGAGTAGATGATATTGAAAGTCAAACTCAGCACTACATTTCTGAATTTAATAGTCTCAAAGAAGAGAATGTCATATTTCAGTCACGTTTAGAGGACCAGGAGAATAGAGACAGAAGGGCCAACTTGAGGATCAGAGCAATTCCAGAGACTGTCATGGATGTGAATGCCACTATGATTGCTTTATTTCAGGAATTGCACCCTGGTATCCCTGTGGAGAGATTAGAAATGGACAGAGTGCATAGAGTGTTAACGGCCCTCCCAGGGACATAATTGCCAAAATGCACTATTTTTGTACAAAAGAACAATTGTTGGCAGCAGCGAGAGAAAAGGGTTCCCTAATGTTCCAAGGACAAGTATACCAACTCTTCTCAGATTTATCTCCTATTACAGTGGCTAAAAGGCGAGCTCTTAAACCATAGCTACAAATACTTCAACAGCACCAGATCACTTATCATTGGGGGTTTCCTTTCTCCCTCAAATTCACACATCTGGAAACCAGATATGTATGTCGCTTTTTAGAGGACTTACAGTCAGCCTTGTTCGAATTAGGTCTTGCAGATCAAACCACAATTAAAGACCAATTCCGCAGAGGATAAGCCTCCAGGTCCCCTCAACAAAACACTGCAACCAGCTCTAAGCCATATACTCCTTCTCGCCATAATCAGCATAAACGCGGTCGATATGAACATCAGCCTCCTAATACTGAAGAATCTATGGACTGAGTTTAAAATAAATATATTTTTCTCCTCTTTGATACATTTCCTCTTTTTCAGAACTGCAGGATTCCACTTTTTCTGAAACAACTTAATTTTTAAGTTACTAATTTTTGCAACTTCATGGCCCTTTGGCTTACAATTCTTTGCTGGCCCTCTTCTATTTAAAACTTTTTTTTTTTTTTACTGCTTATTTACTTAAATCCCCCCCCCCCCCCTTTTTTTTGTCTCCCTCTCTCATATCAGTCAAAGATACTTATGTGGTCATTTCCTGAGGTTATGGTTTTGATAGTCTTCCAACCCCCCCCCCCTTTTTTTCTCTGGATAATATATATATACAGTTATTATTATGATAGTATAGATGCTTTTTGTATAGTTCCTGTGGTTCTCCGGCGTGGTTCGTCACTTTAGGAACTACTTGCTGCCCTTTCGCCATCCTCAGACCCTTGCTTTTATTATGCGAGACTCTGATGATGGCTGTGGAGCCCCTGTGAGTCCTTTGTTCACTCCCAGGAGTTGCTCTCATACCCTAGTGATTTCTTATTACATTAACTCACAGTTTTTTCATATTAGGGTTATTCTTCCAAGCTATGTTCTTCTTTATTCTATTCTATTCTTTCTTCTCTTCTTTTTTCTCTCGAGATGGTGACCTGTATTCTAAGTTCAAGTCATTGTTCTTATTATGAGCTAGTTTACTTAGACTTTTTATGGCCCCCATAAATATTTTATCTCTTAATGTACAAGGATTTAATATCCCACACAAACGAACGAAAGCAATGAGATCTTTCTCGGCCAAGAAGGCACATATAATCTGTTTGCAGAAAACCCATTTGGGTTTTGGTAATCATTTCCTGACTTGGATCTCTTCCCTCTATAACAATCCCAGGGCGTATATTAAATATGCAGGTTATAAATCAGCAATAATAGACATCAGAAGAGGCACAAGACAGGGTTGTCCCTTATCCCCACTACTTTTTGCCCTACTTATGGAACCTTTGGCACAATTAATTAGTTCTAACCCAGATATCAAAGGTATCGAACTAGGTGGGCATCACCATAAACTGTGTCTTTATGCGGATTACATACTTATTTATCTATCTCATCCCCACATTTCTGCCCCAATTCTTCTGCGAATATTGGATACATTTTCACATATTTCCGGTCTCTTTGTAAACCCCACCAAATCAAATGCATTGAATATTTCTATAAAACACTCTGACCTATTACAGGCTCAATCCTCTCTACCTTTCAATTGGGTTGATCGCCAATTACCATATTTAGGTGTACACCTTACATCCTCACTTTGATCTTTTTGCAGCTAATTATTTACCCCTGCTGAAGCAAGTTACAGGCTTATTAAAGCAATGGTCCACGCTACCACTATCATGGATGGGTCGGATTAACGCAATAAAAATGTCAATACTGCCTAAGTTTTTATATTTATATAGGGCAGTGATGGCAAACCTCGGCACCCCAGATGTTTTTGAACTACATTTCCCATGATTCTCATGCACTTTGCAGTTCAGTGGAGCATCATGGGAAATGTAGTTCCAAAACATCTGGCGTGCCAAGGTTCACCATCACCGATATAGGGTACTTCCCATTTCCATACCTTCATATTTTTTACGACTCACACAGCTTAGAATTAGGTCTTTTATTTGGAAGAATATTAAACCCTGTATACCTAAATCCACTTAATATCTTAGTAAAACCAGTGGAGGCTTGGGGCTACCTAACTTCGCTTCTTAGTACTTTGCAGCTCAACTATCGATACTCCCTAAATATCATTCAACAAAAGACATACCTTTATGGGTATCTATTGAAGCCATTGATTGTGACCCCATATCAGTGGCCAATCTACTATGGATTCAGCCAAAGGACAGATCGCATCTGAATAATCCTATCACAAAACATTCATTGGTTATCTGGGATAGATTTGGTAGTTCATGTAAATTACAATCAGTACATAATCCACGTCTTTCCTTTCTAGGGAATCCAGCTTTTTCACCTACATGGACATTTCCGAAATCTTTTTCAGCATGGTCTTCTACTAATCTGACTAGATTCTATAAGCTATTATCCTCAAATACCTTTCAAACATTCCCTATGCTATGTACGAACTACGGGCTCTCAAACAATGAGATATTTCGATATCTACAAATTGAAAATTTCTATATGCCTCTTATTGGGTCAGGTTTAGCACTTAGTCAGATGTCTAAATTTGAACATATTTGTATAAGTGACCCACATGTTAAAGGTTTAATTTCATATGTGTACCAAACCCTTATTACTACCCCCAATGAGGTACTTCCATCATATTCTGTTAAATGGGCACAGGATTTGGGTCGAATATTTAACAATGACTGGTCCAACATTTGGTTAGCTACTAATTCATCATCTCCCAACTGTTATGCTTTTGAAACTAACTTTAAAGCTCTGGCACGATGGTACCTAGTACCAGCAAGGATTGCAAAATTTTCTCCATCTTACCCTAATCCTTGTTTTAGAGGTTGCTCCTCTCCTGGTACTCATTTTCATTTATGGTGGGATTTTCCGGTGACGCAAGAATTTTGTAATAACATATTTGAAATGGCCTCTAAAGCTTTAGATATCTATATTGCCCCAGACCCAGCTATTGCACTTTTAAATCTCAAACCAGATTCACTCACACGGACACAATTCAAACTGCTTGTTTATATTAATACGGCAGCTAAACAAACCATAGATAAGGCATGGAAAACCAAAAATTTAATTGTGGCGGAAGCCAAACACAGACTGAACAAAGCTCTAATTTTCGATAAAATGACAGCTATTGAAAACAATAATATTAGTAAATTTCACATGATTTGGCAACCATGGGTTAAACATTTCTTTCCTTCTGATTTTGACCAGTCATTGCTGTTCCCACAATAAAATCCTTGTGTATCGCTGTTGTGCTATTGATTTATGTCATGTACCAGGTCACTACCTCAAGAGTTTTCATCTCATTCCCTTTCTTGTCTCTTTTCCACCTTTTCTATCCCTCTTCTTCTTTTTTTCTTTTATTTATGTTTTATCTTTCAAAAGTTGGTTTATTTCTCATCAACATAGAGAGTCGATCTCTCTTTTAGAGGGTCTATTCTTCAAAACTTTCTTTAAATACTGGTTGTGCTGAGCTAAAGTTAACCAGGAAAAGAGTTTTACTTTTTAATTATATCTGCCCCCACCTGTTCACAGCTTGAACCCATTTGGGGTTGACAGGTGGTCTGGAGGCATATTTCATTCATTCTCTCATATAGTTCATTCCTAATTTAGTTCAGTACTTATAATATTATAGTATACAATCTCTATGTTACTTATACTTTCACTTATAAGATACCTAATCTATGTGATCAATACCTGATTATAACTATATTGTTAATTTACAGATTCCTTCCAGTGATGGTGAACCTTGGCACCCCAGATGTTTTGGAACTACATTTCCCATGATGCTTATGCACTCTGCAGTGTAGTGGAGCATCATGGGAAATGTAGTTCCAAAACATCTGGGGTGCCAAGGTTTGCCATCACTGTTCTAGGTCATTTAGTCTGGTGGTGTGTTCCCCTAGCTGGGCCTGGATCTACTTCATCCTTGCGCTTACTGCCTTTTCCACAGAGGCAGCTATCATATGGGTTAGGAGAGCTGCCACAGCCTGCTCTATGCGCTCTGTGTTGTGGTCCCCACTGTGGGGTGATGGAGTGGCACGCTGAGAGGAGGGGGAGGCCGAGCAGTACCTCCATTTTTGGCATCAGCGTGTCTGCTGGTGCATCCGGGTAGGCCAAGACCGGGGCCTCGATTTGCAGCTGGGCTGGCTGCGCCAACAGGGCCTTTTTTTGGACCGGGTTCCGGTTTTCTCTACAAACTGGTCCATTGGCATGCAAGTGTCACCCAGAGGAGGCTGCTATACATGTAGCGGCCACAACCTTTGCTGTGAGGCCTTGACTTATTGGGCTTACCAGTTACCTTTTCTTGGCCTGCTCTTCCACGTCTAGGGGTTCCCAGGGTTGATACCCAACAACTTGAACGCTGACACAGATAAAGTCCTCTTTAAAGGGTTTTCTTTTGCAATAATAACTTCTGAACAACACACAGTCTCTTTGGGAACAGAGGGCACGGGTGAAGAACTCAGGCACCTTGAACTGTGGCCTAGCAAAGTCTCCAATTCCACCCAGAGAGTAGCCACTCACAGCTGGGTATCTCAAGGCTGAACAGATCTCTAGTCAGAGATCATGGCAGTCAGCACGTTGACTCAAAACTTGAAACAGTCCTGTGAACATGGACAAGTGTTAACCAAAGGCGAACAGGAACCTTTTTCTCAGTACCTGGAACTTTCCCATCTCCTCAATGGTACTGGAAAAGCGTGAATTTGTCAATTTCCTTCCCAACTCAGTAACCAGGCACTTCCCAGGATGCCACCTGCCGGCCCTCATCCAAAGAGTCCTCCCCTGGTCACTTCCATGAGCTGTGGTGCCTCTCCAAGCCGAGAGCACACCCAGACACCTTGAATCCTCCCTCAGTTACTGCACCTTGGACCAGCCGGGTCCGAGGCTCGGGAACAGATGGATCCCTACCCCAGACCAGACGGGTCTATCAGGGGCCTTCCACAGGAACATATTGCGGGGCTGTCGAACACCCTGTGACCGGGACCCCTCACGAGGCTACCCTGGTCCTGGAACCAGAACAGACCCCACGGGTCTCGCAAACTCCTCTCCCGAAACACGTGACCCGCACCCTTAAGTACCCCTTCCCAGACTCCTCAGTGGGCCCAGCACTCCCACTGATTGGTTCAGAGAAGGCTGATACTTAAACATCCAACCAGACCTGGTTCTGGTCTATCATGTGCACCTCATCGTGCACGTGACCAGGCAGAACTTCCAAACACAGCCTACCTACACAATTAACCCTCAGAACCCCTACTGTTCTGAGGCAAAAACTAAATTTACATGCGTATGACATTCTGTCCAAAATGTCATCCGCTACATACACATTAAGCAGGGATATAGGTCTGTAATTGGAGACTTGGATATCCCCGGGAAGAATGTTAGAAGCTCACATAGCCGTGATTCCAAAAGACAGTAAGGACCCGACACAAGTCTCCAATTACAGACCCATATCCCTGCTTAACGTGAATATTAAGCTTTACGCCAAGATGTTAGCAGATTACTCCCAGTCATACCTAATCTTATTTCCCCAGACCAAGTAGGTTTTATCCCAGGCAGAGAGGCCAGAGACAACACCATGTGTGCGCTAAATCTCCATCACTGGCTCATCATATCTGAAACCCAGTGTTTCTTGCTAGCCCTTGATGTGGGGAAGGTATTCGACAGAGTGGCCTGGGACTACATGCAAGAAGTGCTTAGAGAAATTAGACTCCTACCCAGCATGTTTGCTCATATTAATGCATTATACCCCAATCCCTCTGCACGAGTAAAAGCTAATGGCCACCTGTCAAACGCCTTCACCATAAGCAATGGGACCCATCAAGTATGCCCCCTTATCCCCCTAATCCTTGTCCTGTCCCTAGAACCTCTCTTAAACAAACTGAGAGCCAACCCTGATGTCAAGGGTTTAATCATAGCAGACAGAGCCTTTAAAGTCGCTGCCTTTGCTGATGATATTCTCCTTTCTCTGCAATCACCCTGGATATCTTTACCCAACTTACTGAAATACATAACTAAATTTGGAGACTTATCAAACCTCAAAATTAACTATTCCAAATCACATGCCTTAAATATTTTACTTACCCCACAAGTAGTATCTCATTGTCAGGAATCCTTCCCATTCTTGTGGAAGACAGATGCCATTACATACAGATCACAAGGAAATTATCCGCCCTATACAATACTTTTCAGCAGCACTTTCCCAGATCCAATCAGATCTGAAGGACTGGGCCAGCCTAAATGTATCCTGGTTTGGTTGCTAAGGTTTATTCTATCTAATTCAGATGATCCCAATCCTCCTCCCACCATCCTTCTTCACAACTTATAAAAAAGCCTGCTCGGTGGAAGCAGAGCTCCAGGACGGCGAGAACAATCCACTGCCATCCGGAGCTTAAACCGAGCTAAAAAGACACCATCCTTCACGGGGCTGCAGCCGCAGACACAATACAGCATTCTGCGGTGTCATTCGTGCGGCCGGAACACTTTTAACACTGTTCACCGCCGCGAGGCTGAGAGTGTCAGCGGGCGCCATCTTGGGGCCTACGGATGAGCCGCCCCACGCAGCATCCCGCCGCCGTACGCACAGCATACCGGGAGATCACCACCCGAAGCTGAGGAGAGCGGCACCCGGACGGGCCCTGAGACGCCACGGACCACCACCGGCAAGCCCCCGACCACGGCCCGTATTTAATGGAGCGCAGGCTGCATCTCTGGCCTACAGCCTCAGCACACAGCATAATTGGCACACAGTGAGTACTGTAACACTCACCCCCTCCTTCTGCCAACCGCTGTCTGGCACCCTGACCCCCGCTGGGGCATATATCCTGGGGAGTATCCCCCTCCACCCTGCCCTACAGGACTTGGGTCATTTACAGGTCGGGATCATTCTGTGGGACAACACATCCCAGCAGGCCCACAGATAGAAAGCCAGCAGCCATCTTGCTACACCCACTTCAGCTCACCCCCTTCCACAGAGGCCGCATACGCGGCTAGGAGCAGGATGGACGTTTGAGTTTTTAGCTCTGCTCCGTCTGGGACTTCTGCCTATCCCCGAGGGCCGCAAACACCGCGATTCGCTCTTTTTTCTTGTATCACCCCTCAACCCGCGGAACCTTGGTGCATGCCGGCGAAGAAAAAAAAAGCACTGGGCATCGCTCAAAAGACCCTCACGCAGTATCTTCTCCGCTCTCAGGAACAGTCTGGCATGGCGCAAGATGGCGCCGTCAGAGGAGGCCTCCCCCCGGGTCCCGCCACCTCTCCACGTTCGCTGTGTCCATCCTCACTTGCTCCTTCATCTAACAGTGAGTGCCCTAGCTCCCTCTCTAAAGCGGATCTAGAGGAAAGTCTGGAAACCATGTACAACAGGTTGGCATCTAAATTTCAATCGGAACTGCACAAAACTTCACATGCCCTATCACAAGAAATCTCTGCCCTGGGAGCTAGGACGGAGAGGTTAGAGACTAAGCATGATGAGTTGGTGATTGCTCATAATGACCTTAGCAGAGAACATGAAGCACTATCCTCTGCGGTCCAGTTGCTGCAGACTCAGATCGAAGACCTCGACAACAAAAACAGGCGCAATAATCTGCGCCTCCGTGGAATTCCTGAGTCTGAGTCTGAGCTCATCCCTGTGGTGATTAGATTGTTTAAATCCTTGCTCCCTGACCATGATTCCAACATGTTCAAATGTGATCGTATTCATAGGGCTCTTCGCCCCAAACCCTTCGGAAGACAAACCCCCTAGGGATATCATCCTTTGCATGAAGGACTTTCTCGTTAAGGAAGAAATATTGAGAGCAGCCCGCAACAAGCAGAGGATAACCCTTGATGACCACTTTATCCAGATTTTCCCTGATATTGCCCCGGCAACTTTGGAGAGGAGAAGGAACCTGAAGGAGATTACCACTGTCTTGCAATCAGCCCATATCAGATACCGGTGGGGATTCCCGTTTCGCCTGGTGATCCCTCATAATGGCACGACGTACTCCGCCACCTCCGTCCTGGAGGGTCAAGAAATCCTGGTAAAAAACTTGGCTTATTGGATGCCTCTGCGATTCGCAGGCTACCCTCCACTCCCAGAGCTACACCTATATGGCAAACACCTCCTACCAGGAGAGACAGACGGAGGATCCGGTATGATGTTGGAGACCGGGTGGAAGATAGCCCTCGTTAATGGTACCTTACTCCGGCCCATCTTGAGGTTCTATATGCGGTTAACATTGACTCCCAGAGGACATTCACGCTATGTTTTTTTTTTTGTTTTCTCAAGAGATACTCTTTTTTTTTCTCCTTTTTTTTAGGTTTTATTTATTTATTTATTTATTTTTCTCTCTCTCTCTTCCTCTTCCCTTTTTTTGGGGGGGGAGGGAGGTGAGAGGGAGGAAAAGCATATTTTTTCTACTGTCTTCTGCCCACTCCTCTGGAATTCTGCATGTCCCTAGGAGCTGTGTCATGGCTCCCCCTCCCAGTGGTTGGTTGCTTCTCTGGTGGGTGCTCCCTACCATTGCGCAACCCTACTGGGCGCGAGACCTAGTTGTCTCGGTATATGACTTTCTCTTCGGTGTGGGAACTCTCTCCCACAGGCTACCACATCTATCATTAATGTTGTTCCCCAAGCCTATGTTAGAGGCTGGGATTGTTTTTTCAAGTGTTAGTTTTATTTTTCTATGTTTTTTGGTTCTCTCTTATATGGTTCAATCATTTTTCAAATCCTATGATTCTTCTACAGCATATGTTATTTTTATATTCTGGTTCTGTGATCTAACCATACTCTCAGTGTTACTGCATTGTACCCTACTCCTGTGGACTTTGGAGGATGCTGTGGGGACTCCCCTGACATTCTTAGACTTGGTGGACGAGTGTTCATTTGTGATTCCCCTCCCCCCTCCCTCCATCAGATCTGATTCCCCAACTATCTACGTGTTACCTCATACGCCATGGCAATAACATGTATTTCACACAACGTTAAAGGATTTAACTCCCCTTCGAAACGGCGTAAAGCCTTTACCTTTTATAAACAACTTGGAGCTAAAATCCTTCTTCTCCAAGAAACGCATTTCTCCCGCTCTTCCCATCCCAAATTTTTTCATAAAGATTTCCCTCAAGCCTTTTACTCGCTCCACATGTCCAAGACCAGGGGTGCCGCCATACTCCTCCACTCATCCCTCCCGATGGAGGTTAAGCAAATGTTCAGGGATCCTGAAAGTCGTTATATTATTGTGAAAGGGATTGTCCACAACAGGGAACTTACTATTGCAAGTGTTTATGCACCCAATGACGGCTCAGCAGCCTTTTTTAGGTCATTTTCTGAGAAATTAGCACAATACCACTCCCCCCATATGATCATAGGTGGTGATTTTAACTCAGTAGCTAACGCCACTCTAGACCGCTCGTCGACTACGGTCGCATCTAGAGCATTCCCAAAATCTCTCACTAGTGGCTTACAGGATCTTCAACTCACTGACACTTGGAGGGCACATAACGTGGGTTGCAGGGAATTCACCTTTTTCTCCCATCCTCATAACAGTTATGTGAGATTAGACTACATATACACATCCCCAATCATACTTGCCAACTCTTTAGAGGCCTCCATCCACCCCTGTGTATGGTCAGACCATCAGGTTACATCCTTCACTACAGGGTTTATTAGGCTCGCCCCCACACCCCATTCCTGGAGATTAAATGAATCCATTCTCTCTGACCCAGCGGTAGATTCCCAATTAGCTCAATCTCTGGAGGACTATTTTTCTCTCAACGCCCACCCAGACATTCAGCCCTCACTTCTCTGGACGGCACATAAAGCTGTCATCAGAGGGAAAATTATCAGTATTTCCGCGGCCCGTAACAAGTCTAATAGACTTAGAATAGTGGAGTTAACCAGGGAACTAGATCATTTATATAAAAATACGTCTCTACTACACTTAGATTCCACCAGGCAATCCATCGAACAGAAGCGCTTAGAACTAGACTCCCTTTTGTCATCCAAGGTGGAAAAGACACTCCGTTGGACTAAAGCCCGCTATTTACTATTTAATAACTCAGCATCAACTATGTTTGCTAGGAGATTGTCTAACTCGATTCGCCCCCCTCATTTATACCGGCTGTCTAATAAGGATGGATTTGTATCCTCACATCCCAAGGAGGTACTCAAAATCTTCGAGCAATTTTATACCAAACTCTAAGAGCCCCCCCACACTCTCCCCTCCCCTGAAGACCTGTCATGGCTTCATGACATCCCCCTCCCGACTCTTTCCACCTCACAACTTGACAAACTCAACGCCCCTATCACAACTCCGGAAATCTTAGGGGTCATCAAATCACTGAAAACGGGTTCTGCCCCAGGCCCTGATGGCTTTTTGACCCTTTATTAGAAAAAATACTCCATGATCCTGGCCCCTAGAATGGTACACCTCTTTAACTCAATCCTACTTGGCAATAGCTTCCCAGAGGAAATGTTGTTAGCCAACATGTCACTAATCCCGAAACCCAATAAGAATCATAATTTGCCCCAAAATTTTAGGCCTATCTCGGTTATAAACAATGATATCAAAATATTTAGTAGAGTTTTAGCTGACAGACTAGCAAAGTTTATCCCCTCCTTGATATCCCCCTTCCAATCTGGATTTATCCCACACCGCTTCATAACGGACAACATCCGCTTAGCGACGGACGTTATCCAAGACGCTAACCTATTTTCCCGCAAGCTCCTCCTGTTAAGCCTAGACATACAGAAGGCGTTTGACAGTGTTACATGGGATTACATCAACATGCTTCTGCCACGCATGGGATTTCAGGGTAAATTCCTAGTAGGTTTCAAAGCCCTGTACGATAACCCTATGACCCGCATTAAGCTACCTGGCTGTTGCTCCGAATTCTTCCCAATAGGTAGAGGCACTAGACAAGGGTGTCCCCTTTCCCCTTTAATCTTTGCTTTAGCCCTAGAGCCCCTCACGATTGCCCTTTTGAGACATCCTGATATTACTGGTTACACTAAGGGTGACGAAATGTACAAATTTTGCATGTATGCAGATGATGTTTTGATGTTCATAACCAATCCTCATGTTTCACTCCCCAAACTTTTTCTGACACTGTCAAATTTTGCGAAGGTCTCTGGTCTATCCATTAATGTCTCCAAATCTGTGGCCCTTCCTATAGGTTTTTCTCCCACTGATTTAGCCCTTATTAAACAAAACTACTCCTTTACATGGGCCACCTCCCACATACCCTACTTGGGAGTAGGACTGCCTGGAAATTTCCGCAATCTCTTTGGGGTTAATTACCCCCCATTGATTAGAAAACTTAAAAATACTATTAAAAGCTGGCTTTCTTTACATATCCCTTTTATAGGAAGAATCACAGCACTCAAAATGGTCATCCTTCCCAGGCTGTTATATCTGTTTCGCTCCCTACCGGTTAAGCTTTCCAAATCTTTTCTCCTCAACCTTCAGTCCCATTTTAACAGATTCATTTGGAATAATAGGTCGCCCAGGTTTGCCAAGGGAGTCCTGTACAGCTCTATGAGAAGTGGAGGCCTAGGGGTTCCTCAAATTTGGTTGTATTATCTTACCTGCAGATTTACGCAACAAGCACAGTGGTCGATCCTTAACTCCAGAGTTCCTTGGGTGCGGTTTGAGAGTGATTCGATAGCACCCTTTTATCTCCCTGGCCTTATGTGGTCAACGCATCGACCTCACTCAACCTTATGCACGCTTAATATTATAGTTGCGGACAGTCTACTACTGTGGCACCGCTACAAACACAAATACAACCTCACTTCGGAGAGCTCTGTGGGCGCCTCTTTCCTGGGCGATCCTAGGTTCCCCCCAGCCTATCTCCATACTGAGTCTTTCAGATTGTGGGTTCAATGCAAACTTACTCAGTTAAGGGACTTCGTGATGGGTTCTGACTTCATTCCCTTCTCGAGATTACAGATCCAGCACCAACTCCCCGACGGAGAACTTTTCAGATACCTGCAAATCCGTCACTTCTTTCTCTCCCATTACAGACTCCGGTCCCAGGTTCAACTCACCATCTTTGAGGATTTATGTTTTAACTTCCCACGCCAAAAAGGCCTGATTTCCCTGATCTACAAAGTTCTTGAAGGACTTACAATGGTTCAGACTCTGAAGTATAGATCACAATGGGAACAGGAGCTTGCACTGGGGGCCGGTGTTGTAGACTGGGAAGAGGGATGGGACAACATGTGTAAATGCACCAGATCCTTAACAATTAGGGAAACGGCTATTAAAGTAATTACCAGATGGTACTACACTCCGGTACGTTTGCGCAAGATTTATGTTCAAACATCCCCCAGCTGTTTTAGAGGTTGCAATCACCTGGGCACCTTTGTTCACATCTTTTGGGACTGTGAGTTGATTCGTCCAGTTTGGCAAGAGGTTTTGAGAGTGATGGACAAGCTCGCTGGTCGTGCGTTGTCCCTTACTTACCACCACTGTCTTCTCTTCCAAACCTCGCCTGACACCCCTAAACCCCTAGTAAGGCTCATTCATTCCATCTGTGTCTCTATGCTATGGACTATAGCACTACATTGGAAGTCCCCGTCGATCCCTTTATCTCAGGTTCTCTCACGCATTGATCAAGTAATGCTGACTGAAAAGATTTTCCATACTCTGCAGGACACGACTCATATATATGACCTAAAGTGGAACCCATGGTTCCTATTCCGATTACAAAAATGATCACACCTTGGGTTTTTTCTCTTGGCTATCTGAATTTTTTTTAATTTTTTTTATTTCTAAACTTTTCTCCTTTCTTTCTTAGTATTGTCTAGTCTTATACATTACAAATATGAAGGTCAGGACATTGAATATTTTATCTTTCCCTTTTTTGCAGTCTTTTGTTGGATGTAAGATCTATACTAATGTTTATATTTTTTGTATGGTCCGTAGAGTCCTATGGTCTGTTTACCATTTTATTATAATCTTGTCATCCAACTGCTTATGATGTATATGTCATCTGATCCTTTTTGCTGACGCTGTTTTCTATTTATCGATTTAATAAACTTTTTTGAAAACAAAAAAAATAAAAAAGCCTGCTCGATTTTCATTTGGAAAAACACCCCCCCCCACACAAATTAAATACATTTGCCTTGTACTTTCAAAAGTTAAAGGAGGGATCGGATTACCGGTTCTCCATAAATATTACTTAGCCTGCCACCTCACAAGAATTGTGGACAGGAAAGTCCACCAACTTGGGAAGCTGTGGGTGACCTTAGAAAATGTCTTCATGTCTACTCCAATGCATATTTTCTCCTGGCTATCACATTGTCACTGGCCTTAATGACACACCCCCTCATATACCTCACGCTGGTAGCCTTTACACGGGCAATGAAAACTGCAAAGCTCTCCCCTAACTTTCCCCCAGGGGAATCAAACTCATTCTTACAACAAGAATGGCCATATGAGGAAATGCTCGCACACCAGTGCTTCTCACATGGATGTCCACACAAGTACGAACATTTGGTGTCTGACGTATTCTAATTCATTTCTCTTCTGGACATACAGACAATTGAGGCACTTTTTCTCAACACATGACCCTATCACCACCTGGAATAGACAACTCACGCCGTTAGAATCCCTTTGCACACGGAAATCACCACAAAGACATTTGATCTCCTATATCTACATCCTTCTTCAAGAAGACACTTCCCCCAATCGGATGCATCGCAAATTTTATGGGAAAAAGACTTACAACTGACTCTCACTGATGAAGACTCAGATAACATACATGACTATGCACACAAGGGGTCGATGAACGTAGCGATTCAGGAAAATTTTTATAAATTGCAACTAAATGGTATAGGACTCCAGCGTGTCTCCACAGGTTCCCCCCTCCACTATCCCTAATGTGTGTTGGGGACGAAAGAGGGCGGAAGGTACTATGCTCAACATCTGGTCAGACTGGGACATGCTCCAACCGTTCTGGAGGGAAGTACATGAATTGATCACATGAATTACCACATATACACTGGACTATAATCCCGCACAATTTGTCGTACATCACACGCCCCTACCCAAAAAAGTATATTTTAAATCACTGGCTATGCATATGGTGTATGCGGCTAGACTTTGTGTCCCTGTACACAGGCGATCCACGCACATACCAACAATGAGAGAATGGGTAACTAGACTCAATAAAATTGAAGAGATGGAAGAATTGATCCATACCGCCCACGAGCGAATACAAACATTTTCGAACACCTGGGCTTGCTGGACTCACTTCAAGACCACTGAGCACTTTGGCTCTTATTTCCCCTAATCTAGACAGTTACCCATTTTCTCTGACAGAGGATACTACATACTCTCTCTGGGGGGATACCGAGATAGGGAGCGGCCCCTACCTTCCCCCACCCCTCCCCCACTCTTTTCTTTATGCTCTCATCCCCTTCTTTCTACAGTCTTTATCAACTCGTACACCCCACTACAGTTCACCTAACAACCCCCTGCAAATAAACATGGTGGGGATATTACCGCTACCATCGTCACTATTAGTAATATTATTACTAGTGATATTGATGTTATTGTTATTACTACTACTACTACTACTACTAATGCTCTACTCCAAAAAGAACCTAGTTACTAGTGGTCTCTTTATGGTTATGGGTCATGCTATGCTTAAAACCACTTAGTAGCTTCTGTTTTGAGTAATGTTTAGTGTCACAACACTATGACACTTTGAGCTGATATATATACTTAACTAAAAGCCTTGCGCTTGGAGCATAGATCATTTTATTTTTATCTTTTGAATTAGGTAAAAATATATGTAAGGTCATGTAAGTTATACTGTAAAAAAAACAAGTTATCATTGTATATATCTGAACATTAATTCTGGTGAAACAAACACATTCGATGAGAGGGCAAATTTCCACTATCTTTACAATGCATCAGAGTATATGTTGCTGAGAAACTGTAATTTCCAATTTATTTACAGTCTGAATGTGGTGCTGTTGGTCACCATGCAATTTACTATTTAATTTTCTGCAAATGGCGTTCACAGTGACCTTTTGATGGCTAGTGTCTTTAAATAAAAGAAACTGTGTTATGCTTTACAGCTTTTCCTTTTCAATAGTGTTTGAGATTAGTAAATGTTATATAGTTTTACCATATATTCCCGAGCCAGCGCACAGTATGCTGCATTTTACAAAAACAAACTCATTTTTTTGTAACCTTTAGTTACTGATAGGTCTTTCATGAGATAGTCATTTCTTGAGCTTTGTCTCTCATTTGGTGAAATAATTTGTTGTTAAAGTGGTATAAAACTCCAAAACAAGAATGTATTTTATTGTAGCTTACCTATACTTATATGTGGTGGCTACATTGGTTTTCTTTTTTTGGGCTTTTTTTTTCTTTATGTTCAACTGATGGTCTGGCCAGTAAGTTTGTAATTTTTAACAGACTAAGCTGTCCAGCAAAAATGTTAGTTAGAAGGTGGAGGTAAACCATTTAACCTGCCAGGGCCACTAACAACAGATTTTATTCTTTTGTGTAAACCTTTTATACCAAAATGAAAAAAAAAAGTGGTTTCTGTAACTGCTTAAAAAATGTAAACTGTAATTTGTTAGTCTGGTTTATATAAATCTGTTATGCCGCATACACATGATCGGACTATCCGGCGGAATTTGCAGCAAAGGTCAGCCAGACTTTCCGAACAAGCGGACCAGCCCACACACACCCACACATGACCAGACTTTTCCAGTGGACTACCCCCCCCCCCCCACCCCAACGCACCTTGTCCCCATGTTGATGAGGACAAGGACTCTTCCCAACAACCCTAGCGGTTGGTTGTCGGTGTCTGTGGGCGGGGGCTTATCAGAATCCGGGAGCCCCCTTTAATAAGGGGGTCCCCAGATTACGGCCCCCTACCCTATGTGAATGAGTATGGGGTACGATGTACCCCTACCCATTCACCTGGGGGAAAAAAGTGTACATTAAAAAAACACAACACAGGTTTTTAAAATACTTTATTAGACAGTTCCGGCGGTCTTCTCTTCTTCCGTCTTCGGGGGTCTTCTCGCTGGACTCCTCCGCTGACTTCTGCTCTTTTACTAGTGGAGGAGCCTGGATTTCTCCTTCGTCGCCGCTGTCCGGGGGTCTTCTTCCAACTTCCAGGGTCTTGTCCCTCTCTTCGGTTCTTCTTGCCAGGCCTCCACTTTCTTCTTCCAGCCCTTTTACTAGAATTGACCTGGTCTTCTGTCGCTGTTGCCGCCGCCGCCGCCTTCTGCTTCTTCTGCTTTTTCTGCTTCTGCTTCCTTCTTCCGATGTTGACACAATGCTCTCTCTGGACGTAATGGCAGGGACGTGTTGTGCAGAGACTTATATAGGGACAAAGGGCGGGGTCACCGGGTGATGTCACAGTCCCAGCATCCTACGGGACTGCGACATCATAAGGGGCAGAGTCACCATGTGACATCACCTGGTGACCCCGCCCCTTGTCCCAATATAAGTCACTGCATAATGCATCCTTGCCATTACAGCTTGAGAGAGCGTCGTGTCAACATCGGAAGCAGGAAGCAGAAGAAGCAGAAGGCGGCGGCGACGACAGCGAGAGAAAGAGAAATAAAACATGCAAACAATATGTTATACACAGACTATTAGAAGGCAGGGTTCCATCCAATCTCAATTGAAACAGTGCTAATTACGCCAACGCATACCACCTAGTGGTATGAGCCACTAAGGTGCAGTCTCTTTCTAGAACAGGTTCTGTGTCCAGTAAAGTAATCTTGACACAAAAAATTATTATTTTTTTCTTTAACTGGCCCTGTCTAACTACCCCATAGTTCTGTAGTTCCAGCAGAAAATGCAAAAAGATAAAGACCAAGAGAAACTCTCCTTGCAAATTCAAAGACTTGACTGAGGAACAGTTCACCAGTAGAAACGGGAATCAGGCAAAGTTAAAACTTTCCCCTGTGCATCCACAGTGGTAATGAAATAAACGGCACTGTCTTTGTCCGATCTGCAAATCACAACTTTGTCTCCACAAATGTGCTGACCATAACTCTAATGCTGTAGACATCTGACAAACCGTTCATACAGCTCCAGTGAAAAAGCCTTTTTACGAAGTGGCTTTGGTACTTTTAAGTAGTTCCAGACATCGTCCTCGTACCATGCCTTGCGGTTCTCCTCAATAATATTCATAACGTCCCTTGGGACATAGGGGAATTCCAACCCATACTCATTGGCTATTCTCTTATGAAGGAGTCGCTGTGACCTTGCAAGTCTTGGCAGTGTGTGGTTTAGGGAGAGTCACATTTACTGTAATGGGGTTTTCCGCTTTCGGCGCATTCAGTGTTCCACCCCTGAGGTTAAAGATAGCAAGTCCGAAACATGTGTACAAGTGGCGGCTACATCATCCCCTCCAGCCCACAACAACTCTTGAGACAATGTCCCAAAAATGTCATTGTCCCCAGTGTCTGACAAAGACTAACTCTGAATCTCGATATTCCTCTGCCAGTAAATAATTCATTAGAGATTTTCTTACAGTCTGAGATTTTCTCAAAGCAACCTTCTTCTGCCGATTGGGTCCAGCCGAACTCGGTAGCGGTTTTCCATGTCGGTTCCGGGAAGACCTTGTATGCCCCACTTTCTCCAAAGGAGGCATGGTAATTTCAGTAATGGTGGTAGAAGCGGTGTCCATCTGCTCCAAAGTGGTCTCTTCGGCAGTTGCAGTGGTAGAAGTAGCAGCATCTCTCTCAGAGGTGTCAGCAACGACAAGTATCACCACTGTGGAAGGCCTTACCGAAGGGGCGAAGGTGGCCGACTCCTCGGTTGTCACGCCCGTGGCCCAATCCATGCGGTAGGCCCTTGGTAGTGCGATTGACTGATCCACTTTAAAGGAATACTCCCCACAGGCAGAACAATGGACAAATGGCCGGGGGTTCACGAACAGTCTCTCACACTTTCCATGCTGGGCGGCATTCCCAGAGCTTGAAACATTGGAGTTGAGAGCCTTTTCCTCTGTGAGAGAAAAACTAGACTAGTTTCTTCTCCTTCTGCAACATACTCTCACGTGGTGCCTCATGCAGCAAAAGAACAGTGCAGACTCTTCCCACTGATTGCTTGGGCTGCGTAACTTTGGGGGATTTTCAGCAAGGGCTCCTTCCACGCTTATGCGCCTCAGTGAAAGTATGAATAAAGATGGCGCTGATAGCACAGTTCAAAACACAACCCTCTGTCCTATATTTTACCACATGTACAGTTCTTGCGAGGGGTAATGCTGAATCCCGGACTGCGAGCCCCCACATGTAGCACTAACCCCCGAAGGAGCTGCTGGTTAGATTGGGCTTACCGTTACCTTCTTCTTCCTCACTTCACGTCTAGGGGTGTCCAGTGGTAGATGGCCCAGTAACTTGAGAGACTGACGACAGATCCACTCAAATGAATTTTATTTGCAAAAACATAGACAATGAACAGTCTCTTAAAATGGGATCAGAGGGTTGGAAAGGAATTTCAGGTACTCGGGAACAAGTCTCTGCCACAGACGTTGTTGTAGAACATGCAAGGATATGTCTCTGCCACAGACGTTGTTGTAGAACACGTAGGAAAACTAAACTTGTAGAACACTCGTGTGATACCTGGATCTTTCAGCCAGCTTGGCAATGTCCACAAGACCGGATTCTCTTGGGTACTTCAGTCCTTCCAGGCTCTTGCTAAGAAACCAACCCGTACGTGGTCTTCTTCTGAAGAGTCCTCCCCTGGATGGCATGAAGTCACTGGGTCTCTCCCAAACCGGAGACGGCACCCAAACACCTCAGAATCCTCCTTTAGTTTCCTTGCCTCAGGCTAGCCAGCCCCGAGACAACAAGATCGGGTGAATCCGCACCCCAGGCCATAGCCTTCCTGGGGGCTGGTCAGGAGGACCAGGACCATGAAGTCAGTACATCCTTCTGGGCCGGAACCCCGAACTACATGACATCCGCATCTTAAATACCCTCTCTCAGAAAACACAGTATGAGCGCCACTCCCACTGGGCAGGCTCCAAGAGAGAGTAACTTACGCACCCAACCAGACCATAGTTCCATGCCTGCCAGAAGAGACAGTGCCCCCTGTGGTCAGGCTGAACATCTCATAGTCCCGTCAGACTGATGCTGAAGTACAAATTTAGACAATTGTACCCAAACTAAACTGTAGTTCAGGTGTAACCTTAAATTTGAAAAAAAACACAGTGTGTGCTCTTTAGGAGGTGGCGCTACATATATTACACATTATATATATATATATATATATATATATATATATATAGCATTACAGAGACCAAAGTCAAAAGGGAAGCAAGCACTCACCTAAGAGAAGACTGAAAAATGCACATATGTAAAGCTAGATAATGAGCCAATAAAGATACTCTGAGAACAGAAGGCCAGAATCCTACCCATTAGGGGAAATCCTATGAAGAAAATAGCAACAAGGCCCATATAATAGTTCAGCCAGGCAGCCGTGCAACCAATGCACATGCCCAGAACTAAAGTAAAAATGACAGAAAGCTGATCCATAAATACCTAGGGAAAGAAGTCCAATCTCATGTATCTGCCACCATGCTACAAGTGAAGGAAGTGTGGCCCTTATATTATGCTAATGCCCAGCGATGCCATGCTGGCCTACTAATGATGTCACTAGACCCGATTCGTGACCGCCCATACGCAAAACCATGGCACCAACCATGCACACACGTTGTCATTTTCCGAACCGCTATGGGACAGGTGGAAAGCCACAAAGTGACCACCTGTATAAAGTGATTGTGATTCCGGCTGATGACATAGCCAGAAGCAGACACCAACTGTGAATACATCAAATGAGCAGCCCATACGCAATGCCATTACCTCATTCAGTGGTCACAGAGGCAAGGGGGAGGTAACAGACCTGGAGATCTCCTAGTCTCCTCCTCCCTCTTCGCAAATCACATTCTCACCCTACAAGACACAACAGTGATGCCACCCAGGGTAAATACATAAAATAGTGAAAATTCATATACAATCCAAAGTGCAACGTGTTGCGATCCTGTAGTCGCATAAAAGTGCAAATATTCAAATGTGCCGCTGTGGCTGATGAAACAATAATGTTCGTTGCTATTAGTGTAAAATCTACAACATGAAACCGTGAAACAATAAAAACAAGAAAAAAGAAAAAACACAATATAACATTCAAAAGTGCAGCGTGTTGCGATCCTAAAATCACATAAAGTGCAAGTGTTCAGCTGTGGTGCACATAGGCAAACCTTCAAACATAAATGATAATTAAGTGACAAAAAATATAAGTGTATCAGACACAAAGTCCGTTTTCAGTGCAAAGTGCTGCGATTATTCTCAAAATCGCATAGGGTGTGACTTCTTCAACAAGATATACGATGTGGAGCTGTTGCAATGGGAAGGGCAGTGGTGCTGGTGGAAGGGGATATGGCCTTGGTGGTCCCGTATATACCAGTAATGGATGTCCCCTTACCTTACCACTGTAAGGTAACAGCGTATATATATAGAGAGCTTTTTGGGATCCTTTTAGCGGAGTTTTCCCTTTAATGTGGGTTGCCCAGGTCCTGACCAATGATATGGTCCCTTTAAGGGGGTTTCCTCTGTGGTATTGCAGTCAGGGTTCCTCAGTGGTATGGCATATACATGGGTTTAAGCAGAGATGGAGGAAGAATACTCCATAGTGTAAAGTGCTTCAACAGGTTTATTGTTATTAAAACAGTTTAAAAATACTCACAAACAAACAGTCTGTACAAGCAGTGTATAAACGAGCTGCGGGCTCGGTCTACGTCACTTCCTGGTTGATGTGTCCCGCACGTGTTCGTCACTGGTCACGTGACTTCATCAGGGTACAAGGCTTGTACAAACTGTTTGTTTGTGAGTATTTTTAAACTGTTTTAATAACAATAAACCTGTTGAAGCACTTTACACTATGGAGTATTCTTCCTCCATCTCTGCTTAAACCCATGTATATGCCATACCATTGAGGAACCCTGACTGCAATACTACAGAGGAAACCCCCTTAAAGGGACCATATCATTGGTCAGGACCTGGGCACCCCACATTAAAGGGAAAACTCCGCTAAAAGGATCCCAAAAAGCTCTCTATATATACGCTGTTACCTTACAGTGGTAAGGTAAGGGGACATCCATTACTGGTATATACGGGACCACCAAGGCCATATCCCCTTCCACCAGCACCACTGCCCTTTCCATTGCAACAGCTCCACATCGTATATCTTGTTGAAGAAGTCACACCCTATGCGATTTTGAGAATAATCGCAGCACTTTGCACTGAAAACGGACTTTGTGTCTGATACACTTATATTTTTTGTCACTTAATTATCATTTATGTTTGAAGGTTTGCCTATGTGCACCACAGCTGAACACTTGCACTTTATGCGATTTTAGGATCGCAACACGCTGCACTTTTGAATGTTATATTGTGTTTTTTCTTTTTTCTTGTTTTTCTTGTTTCACGGTTTCATGTTGTAGATTTTACACTAATAGCAACGAACATTATTGTTTCATCAGCCACAGCGGCACATTGGAATATTTTCACTTTTATGCGACTACAGGATCGCAACATGTTGCACTTTGGATTGTATATGAATTTTCACTATTTTATGTATTTATGTTGTGGACTATTAGTAGAAATGAGTGTTGCTGTTTAAACTAGTCACATAGACATACCCAGACCTGTATTGTTTACTGGATATCCCCCCATTGCAAATTTTATATACTGCTTTTATCAATAGATATATCCTTTTTGTGTACAGCGCACCACTACCTTTCTTATTCATTATTCCCCAGGGTTCAGATATTTCCCTTTCAGTGTGTGCAGCAGTACCCTATCTCCCTCTATTTCCCTGATGTGGCGCAGGAATACTTCTTTTCCACTGATGCCACCCAGGGACTGCAGGGCCAACCCGGCAGCAGGCGTGGGGCAAAAACTCAATCTACATGTCTCAGCAATATACACACAATGCACACAATATAAACAATGAAAACATCTCAAATCAAGTACATAGACAAATAAATTGAACCTTCAAATCCTATATACAACAGTAAATGTTTATTCAGCATTGACCGTTTTTAACCTGTTTAACCACTTAAGGACCGCCGTATTGCCAATGTACGTCAACACAATGGCACAGGCAGGCACAAGCACGTACATGTACGTGCCTGCCTTCCTGCGGGTGGGGGGTCCGATCGGACCCCCTCCCGCTGGATACGGCGGTCCGTTTCCCTCCGGGAGCGTTCCGTGATGAGGGGATGGCCGTTAGTTTTCGGCCACCCCCTCTGGATCGCTCCTGGTCAATGAGAAGCTTCCTCCCACTGTGTATTGTTTACACAGGAAGGAGGAAGTGATGTCATTCTCCTCGGGGCGGTCTTTTTGACCGGACTACGAGGAGAAGACACAAAGTAAGTGTGCACCAACACTACACTGACATGTAGGTACACACAGGCACACAAACGCCCCCCCCCCCGATCCCCCCCGCCACCCCCCCCCCAGTCACAGTGTCACTGATTGCAGTGTTCATTTCTTTACTGATCACTGCATTCAGTGTCAGTTGTGACAGTAAAAACTGTCAGGTCAGTTAGTGTTAGGTCCAGGGTAGCCCCCTATCACCCCCCAATAAAGATTTAACCCCCTGATTGCCCCTAGAGTTAACCCTTTCACCCCCTTTTGCCAGTGTCACTAAGCGATCATTTTTCTGATCGCTGCATGTGTCACTAGGTAGCTAGTTATTTTTTTAGGTTCACCGCCAGGTTTTTATATCGCTAGGTACCCCGATATACTACCCAATAATGGTTTTAACCCCCGATTGCCGCTAGTTAACCCTTTCACCCCCTTTTGCCAGTGTCACTAAGCGATCGTTTTTCTGATTTCTGAATTAGTGTCGCTACTGTCGCTAGGTAGCTAGTTATTTTTTTAGGTTCACCGCCAGGTTTTTATAGCGCTAGGTACCCCGATATACTACCCAATAATGGTTTTAACCCCCTGATTGCTGCTAGTTAACCCTTTCACCCCCTTTTGCCAGTGTCACTAAGCGATCATTTTTCTGATCGCTGCATCAGTGTCGCTAGTGTCGCTAGGTAGCTAGTTATTTTTTTAGGTTCACCGCCAGGTTTTTATAGCGCTAGGTACCCCAATATACTACCCAATAATGGTTTTAACCCCCTGATTGCTGCTAGTTAACCCTTTCACCCCCTTTTGCCAGTGTCACTAAGCGATCATTTTTCTGATCGCTGCATTAGTGTCGCTAGTGTCGCTAGGTAGCTAGTTATTTTTTTAGGTTCACCGCCAGGTTTTTATAGCGCTAGGTACCCCGATATACTACCCAATTATGGTTTTAACCCCCTGGTTGCCGCTAGTTAACCCTTTCACCCCCTTTTGCCAGTGTCACTAAGCAATCATTTTTCTGATCGCTGCATTAGTGTCGCTACTGTCGCTAGGTAGCTAGTTATTTTTTTAAGTTCACTGCCAGGTTTTTATAGCGCTAGGTACCCCCATATACTACCCAATTGCCCCTAGTTAACCCTTTCACCAGCGATCACAGTATAAGTGTCACTGGTGACGCTGGTTAGCCAGTTAGTTATTTAGGTTCCCCGTCAGGTTTTTATATAGCGCCAGGGACCCCCATATACTACCTAATAAAAATTTGAACCCCCTGATTGCCCCTAGTTAACCCTTTCACCACTGATCACCGTATAAGTGTTACGGGTGACTCTGGTTAGTTTGTTTTTTATAGCATCAGGGCACCCACCATTTATTACCCAATAAAGGTTTAACCCCCTGATCACCCAGCGGGTGATATCAATTAGGTATTAGGGTCAGGGTCTGCGTCGCCCCAGGCAGCGCTAGGTTAGTGCCAGTACCGCTAACACCCACGCGCAAAGCATAAACCTCCCGTAGTGGTATAGAATCTGAACAGATCAATATCTGATCTGATCAGATCTATACTAGCGTCCCCAGCAGTTTAGGGTTCCAAAAAAACGCATTGTTACCGGGATCAGCCCAGATACTTGCTAGCACCTGCGTTTTTCCCCTCTGCCCAGCCCACCCAAGTGCAGTATCGATCGATCACTGTCACTTACAAAACACTAAACACATAACTGCAGCGATCACAGAGTCAGGCCTGATCCTTGCGATCGCTAACAGTTTTTTTGGTAGCATTTTATATTTAAATCCGGAAGGCAGTGCTTGGTTTTCGGGGGCCCGTACGTGGCTAGGCTCCCAAAAAGTCCCCCACATGTGGTATCCCCGTACTCGGGAGAAGCAGCAGAATTTATTTTGGGGTGTAATTTGACTTATGCCCATAGCATGTGTGAGCAATATATCATTTAGTGACAACTTTGTGCAAAAAAAAAAAAAAAGCGTGTAATATTCCCGCAACTTGTGGCAAAATATAAAATATTTCATGGACTCAACATGCCTCTCAGTAAATAGCTTGGGGTGTCTACTTTCCAAAATGGGGTCATTTTGGGGGGTTTTGTGCTATTTTGGCATTTTATGGCCTTCGAAACTGTGATAGGTAGTGAGGAGTAAAATCAAAAATGTACACCCTTAGAAATCCTGAAGGTGGTGATTGGTTTTTGGGGTGCCGTGCGTGAATAGACTCCCAAAAAGTCCCACACATGTGGTATCCCCATACTCGGGAGAAGTAGCGGAATATATTTTGGGGTGCAATTCCACATATAACCATGGCATGTGTGAGCAATATATCATTTTTTTTTGTCATTATTAAATCCCTTGGGACAAAAAAAAAAATATATTCAATGGTCTCAACATGGCCCTCAGCAAATAGCTTGGGGTGTCTTCTTTCCAAAATGGGGTCATTTCGGGGGGGTTTGTGCCATCTTGGCATTTTATGGCCTTCAAAACTGTGATAGGTAGTGAGGAGTAAAATAAAAAAATGTATGCCCTTAGAAATCCTGAAGGCGGTGCTTGGATCTCGGGGTCCCGTACGCGGCTAGGCTCCCAAAAAGTCCCACACATGTGGTATCCCTGTACTCAGGAGAAGCAGCAGAATGTATTTTGGGGTGTCATTTCACATATGCTCATGGCATGTGTGAGCAATATATCATTTAGTGACAACTTTTTGTAAAAAAAAATTTTTTTTTTTATTTTTTGTCATTATTCAATCCCTTGGGACAAAAAAAAATATTCAATGGTCTCAACATGGCCCTCGGCAAATAGCTTGGGTGTCTACTTTCCAAAATGGGGTCATTTGGGGGGGGTTTGTGCCATCTTGGCATTTTATGGCCTTCAAAACTGTGATAGGTAGTGAGGAGTAAAATAAAAAAATGTATGCCCTTAGAAATCCTGAAGGCGGTGCTTGGATTTCGGGGTCCCGTACGCGACTAGGCTCCCAAAAAGTCCCACACATGTGGTATCCCTGTACTCAGGAGAAGCAGCAGAATGTATTTTGGGGTGTCATTTCACATATGCCCATGGCATGTGTGAGCAATATATCATTTAGTGACAACTTTTTGTAAATTTTTTTTTTTTGTCATTATTCAATCCCTTAGGACAAAAAAAATAAATATTCAATGGGCTCAACATACCCATCAGCAATTTCCTTGGGGTGTCTACTTTCCAAAATGGGGTCATTTGGGGGGGGTTTGTACTGCCCTGCCATTTTAGCACCTCAAGAAATGAGATAGGCAGTCATAAATTAAAAGCTGTGTAAATTCCAGAAAATGTACTCTAGTTTGTAGACGCTATAACTTTTGCGCAAACCAAAAAATATACGCTTATTGACATTTTTTTTACTAAAGACATGTGGCTGAATAAATTTTGCCCTCAATGTATGACTAAAATTTAGTTTATTCGATTTTTCTTATAACAAAAAGAAGAAAATATCTTTTTTTTTCAAAATTTTCGCTCTTTTTCCATTTATATCGCAAAAAATAAAAATCGCAGAGGCAATCAAATACCATCAAAAGAAAGCTCTATTTGTGGGAAGAAAAGGACGCAAATTTCGTTTGGGTGCAATATTGCATGACCGCGCAATTACCAGTTAAAGCAGCGCAGTGCGAAATTGGAAAAAGACCTCTGGTCCTTAAGGTGTTTATTGGTCCGGGGCTGAAGTGGTTTAAGGTTACCAACTAGAAGGCATATTTATGGAGGGAAAAAAAATAAATTAACAGCTCAAAACAGGGAGGGTGGAAAAGGGAGAGCTGAGGGGAAAGAAGAGGGAGAGGGGTAAAAATCGTATTTTCATACCGGTGTAAGGAATTTGTGAGTAAGACAGGTGTTTTAAAAAGCTATTTTGAGCTGCTGATTTCTCTCTCTCTCTCTCTGCTGAGAAATTCCCCAAAAGTTTTGGGATTGTGATACTCCATGCATGTAAAGTTTGTGACATGCAGTTTTTATTGTTATGCTTGTTAAGATAAGTGGAATTTGTTTTATGCTGATGTGCTGAAGAAAGGCAGTTTCTGTTTGCTGTTGGAAGCATCATTTGTTTGCCCTTAAAGGAAAAATAAAGTTGGTTTCTGTCATTATGCGGCCATGCTGGTGTTCCTTAACCCCTTAAAGTGGTTGTAAACCTCTGGCATGAAATATGAACAAAGCATATCCCTTTATAGTGTGTACCTGTCTCAGTCCAGAGCACTACGAGTCATTTCTGTCTGCTTCCTCATTGCCTTGCTATCAGCATGAGTCACTACTCACAAGTTTCCTGAGACCCATAGAAAAAAGGTGACAGTGATTGACAGCCCCAGTCCTGTGTGCAGGGAGTGTGCCCCTTCCCTCCAATCAGCTTGCACTGAGCTCTGCACAGTGTAACTTCAGCTCCCTGTTCCCTGCATTCTGAAAGCTCAGACAAGATATATACATTTTGGACTTGGAACATCTGTAGCGAAGAGAAGACTGCAGATAAACAGGTACAACTTATGTAGGAGGATTTTTTTAATCTCTGTGTATCACCTGTGGCTAGTCACATCACTGATACTATATGAAAGGGTTTACAACCACTTGAAGTACATACAGTGTATATATATATATATATATATATATATATATATATATATATATATATATATATATATATATATATATATATATATATATATATATACACACACACATACAGTATCTCACAAAAGTGAGTACACTCCGCACATTTTTTAAAATATTTTCTTCTTTTCATGTGAGAACACTGAAGAAATTACACTTTGCTACACCCCTAAGTGAAAATGTCCAAATTGGACCCAATTAGCCATTTTCCCTCCCCTCTGTCATGTGACTCGTTAGTTTTACAAGCTCTCAGGTGTGAATGGGGAGCAGGTATGTTAAATTTGGTGTTATCGCTCTCACTCTCTTATACCGGTCACTGGTTCAGCGTGGCCCCTCATGGCAAAGAACTCTCTGAGGATCTGAAAAAAAGAACTGTTGCTTTACATAAAGATAGCCAAGGCTATACGAAGATTGCCAAGACCCTGGAACTGAGCTGCAGTATGGTGGCTAAGACCATACAGCGTTTTAACAGGACAGGTTCAGCTCAGAATAGGCCTCACCATGGTCAACCAAAGAAGTTGAGTGCACGTGCTCAGCATCATATCCAGAGGTTGTCTTTGGGAAAAAGACAAAGGAGTGCTGCCAGCATTGCTGCAGAGGTTGAAGGGGTGGGGGGTCAGCCTGTCAGTGCTCAGACCATACCCTGCACACTGCATTAAATTGGTCGCATGGCTGTCATCCCAGGAGGAAGCCTTTTCTAAAGATGATGCACAAGAAAGCCCGCAAACAGTTTGCTGAAGAAAAGCAGACTAAGGACATGGATTACCGGAAACCATGTCCTGTGGTCTGATGAGACCAAGATAAACGTATTTGGTTCAGATAGTATCAAGCGTATATGGCAGCAACCAGGTGAGGAGTACAAAGACAAGTGTGTCTTGCCTACAGTCAAGCATGGTGGTGGGAGTGTCATGGTCTGGGGCTGCATGAGTGTTGTCGGCATTGGGGAGCTACAGTTCATTGAGGGAACCATGAATGCCAATATTTACTGTGACATACTGAAGCAGAGCATGATCCCCTCCCTTCAAAAACTGGGCAGCAGTGCAGTATTCCAACATAACGACCCCAAACTCACCTCCAAGATGACCACTACCTTGCTATAGAAGCTGAGGGTAAAGGTGATGGACTGGCCAAGCATGTCTCCAGACCTAAACATTATAGAGCATGTGTGGGGCCTCCTCAAACAGAAGGTGGAGGAGTGCAAGGTCTCTAACATCCACCAGCTCTGCGATGTCATCATAGAGGAGTGGAAGCGGACTCCCGTGGCAACCTATGAAGCTCTGGTGAATTCCATGCCCAAGAGAGTTGAGGCAGTGCTGCGAAATAATGGCGGCCTCACAAAATATTGATACTTTGGGCCCAATTTGGACATTTTTACTTAGGGGTGTACTCACTTTTGTTGCCCGCGGTTTAGACTTTAATGGCTATGTGTTGAGTTATTTTGAGGGGACAGCAAATTTACACTCTTATACAAGCTGCACACTCACTACTTTACATTGTATCTAAGTGTCATTTCTTCAGTGTTGTCACATATAATATATATAAATAAAATATTTAAAAAAAATGTGAGGGGTGTACTCACTTTTGTGAGATACTGTGTGCATATATATATATATATATATATATATATATATATATATATATATATATATATATATATATATATATATATATATTATTAGGGAATTAAACTCAAGTAGCACATGCATTTACAATGAGATTCGCCAGTCCAAACTGTAGTATTTAGGGCATGGCAGCTCACTTTTATTGAATAAAGGAAACACGTATACATCAGTTGCCCACTCAGAGGATTCGTCCCCATAACATGAATTGACGAAAATACCAAACCACCTGGCTTACGTATCGGAAGCAAGGCTGCACCTCTTACCAGTCCTTTGATTCCGTCTTTCAGCTCTCTCAGAAAACTTGCCACTCTAGCCTGCTGTCGCAGTGCTCTGCTGCATGGCCCACCTCTGGCCTAAGGATTAGGGTTCTCCTGACACCCCTGATAGGAGCTGACCTGACTCCTGGGACCTGCTGGCTTGTGGCTGGGTCCTCTGACCCCTTGATGAGACCTCTGTCCCATGGCTTCTGGCTGGGCCCTCTGACCCCTCAATGAGACCTCTGTCTCGTGGCTTCTGGCTGGGACTGCCTGGCCCCAGGTGAGACCTTCCATCTCCCACACTGGGAGTGGGTGAAGCTGTCTCCAAAAATGAGAGCCTTGAGCAATTCTCAGACTGACTATATAATGACCCTGCACACCTGTGTAGTGAGCCAGGTTGCAGGCATCTAGCAAAACCTGGACCCAGGATTGAATGTTCTGATTCAGAACTATAGAATGTGGAGAGATGCTAGTTCTGAAACTTGCATTAACCCTTAATGAGACTTCTGGTAAACTTATAGGGACAGAGCCTCTCTCTGTGACTTACCTCCCCCTTTGTTCCCAACCGTAGGGCAGGAGACATAAGCTTCTAACTCTGGCACCATTAAAGGGGAACTCTGCTCCTTTTGACCCATGTAGACCTTCCCAGGTCTTCTTCCTGACATGCTTCCACAAGCACTTTTGAGACCTTAACAAGGTCCTCCTACCAACCTTTGATCTTAAGGTCTAAAGAATACCTTTGTTTTCTTAGTGTATTTTGGCTTTCCTGCCACCTTTTCCCAACTTATTGATGCTGTCCTGATGCTTTAGGGAACCTCCTGTGCTTAACTCCAAACCCTTTTCTTTCTCATTTGTATCAACTTCAACTACTCTTGATGTACCTTTGGATTCATTAACACTTTTGTGGTTACTCTTGGCAACCAATACCTCATTTGCAACAATGTTCAACATCAGTTCATCCATTTCCCTGTTACTGTTACCAACACTGTTATTTTCTGTCAGAGTGTCTCCGGGTACCTTAACTTGTACCTCTTTGTGGTTGATGGGCAGAATCACCACTACTGCCGCATCTGTTCTGGGCCCTTCCTTCACATGTGGCCTAGTGGTTGAGACAGTGCACGCGCCATGTACCAACCACTGCTCAGCCACACCTTGGACCACACCAGCAGGAATGCACCTCATCACATCACCATACGGAGAGGCTTCCACCATGTCTGTCATTTTTGATTGCTCTTACAGTTCCCCTGAGTGCCTTCCGCACACAACTGCCACTGGAAGAACTCTCGCAGGGAACCATGAGACCACTTTCCACAAAAGTAACCTACATTGTATTAACCAATACTAATTTCTATCAAGATTTCTTAACATCGCCTGTATCCCTTGTCTCCACTGATTAGTACTGCGCAAGAGGCTACACAGTCACCCTGGGAAACCTCAAGCTCAGACACCATGAACTCCTAACAGGTCTCCAGGGACAACCTTGTTGCACCTGTCATGATTGCTAGGGGCAATGGCACATATCTGTCAGTGGTCACCCCTTACCTAGCTACCTCAGTACTCTGCTGAATCAGTAGTGTCCCTTGCACAGAAAAGTTTTCCCTTTTAAACATCAACATAGATGAAAATATATCACCATTTTCAGACTTCTTAGTAAACACCACATCATTAGGTTTAGCTTTAACCCTTGTCTCTCTGCTACAAAGGGCATTGCACGGAGACAAGTCCTTCAGGGTCGGTTCACACTGGGACGACTTGTCAGGTGACTTAGCCGCCTGAAAAGTCGTGTCCCGTTCTGTACAATGGAACCATTCTAATCGGAGCGACACAAGTCGCTCTGACTTAGAAAAAGGTTCCTGTGCGACTTTGGGGGCGACTTGAGGCGACTTGCATTGACTTCTACTGAGAAGTCATTTTGCAAGTCACTGCAGCGGTCGTGTCCAGGTCACCTGAGGCAGTTGCACTGCAAGTCGTGCTGCCTCAGTGTGAACCGACACTAACAGTACTCAAGCTTTCAGCAGGTTCAGCTTCAAACTGTGATTTGCTACTAGACAGGGTATTCATTTTCAGCAAGTCTCTGAAAGCAGATTTTCTCACTGGACTTACTCCCACTTCACAGGGAATATTCCCCTGACCAGTTTCTCTCACATTTTTAACAGCAACAGTCTTACCATTACATTTGGCAGGTGCTGAAAGCTTCAATTGAGGGTGTTGTCCCTTCCTTGCTGTGCTCTCACAAACTAATGTCCCCACATGGACACGGGCCAATATTGCATCCTTTTTGGATTTTCCAACATCCCCTGCAGACCAAACATGTTTCCTGTTGCCAGGGGTAAAAGCAGACCTAGACACATGGTCATACCCATTACAGGATGCTGGATACTGTGCCCTCTTCTCTGGGCTGACCACTTCACACAAGCAACCATACCTTGAAACCACTAGTTTCTTGAGCTCTCCATTATCCCCTGCAGGCTGAATAAAATTTCCTTCACGGTTGTCTGGGGTAACAGACACTTTTGCACGAATCACTTCACTTAGAATTTGAGCCAAATCTCCGTTATAGCTCCTCCTTTAGGCAGACATTCTCTGGTTGCTATGGGAGACCACATTCTCCCCGCAGAACTTTACCAGCGCTCCATAGACTGGATGGCTTCTAGATAATTATTGTAGTCATCTCGCTTATGACCTATCAAGCGGTACACCCCTTGGTACTCTTGCGTCAGAAAAGGTTGCACCAATTCAGCGCAGTGGCCTCTGGGCCACCCCCCTTGGTAGGAAGCAATCATCTGGGGCTTGTTCTGTTAGTAATAACCCCTCCAGCCACAAAGTTCTGTCTCTTATGTCAGTAAACGTTGATTTACATTTTGATTGTCCCATCTTTACAGTCACTCCGCTGCACAGCTACAGCCCACTTGTACAGTTCAACCTGGAGTACTGTTTCTTTAAGAGCTGAGACACATGCAGTGCTGCACACACTGCAGAGCATATACAGTTACTGGCCAACTCACTGTTCTGGCGTGCAAGGATCTGGAACTCCACTGTCATGCCCGCATTTGAAAACCAATATGTGAGATTGAGGAATTAAATTCAAGTAGCAGGTGCATTCACAATGAGCTGCGCCAGTCCAAACTGTCGTTTTAGGGTATGGAAGCCCACTTTTATTGAATAAAGCAAAGTTCACTTATACATCAGTTGCCCATGCAGGAGATTCTTCCACACAACGTGAATTAAAGAAAATATTAAGCCACCCGGTTGGCAGCACAGCTGCTCCTCTTACCAGTCCTTTGACTGTGTCATTCAGCTCTCTCAGAACACTTGGCTCTCTAGCCTTCAGTCGCAGTACCCTGCTGCATGGCCCACCTCTGGCCTAAGGCGTGGGGTTCTCCTGACACCCCTGATAGGAACTGATCTGACTCCTAGGACCTGCTGGCTTGTGGCTGAGTCCTCTGACCCCTTGATGAGACCTCTGACCCTTTAATGAGACCTCTATCATGTGGCTTCTGGCTGGGGCCTCCCGACCCTGGGTGAGACCTTCCGTCTCCCACACTGGGAGTGGTCCCCAAACTGGAAGCTGTCTCCAAAAATTAGAGCCTTGAGCAATTCTCAGACCTAACTATATAATGACCCTGCACACCTGTGTGATGAGCCAGGTTGCAGGCTTCTAGCAAAACCTGGACCCAGGATTGAATTTGGCATTAACCCTTAATGAGACTCCTGGGTCACCTTTTCCTAAAAACTTATAGGGACAGAGCCTCTCTGTCACTATATATATATATATATACACACACAAATCCACTTCAACACTCTTTAATACTAAATTAATAAAAAACAATAAAACAAATGATAAATGGATATGATTCAAGTGAATATAGTTTCATTGTGTCTACTATGCTAAATTAATATTTTTCTTGTGAACCAGAGTCATGTTTTACAAGATATCTACATTATAGGCTATTCATTTGTAATTCTTATTAATTCATGATCAATATCCATCCTTACTGTCTATGAATACAAAGCACAGAAACATTACAGTAAAACATTATTTTGTTGGAAGATTTACTTGTATTTTTTTGTTTGGAAAGAATGATGTTTGGGTTTAACTGTTTGTGGTACAATTGACAGAAGGGCATAGTTTACAAAAAAGTTTTTTTTTACTTCGAAATGTAAGGTCCTACTTTTAATATTTACATGATGTGTAAATATTACAAATTCCATGGTTACAGTTGTCTAGCATTAAAACTGATTTGTGTTCATTAAATAGGAACTAACATATCAAGCTATAATGTCTGTTTATTTTTTTTTCTCAATTAATACTCTTTGTATAGGTTTAATCTTTATTTCTATGATGGACAACCTACAAACCAGGAAACATATTCTGTTCATAATTTTGCTCAGTATATTCGTTACTATTTAAATTTTTTAAGATACTGCATTAATATGATCACTTCACTCTCCCTTTTTGAATACTTGTCCTATATGTCCTATACGTATGTGGGACGTGTCCTATACGTGTCCTATACATCCTTAACACAAATTGGTAGTGAAATTAATTTTTAACCTGTAAATGTCAGAAGACCTTGTAATGTATCTTCATTTATTCTTTAGGAATGTTAATTACATCATTATTATAGTCAACCTCCAGGGTATTGTATGTTCAGACTACAGACCTATTAATGATTGAACTACAGTGCTTCTATTGATAAAAATGTCCTCTTTGATATCATATAAATTATTCAAATGATGCAGCACAGATGCATTATATATCATAGGACCCTTTCTAGGTTTGCTTTTGTATTATTTTGCTGAGGAAGGCACATAAGGGCTGAACACCTATAGTGCTATTGGGTGAAATGTGATCAATTAATTAAATTAGATCCCACCATCTTTCCAAGAATGTCACTGACAATGAATCATTTAATGAATGTTTGAATTAACCTAAAACAAAATCAATTGTTGACAAACCATTGTCAAATAGCTTTCTGCTTTTCCCCAAGTTTTACAATATTATTTATGTATGTATTTAATTTAAAGAAAACCCAGTGCAATACAATGTAATTTCAGAAAGAAAAATCCTTTATGAAGCAAAACTGCTTGCAACCACCCCCCCCCCCCCCCCCCCCCCGGGCCCATAAACATAGACACATACTTGAACATGTATATTGGTTGCAAGCAGTTTTGTAAAATATTGTAAAACTTGGTGAAAAGCAGAAAGCTAGGTGACAATGATTTGTCAACAATCTATTTTGTTTTAGGTGAATTCAAACATTCATTAAAAGATTCATTGTCACTGACATTCTTGGAAAGATAAATTGGGATCTAGTTTAGTTTATTGAACACATTTCGCCTGAAAGCGCTATAGGTGTTCAGCCCTTATCTGCATTCCTCAGCAAAATAATACAAAAGCAAACAGACAGGGTCCTATGATATATAATGCATCTGTGCTGCATCATTTTAATATTTTATATGATATCAGAGATGACATTTTTATCAATAAAAGCACTGTAGTTCAATCATTAATCGGTCTGTAGTCTGCACGTACAATACCCCTGAGGGTTACTATAATAATGATGCAATTACCATCTCTAAAGAACAAATGAAGATGCATTACAAGGTCTTTTGACATTTACAGGTTAAAAATGAATTTCACTACCAATTTGTGTTTGGACATGCATATGGCTACCTCTTATCCCTGGCAGGTTTGATAAAAATCATGCTTTTTTTCCGTTTCTAATTCTGGAAATATGTATCCAGTGCAGAACATGTTCACATATTTGTCTATTCCTATGAACATGTGTCTTACTGTCAGCCACAGCTTGAAGGGAGATTGGTAAAAGAAAGCCACTACTAGCTAAAACGTACAAGAAATTTGACTTAAAGTTTGCCAGGAGGTATGTGGGAGATTTTTTAAGTCACTTGGAAAAAGGTTATGCAAATTGATAGAAGGTGGAGGCGAAATTGAAAACAGCAATATGCTAGAAATCTTGCAGTGAAATACGATGCAGTCTGCAAGAAATCCAAGACTTTAGAGAAGATGAGTTTTCATGAAAAATCCAAAAAGTGAAAACTACACAAGAATGGCTTAAACAATTATGTTGATGTGCTACAATGGCCCAGTCTGATCATATTCCAAAAGAAGTCCAAATGAATCAGACCAAACTTTGGCAGCTCGAATGAATGCACAAACTTTTGGCCATACGGTGGATGCTGAAAATCATATAGAAAAGCTGCATTGCTGCACTTCCATAAATTAAAGGTTCCCATTGTCACTGGTTCCTAATGAAGCCAAGGTTCCTAGCACCTGTAGTATCCCTAGGAACATCTAACATCACAAAGAATCCCTGCCTCTTAAGCAAAGGGAAGGTGATAGCAGTGACATCACTGCCACTTGCCATATTTGGGCAATGGCATTGATCAAGCATGTTCATGGCTATACTTGTTCAATGATGTATTCCTCATTGCCAATCTTTCTATTATATAGGTGATTACAGCTTGGGGAGCTGTCATGTGCAATGTTTCTTACATCCCTTTTGCCCAGAAAATGGGCATTTTTAGTTTGACAGATTTGTCTCCAATTGTTTTCAATGGGGTTTGGGTTCAGCATCCAATCTTCTTTGAAGTTTGCCAAACCATGCTTGAACCGAACCCAAAGCAGTTCAGTTCACCCCTACTCATGATCCCCATCCAAACAGGAATGTGGGAAAAACTGCAGTGTCCAGAGATGGTATGTTGATTGAGAGTGCAAAAGTCTCTGTTTCAAGGCCGTAATTGCTGCCAGGCACATCTACTGACCTGAAGCAAATACTGTATATACTTATATTATCAGTCAGTTGTTTGGGTTTTTCATTATCATAAATTTGAAACTATTTTGTCAAGAAATATTTTAACTTCAGCATGATAGTCTTTTTCTATTATTCAAGGTAAAAATGAAAGATTGTATATCCATTGTGGATCAATGAACTATGGCAATAAAACATGAAAGTGTCCAAGGGGCAAATCATTTTAGTATGAACTTTACGTACACTAACATGATATAGACGTTATCAGATCTCTGGTTTATGGTGTATAATTCCTTATTAGCTGACAAATAAATAAGTGAAGAATATCTCATTGCAAACAATTCCCAACAGAAATATTTTATTTGAATACAAAGAATAGGTAGTGAGATGTCAGTCAATGCTCCCCAGCATTTATACAGTAAATAACCTGTACCTATAACATGTAAATAACCCCTTCTAAAAAGAGAACCCTTGTGTATTGCATGCATACATGGCAGGCATTTAAGGCAATACTAGGTGTTTTAAACATTCACAGAGCATTTGTATACTTTCAATAGACAGTATTAACCTTTATCCTTTTATCAGGGTCATATACATACATTTCAGAAATAGAACTGCACAGAGTTTCCTCAATAGCATTATGTATTATTTTAGCTCCATGAAAATTGTATTGAAATTATTCAAGCAAGTACAAACCAGAACAACAATGCCATCAGTGATGACTCAAAGATTTTTTTATTTTTTTTTAAAGATTACATGTAAACAACAAAACATGAAGTTTGCCATCTAAGTGCACATGAAAAAGTAGCTCAGGTATTTATGCATGATAATGTAAGATCATAATAAAGTATATATGAGAAGACTATCAGATTGTAGGGGAACCATAAAGAAGGAAAGAACAGGCATCCAATATAATCACTAATACCAGTGTCCAGGCTCCAATAGTGCATTACTCAAGATTTGAGTTTCACTAGACTCTGAAGCATAATGAAATAATACATTGACATATTGGGGGTTATTTATGAAAAGGAAAATCCACTTTGCACTATAAGTGCAAACTACAAGTGCAAAGTGTACTTGAAATTGCAGTCGCTGTAAATCCGAGGGGTAGATCTGAAACAAGGGGAAGCTCTGCTGATTTTATCATCCAATAATGTGCAAGCCAAAATGCTGTTTTTTGTTTTCCTTGTATGTCCCCCTCAGAGCTACAGTGACTGCACTTACAAGTGCACTTTCAGTGCAATTTCAAGTGCACTTTGCCCTTGCAGTTTGTACTTGTAGTGCAAAGTGGATTTGCCTTTAGTAAATAACCCCCATTGGGTTTTCCATATAATCAAAACCTTATAAACAATGTCATATGAATAGCAAGAGATCAATAATGAAAGAATATGAGTGGGGAAAACTATGAAAGAGCTATCACTTCTCTAAGTGAGATCAAGTAGAGCAAGTTTCTTACACCATACCAAGGGAGATGGGAGAAAAACACTTAGGAACAAGCCCCATCTACTGTCTAAGGGCTTTCCGGAAGACAGCAATACCTGCATGTGAATAAGAGGAAACAAGGAATGGATGTAGAATAAGGAACAGGAAGAGAAGGAGATAAGGAGGAGAAAAAAGGGGGGGGGGAAGAGGAGGGGGACAAAAAAGAGAATAGAAAGCAGCATACTCTGGAAAAGGGTGCATCCTATGATTGATCTGATTAACACCATAACTAGTAAGGCTATCCAGCTATCCAGTGCAACACCATTCCTCCATAAGGCAACCCATCTCAAAAGCTAAGGCTCAAAGAAAGAAGGCTTTATATTCGTCTTTAGTTTGATATTCCATCCAACAGGCCCATGCGGTATAATAGTTTGTCATAGGCTCCTGGGAGATGGCTATCAATTCCTACATTTCAGCTGTCCCATTCACTCATAAAACAGTTTTTCATGGATGAGATGCAGTTTTGCCTCCAGTAAACTGGAATACGTTGTTGGGCAGCATTGATCAAATGCATGAGCAGAAATTTTCAGTATGAATGTTCCATGATAGAAGAGTGGTTTAGCAGGAACTGTGATGGTGTGAACTCCAGAGGATACAAGGTGACTTGAGACACAACTGCCAGTATACTTGGATGTGTGGGCAACTCTAGCAGACACATGCAGAAAATTCTCAGTATTCTTTTCACATCGTAAATAAAGGAGAAAAAAAGAGAGAGAGGGGCGCCTCTGGGTGCAGATTTTTCAAAAGGTTTTATTTGCAGTGTAGAAATCATAAAATTTTGCACTCACATTTAGTAGGCAAAAAGTAGGCATTAAACACAGGGGGTCATCTGGTTTATCTGATTTAAAACGTCAGCCAGTGATCCGGTCCACATCTGTCATCTAGTTGTTCCTGTTCCTCTCAATATGGTCCACTACAGGTGTTTAGGAAGCAGCCGGCTTATGGTGGACGCAAGATGTGTAGTTTCAAAACGAGGCTTGGGAGGCAGAGATGACCAGGGCGTGGAGCTGTGACGTCATAGAATATGCGACGCGTTTCTTGAGCGTGCGGGTCGAGATTGTCGGACGACCGTGCTCTTTCATCAGGCAAATCAGAGTAGAGTGAAGGGGACTAGGAATTTAAATAGGGGCAGGTTAAGAACAGTAGGCGTGGCTAGAGGCGGACTGGGGACGAGTGAAGGGGCGTGGCCGGGGCGAGTGTGGGGAAGGAATCGATGAGTAATGAGAGGGGGGAGGGAAGTAAGAGAGAAAGAGAGCAGTAGCGGCATGATGTAGAGAAGGGGAGGGGAAAGAAAACGTCTATGGGGAGATCTTATGTACATGTCGGCAAATACGTCTATGGGGAAAAATCGTATGTGCATGTCAGCAAATATATAGGTAAAAAATGAGTGAAAGAATGGGTAAAAAATGAATGAAAATTAATAAAAAAATAAAAAAATAAAAAAGCTTAAAAAAGCTTAAAAAAAGGAGTAAAAAAGAACATAAAAAGGAGCAAAAAGCATACATGAAGTATGTAGATATAATTGTATTGGAAATTGGGCGTGCAGGACATGTGTGTATAAGGGGATAAAAAAGTGTATATGTATACACACATATACAGATACACATATAAATACGTACGCGTACACGTGTAAAATGGAAAAAACGTAAGGTAGGGATGTATAAATAAAAACGTACACCCGCACATATATGCCTACATAGACACATATGTGTATGTGTGTACGCATATGCATGCGTATAGGACACGGGGGAAGGAAAAAGAGTACGAGGGAGTAAATTACAAGGAGGGGGGGGAAGAAAGGGGAAGGGGGGAAAAAGGGGGGGGAAGAGCTAGAAGGGGGGGGGGGATGGGCGGGGGGGGGGAAAGGGAGAGAAATAAGAATTTTTTCACTAATACAGAATGATGAGAATTATTTTCTAAACGTGCATAGGTACATATACAAGCCAGTATCATTTAAAGGGAGAAAAAAGAATATAATCGCTTGAAAAATGCAGTAATGATAAAACATAAGACAGTATGTATAATAATATATATGACATATATATTGGTAACTAAAACGAGCGGATAAATTGAGATGATATCTATATAGATGAGGGGATGTTTTTATTGTAAAGTCACGTTGTGTGATAAGGGGGACACCATGGACGAGGTGTATCTAGTATGAGGCAGTTTGAGCTCTGCAAAAAATAATAACAGGTGGGTTGTAGGGCAGTGGTACATCAAAGAATGGTGGCAATTTCGATACATTCTTTGATTCCCCCTGGGGAGAGTGCGTCGAGGGTATAGATCCAGAAGGTTTCGCGAGAGCATCATTTTTTAAATCTTTCCGCTGGGGGAAGATGGTTGGGGATCTGCTCGATAACCCAGACCTTGAGGTCTAATGTGGACCCCTTATGAGAGAGGGCGAAGTGTCTAGGCACGCTGTGCGGGTCTGTGCCTCCTTCTATTAGTCTACGATGCTCACCGAAACGCTGTCTGAGTGTCCTGATGGTTCTCCCTACATATATAAGACCACAGGGACAACTCAGTCCATATATTACGAAATCGGATGAGCAGTTATAAAATTCTTTTAATGCGTAGGTTTTGCCCTTGGTGGTGAATTCTTTTTGTCCGTGATTGACAAATTTACAGGTTTTACAGAGTGCTTTGTGGCATTGATACATCCCAATTAGGGGTATCAGTTGGAGGGTTTTGGGGGAATTGGATTGGGTTTTTAATTTACTGGGTGCGATTTTGTTTCTCAAGTTTGGGGCCCTACGGTAAGTGACAGATGGTCGGGCTGGGAGTTCGGTTTTCAGGTGGGGGTCCTGCTGTAGGATACTCCAGTGTTTTTTTAAATTCTTTCCATGGTTTTATGTTCGTTATGAAAGGTGGTGATGAATCTGCTTGAGAAATTCTGTGGGGAGCGGTCTGTTTTTGTCGCAGTTTTTTCTGAGAGGCACTGTTTGAAAGCGTTTTCTATAAGAGGTGCAGGATAGTTTTTTTCTTTAAATTTTGTTTTAAAGATGTTACTAGATTCGATATAGTCAATTTGTTTGGTGCAATTTTGCCTTAGACGCCAAAATTGTCCCTTTGGGATATTTTTAATCCATTTTGGGTAGTGGCAGCTATTAAAGTGAAGGTAGGAGTTACCCGCAGTTGGTTTCGTATAATGTTTTGAGACAATAGTGTGACCTTCATGTCCCAGTTCTAAGTCTAAGAATGCTATGGTCTCGGAGTTGGTATTAGACGTAAAGGATAGGCCATAGGGGTTGTTGTTGCAATGTTGAACAAAGGGGGGGATTGAGTCAGCCGCTCCATCCCAAATGAGGATAAGGTCATCTATGTATCTGCCGAAAAAGATTATGTTTTCTGAAAAAGGATTGTTTTTATAGATGAAGTGGGACTCCCAGAAGCCCATCGCAAGGTTCGCGTATGAGGGCGCAAAATTGGCGCCCATAGGTGTACCTTCGGTCTGTTGGTAGAAGTCACCGTTGAAGGTAAAATAGTTATGTGTCAAACAAAAAGTAACGGCCTTTAGCACGAAGTCAGCTTGCCTCATATTCATTAGGGGCTCATTGATTAAGTAGTCTTCAATGGCTTTTAGGCCAAAAGTCATGTGGGATAGAGGTATAGAGTGAGCTAACATCCAGGGAAAGCCAGGTATAGGAAGTTTCCCATCTGTAGGGGGCCAGGAGTTCCAGGAGGTGACGACCATCGCGAATATAGGATTGCAGTTGTGTCACCAGAGGCTGTAGGAACTGATCGATATATAAACTGAAGCCAGTGGTGACACTATCCATAGCGGCCACAATTGGTCGGCCGGAAGGGTGATGAAGATTTTTATGTACTTTGGGTAGATAGTAAAAGTAGGGGATTTGGTAAAAAAATTTTTGTAGGAAGGCAGCTTCTGTTTTTGTGAGGATTTCTTTTCACATCGCCAACACTTATCCGATATCATAGGTGATATCTTATGCAACAATGAAGGCACCCTGTACCACTTGGAGTAGACCTTATAACAATGTTCCTGCACGGCCACTTTGAAAGATCCCTTGTGATTCATCAGACAAGCCAACTTTCAATCCTGCTTGGAGATGGATTGTGGAAGCTCCTCATTCCAAGTAAGTGTGACTATGTCAGCAACCATTTTCCACTTAAGGGCCGGATTCAATGTATGTAAATGCATGGAGGGCTGCATTCACCTGGTAATAAATGAAGATAACATTACACAGCCCCCTCACTGCTGGCCCCTTTACATTACACAGCCCTGCACCTCTGGACCCCTTTACATTACACAGCCCCCATACCTCTGGATCCCTTTACATTACACAGACCCCCTGCATATTACACAGTCCCCCCTGTATATTACATAGCCCCCCAGCTGTGTAAGAATGAAGGGATGGGGTGCTCTAAATTGTATTCATTTTTTTCTTATTTCTGTTTATTTTTATACTGTCCCTTTGAAAAAAAATTCTGATTATTTTATTGCTGTCAGAAGGAATGTAAACATCCCTTGTGACAGTAATAGGCAGTGACAGATACTCTTTATGGCGAGATCTTGAGTCTTTAATATTCCGGTCCCGATTCCAGCTTAGTTCTGGTGTCCAGACAGCTGGCGCATGTGCGGGCTGATCGTTCGAGCCTCTCGGTGGGACGAGAGCAGGGGTGAGCTGTGGAGGGTGACATCCAGGTACTGGAAGGAGGGGGACCCATGCCATTTTTTTTCAATGGGTTTTATCTATATTGCCGAGACCCAACAATTCATTACAGCCGCGATTAGTTTTTAATGACTTTTTTCCTTTCAAAATTTAATTTTGCTGTGGTACTGTTCTAAACACGGGAAAATAGTGAGACTTTACAGGCATACTGTAGACACCCCCAGGCATGATATTTAAAGAAATATTTCATTTTTTACATTGATATATGTCCAAACTTGCATATAAGCCTTTAAAATGAGCACTTTTGATTTTTCATGTTTGTGTCCCACGGACTTTAAAGGTGTTCGTCCAAATTGTTTGCCTGTTCGCAAGTCCTGGCGCAAACTGAACCGAGGGGTGTTCGGCTAGTCCTTATTTATGAGCCAATGATGTACGTTAAGGGCCTTTATAGTATTATTCCAAGCTTCATAATCAGGGGTGAATCTGACTTGACCTAGAGAGACCAGGCATGGCAGCAAGGGAAGGAGTCTGTTGACAAGAATCTTACTATACAATTTTAAGTCTACATTGAGGAGGCAGATTGGCCTATAATTTGTCACCTATATTGAGTCCTCCCCTTTCTTGTGTATAACCGTTATGTGTGCTTCCAACATTTATGGTGATAGCATTTGACCTTTTGCTATGGAATTATAAGCTGACATCCAGTATGGTGCTAAAATGTCTAGAAAGCTTTTGTAATACAGCAATGTCAGACCATCTGGATCCTCATTCACGGTCTTGATAGTCTGCCCCATTTCCTTAACAGTGAGAGGTTTATCCAAAGAGGTTACAGCACAGGCAGAAACAGAGGGCATTCCTCTCTTGATGACAGATTTCATAAAATCTGGTGTATTGGCACATTGCGCTTTAGACATGTCCTCAGATTTTAAATTGTACTGGAATTGACACCTGGGGCATCTCTGGGACTTTACAAAAGTTATTTTAAGTAGAGCTTTTATGGCAGAGGACAACTGGTCATTATCTACTGATTCAGTGATCCTGTGACCTCAAAATATTTTGACACCCCCTGATATCTAAATCTTCAAGCTTCCTCTGCATCTCCATTAGCTGGAAATGATTCCACATGGTGTCTTTGTGGATGTCTCGCACGTCCTCTTCATGGCAGCTTACCGTGCCCTCCACCACTATTAAGCATTCTGCGACCCCCCTAAGTTCTTCCTTTAGATCAGTGCCCTAAGTTCTTCCTTTAGATCAGAGATAGCATCAGAGAGGGCATTATTTATATTGGAGACAATAGTCTGTAAATCAGACATCTTCAGCATCTGCTGAATTAGACAGGGAGAAGAGCTGGGCTGTGAATCTTCCAGTATCTCAGGAGGCTGAGTCCTGAAGATTTCGGGCAAATGATGGCCCAGTTGCAAATGGGGAGTCTTGGTGGAAAAACTGGTCTTCCTATTTTGCCCATTGTACCAAAGAGACGGAGAAAAGCTGAAAGAATTATCTCGTAGCCACAAAGCTGCAGGTTCAGGCATCCAACTCCATGTAGCACCAAGCCATGCCCCGCTATGTATTATTGAAACAATAAATATATTATTGCAGAATAAGCAAATACTATAACAATATAAAGTGATATACTTACAAATAATGTAAAGGTTTTGTAATACATGAATCGAGTTCATGCTGCCTTCTCCATTAACTGCAATGAAGAAAGAATTTCCAAACTACACATGTATACATGCGTAATCATAAACATTCTAAATCATTTTACAAAAGAAATGTTTTCTTTAGGTTCATCAAACAATTGATCTGGTACTTAAAACATGGCTATGCAATAGAGACAATTACATATAATCCAAACCCTCATTCTCAGAACAATTAACACCCAGTTGATCCAGAGAAAGGCAAAACAAATGTTTTAAAAAGAAGAATTAGTGACATTGGTCCTATGCCAGCTTCAAAACTTTCCCATATTTCTCTCTCGTTCATGCTTCTGAAAATTCGGATGCAAGACAGTACCTTGACCCTAAACCCCCTATGCATAATGCAATCCTTCCAAGCTGTTTACACTTTTTACACTGAATTATATAAGGTGGACACAAACAACGAACATCTGAAATAAACTAATTCCTAGACAACCTCCTACTTCCATCGTTAAGGATGGACCACAGCGACAGACAAGAGGCTCCCATCACAGCTGAGGAAGTATTGGAAGTCATCCAAAATCTGAAAGGGGTCTCTGCCCCAGGTCCAGACGGCTTCTCCGTTCTATACTATAAAACATTTGCAAACATCCTGGCCCCAATCCTAGCTAGATTCTTCAACTGTAAAAGGAAGAGTACCCATTAAATAACCAGCTTCATTTGGCATTCATATGCGTCATTCTTAAACTGGATAAAGACACGGGGGGCAGTGGGGAACTACAGACCCATATCATTGATCCACAATGACATGAAAATAATGACCAAAATCCTTGCAAATAGGGTTGACTTCTTTATTAGCTTATACATTCACAAAGACCAAGTGGGCTTTATACCTGGAAGACAAAGCCCAGATCAGGTGAGAAGAGCCATAGACATAGTCTCCATCCTTCAATCAGGGTGGGATGGAGGTCCTCACCAAGGAGGAATGCTCCTCTTGCTTGATCTCCAAAAGGCCTTTGACTCGGTCTCCAGGCCTTACCTATTTTCAGTTCTGGCGAAGATGGGGCTTTGGCCCAAACTTTATGGGGCTAATGGAAGCCCTTTACTCTGGTCCAGGAGCCAGGATTAAGCTACAGAGTCATTACTCTGAACCAATTAAGATAGCCAGATGGACTCGTAAGGAGTGCCTGCTTTCAGCCCTGATAGTTGCCATGGCAATCAAATCCCTAGCAATAGCCATTTGGGCCCATCCTGATGTGAAGGGGGTGCAGTGTGGACAATTGTCCCATAAGTGCACTCTTTTTGCAGATGATATACTCCTCTTCATCACTTCCCCCGATTGTCTCCCTTCCCAATTCTGTAAACTACTAGACAAATTTGCTAAAGTGTCAGACTTGCATGTCAATCTCTCTAAATCTCAAGCACTAAATCTGTCCCTCCAGGAAACAGTGGTAAATCAAATGAAACAATCATTCAAATTTGAGGGGAGTGACTCGACTATGCGATACCTGGGTAGTAATGTTACTCCCAAGACAGAACAACTATATCAGGCAAACTATTCTTCCATGTTCCACAATTGGAATCTGATCTTAAGGCTTGGACTTCCTTTACCCTGGCGTCTTTGCAAGGGAAAATAATTAAGTTCATTTAGGGCAAGCAGGGATATCACTTCTCACAATGTATCCACTTTAGCATCAAATCCCAGGGTGGGCTAGGTCTCCCAAAATTACTTTGGTACTATCAAGCTGCTAGGTCCACACAATTATCCACTATCGTTTCTAGACTAGGTGCACATAGACAGGAAGTGCTTTTATTCACGCTAGACTTCCTTCTATGGTATCCCCGAGGAATAGACCCCCAGTAATGTCTCCCACTCTGTCACACTCATTATCCCTATGGGATACCCTATGTAATATTCCCTCTTTCGTCTCAGAAATCTAACCCCTAGCACACATTTTTCACAATCCACATTTTTTTTTTTTATGTGTTGTGGAGTTCCCCTTAAAATTCATACCAGACCTGAAGGGCCTGGGGTTCTCCTTAATATCATACCAGACCTGAAGGGCCTGGTAATGAATTTGGGAGAACCCCACAGTTTTTTTTTATCAATGACTTTCAATGACTTCTCTGTATTATGGGGAGTCAACAATTCATTATAGCCGCAAGTGATTTTAAATTACTTTTTTCCTGCAGAAATGACACTTTGTGCAGGGACAGTTCTAAGCACAGGAAACAGGCGCCCCTTTACAGGCATACTATACACACCCCCAGGTACGAAATTTAAAAGAATATTACACTTTTATTGTTTCACTTTAAGCATTATTAAAATCAGTGCTCCCGAAAAAAACTGCCATTTTTAAAACTTTTTTTTTGCATTGATACATGTCCCCTGGGGCAGGACCCAGGTCCCCAAACACTAGGACAATAACTTGCATATTAGCCTTTAAAATTAGCACTTTAGATTTTGAACGTTCAAGTCCCATAGACTTTAATAGGGTTCTAAAGTTCACACGAAGTTTATGTCTGTTCGCAGGTTCTGGTGCGAACCGAACCGGGGGGTGTTCAACTCATCCTTAATTAGCATCTTCAAATGGTGTTAGATAAAGGCATGTACCGAATAGGACACTTCTTCTCCTGCACGGGACCCCTATCACTTACACACTGTGTAGACAAACTAGAACTCCCTAACTCTGAAAAATGTAGGTTCCACCAAATCTCACACTATCTATACTTGCTGTGGAAAAACATACTTGAACCCCCGACGTTCACGGATAATGAACGATGGTGTGGCCAGGTCATGGAGCAAAGGGGCGGGGGGGTGCATATCTATAATCTACACATCACTAGCATGGAGTTCTACAAAACTTCAGTATGGAGGCATTGGAGAAGCAACTGCTGCATCATTTACAGTCGGTGTATTGTGCCACCTGCACAGTGTACAGCTAAAGCTACCCCAATTGCTGGTGTTCTGCTTGTCCTGTACCACAGGCAGCTGTAGCAATTACAGTTGGTGTATTGTGCCACCTGCACTGTGTACAGCTAAAGCTACCCCAATTGCTGGTGTTCTGCTTGTCCTATACCACAGGCAGCTGTAGCAATTACTGTCAATGTATTGTGTCATCTGCACAGTGTACGCAAAAAGCTGCCCCAATTGCTGGTGTTCTTCTGATCCTATATTACAGGCAGCTGCTACATCATTTACAGTCAGTATATTGTGCCACCTGCACAGTGTATGCCTAAAGCTACCCAAATTGATGGTGTTCTTCTGATCCTATACCACAGACAGCTGTAGCAATTACAGTCGGTGTATTGTGCCACCTGCACAGTGTACAGCTAAAGCTACCCCAATTGCTGGTGATGCTACTGATAGCTTGGAAGTACATTTTTGGTTCTGGGCACTGCCACCAGTGGCTAAGGCCCAATTTTTCAGCCCCTGTTTAACAGGTGCATGTAATTACAATTCTTGATATAATATTTCACAGCGCCCACCAAGAGCACCACCTGTATACTGCTGTTCTGAGTATATAGGGCCTGGGAGCCCCACGCTCCTTTTTTTTTTTTTGGGTACGGGGTTCCCCTTCATATCCATACAAGACCCAAAGGGGCTGGTAATGGGCAGGGGGGCTACCCATGTCCTTTTTCTCAATGATTTTCATCCATATTGCCTGAACCAGACATTACATTAAAACAGCAAGCAGTTTTAAATTACTTTTTTCCGTTAGAAATTTCATTTTGTGCAGGGACTGTTCTAAACATGGGAAACACATGCCACTTCACAGGCATAGTATAGACACCCCCCAGGAACGATAGTTAAAGGAATATTTCACTTTTTTTTTAACTTTAAGCGTCATTCAAATCAGTGCTCCCGAAAAAACTGCCTTTTTAAAACTTTTTTTGCATTGATACATGTCCCTTGGGGCAGGAGCCATGTCCCCAAACCCTTTTTAGGACAATAACTTGCAAATTAGCCTTTAAGATTTACACTTTTGATTTAGAACGTTCGAGTCCCATAGATTTTAATGGGGTTCTAAAGTTTGCGCAAATTTTCGGTCCATTCACAGGTTCTGGTGCAAACCCAACTGGGAGGTGTTTGGCTCATGCCTAATGTACACATGTAATAATTCTGGTTCTACACGTTTTTTTTCCACTGATTACTCTGCTACTGGTTTGAGAAATGCCATTATTACCGTTTTCTGTATGGACTTTTTGAAATTCCCCCCCCCAAAAAAAATATGAGATATAAAAAAAAAATTGGCTAACTTTCTGGGTTTATATACCGCTATGAATATCTTATAATGACAAGTATAGCTTATAATTTTGTGTTTTTTAAATTTAGCAGTCCACTACGTCTGTAATCGCCACTTTCTGCAAATCTTTTGTGAGGTGATTCACACCCCTCACTAGTTTAGTTGTCACTTACTCTTTTAACCATATTTTATTTGTTGAATATTTGATGATTTACATCCCTCATTAGTTCAGGTACCACTTTTTTTTTTTTTTTTTGTATTTTAGTTGTTAAATATTTTTTTTCTGACAAACACATATACCAATCTCAGTACAAACAAATCACATCTAAGAAATAAAAATGTGGTACCAATGTGATATTAAACTGGGTACCTAAAGTCATTCTGCCCAAAGTCACCTCATCTAGTCTCAAATTCAATCAGACTACTGATCTTGATTCCCCCATTGCCAATGGATGTGTTTAAATCTACTTTAAAGTAATACATTTTCTGCTAAGCCCCAATTTCATATTCATTTGGAACTTCTACTTACCCCAGAATACATGTATATGGATTAGACACAACAACATTTGTTTTAACCACTTCAGGACCGCCGTATTGCCAATGTACGTCAGCACAATGGCACAGGCAGGCACAATCACGTACATCTACGTGATTGCCTTCCAGCGGGTGGGGGGTCCGATCGGACCCCCTCCCGCTGGTTACGGCGGTCCGATTCGGTCCAGGAGCGCTCCATGATGAGGGGATGGCCGTTGGTTTTCGGCCACCCCCTCTGGATCGCTCCTGGCCAATGAGAAGCTTCCTCCCCTGTGTATTGTTTACACAGGAAGGAGGAAGTGATGTCATTCTCCTCGGGGCGGTCTTTTTGACCGGACTACGAGAAGACAGAAAGTAAGTGTGCACCAACACTACACTGACATGTAGGTACACACAGGCACACAAACCCCCCCCCCCCGATCCCCCCCCCGATCGCCCCCCGATCCCCCCCGCCCCCCCTCCCCCCCAGTCACAGTGTCACTGATTGCATTGATCATTTCTTTACTGATCAATGCATTCAGTGTCAGTTGTGACAGTAAAAACTGTCAGGACAGTTAGTGTTAGGTCCAGGGTAGCCCCCTATCACCCCCCAATAAAGATTTAACCCCCTGATTGCCCCTAGAGTTAACCCTTTCACCCCCTTTTGCCAGTGTCACTAAGCGATCATTTTTCTGATCGCTGCATGTGTCGCTAGGTAGCTAGTTATTTTTTTAGGTTCACCGCCAGATTTTTATATCGCTAGGTACCCCGATATACTACCCAATAATGGTTTTAACCCCCTGATTGCCGCTAGTTAACCCTTTCACCCCCTTTTGCCAGTGTCACTAAGCGATCGTTTTTCTGATCGCTGCATTAGTGGCGCTACAGTCGCTAGGTAGCTAGTTATTTTTTTAGGTTCACCGCCAGGTTTTTATAGCGCTAGGTACCCCGATATACTACCCAATAATGGTTTTAACCCCCTGATTTCCGCTAGTTAACCCTTTCACCCCCTTTTGCCAGTGTCACTAAGCGATAATTTTTCTGAACGCTGCATCAGTGTCGCTAGTGTCGCTAGGTAGCTAGTTATTTTTTTAGGTTCACCGCCAGGTTTTTATAGCGCTAGGTACCCCGATATACTACCCAATAATGGTTTTAACCCCCTGATTGCTGCTAGTTAACCCTTTCACCCCCTTTCACCAGCGATCACAGTATAAGTGTCACTGGTGACGCTGGTTAGCCAGTTAGTTATTTAGGTTCCCCGTCAGGTTTTTATATAGCGCCAGGGACCCCCATATACTACCTAATAAAAATTTGAACCCCCTGATTGCTCCTAGTTAACCCTTTCACCACTGATCACCGTATAAGTGTTACGGGTGACTCTGGTTAGTTTGTTTTTTATAGCATCAGGGCACCCACCATTTATTACCCAATAAAGGTTTAACCCCCTGATCACCCGGCGGGTGATATCAATTAGGTTTTAGGGTCAGGGTCTGCGTCGCCCCAGGCAGCGCTAGGTTAGTGCCAGTACCGCTAACACCCACACGCAAAGCATACACCTCCCGTAGTGGTATAGAATCTGAACAGATCAATATCTGATCTGATCAGATCTATACTAGCGTCCCCAGCAGTTTAGGGTTCCAAAAAAACGCATTGTTAGCGGGATCAGCCCAAATACCTGCTGGCACCTGCGTTTTGCCCCTCTGCCCAGCCCACCCAAGTGCAGTATCGATCGATCACTGTCACTTACAAAACACTAAACACATAACTGCAGCGATCGCAGAGTCAGGCCTGATCCCTGCCATCGCTAACAGGTTTTTTGGTAGCATTTTATATTCAAATCCGGAAGGCAGTGCTTGGTTTTCGGGGTCCCGTACGTGGCTAGGCTCCCAAAAAGTCCCCCACATGTGGTATCCCCGTACTCGGGAGAAGCAGCAGAATTTATTTTGGGGTGTAATTTGACTTCTGCCCATAGCATGTGTGAGCAATATATCATTTAGTGACAACTTGGTGCAAAAAAAAAAGTTTGTAATATTCCCGCAACTTGTGGCAAAATATAAAATATTCCATGGACTCAACATGCCTCTCAGTAAATAGCTTGGGGTGTCTACTTTCCAAAATGGGGTCATTTTGGGGGGTTTTGTGCTATTTTGGCATTTTATGGCCTTCGAAACTGTGATAGGTAGTGAGGAGTTAAATCAAAAATTTGCACCCTTAGAAATCCTGAAGGTGGTGATTGGTTTTCGGGGTGCCGTGCGCGACTAGACTCCCAAAAAGTCCCACACATGTGGTATCCCCATACTCGGGAGAAGTAGCGGAATATATTTTGGGGTGCAATTCCACATATAACCATGGCATGTGTGAGCAATATATCATTTAGTGACAACTTTTTGTAAAAACAAATTTTTTTTTTTTTTTTGTCATTATTCAATCCCTTAGGAAAAAAAAAAAAAATATTCAATGGGCTCAACATACCCATCAGCAATTTCCTTGGGGTGTCTACTTTCCAAAATGGGGTCATTTGGGGGGGATTTGTACTGCCCTGCCATTTTAGCACCTCAAGAAATGAGATCGGCAGTCATAAATTAAAAGCTGTGTAAATTCCAGAAAATTTACTCTAGTTTGTAGACGCTATAACTTTTGCGCAAACCAAAAAATATACGCTTATTGACATTTTTGTTACTAAAGACATGTGGCTGAATAAATTTTGCCCTCAATGTATGACTAAAATTTAGTTTATTCGATTTTTCTTATAACAAAAAGAAGAAAATATCTTTTTTTTTCAAAATTTTCGCTCTTTTTCCATTTATATCGCAAAAAAAAAAAAATCGCAGAGGCAATCAAATACCATCAAAAGAAAGCTCTATTTGTGGGAAGAAAAGGACGCAAATTTCGTTTGGGTGCAATATTGCATGACCGCGCAATTACCAGTTAAAGCAGCGCAGTGCGAAATTGCAAAAAGACCTCTGGTCCTTAAGGTATTTATTGGTCCGGAGCTGAAGTGGTTAAATATAGAATTATTATCTTGAACAACATCTTTTCATTATCTTAAACTACATGATCAAAATGAAGTCATGATAATGTTTTTTACATGGGTAAAATTATGTCTTTTTTCTTTCCATTTTTGTTGTTGTTTTTTGATGCAATTTTTTTTTTTTTTAAGTTTTAAAAGGAAATATGTTTATACAAATGTCAGAAATAAACAAAATTACAAATTAAATACAGAGTCTTGTGATTATGTAGGTGCCTCCAGATTCAGTTGGGGTACAAAGATTAAAGCACCTTAGGGTCTGGTATTTGCATATTTAGTGGAGGAAAGAAGAAAAAGAAGAAGACAAGGATGGGGAAGAGTTGGGACTTTGGCAAAGGAGTGAGACAGTGAGAGGGATAATACGGGCCTATTATCCAGATGTGCAAGTGTATAAAAAAGAGACCCAGTGATGGATATGTTCTAGCCGACCCACACATGCTCAGCACTTTCCAGCTACAATCAGCTAATTGGTTGCCTGGAGAGACCATCACATTATTGGTGGAGGTGGCAGAACACATAATGCAGTGGTGGATGGCAGATGTCCCAAAGAAAAAGGAAGCTGCAGCCGCCCTGTTCTTCTCGCTCCTCTCAGGTACAGCCATCAGCAAAAACATTCAGGATGGCCCAGCAGTCAAGGGAGGATAGACTGTAGCCAGTCTGCTTTATTTATACCTCAACATTACAGCTCTATTAGTGCACCAAGGAGAGCAACAGGAGACCGGGTCATCCTTCCTCCACAAATTCAGAGTGACCTGCCATCCATGCCTACAGGTGAGCTTACTCAGCAGTCCTTATTGCAATATTTTCACATAGGAATACGTTTGACTATGAGTCATACCCACCCTCATCTATGGACAGAACCATGGAAATAGGAGAAATAGCATTCAGTCAATCAAGCTCTTTGCAGGAGCCTTCAATGCCCCAACACCCTACCTACTGGATTCAGTACTGATTACACACTTTTATGACCTTCTACCTGAAGAACTGTCTAAAGAATTCCTCCTTATGAAGATAGCATTACCCTGTATTGAGTATGTGTAGGGGAGGGGCCAGGACGGTACGACAGGCAGTCTATCTGCCTAGGAGGAAGCATACACAATTCCAAAGTCAGCCATTGTGATATTTCATGCCATACACAGAGTGGTGCACTGACACACCTGGTACATGTGAGTACCCCATTGGGGTGATTGTTCTTTTTTTTAAAATAAAATGTTTAAAGGGATATCATACTATCAAGGCTTTTTATTTCCCGTTATTCCTGAGATACTGCATGGGAAGTCCAGGATCCTGTCACCATTATAGAACCCAGGGGTGGTTCACAAGCATGTATTGACTAAGCGTAATTGCTAAGTCCCACGCTCCAAGGTGAACATTCAATAACTAAGGGGTAGTTGGAATAAGAGCACAATGCATGATCTGCAACACCTGTCAATCATTTTTAGATGCATTGATTTATAAGCATGTCAGCAGTGCTATTACTGGATGCCACACATATGCACTTTTTTCAACAGGACTGTCACAGCATTTTTTTTACAATCTCAAAGTGACCTGCCATCCATGCCTCCAGGTGAGCTTACTCAGCAGTCCCCATTGCAATATTCGCATAGAGGAATACACTTGAAAATGAGTCATCCCCAGCCTCGTCTATGGACAGAACCATGGAAATAGGAGAAATAGAACTCAGTCAATCAAGCTCTGTGCAGGAGCCTTCAATGCCCCAACAGCCTACCTACTCGAGTGATGCAGGACTGATTGCACACTTTTCTGCCCTTCTACATGAAGAACTGTCTAAAGCTTGGGACATCCTTACTACTGAATTTAAATCTGATATGTCTAATATAGGTGAAAGACTTGATACTATTGAAAACAAGCTAGTTAGCACTATCTTGGGAACCAGAATTCAGACATGATCACAGATCTATAATCCCAACTTGACCAGGTTAAAGCAAAAAAAGAAAAACTTGGAGAATAGATCCAGGCACTGCAATGTCCACATTAAGAGGCTTTAGTCAGCTGGAGCCTCCCACGGGGGCGGAGTATTTGCGCTTATCATCAGACTATGTGATCAAAGATGAGTGGACATCGTGAGACAGTTTTTTTTTTAAATAAAGGACTTGTCCCAAATTGTCTAATGTAAATTTTTACAATTTTTACACTTTTTTTGGTGAATGTGTAGGGGTACTATGTACCCATTCACATAGGAGGGTGGCCTGGATCTGGGGGTCACCTTGTTAAAGGGGGCTTTAAGATTCTGATAAGCCCCCCGCCCGCAGACCCCCACAACCAACATGGGAAAAGGTGTTTTGGGGGGCGACCCCTAACCATCTTTCCCATGTTTAGGGTATGTGGCCGGGTATGGTTCAGGAGGGGGGTACTCTCTCGCCCCACCTCTTTTCCTGTGGCCTGCCAGGTTGTGTACTTGGATAAGGGCCCCTTAATATTCATACCAGACCCAAAGGGCCTGGTAATGGACTGTCATTTTGCTGTGGTATTGTTCTAAACATGGGAAAGATGTGCTACTTTACAGGCATACTAAGGACACTAGGCACGATATTTAAAGGAATATTTCATTTTTATTGTTTCACTTTAAGCATTATTAAAATCACTTCTCCTGAAACACGGGCCATTTTTAAAACTTGTTTTGCACTGATACATGTCCCCTGGGGTAGGACCCAGGTCCCTATACACTTTTTATGACAATAAATTGCATATAAGCCTTTCAAATTAGCACTTTTGATTTTTCATGTTCTTGTCCCATAGACTTTAACGTTTACTTGTTTGATAACATTTTTTGCCTGTTCGCATGTTCTGGTGCGAACCAAACTGGGGAGGGGTGTTCGGCTCATCCCTAATTGTTATGATGTAGTTTTATTTGTTTGTGCTGTGATGGCTGGACTCATTTATGTATAATAAATACAGTTATAGAGTATCAATATTAAAGATATGTATATGCAATAAATGTATTATTAATACCAACAATAAAATGGGCTGTGGCCAATTAATACCAAATTTGGTATATAGTCTTATATTCTTCATTTAAAAATTAGAAAAGCTATTTCTGTATCCATTCCCATTACTATTAATACATTAAAATGTAATATTACCATTTAAGAGCATTTCAATTTTGCAAAAAAAAAAAAAAGCTTAAAACGCTGGTATGGCTATATAACTAATAGTATGGTAGGAATATAAAGAAAAATATATAAATACATTCACTGAAATATTCAGTCTGACAACACTCAAACTTGTCTAAAGACTACCTTATAGCTGACCACAGAGTTAAGATTAAGTATATGCTTTGGAAGATGATTAATTTGATGGGTAATACAATTATAACTATTTATAATAGCATTCTGCCTGGTTGCATCCTCTGAATGGTCCCTAGTAGGGATGAGCCGAACACCCCTCTGTTCGGTTCGCACCAGAACCTGCGAACAGACCTAAACTTCGTGTGAACTTTAGAACCCTATTAAAGTCTATGGGACTCGAACGTTCACAATCTAAAGTGCTCATTTTAAAGGGTAATATGCAAGTTACTGTCCTAAAAAGTGTTTGGGGACCCGGGTCCTGCCCCAGGGGACATGGATCAATGCAAAAAAAAGTTTTAAAAATGGCCGTTTTTTCAGGAGCAGTGATTTTAATAATGATTAAAGTGAAACAATAAAAGTGTAATATTCCTTTAAATTTCGTAGCTGGGGGGTATCTATAGTATGCCTGTAAAGGGGTGCATGTTTCTGGTGCTTAGAACTGTCGCTGCACAAAGTGTCATTTGTGCAGGAAAAAAAGTCTTTTAAAATCACTTGCGGCTAAATTGTCGGGTCTCCGTAATACAGAGAACACTCAATGAGTGTTCTCTGTATTAGCCGACAATTCATTCATTCATTCATTAAAAAAAAAAAAAAAAAAAAAAGCGTTGGGGTTCCCCTAAATTCAATAACCAGGCCCTTCAGGTCTGACATGGATATTAAGGGGAACCCTGTGTCAAATTAAAAAAAAAATTGACGTGGGGGTCCCCCCAAATATCCATACCAGACCCTTCAGGTCTGATATGGATATTAAGGGGAACCCCGCATCAAATTAAAAAAAAAATTGACGTGGGGGTCCCCCTAAAAATCCATATCAGACCCTTTATCCGAGCACGCAGCCTGGCAGGCCGCAGGAAAAGAGGGGGGGGGCGAGAGAGCGGCCCCCCTCCCTCCTGAACCGTACCAGGTCACATGCCCTCAACATTGGGAGGATGCTTTGGGGGTCTGTGACCCCTCAAAGCACCTTGTCCCCATGTTGATAAGGACAAGGGCCTCATCCTCACAACCCTGGCCGTTGGTTGTGAGGGTCTGCGGGCGGGGGGCTTATCAGAATCTGGAAGCCCCCTTTAACAAGGGGACCCCCAGATCCCGGCCCCCCCCTTTTTGAAATGGTAAGGGGGTACAAAAGTACCCCTACCATTTCACAAAGAAAGTGTCAAAATGGTTAAATAAGACAAACACACTTTTGAAAAATTCCTTTATTAAAAATGAAAAAAATAAAAATAAAATTCCAGCGGTGCTAATCCACTCTTGCTATCCAGCGACGGATCTCCGGGGTCCAGCGATGGATGATCATATCCAGCGACGGGGGAATCTCTCAGTCCAGCGATGTCCATACATCCTTCTTCTGTCTCCTCTCCGGAGACACTGCAGAGAGCCCAGCGTTGACGTTTCTTATATTGGGAGGGCGGGGCCACCCGTCACCTGACCCCGCCCCTCTGACGCTGGAGAGGGAAGCCAGGGGTTCCCCAGTGACGTGTGGGTGACCCCGCCCCCTCTGATGTAACGCAGGTTTCCGTTACATCAGAGGGGGCGGGGTCACCCACACGTCACTGGGGAACCCCTGGCTTCCCTCTCCAGCGTCAGAGGGGCGGGGTCAGGTGACGGGTGGCCCCGCCCTCCCAATATAAGAAACGTCAACGCTGGGCTCTCTGCAGTGTCTCCGGAGAGGAGACAGAAGAAGGATGTATGGACAGCGCTGGACTGAGAGATTCCCCCGTCGCTGGATATGATCATCCATCGCTGGACCCCGGAGATCCGTCGCTGGATAGCAAGAGTGGATTAGCACCGCTGGAATTTTATTTTTATTTTTTCATTTTTAATAAAGGAATTTTTCAAAAGTGTGTTTGTCTTATTTAACCATTTTGACACTTTCTTTGTGAAATGGTAGGGGTACTTTTGTACCCCCTTACCATTTCAAACAGGGGGGGGGCCGGGATCTGGGGGTCCCCTTGTTAAAGGGGGCTTCCAGATTCTGATAAGCCCCCCGCCCGCAGACCCTCACAACCAACGGCCAGGGTTGTGAGGATGAGGCCCTTGTCCTTATCAACATGGGGACAAGGTGCTTTGAGGGGTCACAGACCCCCAAAGCATCCTCCCAATGTTGAGGGCATGTGACCTGGTATGGTTCAGGAGGGAGGGGGGGCGCTCTCTCGTCCCCCCCTCTTTTCCTGCGGCCTGCCAGGTTGCGTGCTCGGATAAAGGGTCTGATATGGATTTTTAGAGGGACCCCCACGTCAATTTTTTTTTTAATAATTTGATGCGGGGTTCCCCTTAATATCCATATCAGACCTGAAGGGTCTGGTATGGATATTTGGGGGGACCCCCACGTCAATTTTTTTTAAAATTTGACACGAGGTTCCCCTTAATATCCATGTCAGACCTGAAGGGCCTGGTAATTGAATTTAGGGGAACCCCCACGCTTTTTTTTTTTTTAATCAATGAATGAATGAATTGTCGGCTAATACAGAGAACACTCATTGAGTGTTCTCTGTATTACGGAGACCCGACAATTTAGCCGCAAGTGATTTTAAAGGACTTTTTTTCCTGCACAAATGACACTTTGTGCAGCGACAGTTCTAAGCACCAGAAACATGCGCCCCTTCACAGGCATACTATAGATACCCCCCAGCTACGAAATTTAAAGGAATATTACACTTTTATTGTTTCACTTTAATCATTATTAAAATCACTGCTCCTGAAAAAACTGCAGTTTTTAAAACTTTTTTCTGCATTGATCCATGTCCCCTTGGGCAGGACCCAGGTCCCCAAACACTTTTTAGGACAGTAATCAGCATATTACCCTTTAAAATGAGCACTTTAGATTTCTCCCATAGACTTGTATAGGGTGTTCTGGCTTTTCGAATTTGCTGCGAACAGCCCAAATTGTTCACTGTTCGCTGAACAGGCGAACAGGCAATGTTCGAGTAGAACATGAGTTCGACTCGAACTCGAAGCTCATCCCTAGTCCCTAGATACAGTTATGGTTGTATGCATGCTATCTATAGGAGAAAGACTTTATATGTGGAGCTCTGCATTACATTTTCCTGTTTAATGCTTACTTACATCTCTCCAGCGTGTTGCATTCTTATTTATTTGTATGCTCTGTATGGTTTGTTTATATCTTGAAGAACACTTGCATGGTGCTAGACACGAGTACAGATGCCCATGCTGAGCATCTATCACTGCCTATTGCTCCATACTTATTTACTCACCATTCATTTATCCACATCATGAGAGGCTATCTGTGCAACAGTGATTTATGTTTATTGTCTAATAAAAGAAAAAATAAATTCTGTGTACAACCCTATGTGCTGGATGCTAATTGTTGTTACTTCAGCCAAATACATTGTTTGAAGGATTATTATTATTATTATTATTATAAATATTTTTACAGTGTCAACAGTTTGTGCAGTGCATAGAAAATGAAGACAGGCAGTACAGTTACAATACAATTCAATACAAGAAGAATCAGAGGGCACTGCTTGTTAGAGCTTACAATCTAAAATGGAGGGTCAAGTGATACAAAAGGTTTGAGAGATGAGCTACTGGAAAAAGTACAGACTGTTTATTAGTTTGAAGTAGGATAAGCTTGTGTAAAGGGATACATTTCCAAGGATCACCTAAAGATGGATAGAGTAGAAGATAGTCAGACAGAATGGGGAAAGGAGTTCCAGAGGATGAGAGAGGCTATAGAGAAGTACTGGAGGCAAGAAATGGAGGAGGTAACAAGCGAACTAGAGAGAAGAAGTTCTTGTGAGGACCAAAGACAATGGTTTTGTTGGTATTTTGAGACAATGTTGGTGATGTAGCTGGGGACAGAGTTGTGGATGGCTCTGTAAGATGTTATTAGTATTCTGTTGGGGGATCAGCAGAGAGAGGTAGCAGATACTGAATGGTTAGTAAGATTGATGAGCATGGCAGCAGCATTCATGATGGACTGAAGGGCATAGCCTATGAATAAGTCAATTAGGATGGATTTTCAGTAGTCGAAGCAAGAGATAACCAAGGAGTGAGTTATAAGCTTTGTAGTGTCCTTGGTTAAGAAGGGGTGTATTTTTGAGTTGTTGGAGAGGTTGAGGCTAGCACCCTGGCATGAGGAGATGGACTGATAGTTGTGCCATAAACCTTGACAGAGAAGTCGGGGGAAGGGTGCATGAGGGAGGACATGTTATGATCTCAGTTTTGGATAGATAGAATTTTAGAAAGTGGTGTGGCATCCATATTGATATGCCTGTGAATACATTTGTAATGCGTGAGGAAACTGATGGGGTAAAGATGAGGGGTAAAAAGAGAATTAAGTGTCATCAGTATAAAATGGTATTGGAAGCCTTGGGAGAGGTTCAAGGACAGAACCTTTGGGGGACCCCAATGCAAAAAGCAATAGAAGAGGAACAGGATTTTCTTATGCAGTCACAGATAACGATAAATTGTTTTCAGCAACAGAAACAATAATCAAGTGGTAACCCCCTGCTTATAAATGTCAACATCGTCTGAAAAATGTATGTTATTACACATATAAAAATAACTTGAACAAAACAAAAATACACTTATAGACCCAAGAGATCACAATACATATGCAGCCAAAATCATTGCTGTGTTAAAAAGCTGACTGGCAACCCACTAGAAAAGCCCAAAGAAGCACCTTCTTTGGGCTTTTAAAGTGGGTTGCTGAAAAGCTTTTTAACACAGCAATGATTTTGGCTCTCCCCCAGCAGGACCAAGGTGCCAACTCTATTTTAAATGACCAATAAAGAAAAAACAGAGCACTACGCATCTAAAAATCTCAGTGTTAATAAACTTGCATAATCCTCATAAATAATCAATATCAAAAAGCCTACCTTCTATATCCACTTCCCGACCAGCGCACGATGATGTACGTCGACAGAATGGCACGGGCAGGCATATTGGCGTACAGGTACGTCCAATATTCAATGCCGCCCTGCCATCGGGAGCGCGCCGCCGCTGGCGCGCTCCCGCGCTGGTCGGGATCCCCGTGAGTCTGGTCGCGGGACCCGCGGACTCTAACGCCGCGGGCATCCCCGCGATCGTCTCACGGATCGGCCGAATGGAGGAAATGCTGTGTAAACAACATTTCTCCATTCTGCCTAGCAACTAGTGACGCTGATCTCTGCTCTATGTGATTGGAGCAGAGATCAGTGTTCACTAAATGAAAGCCCAACCCCCCCACAGTTAGTAACACACCCCTAGGAACACTTAACCCCTACACTGCCACCCACTGGTTAACCCTTTCACTGCCAGTGTCATTTACACAGGAATCACTGCATTTATATAGCAGTGATTACTGTATAAATGACAATGGTCCCAAAAATGTGTCAAAAATGTCCGATGGGTCCCCCACAATGTCACAGTCACAATAAAAATCGCTGATCGCCGCCATTACTAGTAAAAAAAATAATAAAAAATAATTAATAAAAATGCTATAAAACTATCGATATTTTGTAAACGCTATAACTTTTGCGCAAACCAATCAATAATCGCTTATTGCGATTTTTTTTACCAAAAATATGTAGAAGAATATGTATCGGCCTAAACTGAGGGAAAAATTTTTTTTTTATATATTTTTGGGGGATATTTATTATAACAAAAAGTAAAAAATAATGCGTTTTTTTCAAAATTGTCGCTCTATTTTTGTTTATAGCGCAAAAAATAAAAACCGCAGGGGTGATCAAATACCACCAAAAGAAAGCTCTATTTGTGGGAAAAAAAGGACGTCAATTTTGTTTGGGAGCCACGTCGCATGACCGCACAATTGTCAGTTAAAGAGACGCAGTGCCGAATCGCAAAAAGTGGTCTGGTCTTTGACCAGCAAAATGGTCCGGTCTGCAAGTGGATATAGACATTACTTGGGATAGCGCATAATCAGGGGCATACCAAGCAGGAGGCGGGGGGCGTTCCGCCCCAGGTGCCACATATTGAGGGGGGTGTAAGTGGCTGGGTGCCATTGCTATGGGGTTCACTCTGCACTCAGACAGTCTGACATAATCTTGAAGGGAATCCCTGGCTCTGGCTGCTCTGTTTTTTGTGAGTTTTTCGTGAGCTGGAACACCCCCAGCACTGCGGCCGAAATAGTATGGTCTAGTTTCTGTTTTCCCCTGCTAGCTCCACCCACCATTGCTGAGCAGCCGAACTGAGTGTGTCATCATTCAGCACGGGGGTGGTTGCTGTTACACTCTGTGTCCACATCATCTTCCAGAGTCTAAACCTCCCTAGCTGAAGCTGAGAGCCGAGGTGAGCTGGCGATAGGGGATGTGTGAGCTGTGAGAAGACGTTGGAGGAGTGTGTCTGTCCTGCCATCCTTACTGTGCTGGCCTGTCATAGAAGGGGGGGTTGCTGTGTAGTAGGTATAGTGTAGCTGACTTGATGGGGGGGTGCAGAATCCAGGTGTGGGCTATGTACAGGTTGCAGAATGCAGGCGTGTGCTATGTACAGGTTGCAGAATGCAGGTGTGTGCTATGTACGGGTTGCAGAATGCAGGCGTGTGCTGTATACAGGTTGCAGAATGCAGGCGTGTGCTGTATACAGGTTGCAGAATGCAGGCGTGTGCTGTATACAGGTTGCAGAATCCAGGCGTGTGCTATGTACAGGTTGCAGAATCCAGACTTGTGCTATATACAGGTAGCAGAATACAGGCATGTGCTATGTACAGGTTGCAGAATGCAGGCGTGTGCTGTATACAGGTTGCAGAATCCAGGCGTGTGCTGTATACAGGTTGCAGAATCCAGATTTGTGCTATATACAGGTAGCAGAATACAGACATGTGCTATGTACAGGTTGCAGAATGCAGGCGTGTGCTATGTACAGGTTGCAGAATGCAGGCGTGTGCTATGTACAGGTTGCAGAATGCAGGTGTGTGCTATGTACAGGTTGCAGAATGCAGGCGTGTGCTATGTACAGGTTGCAGAATGCAGGCGTGTGCTATGTACAGGTTGCAGAATGCAGACGTGTGCTATGTACAGGTTGCAGAATGCAGGCGTGTGCTGTATACAGGTTGCAGAATCCATATTTGTGCTATATACTGGTAGCAGAATGCAGGCGTGTGCTATGTACAGGTTGCAGAATGCAGGCGTGTTCTGTATACAGGTTGCAGAATCCAGGCGTGTGCTGTATACAGGTTGCAGAATCCAGATTTGTGCTATATACAGGTAGCAGAATACAGGCGTGTGCTATGTACAGGTTGCAGAATGCAGGCGTGTGCTGTATACAGGTTGCAGAATCCAGGCGTGTGCTGTATACAGGTTGCAGAATCCAGATGTGTGCTATATACAGGTAGCAGAATACAGACATGTGCTATGTACAGGTTGCAGAATGCAGGCGTGTGCTATGTACAGGTTGCAGAATGCAGGCGTGTGCTATGTACAGGTTGCAGAATGCAGGCGTGTGCTATGTACAGGTTGCAGAATGCAGGCGTGTGCTATGTACAGGTTGCAGAATGCAGGTGTGTGCTGTATACAGGTTGCAGAATCCAGGCGTGTGCTGTATACAGGTTGCAGAATCCAGATTTGTGCTATATACAGGTAGCAGAATGCAGGCGTGTGCTATGTACAGGTTGCAGAATGCAGGCGTGTGCTGTATACAGGTTGCAGAATCCAGGCGTGTGCTGTATACAGGTTGCAGAATCCAGATTTGTGCTATATACAGGTAGCAGAATACAGGCGTGTGCTATGTACAGGTTGCAGAATGCAGGCATGTGCTGTATACAGGTTGCAGAATCCAGGTGTGTGCTGTATACAGGTTGCAGAATGCAGGCGTGTGCTATATACAGGTAGCAGAATACAGGCATGTGCTATGTACAGGTTGCAGAATGCAGGCGTGTGCTATGTACAGGTTGCAGAATCCAGGCGTGTGCTATGTACAGGTTGCAGAATGCAGGCGTGTACTGTATACAGGTTGCAGAATCCAGGTGTGTGCTGTATACAGGTTGCAGAATCCAGGTGTGTGCTGTATACAGGTTGCAGAATCCAGGCGTGTGCTGTATACAGGTTGCAGAATCCAAATTTGTGCTATATACAGGTAGCAGAATACAGGCGTGTGCTATGTACAGGTTGCAGAATGCAGGCGTGTGCTATGTACAGGTTGCAGAATCCAGGCGTGTGCTGTATACATTTTGCAGAATGCAGGCGTGTGCTGTATACAGGTTGCAGAATGCAGGCGTGTGCTATGTACAGGTTGCAGAATGCAGGTGTGTGCTATGTACAGGTTGCAGAATGCAGACGTGTGCTATGTACAGGTTGCAGAATGCAGGCATGTGCTATATACAGGTAGCAGAATACAGGCATGTGCTATGTACAGGTTGAAGAATGCAGGCGTGTGCTATGTACAGGTTGCAGAATCCAGGCGTGTGCTATGTACAGGTTGCAGAATGCAGGCGTGTACTGTATACAGGTTGCAGAATCCAGGTGTGTGCTGTATACAGGTTGCAGAATCCAGGTGTGTGCTGTATACAGGTTGCAGAATCCAGGTGTGTGCTGTATACAGGTTGCAGAATCCAAATTTGTGCTATATACAGGTAGCAGAATACAGGCGTGTGCTATGTACAGGTTGCAGAATGCAGGCGTGTGCTATGCACAGGTTGCAGAATCCAGGCGTGTGCTGTATACATTTTGCAGAATGCAGGTGTGTGCTGTATACAGGTTGCAGAATCCAGGTGTGTGCTGTATACAGGTTGCAGAATCCAAATTTGTGCTATATACAGGTAGCAGAATACAGGCGTGTGCTATGTACAGGTTGCAGAATGCAGGCGTGTGCTATGCACAGGTTGCAGAATCCAGGCGTGTGCTGTATACATTTTGCAGAATGCAGGCGTGTGCTGTATACAGGTTGCAGAATCCAGATTTGTGCTGTATACAGGTTGCAGAATGCAGGCGTGTGCTATGTACAGGTTGCAGAATGCAGGTGTGTGCTATGTACAGGTTGCAGAATGCAGGCGTGTGCTATGTACAGGTTGCAGAATGCAGGCGTGTGCTATATACAGGTAGCAGAATACAGGCATGTGCTATGTACAGGTTGCAGAATGCAGGCGTGTGCTATGTACAGGTTGCAGAATGCAGGCGTGTACTGTATACAGGTTGCAGAATCCAGGTGTGTGCTGTATACAGGTTGCAGAATCCAGGTGTGTGCTGTATACAGGTTGCAGAATCCAGGTGTGTGCTGTATACAGGTTGCAGAATCCAAATTTGTGCTATATACAGGTAGCAGAATACAGGCGTGTGCTATGTACAGATTGCAGAATGCAGGCGTGTGCTATGCACAGGTTGCAGAATCCAGGCGTGTGCTGTATACATTTTGCAGAATGCAGGTGTGTGCTGTATACAGGTTGCAGAATCCAGGTGTGTGCTGTATACAGGTTGCAGAATCCAAATTTGTGCTATATACAGGTAGCAGAATACAGGCGTGTGCTATGTACAGGTTGCAGAATGCAGGCGTATGCTATGCACAGGTTGCAGAATCCAGGCGTGTGCTGTATACATTTTGCAGAATGCAGGCGTGTGCTGTATACAGGTTGCAGAATCCAGATTTGTGCTGTATACAGGTTGCAGAATGCAGGCGTGTGCTATGTACAGGTTGCAGAATGCAGGTGTGTGCTATGTACAGGTTGCAGAATGCAGGCGTGTGCTATGTACAGGTTGCAGAATGCAGGCGTGTGCTATATACAGGTAGCAGAATACAGGCATGTGCTATGTACAGGTTGCAGAATGCAGGCGTGTGCTATGTACAGGTTGCAGAATCCAGGCGTGTGCTATGTACAGGTTGCAGAATGCAGGCGTGTACTGTATACAGGTTGCAGAATCCAGGTGTGTGCTGTATACAGGTTGCAGAATCCAGGTGTGTGCTGTATACAGGTTGCAGAATTCAGGTGTGTGCTGTATACAGGTTGCAGAATCCAGGTGTGTGCTGTATACAGGTTGCAGAATCCAAATTTGTGCTATATACAGGTAGCAGAATACAGGCGTGTGCTATGTACAGGTTGCAGAATGCAGGCGTGTGCTATGCACAGGTTGCAGAATCCAGGCGTGTGCTGTATACATTTTGCAGAATGCAGGCGTGTGCTGTATACAGGTTGCAGAATGCAGGCGTGTGCTATGTACAGGTTGCAGAATGCAGGCGTGTGCTATGTACAGGTTGCAGAATGCAGGCGTGTGCTATGTACAGGTTTCAGAATGCAGGCGTGTGCTATGTACAGGTTGCAGAATGCAGGCGTGTGCTGTATACAGGTTGCAGAATGCATGTGTGTGCTGTATATTGCTGTGTGTCTACCATCCACCTATAGTAGCTGAGCTGTGATCTTACCTGGTAAGGGGGGGGGGGTGGTGTTGCTGTGTTCACAAACAAGGTATAGAGTAGATGAGCTGGTCTGATAAAGGGGGGGACTTACACCCACATCTTGCAGCCATCAGATTCATCCAGCAAGCAGCAGGTCACAGCGGCATCTTGCCATCTTCCCCGCGGCCGTCAGATCCCATCCACGGTCCAGCAAGCAACACGCCTTGTCAGAAGGTCAGTTCCCAAATCTGAATCAAATCATCAATGCCAATGCTGTCCCGAGGGACAGATCCGATCCAGAGATCGCCATACAGTGGGATATCTGGATCAGATCTGTCCCTGAGGACAGTAGACATGGGCCATACTTTGTATTGTCAGCTGTATCACTCTGATGTCTCCCTCATAGCAGCTCCAGTCCAGCTCTCCACTTTCTGGACCGCGGCACAATCTGTCCAAAAATGTGGCATCTGCTCACACCTGAGTGACTGACACCTCTGTCCTGTCCTGTCTATTGTCACTGGCTACCATGGATGAACAGCATCGGCTGTTATTACAAGGAGCGGGAGGGGACATCCCCATCCCCCCACAGCTCCGCCCAGGTCTCCCATCCCACCCGCAGACTTGAGCCACCAGCCAGCTGGCCAGAGACCCGAACAAAGCCGAATTTGCCTTTGATCAGGTCTCCGATGTAGAAAACTGGAAGCGACAGCACAGTGTCACTTCCGGTTTACTCGGTAGCCAACAGCGCCATTTAAAATAGAAAGCAGAATTAAAAAACACTGATCTTGGCAGAGGAGGGTGTTTTTTTGTGGGTGTTTTTACAGTTGGGGGGGTGCCAGATATAGGATGGGCCCTGGGTGCCAAATGCTCTAGGTACGCCCCTGCGCATAATATGTTTAAAATGGTGACTATCTCCCAGCTCCAAACAATAACCAGGTCACCAGAAGCCCAGTCGATGCTAAAAATCTAATTTATAAAAATACATAAGTATCCCCAACATGTCACCGTACTGTATACATCTTCAATACTTAATTCATCAAAGATTGCTTATATTGATGGAGTGATCAGGGAGGTATGCCAGTCAGCATTTTAACACAGCAATGAAAAGAGAATGAATTCCCCCAAGAGTTTTCATGCAGCAAAAGTCAAAAAGGTAAACAAATAGCAAATAATGTTGTGAAATGTATAGTTTATATTACTCCAAAGATTGAAACCAACATTTAGCTTAAAATATGAGCTCTGGTTACATTTCAACCCCACAGAAATGATGATAACCCTGATAAAGACAGGTGCTAACTTGTATTTAGAAATTTCCTCAATGTTGATCCTGCCAACAGGTACCACAACGTGTCTTTAAAACAGCAATAATCTTTGCGCCATTGCAGTTTCTAAGTGTATATTTTGTTGATTATATATGTAATATTAATTATTGTTTAGCTTGCTAATTCACGTTTCCCTGAGGAAGACGTTAAGTTTCTTTGAAAAGCATTGAGAGTGAAGAGAATTAGATCAAACGTGTTCTGATCATTATTGTGGCTTTATGTATTGCCTTGATTTTTATTGAGTATTTTTATACGCGTAATAAAATACATTTATAAACTTACTCTATATAAGTGTATGTGTAGAATGCCTGAAAAATCCCACCCAAATACGGAATTATTCTTAGCAACAGAATTATTTATACTGTCCAACAATTGTATGCTATCTCTACTGTATATGAATATGATCACATACTATTACCGTATTTGCCGGCGTATAAGGCGACTGGGCGTATAAGACGACCCCCTATTTTTCAAGTGAAAACATAGGTTTTGGGCAATACTCGCGGTATAAGACTACCCCCCTTCTGAGGCAACACCATTTAAAAAAAACATTAGAACCATTAAAAAACACAAAGCAAGAATGCCAACTACTCATCCGCCATGCTGTGATACGTCATAAAGTAAATCAAACAATAATAACACAAACAGACATCTATTGAATGCCCAACTCTGGAAAGTAGAATTTTTCACTAACTAAACCTATACCACTTTTGGGTTACATTCTGTGGGAATTGTCTACCAAAATGCATTTAATAACCCCCCTGTCATATGTCCCAGATTTACCGGTCCCTCTTGAGTGCCTGGGACCTCAAAGGCAAACAGCAGGATGTATAGTAGTAGGAGATCAGTGAATAGATTTATCCAGGGAAGTATGGTGAGCGGTGTATTATTTTAATGAATACAATGCCTGCTTGGATTGGCAGAGGCTGTAGCATCATCAGCCCTTGCCCCCCTCTCTCTCTCTCTCTCTCTCAAAGCCAATCCGAGCAGGCTACTCTATGTAGCCTGCTCAGATTGGCAGAGGTTGTTACTCCAATCCAAGCAGGCTCTGTATTCATTAATAGAATACATCGTTCGCCGGGATTGGTTAAACAGCGTATACTGTTTGTAGCTGAAGCCACATACAGTATTAGCAGACATTTGGGGGCTGACATCCATTGGGCAGCATTGTATACCCGGCGTATAAGACGACCCCCGATTTTTGGGCATTTTTTTTAAGTGTAAAAGGTAGTCTTATACGGCAGAAAATACAGTATTCAAGCTTTTATAATGCAAACAAACTTTTTCCCCAAAATTTTCATTAGGTTTAGGATGGATTTGTTTTAAATTTTCCTACAGTATAATGCACACTACTACAAATCTCACCCGACATCTCACTATCATTTGGGAAGTAGCAGTGTAAATTTGTCTAACAGGATGTGATCTAAATTTATTATTATTAAATTATATGCTCAACTAGTTTCCCATTTCCCATTATCTTCCTTTGCAACATAATTGTATTTGTGTGCAGGTTCCTGGGTGGTACATCACTCTGTACATAAATGTTAAAATGCAGCTCAGCGCACCAAAGTTCAAGGTTATTTTCAAGCATACTGCAAAGCAAATATGTTAGTGGGAATGGTTTCTATGCCTCACAAAATGATCCACAATGTGGGTTACACTTGAACCAGTCCTGTCAACTGTAGCTGGTAAATCATTCTATACTCAGTACAGTAAAGCAAGGACATTCAGTCATCTCTAGAGCATGAACCCTTAAAAAGAACATTCACATAAGGATATGGAAAAATAGACCCCATATATCTACCATTGCCAACCAGCATTCTGTGGGGTTCCTCTGAATGTTGCTAAGAGTTCCTTGACTAAAGAACAATTTCTGCCTCTAAGTAAGATAAATAACCACTAAAACCAATGGTGTTTTAGCTATCTGTAAGGGGGAATTCTTACTACGTACCACAAATGTGAAGAGCAGTCTTCCCACTGATCATCACATTAATGTACCATGATCTGTAGATACAATAATCATTAGCAGGGGTTCCCTGAGACCATACAGTTAATTCAAGGGCTCATATCACCCCTACAAATGTCCAGAATTAAATAACAGGGTTCACCCTGTGTAGACTTCAAGGGGTTCCCTGCATTCAAACCTTGAGCAGTATTTGCAAAAATGCTTGTAAACTGCATTCCTATTTTGAATGAACAAATTAAATTTGATAAATGACAGAACTGCTTCTGCCAATGAGTATGGTTGCCATCTAATCAGTTTTTTTTTCACACTGGTCAACTTTCTCTTCATTACAGTTTGGTTTCTTCTGCATTATGGTTATCGTTCAGAATGCCTCAGCTTGCTTGGCTGTTGTTACCATATCTGGAGTACTCATTTGGTTCTTAGAATACTGCTTTCAGTAACCCAAAACACATATCCCTGCCCTGAATGACTTTCTGCTACTCAGCTTCATCACACACCCATTCAAAGGTAATGCAGAATCTTCAGCTAAAATGAAGAAGGCAGAGCAATCTGTAAATATTGGTCTGTTCCTTTTTAGGCACACTATTCTATAAAGACATTCATTAGATATTATTTAAGTCAATGATTCTCAACCAGGGTTCCAGGGCTCCAGAGGACCATTCTTGCCACTGACCATCACACTAATGTATCATGACTTCAAAGACTTTAGATTTCAAATTTTCAACAGGCGTTACCCGAGTCCAGAGAACTATTTAAAGGGTTCCTCTGTGTTGAAAAGGTTGAGAAAGGCTAATTTAAGTATTAAAAAAAACATCTGATGATGAAAGATTACCCTTTCAAAAATGCCTATTTATTCAACACATCCTTTTTATCTGGATTCTTATCTCATACAGTATAATACTAGAGTAAGCCAAGGAATAGAGATGTAAGGTGGATGGAAGTTTAAAAAATGAAAGACCCCATATTACTTTACTTAGTTTCTCTTTTCTCAAAAAAAATAAAAAATACAACTCTGATTCTGAACACTGCCCTATTCATAACTTGAACTTAATAGTTCTCATGCTAATCTTGTTAAAGTTGTGTAAAATGCAGTATTGATCTAAGAGCCTCATCACCTTTCACTGAGCAGATTGCTTTTGGATTCTGCTGTGAATGAATACTGATAGGGAAAAACATGTTTACCCTGCTAATAGCAGCAAATGATGGCAATACGAGTCTGGCAAGAAATACTAAACAGACTGCATTCAAAAATAATGTACGCCACATTAAGGTACAAATACTCTGGATGCACATATGTCATCGAACTGGATATCATAAGACAGCCTAAGTTGTTAAAATGTATCATTCTTAATATAGAAGAGACTCTAATTCAGTAAGAGTTTAGTTTTCTTTCCATACAAAGTATCAGAAGGAAACCACACACAAACTTTTCAGAATGAAAGGAACTTTACTGAGTACTCTAATACACATCCCAATCACACACCCTTGTTAGCCATTCAAAAATGAACTTCCAGCCAATGAGCTTTTCAACTTTCAGCATACCAGTATTGCTTTTTATTTATTTTTTATTATCAGAAACTAAACGTTGCTTACTCCCTCCTTCCTTCTCTCCCCCTCTTCCTTATTCCTCCCTCCTCCTTCTCCCAGCCTCTCCCTCTCTTACTCACCACTTACCTCCACCCCCCCTCCCGACTTCCTACGTTTTCGCATACCCTCATTCAAGTCACGTGCATATCTCCTTGGCTATGATCTCTGTTGTCCATTTTTTCTTACAGTTTTGCTGAGTCACACAGAAAAGTAAGACATTCACCGTTTCCTTGTCATTGTAAGGCATCTCGCTTAATGGTGTTCAGGATATTTTATAGATAGGCAACTCCTATCCTCATACTGATTATTGGTTCCAAATTAATAACTACTGCAGTAGGGAACAGACACAAATGGCCAGAATGGACTTCTAGCTTAATTGTGGACATGCTGACTTATCAGCATAGGTAAACACAGACAATTCTACATAAAATGTTAGACGTATAAATGATAATATGACTTTAACATGGCTGAACTACTTTTCAAATCATATATATATATATATATATATATATATATATATATATATATATATATATATATATATATATATATATATATATATTGTGGCAGCACGCAGGTAAAGTCACCTGGTTGTATCCAGGATGGGAAATATGTGTGCCCTAGATTCAGGCTTTATGCAGACTTGTACAACTAGAGGGGAAGAGTTAATGAGCCCAGCTGAAGTAAGTGGGCTCATTAAGACCTCTACAAAAAACCCCAGCATGCTTAGGGAGATGCTCCATCCTGGAACCAGTTTTGTGTTGTATAGACTGGGGAGTGTGACACCTGTTCTGTGCGGTGAGTTAACACCTGTGTGGCAAACCTCTACAACAGAGACAGGGACTGGTGCAGCACAAGGTTGCACTCAGTTGTTAGACAGGGAAACTAAGTGTGTATTTAGAGGTCAAGCTGACCAGGATTTATTTTCATGTTTTTCTTTTGTTTTGGCTGTTATATTTTTTACTGCATGTAGCATGAATAAACCGCACCTTTTGTTTTTTCCACTTACAACGCTGTCTGCTGTGCCTGATTTTGTGTTGTGAACCCATCCAGGGGGTCACACACACCCGCTGCCGAGCTAACCCCTCACAATATATATATATTCGTTAAAGCATTTAATTAAATAGAACTCCAAACTGTGATTCCAAGAGCAAAACAAATAAAACATAGAGATACTTTCATTCAGTTATTTTTGCAGTGTCTGGTGTTGATCCAGGTGACTTTTCCTTCAAGTTTTGCAAAACGGTACATGAAATAGACGCTATATTGAGTCTCCAAACATTTCCTTTATATATAAATGTGTCTTAACAATCTACAAGTCACCTGGCTTTAGTTTATGAGATCCTTCCAAGCTGTTTGGATCTGGAATTGGGGAGAAAACACAAACATTACTATGTCAAATCTTTAGAGATCAGCACATTCTCTCTGTGATTCAAGTGGAGGCCTTTAGCTGCTGAGACAAAAATAATCAAGTGAGTGTTAGCCCACGTACACACGGTCGGAGATTTTGCCAACCAAATCCGTCGGATTTTGCCCGTTGGATTTAGTCCGACGGATTGTGTCCGAAACTGTTGCATACACACGGTCGGGCCAAGTTGGCAAAAAATCCGATCTTTCAGAACGTGATGACGTAATTACGTTACGATGGGACTACACTCAGGCTAGTAGCCAATAGCTTTGATGTAGGAATTTGATCTGAGCATGCGTGGCACTTGGTCCGATGAAAATGCTCTTCACATGATCGGATTAGGTCCGTCCGGCCCAGTTGGTCGGGAAATATTTCCAACATGTTGGAAAATTGGGTCGGACGGAGATTCGGACGGAATCAGTCCGATGCATACCACAAGCAGTCGGATTATCTGACGACACGGTCCGATAAGACTCATTCTGACAGATTCTCCGACCGTGTGTACAAGGGCTTACACTGCCAAACCAAATCTCATAGGGAGAGAGTCCAATATCCCTTAGGGGCTAAATCAAATATAAGAGTTGTACAAAGCTTATTGCCAACTAATTGGAAAAGAGCTAGTTCAGGTCCTAGTACAATATGTAAAACCAAGTTCCTCAAAGAGTGGGACATTAATGGACCAAAAAGCTCAAAATTACAAATTTATTACAAACAATAAATGACATATCAAAAAATGTATAAAATTGAAACACATGATAGAAAGGAAAGAACAAGCATGGAAGACAAACAATTAGAAAAAGCCCAGATCAACTGTTGGGAGGACAGAAGAAATCCAACGCGGTTCAACGAATGTGGTAAAAATCTTCTCCAGGGAAATGGGCTGAAGATTTCCAAATATATACATACAATCTATAATATCAATAAAGACATAATTACAAACATAGTTCAAAATTCATGATGTAACATAATGTATACATTAATCCTGTAAGGAATGTTAACAGAAAAAAAACAGAAACAAAAAGAATGTAGAAATAAGTATTTCTACCGACCTCATGTGTTCTATATATCAATTGGAAAATAGTAGTTCAGCAGGTAGAAGGAAACTGAGACACCAAAAGTGCCATGTGGCCAGAGCAAAAGAAGCAAAAGGAAACTAAACCATGTCAGAAAACCCCCGTCTGAGTGTGCCTCCCAAAAGGGAGCCAGAGCAGTGTTATAGGACAACCCAGCAAGGATCTAAATGCATAAAAATGCAGAGGGGAAGGAATAAACAGATAGTAGATGAATTACGATGTAAAACATAGGTTAATGCACCAAGAAATGGATACTCGATATAGTCATCCAAAAATGTGATGATAGACATACCTATCACCTGAGGGTTAATGGAAAGGATCTATCAATGCAGAAATTAATCTATGAAGATAGTTTTCACAAGAGCCGATCCCACTAGAAATGGCCACTGAGATTAAAACAAGGCTGTACTTTGGATGAGGCCATGAAAGCCTGACATACTCAACAATCATTCAGCAGGTATCCAGGAAAAAGCTGAACAGTCGACAGCCAGACCAGACCTAGGATTAGGGATAAGCCGAACACCCCCGGTTCGGTTCGCACCAGAACTTTCGAACGGATCGCAAATTCGAACGAACGTTAGAACCCCATTGAAGTCTATGGGACTCGAACGTTCGAAATGAAAAGTGCTCATTTTAACGGCTAATATGCAAGATACTGTCCTAAAAAGGGTTTGGGGACCTGGCTCCTGCCCCAGTGGACATGGGTCAATGCCTAAAATGTTTTTAAAAATGGCCGTTTTGGCGGGAGCACTGATTTTAATGAAGATTAAAGTGAAAAAAAAAGTGAAATATTCCTTTAAATATGGTGCCTGGGGGGTGTCTGTAGGATGCCTGTGAAGTGACACGTGTTTCCCGTGTTTAGAACAGTCCCTGCACAAAATGACATTAAACGGAAATAACACCATTTAAAACTGCTTGCGGTTTTAATCTTATATCTGGTTCCTGCAATATGGTTGAAAATCATTGAGAAAAATGGCATGGGTAGCCCTCCCTGCCCATCACCAGCCCCTTTAGGTCTTGTACGCATATTAAGGGGAACCCCGTACCCATATTAAAAAAAGGAAATGCGTGTGGCCCCCAGGCCCTATATACTCAGAACAGCAGTATACAGGCGGTGCAAACAAGACAGGGACTGTGTAGGTTTGTTGTGTTAAGTTGAATCTGTTTGTAATTTTCAACTGGTACATTTTTAAAGTGTAGCTCCAGTCAAAAAAACTATTTTTAAGCTTTTTGGAAAATATAGGGAAGGGTTATCACCCCTGTATAATTTGTTTTGTCGTCCATCTTTTTTCATCTCACTTGCTGTTGTCTCCTTCCGTTTGCAAGTAGGAGATGTTTGTAAATTGGATGTTTGAAAGTAGGGGCCTGCCCTATATGCTCTGCAGAAATGGCGGAACAAGGTGTTGGTTTTGCCACAACATTGTAAGCCCTCAAAGTGACTCTTGGTGGGCGCTGGAGCGCCCTGCTGTGAACGATTATATCAAGAATTGTAATTACATGCCATTGTTGAACAGTGGTAGAAAAATTGACCTTTGGTGGTTGTGGTGCTGGTGCCACAACACTATAAGTCCTCACAGTTACTCTGGGTGGGCACAGGAAGGGGCCCTCCTGTGAAATATTATATCAAGAATTGTAATTACATGTCCCTGTTAAACAGGGGCAGAAAAATTGGGCCTTAGGCACTGGTGCTGGTGCCACCACACTGCAACCTCTGCCATATACTCTAGTTTTATTGCAGGAATTAGCCCTGCTGCAAAGCATTGCATCAAAAATTGTACTTAAACGCCCCTGTTAAACAGGGGCAGAAAAATTGGGCCTTAGGCATTGGTGCTGGTGCCACCACACTGCAACCTCTCCCATATACTCTAGTTTTATTGCAGGAATTAGCCCTGCTGCAAAGCATTGCATCAAAAATTGTACTTAAACGCCCCTGTTAAACAGGGGCAGAAAAATTGGGCCTTAGGCACTGGTGCTGGTGCCACCACACTGCAACCTCTGCCATATACTCTAGTTTTAATGCAGGAATTAGCCCTGCTGCAAAGCATTGCATCAAAAATTGTACTTAAACGCCCCTGTTAAACAGGGGCAGAAAAATTGGGCCTTAGGCACTGGTGCTGGTGCCACCACACTGCAACCTCTGCCATATACTCTAGTTTTATTGCAGGAATTAGCCCTGCTGCAAAGCATTGCATCAAAAATTGTACTTAAACGCCCCTGTTAAACAGGGGCAGAAAAATTGGGCCTTAGGCATTGGTGCTGGTGCCACCACACTGCAACCTCTCCCATATACTCTAGTTTTATTGCAGGAATTAGCCCTGCTGCAAAGCATTGCATCAAAAATTGTACTTAAACGCCCCTGTTAAACAGGGGCAGAAAAATTGGGCCTTAGGCACTGGTGCTGGTGCCACCACACTACAACCTCTGCCATATACTCTAGTTTTATTGCAGGAATTAGCCCTGCTGCAAAGCATTGCATCAAAAATTGTACTTAAACGCCCCTGTTAAACAGGGGCAGAAAAATTGGGCCTTAGGCACTGGTGCTGGTGCCACCACACTGCAACCTCTGCCATATACTCTAGTTTTATTGCAGGAATTAGCCCTGCTGCAAAGCATTGCATCAAAAATTGTACTTAAACGCCCCTGTTAAACAGGGGCAGAAAAATTGGGCCTTAGGCACTGGTGCTGGTGCCACCACACTGCAACCTCTGCCATATACTCTAGTTTTATTGCAGGAATTAGCCCTGCTGCAAAGCATTGCATCAAAAATTGTACTTAAACGCCCCTGTTAAACAGGGGCAGAAAAATTGGGCCTTAGGCACTGGTGCTGGTGCCACCACACTGCAACCTCTGCCATATACTCTAGTTTTATTGCAGGAATTAGCCCTGCTGCAAAGCATTGCATCAAAAATTGTACTTAAACGCCCCTGTTAAACAGGGGCAGAAAAATTGGGCCTTAGGCACTGGTGCTGGTGCCACCACACTGCAACCTCTGCCATATACTCTAGTTTTATTGCAGGAATTAGCCCTGCTGCAAAGCATTGCATAAAAAATGTTACTTAAACGCCCCTGTTAAACAGGGGCAGAAAAATTGGGCCTTAGGCACTGGTGCTGGTGCCACCACACTGCAACCTCTGCCATATACTCTAGTTTTATTGCAGGAATTAGCCCTGCTGCAAAGCATTGCATCAAAAATTGTACTTAAACGCCCCTGTTAAACAGGGGCAGAAAAATTGGGCCTTAGGCATTGGTGCTGGTGCCACCACACTGCAACCTCTCCCATATACTCTAGTTTTATTGCAGGAATTAGCCCTGCTGCAAAGCATTGCATCAAAAATTGTACTTAAACGCCCCTGTTAAACAGGGGCAGAAAAATTGGGCCTTAGGCACTGGTGCTGGTGCCACCACACTACAACCTCTGCCATATACTCTAGTTTTATTGCATGAATTAGCCCTGCTGCAAAGCATTGCATCAAAAATTGTACTTAAACGCCCCTGTTAAACAGGGGCAGAAAAATTGGGCCTTAGGCACTGGTGCTGGTGCCACCACACTGCAACCTCTGCCATATACTCTAGTTTTATTGCAGGAATTAGCCCTGCTGCAAAGCATTGCATCAAAAATTGTACTTAAACGCCCCTGTTAAACAGGGGCAGAAAAATTGGGCCTTAGGCACTGGTGCTGGTGCCACCACACTGCAACCTCTGCCATATACTCTAGTTTTATTGCAGGAATTAGCCCTGCTGCAAAGCATTGCATCAAAAATTGTACTTAAACGCCCCTGTTAAACAGGGGCAGAAAAATTGGGCCTTAGGCACTGGTGCTGGTGCCACCACACTGCAACCTCTGCCATATACTCTAGTTTTATTGCAGGAATTAGCCCTGCTGCAAAGCATTGCATCAAAAATTGTACTTAAACGCCCCTGTTAAACAGGGGCAGAAAAATTGGGCCTTAGGCACTGGTGCTGGTGCCACCACACTACAACCTCTGCCATATACTCTAGTTTTATTGCAGGAATTAGCCCTGCTGCAAAGCATTGCATCAAAAATTGTACTTAAACGCCCCTGTTAAACAGGGGCAGAAAAATTGGGCCTTAGGCACTGGTGCTGGTGCCACCACACTGCAACCTCTGCCATATACTCTAGTTTTATTGCAGGAATTAGCTCTGCTGCAAAGCATTGCATAAAAAATGTTACTTAAACGCCCCTGTTAAAAAGGGGCAGAAAAATTGGGCCTTAGGCACTGGTGCTGGTGCCACCACACTGCAACCTCTGCCATATACTCTAGTTTTAATGCAGAAATTAGCCCTGCTGCAAAGCATTGCATCAAAAATTGTATTTAAACGCCCCTGTTAAACAGGGGCAGAAAAATTGGGCTGATGGCATCAACCAGAACCAGAAATGTTCTTCCAACATATCAGCGGAGGAGGAAGAGGATAGACAATCAACATAACAGGACAGTCACTCAGCATCAGCATAGGCAGTCTTGAAGGAATGTGGTATTTCAAAAAAAATTATTCGGTTACATCAGCTTCAGGTGCTTGGTAGCTGTGGGTGATCCAAGACTGATTCATTTTGATGAAGGTCAGTCGATCAACTGATTCGGTGGACAGGCGCACCCTGTGATCGGTAACAAAGCCACCAGCAGCACTGAAGGTGCGTTCCCGAAAGAACGCTGGATGCAGGACAGGCCAGTAGCTCAATTGCATACTGTGCAAGCTCTGGCCAGTGATCCATCCTCAAGACCCAGTAAGCCAGAGGATTTTCGGTGGGAAAGGTGTCCAAGTCTGACCTTGCCCCTAGGTATTCCTGCACCATGTAAATCAGACGCTGGCGATGGGTGCTGGAACCGATCATACCTTGGGGCTGCGGACTAAAAAATTGTCTGAAAGCATCAGTCAGACGGCCACCTTCTCCACCGCTCCTTCTGACCGATGCCTCAGCAACACGTTGTCCAGGACCAGGAGTTTGTAACCTCCCAGTCTCTGGGAACGCGTTGCACAGACCTTTCTGCAAGGCCTCCCGGAGATGTCTCATCCTCTGCTCCCTCTGCGATGGCAAGATAAGGTCGGCAACCTTACCCTTGTACCGTGGATCAAGGAGAGTGGCCAGCCAGTAATGGTCCCTCTCCTTGATCCGAAGAATACGAGGATCCTTCCGCAGGCTTTGCAGGATCAGGGAGGCCATGCAGCGTAGGTTAGCTGAGGCATTCGGTCCGCAGTCCTCTGGGTCACTAAGGGCAACATGATCCACAGCTACCTCCTCCCAGCCACGTACAAGTCCACGTGTTTCTTGGGACTGTAAATCATCCCTACAAGACTGCTGCTGCTGCTGCTGATGCTGAGTGCCAGCCTCCACCTCCATGCTGACACAATCATCCTCCTCCTCCTCTTCCTCCTCCTCATCCTCTTCCTGTGTGATGGGTGGCACAGCAGGAACACTGTCTGGATAAAGGGGGCCTTGAGAGGCAAGGAAGTCCTCCTCTTCCTGCCTCTGTTCTGCCTCAAGTGCCCTGTCCATTATTCCACGCAGCGTATACTCCAAGAGGTGGACAAGAGGTACAGTGTCACTGATGCATGCACTGTCACTGCTCACCATCCTTGTGGCCTCCTCAAACGGTGACAGGACAGTGCATGCATCCCTGATCATGCCCCACTGGCGTGGTGAGAAAAAACCGAGCTCCCCTGACCCTGTCCTGGTGCCGTAGTCGCACAGGTACTCATTGATGGCCCTCTGCTGCGTGTGCAGCCGCTGCAGCATGGCCAATGTTGAGTTCCATCTGGTGGGCATGTCACATATAAGGCGGTTCTTGGGCAGGTTCAACTCCTTTTGGAGCTCAGCCAGCCGAGCACAGGCATTAAATGATCGGCGGAAATGCACACAGACTTTCCTGGCCTGCTTCAGGACATCCTGTAAGCCGGGGTACCTGCCCAAGAACCGCTGCACCACCAGGGTAAGGACGTGAGCTACACAGGGCACATGGGTCAGTTGTCCCTGTCAGAGGGCGGAGAGAAGGTTGGTGCCATTGTCGCAAACCACCATTCCTGGCTTAAGCTGGCGTGGCGTCAGCCACCTCTCGGCCTGCCCCTGCAGAGCTGACAAAACATCCACCCCAGTGTGGCTCCTGTCCCCCAAACAAACCAGCGCAAGCACGGCATGGCATCGTTTTGCCTGCGTACTTGCGTAGCCCCTGGAACGCCTACGGAGCACCGCTGGTTCTGAGGACAGAGCACTGGAAGAGGCCATGGAGGAAGAAGAAGAGGAGGGGGTGGAGGAGAGAGGTGTGTCACAACCAATAGTAGCATTTTGGAGGCGTGGTGGCGGAACAACCTCCAACACTACTGCACCTTGTGCTGCATCCTTCCCAGCAGCCAGAAGAGTGACCCAATGGGCCGTGAAAGACAGGTAACGTCCCTGTCCATGCCTGCTGGACCATGAGTCAGCGGTAATATGCACCTTACCGCTGACCGCCCTGTCTAGCGAGGCAAGGACATTGCCTTCCACATGCCGGTAGAGAGCCGGAATCGCCTTCCGTGAGAAAAAGTGGCGTTTGGGGACCTGCCACTGAGGAACCGCACATTGTACAAACTCACGGAAGGGGGCCGAGTCTACCAACTGAAAAGGCAGCAGTTGAAGTGCTAGCAATTTAGCCAAGCTAGCATTCAACCGCTGGGCATGTGGATGGCTGGGAGTAAACTTCTTCCGCCGGTCCAGCAGCTGGGGCAGGGACATTTGCCTGCTATAATCGGACGTGGGTGTACCACTGGCAGAGTTCCCGGAAGCACTTGGCTGTGACACACCTAATTCTACACCTTCATTCCTCTCAGAGCAGGTTTCAGAGAGGACTGAAGGTCTAGTGGGGTTGGAGATGCCAGCTGATGAGGAGCAAGGAGAGGTCCGCTTTGTTCTTTGGTGTGGGTCTTTGAGGTACGCTTGCCAACGAGCTGCATGGCAGGTCAACATATGTCTGGTCAAGCATGTGGTGCCCAAGCGGCTGATGTTTTGGCCACGTGAGATACGCTTGAGACATATGTTGCAAATAGCAGCGGTGCGATCTGATGCACTCGTCTCAAAAAAGGCCCACACCAAAGAACTTTTAGAATAACGCGCAGAGGCAGCGCTCTGCACAGGCGGAGCTCTGCGGTGTGATTCAGTCGGTGTGCTGCCCCTAAGCTGGCCCCCGGAGGGCATCCTGCCTCGTTGGACATGTGCCTCCTCCTCCTCCTCCCTCCTTCCAGGCACCCACGTGGAGTCAGTGCCCTCATCATCCCCTCCCTCTTCATCGCTGTAGCAAACCTGGCAGTATGCTGCAGCTTGTGCAACATGACTGCCAGATTGCTGTCCTTCTTGAGCATCCCCTCTCTCTGCGCTCACGCTACTGCCTTCCTCTAGCTGAGTGTCATCATCAGAGCCCACAAAACACTGGGCATCCTCCTGGAGCATGTACCCAACACTGTGCTCAAAGAGTTCAGGAGACTCCTCAGGAGGACGTGGTGGGTCTAGGGAAGGAGTCACTGATGATGACATTGAGAGGAGGGAAGACGATGCGTTGGCAGCTGCTTTGCTACTACCCTGAGACTGGGTGAGAGAGGATGAGGAGGATGAAGAGGGCTTGGTCATCCACTCTACCAAGTCGTTGGCATTTTGCGGTTCAACATGTCCAGCTGCCGAAAAGAAGGACAAGCATGTCCCATGGCCACGTGCTGATGACAATGCACCGCGTCCACGACCAGCACTGTTGTCTCTAGACACAGAGCCTGCTTGCCCTCTTTTATCGGCTCACGCCTGTCTGCCTCTCCTTGCTGGCCTTCCAGACATGGTAATGGCCTGAAGGGAGTTGGGTAAAACAGCAGTTGGGTAGTTTATATTGTGCTGGAGGCACACAACACCCACTAACTCCTGCAGATGCCTTTTTTTTTATAGAACACCAGAGATAAAGGGGTATATACAGATGTATACTGTGCTGTGCTGGAGGCACACACAACTTCCAATAACTCCTGCAGATGGCAAGTGGGCTCAAATAGAGAACAGCTATGTAGGTGGATATAGCGGTATGTACTGGGTACAGAGCACGCAGACAGCACGCACTATCTCCTAACACTACTGACTGCAAGCTCTATTATTAAAGATAGATCACTAGCTATATAGGTGAGGTGAATATAGCGATGTATACTGCGGTCAGGGCACGCAGACAATAACCAGAGAACACCAGAGATAAAGGGGTATATACAGATGTATACTGTGCTGTGCTGGAGGCACACACAACTTCCAATAACTCCTGCAGATGGCAAGTGGGCTCAAATAGAGAACAGCTATGTAGGTGGATATAGCGGTATGTACTGGGTACAGAGCACGCAGACAGCACACACTATCTCCTAACACTACTGACTGCAAGCTCTATTATTAAAGATAGATCACTAGCTATATAGGTGAGGTGAATATCGCGGTGTATACTGCGGTCAGGGCACGCAGACAATAACCACTACACAACAGCAAGATAGAAAATCGGCCGAAAACGATCGGTGTGTACTGTGTTGAAGGTACACAGAACACCCACTGCTTCAGATGCCAACACACTACACGAGGCCGCCGCAATGGCGGCCCTATATAGTGTGGGGCGTGCACTACAGAGCCTGAGCTATGATTGGCCACAGTCATCCTGCCTGTGGCCAATCATGGCTTTCCTCGCTGCTGGCGCTGCGATTGGCCAAGCATGCGGGGTCACAGTGCCATCGCAGTGCATTGTGGGCCGTGAACGCCACGCGAATTTGACGCGAACGGACCAAAGTGTTTTCGGATTTCGCCGAACGGACGAACAGCCAATGTTCGAGTCGAATGTACGTTCGACTCGAACACGAAGCTCATCCCTACCTAGGATCAAGAATAATATGAGTTTGTATTACACAGAGGGGAAATTATCCCATCAGTGCACATATTTGTGGAAATCAGCAGGCCCCAAGCAAAGTCAAGATGTAACATACCTTGTAGGAGTCATAAGTACAGCAGTTCCTCCTGTCTCCAGAAATATACCAGGAGCATAGAGGGGATGAATGCTTTTTTATGGTGGCCATAATGGGAGGGGGGTGTGGTAAATGATGTCATCCTGGTGTCTGCCCTAAATTCGGCTCCATGATTGGCCCCCCTGAGCCAATGGTGCGCTGCACCACGCCACCAACACAGGTGTACTCAACCACTCGCAAGCCATGCAATTGCGAGAGACTAACACAGATGACATAATCGAGAGCAGACGCTGGCCCCGATCACATGATGGCTCACTGCACCATCTGCCTACTGAAACTAATCACGCATGGAAACCGACCACGCACCAGAGCCCAGAACAAGCCGTCATCACCGCCCCTCAAGGGGCAGTCCGTACAGCCTGGGTGCTCCAGCTGGGAGGACAGCACAACATAAAACAGGGGGCTCGGCTCTGCTGTGGAGAAACATGAGTGTGCTGTAAAGGTTACGAGACAGCCATCAAGACTAGAAACAAATATGACTGAAATACATGGACATATGCTATTTTACAAAAGCCATGATCCCCACAATAAATAATGTTTGCTCTTTCCTTTCTATCATGTGTTTAAATGTTAGCAATTTTTTGACATGTCATTTATTGTTTGAAATAAATGTGTCATTTTATAAAATCCCTCACTTCTGGACATTTTTGGTCTATTAAAATCCCACTCTTCGAGGAACTTGTTTTTTTACAATACAATACAAAAAAATCAGGCCATAGTTTTTTAGTTTCTTACCTTACTTTACCTTACCTTACTACATTGTAGACAGCAGGGGGTGTTAAAAAAAACTCAAAACTTCTTTTAAGGACTCCCCCTTAAAAATAATGCTTCTATTACTGTCTCTAGCTTCTGGAACTCTGTACTAACAAACTGCTTCTGATAACACCTTTACTGTGGCCTTTTCAGTAGCCTTTGCCATTGGCCAAACTTTTTGCAATACACAAAACCTGTCCATACAGACAAAATGCTTATTGTAAAATCTTGACTTGTGCATCTGGATATATCTTTTTTGTAATCTCTGGAAGGGAAGTTCAGCTTTTGGTAATACCTTTAGTAATAGGTAAAACAAGAAGCGGTATATTATAAAAAACAACTTTGGTGAACCCTGGCTCAATCCCATGCTCATTTACTAAGGCAGCCATAACTGCTTGTGACTGATGACACGGTCCATGTGTCAAGCTGGAGGGAAAAGAGTGGCTGACAGATATAAAAGATCACCTTTTTCCAAAGTCCGGTTCCTTAAGAAGTTGCCCTCTGTGAACCACTTGTTCTCGTTTTGGGGTCCTTAAAGTTTGAATATTTATCGCAACTCTACTGGGCCAGAACGAGGGTGGAATCTGTGAGTTGCACAGACCCAGTAAGTGTCCGGGACTGTAATGCAGCATCTTTAGTCACCTGTTCTGCTTCCATGTGTGAGTTTTAAAGTTAGTTTGGCTACCTCAGCAAGAGGCTGGAAGACTGAAGACAGCCAAACAATTAGCTTGGCAGCTTGATTGGTTTACCTGCTGAAGTAAAAACAAACTACTGTACTTCTAATGGAGTCTCTCCAATTCTCTACTATCTACAGTATATAAATATATACTCTTGATAGCACACAGGCTTTTGTAAAGCATGAAGCTCTGCTTCTTGAGCTGGGGAAGAAGGATCCAATAACTCTGAATACAGCGTGTCCTTCTTGGTGATAACTGCATACTCAGTATGGGTATTGCCATACTCAGTATAAAACTGGGATCAAATCTACAAAAAATCGAATATCTGGGTCTTCTGGGAGTGCGTCCTGCACTGGGCTCACAACAGCTGATTCCTAATACAAGTGGTTTTCTTTGTCTCCATTAACCTCGCTAGCGGTAATCCCGAGTCTGGCTTGGGTTGGGATTTTAGCAACATAAGCGGTAACCCCAAGCCAGACTCGGGATCACATTGCTGGATACAGGGAGGACACAGGGAGAGTTACTTACCTTGTCCCCTGTATCCACCGATGTCCTCCGTGCTGTGTGATCGAGCTGTCCTCCGCTCGATTCACACAGTGCCCGAATGCCGCCGAGCTCCGTTCCCTGTGACGTTACGGCGCACGGGAGCAGAGATCGGCGCCAAATTCAAAAAAGTAAAAACACAAAAAACACACACAGTACTGTAATCTTACAGATTACAGTACTGTATAAAAAAATGACACACCCCCTTTGTCCCTAGTGGTCTGTGCAGTGCCCTGCATGTACTTTTATATTATAAATACTGTTTTTTCTGCCTGGAATTTGGAGATTGTCCATAGCAACCAAAAAGTGTCCCTTTTTCAGTGTTTTTGGATTTGATTACATTATTGAATAATTTTTATTATTATTTATTATATTATAAACTTTATCATACCCGGGATGTCTGCTAGACTTTGGTTTGAACAGATTTAAGAGAGTTATTCCTAAGAATTACAGGACTACAATATAAAACGCCAAATTTCCATGCAAAATAATTGTACCGCTTTCAGCACCTAAAACCAGAACTAATCATACCGCCAGGGAGGTTAAGGATGAGCCAATCACCCTCGGTTCGGTTCGCACCAGAACCTGCGAACAGACCCAAACTTTGTGTGAACTTTAGAACCCTATTAAAGTCTATGGGACTCAAAAGTTCAAAATCAAAAGTGTTATTAAAAAAAAGATTCCAGCGGTTGTAATCCACTCTTGCTATCCAGGGACGGATGATCATCTCTCCGGGGTCCAGCGATGGCGGATCTGATCCAGCGATGGGTGATCTCTCCCTCCAGCGCAGCACATCCACCCTCTGCAGCGCATCCATCCTCTGACTCCACCAGAGACACTGCGGGGATCCCAGAAGCCCTCTGATGTAACGCAGGTTTCCGTTACATCAGAGGGGGCGGGGTCACCCGCACGTCATTGGGGAGATCTCTCCCTCCAGCGCAGCACACCCACCCTCTGCAGCGCATCCATCCTCTGACTCCACCAGAGACACTGCGGGGATCCCAGAAGCCCTCTGATGTAACGCAGGTTTCCGTTGCATCAGAGGGGGGTGGTGTCAGGTGACGGGTCGCCCCGCCCTCCTCAGATAAGAAGTGTCAGGCACCGCTGGAATCTTTTTTTTTTTTTTTAAATAAAGGACTTTTGCAACGGTGTGTGTGTGTCTTTTTTAGCTATTTTTTACACTTTCTTTGTGAAATGGTAGGGGTACTTTTGTACCCCCTTACCATTTAAAACGGGGGAGCCAGGATCTGGGGGTCCCCTTGTTAAAGGAGGCTTCCAGATTCTGATAATCCCCCCGCCTGCAGACCCCCACAACCACCGGCCAGGCTTGTGGGGATGAGGCCCTTGTCCTCATCAATATGGGGACAAGGTGCTTTGGGGGGGACCCGAAAGCATCCTCCCAATGTTGAGGGCATGTGGCCTGGTACAGTTCAGGAGGGGGGCGCTCTCTTGTCCCCCCTCTTTTCCTGCAGCCTGCCAGGTTGCATGCTTGGATAAAGGGTCTGGTATGGATATTAGGGGGGAACCATACGTCATTTTTTAAAAAAAATGTACGCAGGGTTCCCCTTAATATCCATACCAGACCCAAAGGGTCTGGTAATTGAATTTGGGGGAACCCCACGCTTTTTTTTTTTATCAATGACTTTCAATGACTGTTCTCTGTATTACGGGGAGCAAACAATTCATTATAGCTGCGAGTGCTTTTAAATTACTTTTTACTGCAGAATAGGGATGAGCCGAACACCGCCCGGTTCGGTTCGCACCAGAACTTTCGAACGGACCCCACGTTCGTTACGAACGTTAGAAGTCTATGGGACTCGAACGTTCGAAATGGAAAGTGCTAATTTTAACGGCTAATATGCAAGATATTGTCCTAAAAAGGGTTGTGGGACCTGACTCCTGCCTCAGGAGACATGGGTCAATGCAAAAAAAAGTTTTAAAAACTGCCGTTTTGGCGGGAGCACTGATTTTAATGACGATTAAAGTGAAAAAAAAAAAAGTGAAATATTCCTTTAAATATGGTGCCTGGGGGGTGTCTGTAGTATGCCTGTGAAGTGCCACGTGTTTCCCGTGTTTAGAACAGTCCCTGCACAAGATGACATTAAACGGAAATAACACCATTTAAAACTGCTTGCGGTTTTAATGTTATATCTGGTTCCTGCAATATGGTTGAAAATCATTCAGAAAAATGGCATGGGTAGCCCTCCCTGCCCATTACCAGCCTATTTGGGTCTTGTACGCATATTAAGGGGAACCCTGTACCCATATTAAAAAAAGAAATGCGTGTGGCCCCCAGGCCCTATATACTCAGAACAGCAGTATACAGGCGGTGCAAACAAGACAGGGACTGTGTAGGTTTGTTGTGGTAAGTTGAATCTGTTTGTAATTTTCAACTGGTACATTTTTAAAGTGTAGCTCCAGTCAAAAAAACTATTTTTAAGCTTTTTGGAAAACATAGGGAAGGGTTATCACCCCTGTATAATTTGTTTTGTCGTCCATCTTTTTTCATCTCACTTGCTGCTGTCTCCTTGCGTTTGCAAGTAGGAGATGTTTGTAAGTTGGATGTTTGAAAGTAGGGGCTATATGCTCTGCAGAAATGGCGGAACAAGGTGTTGGTTTTGCCACAACATTGTAAGCCCTCAAAGTGACTCTTGGTGGGCGCTGGAGCACCCTGCTGTGAGCGATTATATCAAGAATTGTAATTACATGCCATTGTTGAACAGTGGTAGAAAAATTGACCTTTGGTGGTTGTGGTGCTGGTGCCACAACACTTTAAGTCCTCACCGTTACTCTGGGTGGGCACAGGAAGGGGCCCTCCTGTGAAATATTATATCAAGAATTGTAATTACATGTCCCTGTTAAACAGGGGCAGAAAAATTGGGCCTTAGGCACTGGTGCCATCACACTGCAACCTCTGCCATATACTCTAGTTTTATTGCAGGAATTAGCCCTGCTGCAAAGCATTGCATCAAAAATTGTACTTAAACGCCCCTGTTAAACAGGGGCAGAAAAATTGGGCTGCTGGCATCACCCAGAACCAAAAATGTTCTTCCAACATATCAGCGGAGGAGGAAGAGGATAGACAATCAACATAACAGGACAGTCACTCAGCATCAGCATAGGCAGTCTTGAAGGGATGTGATATTTCAAAAAAAATTATTCGGTTACATCAGCTTCAGGTGCTTGGTAGCTGTGGGTGATCCAAGACTGATTCATCTTGATGAAGGTCAGTCGATCAACTGATTCAGTGGACAGGCACACCCTGTGATCGGTAACAAAGCCACCAGCAGCACTGAAGGTGCGTTCCAAAAGAACGCTGGATGCAGGACAGGCCAGTAGCTCAATTGCATACTGTGCAAGCTCTGGCCAGTGATCCATCCTCAAGACCCAGTAAGCCAGAGGATTTTCGGTGGGAAAGGTGTCCAAGTCTGACCTTGCCCCTAGGTATTCCTGGACCATGTAAATTAGACGCTGGCGATGGGTGCTGGAACCAATCATACCTTGGGGCTGCGGACTAAAAAATTGTCTGAAAGCATCAGTCAGACGGCCACCTTCTCCACCGCTCCTTCTGACTGATGCCTCAGCAACACGTTGTCCAGGACCAGGAGTTTGTGACCTCCCAGTCTCTGGGAACGCGTTGCACAGAGCTTTCTGCAAGGCCTCCCGGAGATGTCTCATCCTCTGCTCCCTCTGCGATGGCAAGATAAGGTCGGCAACCTTACCCTTGTACCGTGGATCAAGGAGAGTGGCCAGCCAGTAATGGTCCCTCTCCTTGATCCGAAGAATACGAGGATCCTTCCGCAGGCTTTGCAGGATCAGGGAGGCCATGCAGCGTAGATTAGCTGAGGCATTCGGTCCGGAGTCCTCTGGGTCACTAAGGACAACATGATCCGCAGCTACCTCCTCCCAGCCACGTACAAGTCCACGTGTTTCTTGGGACTGTAAATCATCCCTATAAGGCTGATGCTGATGCTGAGTGCCAGCCTCCACCTCCATGCTGACACAATCATCCTCCTCCTCCTCTTCCTCCTCCTCACCCTCTTCCTGTGTGATGGGTGGCACAGCAGGAACACTGTCTGGATAAAGGGGGCCTTGAGAGGCAAGGAAGTCCTCCTCTTCCTGCCTCTGTTCTGCCTCAAGTGCCCTGTCCATTATTCCACGCAGCGTATGCTCCAAGAGGTGGACAAGAGGTACAGTGTCACTGATGCATGTACTGTCACTGCTCACCATCCTTGTGGCCTCCTCAAACGGTGACAGGACAGTGCATGCATCCCTGATCATGCCCCACTGGCGTGGTGAGAAAAAACCAAGCTCCCCTGACCCTGTCCTGGTGCCGTAGTCGCACAGGTACTCATTGATGGCCCTCTGCTGCGTGTGCAGCCGCTGCAGCATGGCCAATGTTGAGTTCCATCTGGTGGGCATGTCACATATAAGGCGGTTCTTGGGCAGGTTCAACTCCTTTTGGAGCTCAGCCAGCCGAGCACAGGCATTAAATGATCGGCGGAAATGCACACAGACTTTCCTGGCCTGCTTCAGGACATCATGTAAGCCGGGGTACCTGCCCAAGAACCACTGCACCACCAGGTTAAGGACGTGAGCTACACAGGGCACATGGGTCAGTTGTCCCTGTCGGAGGGCGGAGAGGAGGTTGGTGCCATTGTCGCAAACCACCATTCCTGGCTTAAGCTGGCGTGGCGTCAACCACCTCTCGGCCTGCCCCTGCAGAGCTGACAAAACATCCGCCCCAGTGTGGCTCCTGTCCCCCAAACAAACCAGCGCAAGCACGGCATGGCATCGTTTTGCCTGCGTACTTGCGTAGCCCCTGGAACGCCTACGGAGCACCGCTGGTTCTGAGGACAGAGCACTGGAAGAGGCCATGGAGGAAGAAGAAGAGGAGGGGGTGGAGGAGAGAGGTGTGTCACAACCAATAGTAGCATTTTGGAGGCGTGGTGGCGGAACAACCTCCAACACTACTGCACCTTGTCCTGCATCCTTCCCAGCAGCCAGAAGAGTGACCCAATGGGCCGTGAAAGACAGGTAACGTCCCTGTCCATGCCTGCTGGACCATGAGTCAGCGGTAATATGCACCTTACCGCTGACCGCCCTGTCCAGCGAGGCAAGGACATTGCCTTCCACATGCCGGTAGAGAGCCGGAATCGCCTTCCGTGAGAAAAAGTGGCGTTTGGGGACCTGCCACTGAGGAACCGCACATTGTAAAAACTCACGGAAGGGGGCCGAGTCTACCAACTGAAAAGGCAGCAGTTGAAGTGCTAGCAATTTAGCCAAGCTAGCATTCAACCTCTGGGCATGTGGATGGCTGGGAGTAAACTTCTTCCGCCGGTCCAGCAGCTGGGGCAGGGACATTTGCCTGCTATAATCGGACGTGGATGTACCACTAGCAGAGTTCCCGGAAGCACTTGGCTGTGACACACCTAATTCTACACCTTCATTCCTCTCAGAGCAGGTTTCAGAGAGGACTGAAGGTCTAGTGGGGTTGGAGATGCCAGCTGATGAGGAGCAAGGAGAGGTCCGTTTTGTTCTTTGGTGTGGGTCTTTGAGGTACGCTTGCCAACGAGCTGCATGGCAGGTCAACATATGTCTGGTCAAGCATGTGGTGCCCAAGCGGCTGATGTTTTGGCCACGTGAGATACGCTTGAGACATATGTTGCAAATAGCAGCGGTGCGATCTGATGCACTCGTCTCAAAAAAGGCCCACACCAAAGAACTTTTAGAATAACGCGCAGAGGAAGCGCTCTGCGCAGGCGGAGCTCTGCGGTGTGATTCAGTCGGTGTGCTGCCCCTAAGCTGGCCCCCGGAGGGCATCCTGCCTCGTTGGACATGTGCCTCCTCCTCCTCCTCCTCCTCCTCCTCCTCCTCCCTCCTTCCAGGCACCCACGTGGAGTCAGTGCCCTCATCATCCCCTCCCTCTTCATCGCTGTAGCAAACCTGGCAGTATGCTGCAGCTTGTGGAACATGACTGCCAGATTGCTGTCCTTCTTGAGCATCCCCTCTCTCTGCGCTCACGCTACTGCCTTCCTCTAGCTGAGTGTCATCATCAGAGCCCACCAAACACTGGGCATCCTCCTGGAGCATGTACCCAACACTGTGCTCAAAGAGTTCAGGAGACTCCTCAGGAGGACGTTTTGGGTCTAGGGAAGGAGTCACTGATGATGACATTGAGAGAGGGAAGACGATGCGTTGGCAGCTGCTTTGCTACTACCCTGAGACTGGGTGAGAGAGGATGAGGAGGATGAAGAGGGCTTGGTCATCCACTCTATCAAGTCGTTGGCATGTTGCGGTTCAACATGTCCAGCTGCAGAAAAGAAGGACAAGCATGTCCCATGGCCACGTGCTGATGACAATGCACCGCGTCCACGACCAGCACTGTTGTCTCTAGACACAGAGCCTGCTTGCCCTCTTTTATCGGCTCGCGCCTGTCTGCCTCTCCTTGCTGGCCTTCCAGACATGGTAATGGCCTGAAGGGAGTTGGGTAAAACAGTAGTTGGGTAGTTTATATTGTGCTGGAGGCACACAACACCCACTAACTCCTGCAGATGCCTTTTTTATAGAACAGCAGAGATAAAGGGGTATATACAGATGTATACTGTGCTGTGCTGGAAGCACACACAACTTCCAATAACTCCTGCAGATGGCAATTGGGCTCAAATAGAGAACAGCTATGTAGGTGGATTATAGCGGTATGTACTGGGTACAGAGCACGCAGACAGCACGCACTATCTCCTGACACTACTGACTGCAAGCTCTATTATTAAAGATGGACCACTAGCTATATAGGTGAGGTGAATATCACGGTGTATACTGCGGTCATGGCACGCAGACAATAACCAGAAAACAGCAGAGTTAAAGGGGTATATACAGATGTATACTGTGCTGTGCTGGAAGCACACACAACTTCCAATAACTCCTGCAGATGGCAATTGGGCTCAAATAGAGAACAGCTATGTAGGTGGATTATAGCGGTATGTACTGGGTACAGAGCACACAGACAGCACGCATTATCTCCTGACACTACTGACTGCAAGCTCTATTATTAAAGATGGACCACTAGCTATATAGGTGAGGTGAATATCACGGTGTATACTGCGGTCAGGGCACGCAGACAATAACCAGAAAACAGCAGAGTTAAAGGGGTATATACAGATGTATACTGTGCTGTGCTGGAAGCACACACAACTTCCAATAACTCCTGCAGATGGCAATTGGGCTCAAATAGAGAACAGCTATGTAGGTGGATTATAGCGGTATGTACTGGGTACAGAGCACGCAGACAGCACGCACTATCTCCTAACACTACTGACTGCAAGCTCTATTATTAAAGCTAGATCACTAGCTATATAGGTGAGGTGAATATAGTGGTGTATACTGCGGTCAGGGCACAGACAATAACCACTACACAAGAGCAAGATAGGAAATCAGCCAAAAACGATTGGTGTGTAACTGTGTTGAAGGTACACAGAACACCCACTGCTTCAGATGCCAACACACTACACAAGGCCGCCTTAAAGGCGGCCTTATATAGTGTGGGGCGTGCACTACACAGCCTCAGCTATGATTGGCCACAGGCAGGATGCCTGTGGCCAATCATGGCTCTCCTCGCTGCTGGCGCTGCGATTGGCCAAGCATGCGGGGTCACAGTGCATGCTTGGCCAATCATGAGCCAGCAATGCACTGCGCCATCACAGTGCATTGTGGTCCGCGCGCGCCATACAAATTTTGACGCGAACGGACCAAGAGTTCGGATTTCGCCGAACGCCCGAACAGCCAATGTTCGAGTCGAACGTACGTTCGACTCGAACACGAAGCTCATCCCTACTGCAGAAATTACATTTTGTGCAGGGACAGTTCTAAGCACAGGAAACATGCGCCCCTTCCCAGGCATAATATACACACCCCCCAGGTACGAAATTTAAAGGAATATTACACTTTTATTGTTTCACTTTAAGCATTATTAAAATCACTGCTCCCGAAAAAAACTGCCATTTTTAAAACTTTTTTTGCATTGATACATGTCCCCTGGGGCAGGACCCAGGTCCCCATGCTGTTTTTTCAATGATTTTCATCTATATTGCTAGGATCCGACAATACATTATTATTTTATGACAATAACTTGCATATAATCCTTTAAAATTAGCACTTTAGATTTCTCCTATAGACTTGTACAGGGTGTTCCGTGGCCTTTCGAATTTGCCACAAACACCCCAAATTGTTCGCTGTTTGGTGAACAGGGGAACAGGCAAGTTTGAGTCGAACATGAGTTTGACTCGAACTCGAAGCTCATCCCTAGTCTCCATCCTCCTCCAATAGAGGCAATAAGGTGGCTGGATTCAAATGTACACATTTTTCATTGTTAAATTTGTACATAAACAACAATATTCATATTTTGAACCTTTCATTAGACAAATATTAGACAAATATTTAGTTAGTGCAGAATCTGGGGCCATTAATGCGGGGTTCCACCCTAAAGTGGAACTTCCGCTGATCAGAACCCTCCCCCCCTCCGGTGTCACAATTGGCACCTTTCAGGGGGGAGGGGGGTGCAGATACCTGTCAAAGACCCGTGGGAGTCTATGCCATTTCCTGTCCTGTCGCGCTGTCTGCTGGGACACACACGGGTCCCAGAGACAGCGCGGACAATTCCTATTGCGCTGCGCGACTCGTGCATGCGCAGTAGGGAACCGGAAAGTGAAGCCGATCGCTTCACTTCCTGATTCCCTCACCTAGAATGGTGGCGACAGCAGCCGAGAGCTGAGCGATCGATCGGCCTCGGCTGCCGGCATCGCTGGACCCCGGGACAGGTGAGTGTCCATTTATTAAAAGTCAGCAGCTGTAGTATTTGTAGCTGCTGGCTTTTAATTTTTTTTTCCGCAGTACAGTCCCGCTTTAAAAATTTAAAAAATTTGTCAAGTAGCACCTTGCTACTACTACTCTGATACCCTTTTCTATCATGCTCTTTGTGTAAGAACTCCAGTTTTATGTTTCAATAAAACAACTTTTTTCCTGGAAAAATAATAATTTCTTATTGCTTGCTCTGTTGTTAGTTTTAGCAAGATAACACAAGTTCTTAGTTTCCACCTGGCATTATTTTCCTGATATCATAACATAAATTATAACAGAACTGTGCGCTCGTGCAAAGATGTCCATAAATTCAGCCTGGCCTCTGCTCGTACAAGGAATAGGGGCACATAATTTCACAATTCACACATTCTGCTTTGGATTTAAAAAATAAAAATAAATAAAAACAAAAAGTACCAACAATAACAGAAAAATCATCAGCCACATCAAAAACTATAAAAAGCTGGTGGCATCTATCCTAACAGGGTGTGTGGACTAGTGATGGTCGGTTATATTTAAATTTTTATTTATTACTCTCACATCATGGAGATGTTATTATGAAACCTATAGATTTCATTTTTGTAGAAAAATTTCTTATGTATCCCATCCATCTTGGCTTTATTGAATAATACAGCAGCTGTGGGGGTTATTTACTAAAAAGAAATCCACTTTGCACTGAAAGTGCACATGGAAGTAAAATTGCTGTAGATCCGAGGGGGACATGCAAGGAAAATAAAAAACAGCATTTTAGCTTGCACATGATTGGATGAAAAAAACAGCAGAGCTTCTCTTCATTTCAGATCTACCCCTTAGAATACTAGAGTGACTGCACTTCCAAGTACACATTCAGTGCAATGTGGATTTGCCTTTCGTAAATAACTCCCTGTATTTCAATTAACAACCTCATCTTAATCTAACCTAAAACCCCATATTACAACAATAACCTGCATTTTATTTCCAACCAAAGGTTGTTTAACCCCTTCCCGCCGAGCTTACGCAGTTGTGCGTACTCGGCTTCCGGGGGGTATATCGGGATGATGCCCGCACCTGCAGGCATCATCCTAGTACCGTTTTTTCCAGCGGGCGATTGGCTATCCAGCCATAACAACCGATGCGGCTAAAAGCTGCTTGGCTGTTATGCCGGAGGAGCGGGAGGGGACGTCCCCCCTCCTGCCGCCTCCCGCCGCTGTTACCGGTGCTCCCACTCGATCGGGACCACCGATTCCATATCCGCTGCCTCCAGCTTCTGGGGAGGAACTGGAATGAAGCCGTGATCGGCTTTGTTCCAGTATTCTAATAGTAAACACGGAAGCGACGTCATGACGCCACTTCCCGTTTACTCAGCTGCCAATGGCGCGGGTTTTAAAAAAAATATACGGTATTCAGAATTGCTGTTTTCGGCGATCTGAATACATTGAAGTGTAAAGGAGGGATGGGGGGTCTTTTAGACCCCTGATCCCTCCATCAAGAGTACCTGTCACCACCTATTACTGTCACAAGGGATGTTTACATTCCTTGTGAAAGCAATAAAAGTGATCAATTTAAAAAAAAAAAAACAATTTAGTCATTTTAAAATAAATAAAATAAAATAAATCAAAAACATTTTTTTTAAAGCACCCGCCGTCCCCGCGAGCTCGCGAAGCAAAGAAAACGCATACGGAAGTCACGCCCGCATATGTAAACGGTGTTCAAATCACACATGTGAGGTATTGCCACGATCATCAGAGCGAGAGCAATACTTCTAGCACTAGACCTCCTCTGTAACGCTAACCTGGTAACCGTAAAAAAATTGAAAGCGTCGCCTATTGAGATTTTTAGGTACCGTACTTTGTCATCAATCCACGAGTGAGTGCAATTATAAAGTGTTACATGTTTGGTATATATTTACTCGGCGTAACATTATCTTTCACATTATGCAAAAAATTGGGCTAATTTTACTGTTTCGTCTTTTTTAATTCATGAAAGTGCCCCTTTTCCCAAAAAGTTGCTTTTAAAACACCGCTGCGCAAATACTGTGACATAAAATATTGCAACAGTCGCTGTTTTATTCTCTAGAGTCTCTGCTAAAAAAATATATATAATGTTTGGGGGTTCCAAGTAATTTTCTAGCAAAAAATATGGATTTTACCTTGTAAACACCAAATGCCAAAAATAGGCTTAGTCATGAAAGGGTTAAACCAATTAAAATATATCTATATTATTAATACAATTGTTAACATCATATCAAAAATTTATACTCAAGTGACAATCACAATATCACACCCAAATTCCAATTACACAGATATATATGGGAGGATGTTTTATTTAATTCCCCTCATTTTTTAAATGCCCTGTTTCCGCTATCAAATTATATTTAATTTGTGTTATTTTATACTTTGTGCACTTTTCTATGCACGCGTTTAAATGTCACCTTCATTGTTCCATTTTTGGAAAACAGATTTAAAATAACCGTGATTATGTTGTTTATCATAAGAGTAACTAGGTAGAGTTGAGCGGACACCTGGATGTTCGGGTTCGACGGGTTCGGCCGAACTTTGGAAAAAGTTTGGGTTCGGGACCGAACTTGACCCGAACTTGACCCCAAACCCGAACCCCATTGAAGTCAATAGGGACCTGAACCTCTGAGGACTAAAATGGGGTTAGAGGGCTAGAGGGCTGCAAATGGCAACATAATGTTGTTAAGAGCATGGAAAGTGCTCTGCAAACAAATGTGGATAGGGAAATAACTTAAAATAACATAAAAAAATAAAAATATATGCTGGAGGCCCCCTTCTCAGAAGAAGAGGTACAGGAAGTGATTAAGAACCTCAGAAACTCAACTGCACAATGCCACACATATGGTGGGAATGCCCCAGAATACGCCCTTTCTGGAAAAAATTATCCAATTTAATGAATAAGCTAGTGGGAAAATAAAATACTTTGAAATAAAAAAAATAAAAAATTATGATCTTGACCTAGGAGGACTTGGACCATATGGAGTAGTAGGTTGAGGTGGCGGTGGATGTGGTGGTGTAGGTGGAAGCGGCGGTGGAGGAGGACGAGGTAGCCAACACTGGTTCAAAAATACAACAATGGCTGGGTAAGGCTGGTGATGTGTCGAATTCTGTCCCCCGTCGGATAGTGTCTGCCCTGTACTGCGTTTTCTCAGTATGTAGGACAAGGGGATTTCAAAAATCTCCGAAGACAAACGGCGCTGCGCAGTGAGTCCAGGTTCAAGTCACACCATCTGAGGTTCAAGCCGAGTGAAGCGAGGCCGTACCCGAAGAGTGGCGAGCGAAGTGTGGCGAGTGAAGCGAGCCTGTGAGGGGCCCTGTTACTATGTGCTACCGTATGTCCACTTGGATGGTGGGGCTTGAACCTGCACACTGCGGTTCATCTTCCGAGATTTTCGGAATCTCCTTGTCCTGGGGCCGGACACTATCTGAAGGCCAGACAGTTTTTGTCATTACACCGGTATACATGTCTATTCTGCACATGGTACGGACAAGTCCTGTGGGATCCATGCCTGGTTCATTTTAATGAACGCGAGCTTGTCCACATTGGCTCTGGACAAGCAGCTGCGCTTGTCTGTGATAACGCCCCCTGCCGTGCTAAATATACTTTCAGATAATACACTAGCTGCAGGGCAGGCCAGCACCTCCAAGGCGTAAAGGGCAAGCTCAGGCCATGTGCCCAATTTGGAGACTCAGAAGTTGAAGGGGGCAGACCCGTCATTCAGTACGTGTAAGCGTGTGCACACATACTGCTTCACCATGTTGGTGAAATGCTGCCTCCTGCTAAGACGTTCCATCTCAGCTGGTGGTGCTGGTTCTTGTGGCGTGCTGACAAAGTTTTTCCACATTTTGCCCATGCTAATCCTGCCTTCTGAGGTGCTGGCGGTGCACCTGGCTGCCTTGGCGACCTCTTCCTGCTCCTCTGCCTTCGCCTTGTGCTTCCACCCTACCCCTGCTGTCAGGAGGGAATGCCACTAGCAGCGCGTCTACCAGCGTGCGCTTGTACTTCCGCATCTTACGATCATGCTCCAGTGAGGGAATTAAGGATGGTACGTTGTCCTTGTAACGGGGATCCATCAGGGTGGCCACCCAGTAATCAGCACCAGTTAGAATGTGGGCGACTCGGCGGTTGTTGCGGAGACACTGCAGCATGTAATCGCTCATGTGTGCCAGGCTGCCCAGAGCCAACAAAAAGCTGCCCTCTGTGGGAGCTGTATCATCTGTGTCCTCTGTAGCCCCCCAGCCACATAGTGATGGCCATGAACTGGTCTGGGTGCCACCCTGCTGTGAACATGGTTCCTCCTCCTCCATCTCCTCCTCCCCATCCTCCACCTCGTCATCCTCCAGAACTGTACCCTTGCTGCCGGACAATTGTGTACCTGCCGTTTGTTGGTGCAGGAACCCACCCTCATAGCCACTTGTGAATGACTGCCCTGAAAGCCTTGCAAATGATCCCTCTTCCTCCTCCTCCTCCTCCTCCTCCTGTGCCACATCCTCTTCCATCATCGCCCGAAGCGTTTTTTCAAGGAGGCATAGAACTGGGATAATAACGCTGAGAACGGCGTCATCGGCACTGGCCATGTTGGTGGAGTACTCAAAACAGCGCAACAAGGCACACAGGTCTCGCATGGAAGCCCAGTTATTGGTGGTGAAGTGATGCTGTTCCGTTGAGTGACTCACGCGTGCGTGCTGCAGCTGAAACTCCACTATCGCCTGCTGCTGCTCACACAGTCTGGCCAGCATGTGCAAGATTGGGTTCCACCTTGTGGGCACATCACATATGAGGTGGTGAGCAGGAAGGCCAAAGTTACGCTGCTTCGCCGACAGGTGAGCAGCAGCTCTGGCATATGGGGGTAATTTTTAAGGAACCTCTGGACCAACAAATTCAGGCAAGGGATGAGCGTCAAACCAGCTAGGCTCAGAGCTGCTATGAGATTTTGCCCATTATTGCACACCACCAGGCCGGGCTTGAGGCTCACTGCCACCAACCACTCATCGGTCTGTTGTTCCATGTCCCTCCACAACTCCTGCATGGTGTGGGGTTTTTCCCCCAAACAGGAAAGTTTTAAAACTGCCTGCTGTCGTTTACCCCTGGCTGTGCTGAAGTTGGTGGTGAAGGTGTTACACTGACTGGATTAGGAGGCGGTAGAGGATGAGGAAGCGGAGTAGTAGGAGTTAGCAACAGGAGGCAAACTGAAGCGCCCTGTAATACTCGGTGGTGGAAGGACATGCGCCAAACTGCTATCCGTCTCATGCCCATCCGCCACTACATTTACCCAGTGTGCTGTTAGAGATATATAACATCCCTGACCTTGCTTACTGGTCCATGCATCCGTAGTTAGGTGGACCTTGCTACAGATGACGTTGTGCAGTGCACACCTGATTTTGTCCCCCACTTGGTTGTGCAGGGATGGGATGGCTTGCCTGAAAAAGTAGTGGTGGCTAGGCACGACGTACTGTGGGACAGCCAATGCCATCAGGCTTTTAAAACTCTGCCTCTCCACCAGACAGAATGACAGCATTTCAAAGGCGAGGAATTTTGAAATGCTGGCATTCAGGGACAGGGATCGCGGGTGGCTAGGGGGGTACTTCCCCTTCCGCTCCAATGTTTGGGAGATAGAGAGCTGAACGCTTCCATGGGACATTGTGGAGATGGTTGGTGACCCAGGTGGTAGTGTTGCTGGCAGATCCTCTGTTTGCGGGTTGGCAGGTGCCACTGTCACTACAGAGGTGGAGGAAGAGGCCGAAACTGAAGCAGAAGAGGAAGCAGGAGGAGCCAGATGACTTTCTTGGTTTTTTAGGGTGTCTACTCCACTGCAGCTCGTGCTTTGCACTTAGATGCCTGGTCATGCAGGTTGTGCTCAGGTTGAGAACGTTTATGCCTCGCTTCACGCTCTGATTGCACAGCGTGCAAACCACTCATGTCTTGTCGTCAGCACATTGTCTGAACAACTGCCATGCTAGGGAACTCCTTGGACCTGGCTTTGGTGTGCTCAGTCCCTTGCTGTGTTGGGCAGTAGCAGGTGTACTGTCTAGGGGATGAACGCTCCGCTTTTGCACCCTGCTCCCTCTTCTGCTGTGCTGGTGGCTCTGTGCGACCACCGCCTCTTCCTCTGAACTACACTGGTCACCTGCATGAAGTTGATTCCATGTGGGGTCCAGGACCTCATCGTCCTTCACATCATCTTCCACCCAGTCTTCACCCCTGCCCTCCTTGTCGGTCTGCACAATTGCGAAAGCAGCAGCAGTTGGCACCTGTGTTTCGTCATCATCCGAGATGTGCTGCGATGGTCCTCCCATGTACTCATCTTCAAACATAAGTGGTTGGGCATCAGTGCACTCAATCTCTTCCAATTCTGGGTCAGGGCTAGGTGGATGGCCCTGGGAAACCCTGCTAACAGAGTCATCAAAAAGCAGAAGAGACTGCTGCATGATTTAGGGCTCAGACTGCTTGGCTGATTTGCAAGGGGGTGATGTGAAAGACTGATGGACATCGGCTGCAGGTGCTAACTCTGATCTTTCATCAGGAGACTGGGTGGGAGACAATGTCAAGGAACCGGAGGCACTGTCAGCAACCCAATCTACTATAGCCTGTACTTGTCCTGGCCTCAACATTCATACAGCCGCATTAGGACTGACCAAATACCGCTGCAGGCTCTGTCGTCTACTTGCACCTGAGGAAGGTGTTTCACTTGTGCGTGTAGCTGCCACAGATCGACCACATCCTCTTCCTGCAACAGGAGCTCCACCAGCAGCACCATGACTGGAGCCACGTCCCTTCTTTGACGTTCTCCTCATATTTTCCAAATTTAGGATCTTGCCCTAAATGGGTGTTTCTGCAATAGAGCTGCAGAAATGGCGAAAATGCTATGCAAAAAAAATGTTTTTGCCCTAAAAAAATTTTTTTGAATAGCACAATAGAAGAAAAATATATAAATTGTGTAACACACACCTCCACATATGCAGAAAATACTGCAAAGTTTTCATTTTTTTGCACTAAATGGGTGTTTTTGCCATAGCAGAATACACCCAGAGTATGTAAACATGTATCTTAGAGCTGCAGAAATGGCGAAAATGCTATTCAAAACATTTTTTTTTGAATAGCACAATAGAAGAAAAATATATAAATTGTGTAACACACACCTACACATATGCAGAAAACACTGCAAAGTTGTTGTTTTTTTGCACTAAATGGGTGTTTTTGCAATAGCAGAATACACCCAGAGTATGTACAGGGTGTATTTCACAGTAACATATGCAGTGCTAGTGCACTGAGCTTGCAGATAAAAAGGAAAATTTATTGTCAAATACTTACCGTAATTTACCTTTCCTGATGGACTCCATGGCAGCCTACGTGTGGGTTGACCCCGCCTCCACTCCAATGCTATAGGACCCCATTCAAATAAAAGAGCACTCACCACTCCACACGGTGTTCCGTAACTAGCCTCCTCATAAGACTTATGGGTAGGAACTCCGTCTGCTATGGAGTCCATAAGGAAAGGAAAATTACAGTAAGTATTTGACAATAAATTTTCCTTTTTCCCTGACAGACTCCATGGCAGCCTACGTGTGGGAAATAACTAGCCGACCACATGGGTGGGTATGCTTTAAACAGAAAACATTTAATTTGCTTTGCACATAATAAAAGGGAAGTTTGGGACTTTAAATGAAGCACTTGGATAGTAAAAGACAGAGATATATCATTGGACCATATAAATTTATTTAATTGAGTGTTCAAAAGAACTACTCATTATAAATAAGTCCAATTTATGATATATATACATATCGATACAATAAAAACATAATATATGACATAATATATAGTATCCACATATAGTTATACATAACAGTAATACATAGATTAATTAAGTAATGTGGCAAAATAGTGCCTCACTTTTCATTTTCACACTCACCATATCCCATGCACACACACTCCCACACATACATCCACTTTACCCCCTCATACTTTTTCCATTTTCAATATGTTAGCCATTTTTGCATACTCACTACCCATTATCACTTTGTTTTGTGTTCATCATTTTGTGAAGTCTGCTGTTGTTGACTTATTTTCACTTTCACTTTTCTTAGTCTCCACGCTATTTCGGCACACTTTCTCATGCTGATACACTCCTTCTGTGCCATATGTCGTACCCATTTATTTGCCGCCTCAGTGCCCGTAGGGGGAGCTTATCCCTGGCCCGCCCGGCGCCTACCGCTGTGCGTTGCATTTGACGCCTGGACTGGTGAGTCCACTCTAACCATACTATCTATTCATAATATAGTTTTATGAATCTACTATCTTAATTTACTGGTCAGTATATTATTTGTATAATTTTTATTTATTTTTTATTTTATAGAAACTTTGTGGTAGCATCTGCTCCTGATGAGTGGGGAGACACCCACGAAACGCGTCGAGCTCTGCTTTTTGATGCTCGGGTTATACCTGTATATGGAACCACATCTATAAGTCCTTAATTACCTATCTAGAAGTCCTTGACCATTCATTACAAATTTAATTCTGTCCTCATTTATGGGATGCATATCTATCATGTGCATACATCTGCGATGTCAGACATGCTGTCATGGGCATTATTTTGCCACATTACTTAATTAATCTATGTATTACTGTTATGTATAACTATATGTGGATACTATATATTATGTCATATATTATGTTTTTATTGTATCGATATGTATATATATCATAAATTGGACTTATTTATAATGAGTAGTTCTTTTGAACACTCAATTAAATAAATTTATATGGTCCAATGATATATCTCTGTCTTTTACTATCCAAGTGCTTCATTTAAAGTCCCAAACTTCCCTTTTATTATGTGCATTAATTACCGGGATGGAGGTACTTAACTGTACTTCATTTAAAGTCCCAAAACTCCCCCTCTTGTTGCCTATATATACATATAAACCGGGATGGAAGCACTTGGATAAAAGGGTTTGGTAGTGTTCCCCTACCTTCCCTGGGTCTAAATTGTCAATATAATGTTATTCTGAAATCCACATACATTTATTATATCTTTTTATTCATGTACATACTGTATAATGACAGCATTTACCGACACCGTTTAATATGCCTTAGATGGATATTTAGTCATTATGGTTTGATGTGTACCCACTGGCCGGCCGATTTTGCTCCGGGCGAGGCGATTGGGCGGTTGGGCGGTACTTGGCCTTTTCTTTCTTGCGGGCACTGCGATGTGCCAGCGGGTCCTCCCCTCCTCCCTTTTCATTTTGATCGGAAGGTTCGGGCGGACTCCACTCTGCACATCGACGCCATGTTACCTATGCCGTGCGTGTGACGTTGGTCTTAGCGTCATCACGCCGGCTTTTCTGGCTTTTCCATTCTCCGTGTATCTGGGAGGGGGGGTGGGTCTACGTGCCTGTCGCTGGTTGATGACAGGGGTTGGGTGCGGCCCCTCCCCCTCAGTCTCGCGCACATGGCGTTGGCGGCATATTTAAACCCCATTCGGGGATGGCTGCTTGACAGGCCAGTCTCTGCATGGGGTCTGAACACACCAGCTATCTGGTTAGCTGGTTGTTGTTCCAGGATCGATATTAAGGTACATACTTGCTTATTTTTCCTATTTCTCTTTTCTTTTCTCTCTCTATCCTCACTGACATATTCTCTGTCTATTGCTAATTGATTATCCCCCCTTGTTTATCATCACCAACACATACCTCACTTTTCATTTTCACACTCACCATATCCCATGCACACACACTCCCACACATACATCCACTTTACCCCCTCATACTTTTTCCATTTTCAATATGTTAGCCATTTTTGCATACTCACTACCCATTATCACTTTGTTTTGTGTTCATCATTTTGTGAAGTCTGCTGTTGTTGACTTATTTTCACTTTCACTTTTCTTAGTCTCCACGCTATTTCGGCACACTTTCTCATGCTGATACACTCCTTCTGTGCCATATGTCGTACCCATTTATTTGCCGCCTCAGTGCCCGTAGGGGGAGCTTATCCCTGGCCCGCCCGGCGCCTACCGCTGTGCGTTGCATTTGACGCCTGGACTGGTGAGTCCACTCTAACCATACTATCTATTCATAATATAGTTTTATGAATCTACTATCTTAATTTACTGGTCAGTATATTATTTGTATAATTTTTATTTATTTTTTATTTTATAGAAACTTTGTGGTAGCATCTGCTCCTGATGAGTGGGGAGACACCCACGAAACGCGTCGAGCTCTGCTTTTTGATGCTCGGGTTATACCTGTATATGGAACCACATCTATAAGTCCTTAATTACCTATCTAGAAGTCCTTGACCATTCATTACAAATTTAATTCTGTCCTCATTTATGGGATGCATATCTATCATGTGCATACATCTGCGATGTCAGACATGCTGTCATGGGCATTATTTTGCCACATTACTTAATTAATCTATGTATTACTGTTATGTATAACTATATGTGGATACTATATATTATGTCATATATTATGTTTTTATTGTATCGATATGTATATATATCATAAATTGGACTTATTTATAATGAGTAGTTCTTTTGAACACTCAATTAAATAAATTTATATGGTCCAATGATATATCTCTGTCTTTTACTATCCAAGTGCTTCATTTAAAGTCCCAAACTTCCCTTTTATTATGTGCATTAATTACCGGGATGGAGGTACTTAACTGTACTTCATTTAAAGTCCCAAAACTCCCCCTCTTGTTGCCTATATATACATTTAATTTGCTTTATCAACCGATAAAATCTTTAAACCAAAATTTACAGAGGATAGAGAAGCAGGCTCAACACAGTAATGTGACATGAACGTATTAATAGAAGACCAAGAGGCCGCCTTGCAGATTGTGTCAGGAGTAGGGATGAGCCGAACACCCCCCCGGTTCGGTTCGCACCAGAACTTTCGAACGGACCCCAAATTCGAACGAACGTTAGAACCCCATTGAAGTCTATGGGACTCGACCGTTCGAAATGAAAAGTGCTAATTTTAACGGCTAATATGCAAGATACTGTCCTAAAAAGGGTTTGGGGACCTGGCTCCTGCCCCAGGGGACATGGGTCAATGCCTAAAATGTTTTTAAAAATGGCCGTTTTGGCGGGAGCACTGATTTTAATAACGATTAAAGTGAAAAAAAAAAGTGAAATATTCCTTTAAATATGGTGCCTGGGGGGTGTCTGTAGTATGCCTGTGAAGTGCCACGTGTTTCCCGTGTTTAGAACAGTCCCTGCACAAAATGACATTAAACGGAAATAACACCATTTAAAACTGCTTGCGGTTTTAATGTTATATCTGGTTCCTGCAATATGGTTGAAAATCATTGAGAAAAATGGCATGGGTAGCCCTCCCTGCCCATTACCAGCCTATTTGGGTCTTGTACGCATATTAAGGGGAACCCTGTACCCATATTAAAAAAAGGAAATGCGTGTGGCCCCCAGGCCCTATATACTCAGAACAGCAGTATACAGGCGGTGCAAACAAGACAGGGACTGTGTAGGTTTGTTGTGTTAAGTTGAATCTGTTTGTAATTTTCAACTGGTACATTTTTAAAGTGTAGCTCCAGTCAAAAAAACAATTTTTAAGCTTTTTGGAAAACATAGGGAAGGGTTATCACCCCTGTATAATTTGTTTTGTCGTCCATCTTTTTTCATCTCACTTGCTGTTGTCTCCTTGCGTTTTCAAGTAGGAGATGTTTGTAAGTTGGATGTTTGAAAGTAGGGGCCTGCCCTATATGCTCTGCAGAAATGGCGGAACAAGGTGTTGGTTTTGCCACAACATTGTAAGCCCTCAAAGTGACTCTTGGTGGGCGCTGGAGCGCCCTGCTGTGAACGATTATATCAAGAATTGTAATTACATGCCATTGTTGAACAGTGGTAGAAAAATTGACCTTTGGTGGTTGTGGTGCTGGTGCCACAACACTATAAGTCCTCACCGTTACTCTGGGTGGGCACAGGAAGGGGCCCTCCTGTGAAATATTATATCAAGAATTGTAATTACATGTCCCTGTTAAACAGGGGCAGAAAAATTGGGCCTTAGGCACTGGTGCTGGTGCCACCACACTACAACCTCTGCCATATACTCTAGTTTTAATGCAGGAATTAGCCCTGCTGCAAAGCATTGCATCAAAAATTGTAATTAAACGCTCCTGTTAAACAGGGGCAGAAAAATTGGGCCTTAGGCACTGGTGCTGGTGCCACCACACTGCAACCTCTCCCATATACTCTTGTTTGATTGCAGGAATTAGCCCTGCTGCAAAGCATTGCATCAAGAATTGTACTTAAATGCCCCTGTTAAACAGGGGCAGAAAAATTGGGCTGATGGCATCAACCAGAACCAGAAATGTTCTTCCAACATATTAGCGGAGGAGAAAGAGGATAGACAATCAACATAACAGGACAGTCACTCAGCATCAGCATAGGCAGTCTTGAAGGGATGTGGTATTTCAAAAAAAATTATTCGGTTACATTAGCTTCAGGTGCTTGGTAGCTGTGGGTGATCCAAGACTCCAACGCGTTGCACAGACCTTTCTGCAAGGCCTCCCGGAGATGTCTCATCCTCTGCTCCCTCTGCAATGGCAAGATAAGGTCGGCAACCTTACCCTTGTACTGTGGATCAAGGAGAGTGGCCAGCCAGTAATGGTCCCTCTCCTTGATCCGAAGAATACGAGGATCCTTCCGCAGGCTTTGCAGGATCAGGGAGGCCATGCAGCGTAGGTTAGCTGAGGCATTCGGTCCGGAGTCCTCTGGGTCACTAAGGATAACATGATCCGCAGCTACCTCCTCCCAGCCACGTACAAGTCCACGTGTTTCTTGGGACTGTAAATCATCCCTACAAGACTGCTGCTGCTGCTGCTGATGCTGATGCTGAGTGCCAGCCTCCACCTCCATGCTGACACAATCATCCTCCTCCTCCTCTTCCTCCTCCTCATCCTCTTCCTGTGTGATGGGTGGCACAGCAGGAACACTGTCTGGATAAAAGGGGCCTTGAGAGGCAAGGAAGTCCTCCTCTTCCTGCCTCTGTTCTGCCTCAAGTGCCCTGTCCATTATTCCACGCAGCGTATGCTCCAAGAGGTGGACAAGAGGTACAGTGTCACTGATGCATGCACTGTCACTGCTCACCATCCTTGTGGCCTCCTCAAACGGTGACAGGACAGTGCATGCATCCCTGATCATGCCCCACTGGCGTGGTGAGAAAAAACCGAGCTCCCCTGACCCTGTCCTGGTGCCGTAGTCACACAGGTACTCATTGATGGCCCTCTGCTGCGTGTGCAGCCGCTGCAGCATGGTCAATGTTGAGTTCCATCTGGTGGGCATGTCACATATAAGGCAGTTCTTGGGCAGGTTCAACTCCTTTTGGAGCTCAGCCAGCCGAGCACAGGCATTAAATGATCGGCGGAAATGCACACAGACTTTCCTGGCCTGCTTCAGGACATCCTGTAAGCCGGGGTACCTGCCCAAGAACCGCTGCACCACCAGGTTAAGGACGTGAGCTACACAGGGCACATGGGTCAGTTGTCCCTGTCGGAGGGCGGAGAGGAGGTTGGTGCCATTGTCGCAAACCACCATTCCTGGCTTAAGCTGGCATGGCGTCAACCACCTCTCGGCCTGCCCCTGCAGAGCTGACAAAACATCCGCCCCAGTGTGGCTCCTGTCCCCCAAACAAACCAGCGCAAGCACGGCATGGCATCGTTTTGCCTGCGTATTTGCGTAGCCCCTGGAACGCCTACGGAGCACCGCTGGTTCTGAGGACAGAGCACTGGAAGAAGCCATGGAGGAAGAAGAAGAGGAGGGGGTGGAGGAGAGAGGTGTGTCACAACCAATAGTAGCATTTTGGAGGCGTGGTGGCGGAACAACCTCCAACACTACTGCACCTTGTCCTGCATCCTTCCCAGCTGCCAGAAGAGTGACCCAATGGGCCGTGAAAGACAGGTAATGTCCCTGTCCATGCCTGCTGGACCATGAGTCAGCGGTAATATGCACCTTACCGCTGACCGCCCTGTCCAGCGAGGCAAGGACATTGCCTTCCACATGCCGGTAGAGAGCCGGAATCGCTTTCCGTGAGAAAAAGTGGCGTTTGGGGACCTGCCACTGAGGAACCGCACATTGTACAAACTCACGGAAGGGAGCCGAGTCTACCAACTGAAAAGGCAGCAGTTGAAGTGCTAGCAATTTAGCCAAGCTAGCATTCAACCGCTGGGCATGTGGATGGCTGGGAGTGAACTTCTTCCACCGGTCCAGCAGCTGGGGCAGGGACATTTGCCTGCTATAATCGGACGTGGGTGTACCGCTAGCAGAGTGCCCGGAAGCACTTGGCTGTGACACACCTAATTCTACACCTTCATTCCTCTCAGAGCAGGTTTCAGAGAGGACTGAAGGTCTAGTGGGGTTGGAGATGCCAGCTGATGAGCAGCAAGGAGAGGTCCGCTTTGTTCTTTGGTGTGGGTCTTTGAGGTACGCTTGCCAAAGAGCTGCATGGCAGGTCAACATATGTCTGGTCAAGCATGTGGTGCCCAAGCGGCTGATGTTTTGGCCACGTGAGATACGCTTGAGACATATGTTGCAAATAGCAGCGGTGCGATCTGATGCACTCGTCTCAAAAAAGGCCCACACCAAAGAACTTTTAGAATAACGCGCAGAGGCAGCGCTCTGCACAGGCGGAGCTCTGCGGTGTGATTCAGTCGGTGTGCTGCCCCTAAGCTGGCCCCCGGAGGGCATCCTGCCTCGTTGGACATGTGCCTCCTCCTCCTCCTCCTCCTCCTCCTCCCTCCTTCCAGGCACCCACGTGGAGTCAGTGCCCTCATCATCCCCTCCCTCTTCATCGCTGTAGCAAACCTGGCAGTATGCTGCAGCTTGTGGAACATGACTGCCAGATTGCTGTCCTTCTTGAGCATCCCCTCTCTCTGCGCTCACGCTACTGCCTTCCTCTAGCTGAGTGTCATTATCAGAGCCCACAAAACACTGGGCATCCTCCTGGAGCATGTACCCAACACTGTGCTCAAAGAGTTCAGGAGACTCCACAGGAGGACGTGGTGGGTCTAGGGAAGGAGTCACTGATGATGACATTGAGAGGAGGGAAGACGATGCGTTGGCAGCTGCTTTGCTACTACCCTGAGACTGGGTGAGAAAGGATGAGGAGGATGAAGAGGGCTTGGTCATCCACTCTACCAAGTCATTGGCATGTTGCGGTTCAACATGTCCAGCTGCCGAAAAGAAGGACAAGCATGTCCCATGGCATCGTGCTGATGACAATGCACCGCGTCCACGACCAGCACTGTTGTCTCTAGACACAGAGCCTGCTTGCCCTCTTTTATCGGCTCGCACCTGTCTGCCTCTCCTTGCTGGCCTTCCAGACATGGTAATGGCCTGAAGGGAGTTGGGTAAAACAGCAGTTGGGTAGTGTATATTTTGCTGGAGGCACACAACACCCACTAACTCCTGCAGATGCCTTTATTATAGAACACCAGAGATAAAGGGGTATATACAGATGTATACTGTGCTGTGCTGGAGGCACACACAACTTCCAATAACTCCTGCAGATGGCAAGTGGGCTCAAATAGAGAACAGCTATGTAGGTGGATATAGCGGTATGTACTGGGTACAGAGCACGCAGACAGCATGCACTATCTCCTAACACTACTGACTGCAAGCTCTATTATTAAAGATAGATCACTAGCTATATAGGTGAGGTGAATATAGCGGTGTATACTGCGGTCAGGGCACGCAGACAATAACCAGAGAACACCAGAGATAAAGGGGTATATACAGATGTATACTGTGCTGTGCTGGAGGCACACACAACTTCCAATAACTCCTGCAGATGGCAAGTGGGCTCAAATAGAGAACAGCTATGTAGGTGGATATAGCGGTATGTACTGGGTACAGAGCACACAGACAGCACGCACTATCTCCTAACACTACTGGGTACAGAGCACGCAGACAGCACGCACTATCTCCTAACACTACTGACTGCAAGCTCTATTATAAAAGATAGATCACTACTACTAGCTATATAGGTGAGGTGAATATAACGGTGTATACTGCGGTCAGGGCACGCAGACAATAACCAGAGAACACCAGAGATAAAGGGGTGTATACAGATGTATACTGTGCTGTGCTGGAGGCACACACAACTTCCAATAACTCCTGCAGATGGCAAGTGGGCTCAAATAGAGAACAGCTATGTAGGTGGATATAGCGGTATGTACTGGGTACAGAGCACGCAGACAGCACGCACTATCTCCTAACACTACTTACTGCAAGCTCTATTATAAAAGATAGATCACTAGCTATATAGGTGAGGTGAATATAGCGGTGTATACTGCGGTCAGGGCACACAGACAATAACCACTACACAACAGCAAGATAGAAAATCGTCTGAAAACGATCGGTGTGTACTGTGTTGAAGGTACACAGAACACCCACTGCTTCAGATGCCAACACACTACACGAGGCCGCCGCGATGGCGGCCTTATATAGTGTGGGGCGTGCACTACACAGCCTGAGCTATGATTGGCCACAGGCATCCTGCCTGTGGCCAATCATGGCTCTCCTCGCTGCTGGTGCTGCGATTGGCCAAGCGGGGTCACAGTGCATGCTTGGCCAATCATGAGCCAGCAATGCACTGCGCCATTGCAGTGCATTGTGGGCCGTGAGCGCCACACGAATTTGACGCGAACGGACCAAAATATTCGGATTTCGCCGAACGGACGAACAGCCAATGTTCGAGTCGAACGTACGTTCGACTCGAACACGAAGCTCATCCCTAGTCAGGAGCCACATGCCGAGCCACTGCCCATGAGGCTGCCATTCCCCTGGTAGAGTGAGCCATCACCGCCTCTGGAGGAGCCAAGCCCTTTGCCCTATATGCCCGTTGTATAGTTCTTACAATCCAGCTGACCAGCGTCCTAGTTGAAGCTTTCTTGCCCTTGTTGCTACCTGAAGGTAGGATAAAGAGATGCTCCGAGCGTCTGAAGGGGGAAGTGATAAGAAGATATTCTTTCAGGCTTCTCCAACATCCAAAGGGTGAACGTCATTAGAATCTAAAGTCCTAAAAGTAGGCAAGACAATTTCCTGGTTCTGGCGAAACACCGAAGTAACCATTGGATTAGATACCAACATGGGAATAAGGACTACTCGGTCCGGAAAGAACGTCAAAAAAGGCTCTTTGAAGCCCAAGGATCCAATTTCCGAAACCCTTTTGGCTGAGGTGACTGCAACTAAGAAAACAACTTTTGCTGAGAAATCCTTAATAGAGAGTGGGGATGGCCCCGTCATACTTAGACCGGAGATTGAGTCTAGGACCAGAGGAAGATCCCACTTGGGGTATCTAGGCTTTCTTTGGGGTTTGAGTCTTGAAGCTCCCGGAAGAACTGACGAATCAGTGGATGCACTGCCCAAGATGTACCTGAGAAAGCCGATAGAGCCGACACCTGCACCCTGAGGGAGCTTACCGATAAAGGAAGATCGAGGCCGGACTGCAAGAAGCTAAGAATGTCCTGTACTCCTGGATGTTCAAAAGGTCTATTCAAAGAAGAGCAGAACTTAACAAATTTGTCCCAGATTCTGCCAAATACTTTGTTTGTACTTGATCTCCTTGCACTCATCAGAGTGGAAATCACACTTGATGCACAACCAATGGATTCCAGCCTCTTCCTCTCAAGAACCAGACCATCAGTCTTAGAACTGCTGAGCAAGGGTGCAGAACTGTACCCTGAGAAAGAAGGTCCAGCCTGAGAGGGAGAGGTATGGGATCTGGAACACTGAGTTGGACCAGGAAGGGAAACCAAGGCCTGTTGGGCCAATAGGGAGCTATCATCACAACTTCTACTGCTTCCACTCGGAGCCTCTGAAGGAATCTGAGGATCATGGGAAGTGGAGGGAAAGCATATGCCCTCCTGAACCTCCACTGGTCCGTCAGAGCGTCCGTCCCGCAGGCCTGACTGCAACGACTTTGCGTGTAAAATGTATTTATTTTTAAATTGCAAGGAGAGGTGAAAAGATCCACTTCTGGACTGACCCCTAATGACAGGATCCACTTGAAGGTTTGAACATGAAGAGACCATTCGTTGTTGTCCAGTTGAGACTGGGATAGAAAATCCGCTTGAGAGTTCTGAACTCCTGGCACAAAGACCGCTGAGATGTTCATCAGGTTTTTCTGTGCCCATGATAGGATGAGTTCGACCTCCCGTAGAAGAGTAGAGCTCCGAGTACCCCCTGCCTTTTCACGTAGGACACTGCCGTGGTGTTGTCCATCCGTAATAACACTGACTTCCCCTTCAGAAGGTGAGAGAATTGCTGGAGAGCACACCAGGCTGCCTGAAGTTCCAGGACATTCGACCCTGGTAAGGGGAGATGAGCGTCCCACTTGCCTTGTGCAAGATTTGATCCGTAGAGAGCCCCCCAACCTGTCCCACTGGCGTTGATCATGACCGTGACCCAGGAGATGGGGATGATGGAATGACAGTTCAGCAGATTCTTGCGCTGTAGCCACCAAAAGAGGCTCTCTCTCATGGTTGAGGTTATACGAATACTCTGATTTTTGTCCCCTGACTTCCACTGCTTGAGAAAACCTGCTTGGAAGGGGCGAAGCCTCCACAAAGCCCATTTCACCATCGGGGCTGTCGAGACCATCGTACCAATGATCTTGAGGCACTGAGAAGCTTTTAGGTGCTGAGTGTATAGAGCCCGAGAGACTCTTTCTCGTATTGTCTGTATTTTTTCGTCCGGGAGAGAGATAGTACTCTACAGAGTGTCGAATTGGGCTCCTAGATATATTAGCCGTTGGACCGGCTCTAGATGACTTTTTGCCAGATTTAGAAGCCACCCGAAGCTGGACAGAGAAGAGATTACTTGTTCCCGGTGCTTCAGCAGTTGTTGTCTGCTTTGGGACAGAACCAGCAGGTCGTCCAGATAATGGTACAGTCAAATACCTTTTAACCTGATAAAGGCCACTACAGCCAGGAGGACCTTTGAAAAAACTCGGGGAGAGGTCGTCAACCCGAAGGGGAGGCAAATAAATTGGAGATGGTCTTGGCCTACGTGAAATCTTAGGAATTTTTGAAAATCCTTTTCTACCGGGACATGGAAATAGGCGTCCTTTAAGTCGATCGAAATCAACCAGTCTCCCGTCTGTATGGCTTGTTGAATGGTCGAAAGAGTTTCCATCTTGAATTTCCCATACTCTATGTATTTGTTGATATCTATCACTGGGCGCCAGGAACCACTTTTCTTTCGAACCAGGAAAAGAGGAGAATAGACTCCCTGAAACCACTCTTCCTTTGGCACCTGAATTCACATGAACAGTATATATTTGTTTGTCATTCAGAACATAAGCTAGCTATGAGTAAGCGCTGTTTGTAGCGTGAAACGCGTTAGCTATTTTATTCAAAAATCCTTTTTTGTTCCCTTTTTGCTGTGACGTTTTGTTCAATGAAGTTTTGCACTTGCATTTTGAAGAAATAAAGGCATCTAATTTTTACACAATCCGGAGTGCGGCTATCCAGAGTTTCGTTCTGTTTCTACACATTTGGCACCTGAATTACCGCTCCTTGAGCCTTCAGCAGATCCACATAAGAAGACAGTACTTGACTTTGTTCCTCCGAGCGAGGGAGGAGGGTGGGCACAAATCTGGGAGGAGGGGAGCTGGAGAAGGTCCATCTGTGGCCCACCGAGACCGTTCTAACTACCCAGTAATCTGAGATCGAGGCCACCCAAACGTGCCGAAAGAGGGAAAGCCGAGCCCCCACCCGACCTGTCTGGGCGGGCGCAACCCCAGAAAGACTTAGCCTGCTCGCGGCCACTGGGTGACTGGTTCTTGCTGGGCTTACGAAAAAGAAGTCTGACCTCTGTACCAATTACTTCTGAAGTCCCGACCCGGTTTGTAGGAACGTGCCTCCCTTGTCCGCTCTGGGCTGCGTTTTTTATACTGTGGTCTCTTCCGACCTAAAAGTCTTCTGTCCCGGGGAAGGAAGCCAGACTTGCCACCTGTAGCACGTGTAATGGCGTCATCTAACTTGTTACCAAATAACGTAGAGCCCTCGAAGGGGATCTTACACCACGCCTGCTTAGAAACCGGGTACGCTAGCCAGGGACGTAACCACAAGGCCCGCTTAGCCGTAACTGACGACAGCATCACGCGTGCCAACAGACGGATTAGATCAATGGACGCCTCCCCCAGAAAGACTGCCGCCAGCTTCAGTTCTGCTGCTGCTGAATTCTTAGCCAGATCCTCGGAAACGCCCTTAAGGAAGGATTCCACATTTTCAGACCAAGCTTCCATGGCCTTAGACATAGCTGCTAGTGCCAGGGCAGGTTTGCAGGCCATCCCAGCCAGACCATAAATCTTCTTAAGGTCTTGGTCAATTTTCCTCTCCAGGCCGTCCTTAAAGGACACTGAATCCTCCAATGGGAGGGTAACGTGTTTGGCCAAACGCATCAAAGCCGCATCCACAAGGGGGGCATTTTCCAGATGCTGTACATCTTCTAATTTGAAGGAATACAACCTGGAAGTTTTATTAGTCATAGAGGACTTCCTGCCCCTTTACTACACTCTTCCTCAAAAATATCTTTGAGTTCAGTAAGAAAAGGAAAGTTTGGACATTCCTTCCCCAGCTGTTTGAAGAATTTCTTCTGCTTGGCTGGAGGAGTAGATGAGTCTTCCCACTTAAGGGCTTCCTTAACTGCCTTAATGAGAGGGGAGACCATAGCAAAGTCGAAACCCCCGATATCTTCCTCACCTAGGAACTCGTCTTCCGAAGTCGATTTGGATGCTGCATAGAGCTGGGAAGTGCCCAGATCATCACGGGCCTCATCAGCCTGAGGGCCAGACAATGAAGTAGATTGACTCAGTGTGTGAGAGGTGTCCATGTCTCTCAGAGACTGCTTCACCACACGTTTCACCAGGGATTCCATACGCTGGCTTTCTGATTCTTTTTCTCCAACCGCCTGGGCATAGCATTGATTACACAGCGATTTGCCCTCCGGGACTCGAGTCCCACATCCCCAGCAGGCTCTGCGATCAGAGCGACTATCATGGCGGTGAGAGCAGTGTCTGGAGGAGGAATGTGAACTTCTCCTCTGATGATGAGATCCATGCGGTGATTCCCTTCTGGATCTAGACGAATGGCGATGTGGCCTGGCAAGGTCTTTATCCTGAGGATCCAACCTGAAAGGGCTAACACAAGACAGGAAAGGGGGAAAAAATGGCATCAAAAAGAAAACGCAAACAAATGCGACTGTTAATTCCACCCCTCTCCTTATCAGCACATATCTAGTGCGTAAGGGCTGGCCACTTAAAGGCGGTGATTTGTCCATAATTTTAGGACAAAGAGCGTCACGATACAAGATAGTCTGCAAAGAAAAGATGAGGTCCCAAGGGAAAGCACATAAATATATCTCACTTAATAATATTTAGAAAGAATTCATTAAATATATATTATATATTTTTTCTTTTTTTTTTTTTAAACAAGATTACCAAATTAAAACTCTTTTTTTTTTTTAAATACATGTATTCCAAAATGCACACACTGCATCTAATTATCCATAGTAACGATGCTCACCTTTGCAGACTGGGGCTGGAGAAAACAGGCTTGCTGCTTCCGATGCACTGACATACCCAGTGAGACTGAGGCAGCAGTCTGGTTTTTAAAATCCCTGCCCATGACGTCACCGCCCCCTCACCTCGCACTTGCGTAGTAGAGGGATGGCCAAACTGCGCCTGTGCGGCCGCTTTAGCTCGGTCGAACTGCGCACACGCACACCAAGCCTCAATATCGAAAGAGGCTACTGCGCAGGCGCGTCCAGAACGCGGAAGACAATGCGGCGACCTGGAACGCAAAGCGTTCCAGCTGCCATACAGGGGGAATAAACAAATGCCAGGGAATAGCCACAAACATATACAAATATATGACTGCCATGGAGAAAGAAAAAACTCTTCAGACCTTGCCAGCCGTAGTGATTCCTCCTGAACGTTCGTCCGGGGCATACCGAGGCAACCACCCTCATACAGGGGACCGTCCAGCCTCAAAGCTACTCGCCCGCCCATGGCTGGGTACTGAGCTTGCACCGCATAGGTATGCAAACAGGGAAATCCGAAATCCAACCGAACAGCAAGTGTAGGTCCAAATGGAGGAGGACAAAAAAGGAACACCGTGTGGAGTGGTGAGTGCTCTTTTATTTGAATGGGGTCCTATAGCATTGGAGTGGAGGCGGGGTCAACCCACACGTAGGCTGCCATGGAGTCTGTCAGGGAAAAGTTAGATTTTCTCTGGTACTGTGCTCATGCCAGTGTAAAAAGACTGTGCACTGCAACCCAACCAGCTAAATCTGTTTAGATCGCTGAGTTATTAGAATAGATTTCTGAATCTGGACTCCTAGATAATGTACTCTCCCTCAAAAGCACCAACAGGTACCTTGCCCTACACTGTCTATTTTTTCTACTCAGTGCAGTGTAAAATCGCTGACTAATTAGAATAGATTTCAGAATCAGGACCAGTGGCGGCTGGTGAGGTTTTAGGATGAGGAGGCGCAGGACCCCCCCACGCTTAGCCCCTCCCGTTTCTCACAAGCCCCACCACTTATAGAATCCACATCATATACCAGGCTGCACATTTTATCCCGGGCTCTGCACATCATATACCAGGCTGCACATTATACACCGGGCTCTGCACATCATATACCAGGCTGCACATTATACACCGGGCTCTGCACATCATATACCAGGCTGCACATTATACACCGGACTCTGCACATCATATACCAGGCTGCACATTATACAACGGGCTCTGCACATCATATACCAGGCTGCACATCATATACCAGGCTGCACATTATACACCGGGCTCTGCACATCATATACCAGGCTGCACATTATACACCAGGCTCTGCACATCATATACCAGGCTGCACATTATATACCGGGTTCTGCACATCATATACCAGGCTGCACATTATACACCAGTCTCTACTAAAGCAACCTGTAAATTGTACATATCTGCATTCTGCAACCTGTAAATTATACATATCTGCATTCGCCATCGACCGCGCCACATGTCCCTTTAAGATTTTTTTTTTTTTAAAGGTGCTAATGTGCATTGTGTCCCGATGCCGGGCACAGTGCAATATTGGAAGCTCCACGTCTATGCAATCACAAGATTGCGATTGACCGTGCCACAGAGCGAGTTTTTTTGGGGCAAATGAAGCGCCTCGTCTGCAATCTTGAGATTGCATAGACGTGGCGTTTCCAATATTGCACTGCACCCGGCAACGGCACACAGTACACATAAGGACCTTTTTTTTTTTTAATTCTTAAAGGGACATGTTTAAATAACATTTTATTTATTTATTTATTTTTTTAACATTTTTTTTGGACTGCCTAGGGGCAGTCTATCCTTCAATCTCATCATTTCTTATAAAAAATCATATGGTCAACTGTATTCAATTTAGCAGAGTGGCACATGGCAGCTGTGTGCTTTAACCACTTGACCACTGGGCACTTAAACACCCTTAATAACCAGACCAATTTTCAGCTTTCGGTGCTCTCACATTTTGAATGACAATTACTCAGTCATGCAACACTGGACCTATATGAAATTTTTGTCCTTTTTTTCACACAAATGGAGCTTTCTTTTGGTGGTATTTAATCACCGCTGGGTTTTTTATTTTTTGTGCTATAAAAGAAAAAATACAGAAAATTCTGTAAAAAAATGAATTTTTCTTTGTTTCTGTTATAAAATTTAGCAGATTAGTAATTTTTTCTTCATAAATTTTGGCCAAAATTTATACCACTACATATCTTTGGTAAAAATAAGTACAAATTGGTGGATATTATTTGGTCTTTGTGAAAGTTATAGAGTCCACAAGCTATGGTGCCAATATCTGAAAATTGATCACACCTGAAGTACTGACGGCCTATTTCAATTCTTGAGACCCTAACATGCCAGAAAAGTAAAAATACCCCTCAAATGACCCCTTTTTGGAAAGAAGACATTCCAAGGTATTTAGTAAGAGGCATGATGAGTTTTTTGAAGTTGTCATTTTTCCCACAATTCTTTGCAAGTTCAAGATTTTTTTTACTTTTTTTATTTTTTTCACAAAATTGTCATATTATCAGTTTATTTCTCACACAGCATATGCATACCACAGATTACACCCCAAAACACATTCTGCTATTACTCCTGAGTACGGTGATACCACATGTGTGAGACTTTTACACAGTGTGGCCACATACAGAGGCCCAACATGCATGGAGCGCCATCAGGCGTTCTGGAGCACCCAGGACAATTCTGACATTTCTCTCCTACATGTAAAAATCATCATTTATTTGTTAGAAAATTCGAAAACATTATATATGTTTTTTTAGCAAACACCCTGGAGAATACAATGGTGGTCGTTGCAACTTTTTATCTCGCACGGTGTTTGCGCAGCAATTTTTCGAATGCTTTTTTTTGGAAAAAAAAACAGTTTTGTGCTTAAAGCGGGAGTCCGCCGGGACTCCGCGTTTTTTTTTTTTTTTTTAAGTCAGCAGCTACAAATACTGCAGCTGCTGACTTTTAAAATGGTGACACTTACCTGTCCAGCGCGCCCGCGATGTCGGCACCCGAAGCCGATCTCTAGATCGACACTCGGGTGCTGCCGCCGCCATCTTGGGTATGGGAATCAGGAAATGGAGCCTTTCGGCTTCATTTCCCGGTTCCCTACTGCGCATGCGCGAGGCGCATGGCGCAATCCGGACGGTCCCCGCTGCCTCTGGGAACTGTGTGTTTCCCAGCAGGCAGCGGGGCACTTGCGCAAAGGGGCGGGCAGTTGCAGAAAGGGGCGTAATCCACGCCCCTTTCCGCAGACAGCTATCCCGGAAGTGGGTGCAGTTACCTGGATTATCCAGGTAACTGCACCCCCCTCCCCCTTGAAAGGTGCCAATTGTGGCGCCGGAGGGGGGGGGATTCCAATGAGCGGAGGTCCATTTTAGGGTGGACCTCCGCTTTAAAAAAAAAACACAGCAAAGTTAGCCCAATTTTTGCATAATGTGAAAGATGAAGTTACACCGAGTAAATCGATACCTAACATGTCACTCTTCAAAATTGCACAGGCTCGTGGAATGGCGCCAAACGTCGCTACTTAAAAATCCCCATAGGCGACGATTAAATTTTTTTTTTTACTGGTTATATGTTTTGAGTTACAGAGGAGGTCTAGGGCTAGAATTATTGCTCTCACTCTAACGTTCGCAGCGATAGCTCACATGTGTGGTTTGAACACCGTTTTCATATGTGGGCGGGACTTACGTATGCGTTCGCTTCTGCATGCGAGCACATGGGGACAGGGGCGCTTTAAAAAAAAAAAATGTATTGTTCATTTTACTTTATTTATTTTAGTTTGACATTTTTTTCCCCAAAAATAAATTTTTTGATCACTTTTATTCCTATTACAAGGAATGTAAACATCCCTTGTAATAGGAATATGGCATGACAGGTCCTCTTTACAGTGAGATATGGGGTCAATAAGACCCCGCATCTCACCTCTAAGCTGGGAAGCCTGAAAAAAATTAATAAAAAAATTCTGGATTTGATCGTAATTGGCGAGTCGGTAGAAGCACCGGAGGGCGGCGGGAGGGGGGGGGGTGTCTATGGCTGGGTATTGCAGGGTATCACCGACTATGGCTGGGTATGGCTGGGTATCTCAGAGTATGGCTGGGTATCTCAGAGTATGGCGTTGCAGAGTATTGCGTTGCAGAGCATTGCAGGATATTGGAGGGTGTTGCAGAACATTGCAGAGTGTTGCACGGTATTGGCAGGTGTTGCAGAGCATTGCAGGGTATTGCAGAGTGTTGCAGAGTGTTGCAGAGTATTGCAGAGTATTGCAGAGTAATGCAGGGTATTGCAGGGTATTGCAGAGTATTGCAGGGTATTGCAGAGTATTGCAGTGTATTGCAGAGTATTGCAGTGTATTGCAGAGTATTGCAGAGTATTGCAGAGTAATGCAGAGTAATGCAGGGTAATGCAGAGTAATGCAGAGTAATGCAGAGTATTGCAGGGTATTGCAGAGTAATGGCAGGGTATTGCAGAGTATTTGCAGGGAATTGAGGGGTTAATTTTTGGTGAGCAGCGATGTGGGCACTGCAGATGCAGCCCACATCGCTGCTGACACTGATCTCTTCCCCCTCCGCTGTTCCGATCTGTACAGAGAGGGGGAGGGAGGAACCGGCGTCATAACATGACGCCGGTTTGTTTACAAGTGATCACTCCGTCATTTGACGGAGCAATCACGTGGTAAACGGCCACTATGAGCGGCCATTTACTGTGATCCGTGATGCGCCAGGTCCTGTGGACCCGGCGGTCACGGATGCTCTCGAGTGCGCGCCCCAGGGGGCGCGCGAGAGCGGAATTCTGGGAGGACGTCATATGACGGCCTCCCAGAGTTAAGAAACCGCCCTGTAGCCGTCATTCGGCTATAGGGCGGTTCTTAAGTGGTTAAAAAATGTTGTCTTTGATAAAAATTTGCTTTAAAATCAATAGATGTGTAGGAATTCATTTTTTACACGTCATGTATGATGCAGGTGTTGCAACCTGCACCATACCATACATTAAACTAAAATTCATAAGTGGGGGGGGGGGGGGGGATTGCTGCTGCCGTCCAACCACCAAAACTTTGATAATGTGCTGCCGTTCACCTATCACAAAGCCGGCCGTGCATGATAAGCAGGGGGGGAGAGGGGGATTGCCATCCGACCAAAACAATGAGGACTAAAAGTGCTTGCTGTGTGAGGCTTCTGTGCTCTTACCTGATGAGCAGCGGAGTAGCAGCAGAGTGGGCTTGAGCTGAGTAGCTGAGTGGAAACGTTACTTCCTTGAGTGACGTCGGAAGCTCTGCTCAGGTCCTAACTGAGACTCGCACGGCCAGTCCATCACGCCGGAAGCCTGTGGCGCGCCACAGAGCAAGTTTTTTTGGAGCAAATGAAGCGCCTCGTCTGTAATCTCGTGATTGCATAGACGTTGCGCTTCCAATATTGCACTGCGCCCGGCGCCGGGACACAGTGCACAAAAGGACTTTTTTTTTCTTTTTTTTTAAAATCTTAAAGGGACATGTTTAAATAATTTATATATATATATATATACATTTTTTTTACTTCCTGGGGGGGAGGCGCCCGGGTGCCCCCTATGGACGGGCCGCCACTGATCAGGACTCATATGTTATTCTCTCCCTAACAGCAGCCAGGAACCTTTCCTGACACTGTCTAAAGCAGAGTGACGTGCTGTGCTGTATGCCTCTAGCTTAAATAGAGGCTGGGTCACATGCTGCACTGGCCAATCACAGCCATGCCATTAGTAGGCATGGCTGTGATGGCTTCTAAGGGCACACCAGTTAAGCGAATGTTGATTGGCTGCTGCAGGGCTTTTTAAAATGTGCAATTACGTTGCCGAACACCGGACCTGAACCCAAACATACAGTCAATTGTTCGGGTTCGGGACCCAAAAAGCCAAAAGTTTCGTACGAACGCTCAACACTATAACTAGGCACATATTGTTATAATATACGTGCAGTCATATCATGGGTGTCCTTGCCAGTTATCAATAATGTCTCATCCAGCTATATTCTTTCATAAGAGGGCAAAGAGGGGGCCTGCACAAAGCTAACATGACACACGCAAGATGTAGAACTAAAGGTTCCAGTATTCACACACATACACAATTATCTCTCTAAAATCACTTAAATTTTTCCCATTTGTACACAACACATGGATATAGTTCTTTCACTTTCTTTTAACTGTTTAATATTTCCCTGTTTAAATAAATTTTACTTCCCTAAATTCTGCTTTCCTTATTTTGTTCTGATATCTCTTGCATTCCATGTATTGTAAACCCATACTTCACTTACTCAAACTTCTATGATCAGACGGGCAGCCATAATGCTCATCCCATCTTCCTTCTCATCTTCCTTCTCTGACAACATATAAAGTATTCTGTTTTGACTCTTGTGTCTCTGTTTTGACTTTTTCTAATGTTTTTAGAATTTACTAGTTGTAGTGCCTGGCCATAAATTCATACCACAACATCAAAATTCCCCTTCTTCTAGCTGTTTAATCTGCATAATTCTTGTCCCTGTGAACTTTGGTAACCCCGTTACCCACTGCGGATCCCTGTTCACTTTAACCACTTATCTAGATACTCAGTATAGATGGAACTGCACCTTTGGTTCATATAATTTATAGCACTCCTCTTGCATTGGCCATTTTTGAGGGTTTCTTAGCCCTTGTACACACGGTCGGAGAATCCGTCGGAATGTGTCCTATCGGACCGTGTTGTCGGATAATCCCACTGTGTGTGGTATGCATCGGACTGATTCCATTGGAATATCCGTCGGACCCAATTTTCCAACTTGTTGGAAATATTTCCCGATCAACTGGGCCGATCGGACATACTCCGATCATGTGTAGAGAATTTTGATCGGACCAAGTGCCACGCATGCTCAGATCAAATTCCTACATCAAAGCTATTGGCTACTAGCCTGAGTGTAGTCCCATCGTAACTAAATTACGTCATCACGTTCTGAAAGATCGGATTTTTCGACAACTTTGTCCGACCGTGTGTATGCAACAGTTTCGGACAAGATCCGACGGACAAAATCTCCGACCCTGTGTACAGGGGCTTACCCTTCATTCCCTTTCTTAATTTAATGCCAATAATGACTGGCCAATCTTCTCCTCTCTTCCTTTGCCTTTACCCTCCTTCCTCTAAACTAATATTACAGCAGATGTTTACTTCATATTACCTGTGAACAGCACTATTCTTCCTTTTCTTTTCTTTTTTGTTTCAAATATTTTATTGGTGAAAGATAGCAGAGTTACAATAAACATGTGACATGTTCATACAACAGGTTATTTAACACAACCGTGAACTACAAAACTGCAGAAGAATTTAACACTTCGACACTAGGTTGTGTGTAGCACGTGGAACAGAAAACAATTCACAAGTTCATTCGACAGAGTTCTGTACCCAAGTATAAGCTGAGAGATCAGCAAGAAGAGCCAATTTAACCAATCAACCCTAGGATGTGTGTAGCAACTGAATGAGAACCAACCCCAGTCCCTAAAGGGAAGCAACTGTGGCCTGCCCTCTCTATGCATAGCGATAGGTGAGCTGCCGGGTTGTGTTCACGTTAAGACAGGAGGGTCATGGTGGATCATGGTATGAGTGGGCCTATGGTTGTAGGGAGTGTAGGGAGGATATTGAGGATTAGGAAATAGTAAAGGTAGCTTGATTTCGTGGAGAATGTAGGTCTCTTGCGGATGCTTGAGCTACCAATAGGGTGGGCTAGTCTTGGTTGTATGATGCACTGGTGTTGCGGAGGTGAACAATAATGGTTGCAGAGTCTTTGGGTGGATGGCAATATGGGGAGAGGGAAAGGGGGAAAGGGGGGTGTGGAGAGAAGAAGGGGTTTGATAGGGGATGGGTGGGGGGGTAGAGGAGAGGAGTCTCTGGCTTCCCCCGGTTAAGTCAGGGAGGGAGTTGTTACTTGGCTGGCGGTCTGTACTCTTCTATAAGTATAAGTCGCCATCTGTGTCAAATATTCCTGAGAGGCCTGGTAGTGAATCCAGCAGGCCCACTTCCTGCTGTATTTTGATTGGGGTATCCCGAGAAGTGTGTATGAGTTTCTCCATTTCAGCAATTTTTTGTAGTCTGAGGAACCATTCTTTGATGGTGAGGATTCGGGTAGATTGCCAATGAATAGGAATGCATTGCTTAGCCGTGCTAATCAGGTGCATCATCAGTGATTTGTGGTAGGTGTTGTGTGGGAGGGTGGAATGGTGCAAGAGGAATTGGGCTAGAGTGAACTCTAGTGTGTAAGAGGTGATTTATTTCTGTGATGCAGTGGACTTCTGCCTAAAAACTCTGAATTGATGGGCAGGACCACCATATATGGAGTAGAGTTCCTCTGTCCTGATGGCATCTCCATCAGGCCTCGGGGATGCTAGGCTTGAATTTGTGTATCACTACCTGGGTGTGGTATCATCTAGATTGAATCTTGAATCCGTTTTCTTGGGTAGTCACATTGGTGGACCCTTTATGTATGTTTAAATGTATTTGTTCCCAATGTTCCTCCGTGAGTGGTGTGGTTAAGTCTCTTTCCCATTTTCTGCAGGCTAGAGTGTCATTTGCCCTGAAGTCTGCGAAGAGTAGGTTGTGTGTATAGGAGATGATATGCGTTTGGGGGGATGTTTTGGTACAGAGCGTTTCGAAGGGAGAGAGGTGTCGAGAACAGCAGGAATTTTTTTCTAGGTCTTGTAGGTAGGAGGCCAGCATGAGGTATGACCAAGGGGGAATGGGGGGTCTCTCTGTCTGGGTCGCAATCTGAGCACTGGTTTGTAACTTTCCATGATGGAAAAATTGGTGGGCTCTGATATGATCCGAGGGCCAGTAGTCTTTAAGGTAACCATGTTGCATACCTGGTGGGAAGTCGGGATTGAGTTTTAGTGGGGTTAAGGGACCCGGAGAGGATGAGATGTTCGTGTATTTGCAGATGGGATGGAAACATCTTATAGTTGGGCCTATTAGAGGGTAAAGATGTAGTTCTGTTGGAATAAGTCGAGGGGGAATCCAGGGGGAAGATGATAGGGGCAGGTCGGTGAATGAGGCTTCTAGAGAGACCCAATCCTTGCGTGTGGCGTGTACATTTCAGTCCACAATTCTAGCTAAATGTGCAGCGGCATAATACTTATGAAGATTTGGCAGTCCGATCCCACCCAAATTTTCCGGGCGTGTTAGTTGGTCGTAGCTTATTCTGTGTTTGCGATTGCACCAGAGAAACTTGGAGCAAAGTTGTCTATAGCTTTTAAAAAAGGAAGTAGGGATTTGGATGGGGATTGTTTGAAGTAGGTAAAGCATTCTTGGGAGGACGTTTATTTTCAAAATGGCGGCTCTACCGAACCATGAAAATAAGGGTTTGTCCCAATTTTTGAGGTCCTTGGTCAATTGGTTCAGGAGGGGGGAGGACATTTTTTGCATATAGGTCCGAACGTTTGGAGGGAATTTGAATGTCTAGATAGGTGATGGAGTCGTTTTTCCACTGAAAAGGGAAGTTAGCTTTGTATTGGTTAACTATTTTTTGCGGTAGAGAAATGTTAAGGGCGAAAGACTTCGACAGATTTATTTTGAGTTTCGACAGGTTTTGAAACTGTTTAAATTCTGAGAACACGACTGGTAGGGTGGTGAATGGGTTTGAGAGGAATAGCAGGATGTCGTCCGCGAATGCTGCATATTTATACTCTTTTTGGGGAGATCGGATGCCTTGTATTTCTGGGTTTAATCTCAGTTTGCAGAGGAAGGGTTCAAGCATCAGTACAAAAAGGATGGGTGATAGGGGGCATCCCTGCCTCATTCCGTTTCAGATGGGGAAGGCGTTCGACAGAGTGTGGTTAACTCGGACCCTTGCAGTCGGATTGTCATATAAAGACATGATTAGGTTAATCAAATAAGGTCCTATTATTATTATTATTATTATACAGGTTTTATTTTTTTTGTTTTCAAAAAGGATTTTATTAAAGACATTAACAGAAATACAGAGTCAGCAAAATGAATCAAATTTCAACATTAGCAAAAGTAGTTGGATGATAAGGTTACAGACAGGTGATAAACAAATAGCAGAACACTGCAGGACAAACCACCAATTACAGATAAACAGTATGGGTCTCACATCCAACCACAGGTTAGAGAAGGAAAGGAGACTAACACGTTCAATGAGCTGACCATCATAGCCAAAATACAAAAGAAGGAACATGAAAGAGAAAGAGGGGAAAAAGAACAGAAAGAAACAAAGGGAGAAGAGGAAAGATGCAAATAGAGAGCAAAAAAATAAAAAAAGCTGCATGAAAAAACCGAAGGTGCGATCACTTCAATAAGCGAAATAGGAACCATGGGTTCCATTTAAGGTCATAAATTCGTTCCGTATCATGTAAAGTGTGAAAGATCTTTTCAGACAACATCACCTGATCAATACGTGAGAGAACCTGTGCTAATGGTATCGACTGGGATTTCCAGTGAAGTGCAATAGTCCATAGTACAGCGACGCACATAGAGTGCACCAACCGCACAAAGTGTTTAGGAGTGTCAGGCGGGGTTTGGAAGAGAAGACAGTGGTGATAAGAGAGGGACAGTGCTCGGCCAGCGAACCCGTCCATCAGTCTCAGGACCTCCTGCCAGACAGGACGAATTAAGTCACAGTCCCAAAAAATGTGAATAAAAGTGCCGGGGTGATTACACCCCCTAAAACAGTTGGGGGATGTAAGGGGATAAATCTGGCGCAATCGTACCGGGGTGTAGTACCACCTGGTGAGAACTTTGATGGCCGTCTCCCTAACAGTTAGGGATCTGGTGCATTTGCGCATATTGTTCCAACCTTCCTCCCAATCCACCACTCCTGCCTCCAGCGCCAATTCCTCCTCCCAGCACGTTCTATAACGCAGAGATTGACCTTCCGAATGTCCCTCCAGGGCCTTATATATCAGAGAGATCAATCCTCTTATTATACAGGTTTTATATAGTGCCAACAGTTTGCTCAGCGCTTTACAACATGATATGTCTAAAGCTTGAAGCACTGCCTTCATGTAATTCCAGGATACTCTGTCGAACGCCTTCTCCACATCCAGAGACAGAAAAAATCCCTTTTGGTTTGTTCTTGACATGAGATGGTGCAGGTTTATGGCCATGATGGTATTGTCCCTGGTCTCATGACCAGGGATGAATCCTGTTTGGTCACGGGAAATGAGGGATGGGAGAAATGGGAGCAATCTGTTAGCTATAATTTTAGAGAAGAGTTTTATGTCTGAATTCAGCAGGGAGATGGGTCTGTAGTTGCTTGGTTGGGTCAGGTCTTTCTCTTCTTTGGGGATAACAACGATATGGGCTTCGAGCATCTTTTGTGAAATGGGAGAGGAGGGAGAGATAGAATTAAAAGCTTTTAAGAACGGGGATCGCAGAGTGTTCGAGAATGTTTTGTAGTATACCGCTGGCAAACCATCTGGACCCGGGCTTTTACCGGGTTTCAGGTGTTTAAGCGCTAGGTTCCATTCTAAGGGGGAAATTGTGGAATCCAGGCTCTCTGCTGCCTCGGATGGAATTCTGTCTGGGGCGAACTGAGTTAGGAAAGAGGTAATTGCATTATCTCTAGCGACCTGGCCGTGTGATATATGGGCTGATTTGTTGAGGTCGTATAATGAGGAGTAATATTTCTCAAACTCGTTAGCGATATCCTTGTTGTTCAGGAGATTATTACCTGAGGGAGTGCGCAGTTGGTGTATCATGTTATTGTTTTTTTTCTTACGCAGGGCTTGGGCAAGAAGGCGTCCACTTTTATGCTCATAGAAGAGTCTTTGGGATAGAATGTAATTTCTTTTAAGATTAAGATTCAGGGCCTCATTAATAAGGATTCGAGTTTTGGTCAGTTCTGCTAAAGTTTGTTGCGCTAGGGTGAGTTTGTGAAGTGCTTCTAGTTTCTTGAGTCTAGCTATTCTTCCTTTTCTTATCTATAACCCTTTGATGGACGGTAGACAGTAGGGATGAGCCGAACACCCCCTCCCCATCTTGGTTCACACCAGCACATGCGAACAGGCAAAACACTGTTAAAGTCTATAGAACATGAACATGAATAATCAAACGTGCTAATTTTAAAGACTCATATGCAAGTTATTGCTATACATAGTGTTCGGGGACCCGGGTCCTGCCCCAGGGGGCATATAGCAATGCAAAAAAAAAGTTTTTAAAATGGCCGTTTTTTCAGGAGCAGTGATTTTATTAATGCTTAAAGTGAAACAATAAAAATAAAATATTCCCTTAAATATTGTGCCTGGGGGTTATCCTTAGTATGTCTGTAAATAGTGCATTTTTCCCATGTTTAGAACAGTACAACAGCAAAATGACATTTCTGAAGGAAAAAGTCATTAAAACTGTAATTTATTGTCAGATCCCGGCAATATAGATAAAAATCATTGAAAAAAATGGCATGGGGACCCCGGTCCTACCCCAAGGGACATATATCAATGCAAAAAAAGTTGTAAAAATGGCAGCCATTTTTACAGAAGTAGGGATTTTAATAATGCTTAAAGTGAAACAATAAAAATGAAATATTCCTTTAAATATCATGCCTGGGGGTTGTCCTTAGTATGCCTGGAAAGTAGTGCATTTTTCCCTTGTTTAGAACAGTACCATAGCAAAATGACATTTCTAAAGGAAAAAAAGTAATTTAAAATTTATTGCGGCTGTAATGTATTGTCGGATCCTAGCAATATAGATGAAAATCATTGAAAAAACAGCATGGGGACCTGGGTCCTGCCATAGGGCACATGTATCAATGCACAAAAAAGTTTTTAAAATGGCAGTTTTTTCAGGAGAAGTGATTTTAATAATGCTTAAAGTGAAACAATAAAAATAAAATATTCCCTTAAATATTGTGCCTGCGGGTTGTCCTTAGTATGTCTGTAAATGGTGCATTTTTCCCATGTTTAGAACGCTACCACAGCAAAATGAAATTTCTCAGGGAAAAAAGTAATTAAAACTGTAACGTATTGTCGGATACTGGCAATATAGATTAAAATTATTGAAAGAAATGGCATGAGGACCTGGGTCCTACCCCAGGGGACATGTATCAATGCAAAAAAGTTTTAAAAATGGCAGCCATTTTTACATGAGCAGTGCTTTTAATAATGCTTAAAGTGAAACAATAAAAATGAAATATTCCTTTAAATATCATGCCTGGGTCCTGCCCCAGGGCACAGGTATCAATTCACAAAAAAGTTTTTAAAACTGAAGTTTTTTTCAGGAGCAGTGATTTTAATAAAGTGAAACAATAAAAATGTAATATCCCTTTAAGATATCATGCCTGGGGGCCCCCTTAGTATGCATGTAAAGTAGAGCATTTTGTGTTTAAACAATACCACAGCAAAATGAAATTTCTAAAGGAAAAAAGTAATTAAAAACCGATTGCGGCTGTAATGTATTGTCAGATCCCAGCAATATAGAAAAAATTAATTGAAAAAAATGGCATGACTCCCCCCCCCCCATCCATTACCAGGCCCCTTGGGTCTGGTATGAATATTAAGGAGAACTCCGCACCAAAATAAAAAAAATTGTGGGTTCCCCCCAAAATCCATACCAGATCCTTCAGGTCTGGTATGGATTTTAAGGGGAACCCTGCACCAAAATAAAAAAATGGTGTAGGGGTCCCCCCAAAATCCATACTAGACCCTTATCTGAGCACGCAACCTGGTAGGCTGTAGGAAAAGAGGGGGGAATGAGAGAAAGCCCCCCTCTCATGAACTGTACCAGGCCACATGCCCTCAACATGGGGAGGATGTTTTGAGGCCCCCCAAAACATATTGTCCCCATGTTGATGGGGACAAGGGCCTTGTCCCCACAACCCTTGCCCGGTGGCTGTGGGGGTCTGCAGGCGGGGGGCTTATCGGAATCTGGAAGCCCCCTTTAACAAAGGGACCCCCAGACCCCCCCATGTGATTCACCAAAAAAAGTGTCAAAAATAGTAAAAATGTCAGGAGACACTTTGGGACAAGTCCTTGGAAAAAGTCCCACAATGTAAATCCATCTTCAATGACAGTGCCCGATGGACTGAAAGAAAAAAAAAACCTGCAACAACTCTACCTCCATGGGAGGCTCCCGCTGACTGATGCTTCTTCGCAATGACAGCTGTTATATAGCTGAGGGTGGAGCCACCCAGTGACGTAAATGGGTGACCCCGCCCCTCTGATGCCACATGATCTCAGAGGAAGGTGGGGCCACTGGTGACGTAAAAGGGTGTCCTTGCCCCCCTCTGACACCACGTGACATCAGAGGAAATTGGGGTCACCCGTTTATGTCAGTGGGTGGCCCTGCCCTCAGCTATATAACAGCTGTCAACAGGAAGAAGCATCAGTCGGTGGGAGCCTCCCATGGAGGCAAAGCTGTTGCGATATGTTTTTTTTTTCATCGGTCACTGTCATCGAAGATGGATTTACATCTCGGGACATTTTTATTTTTTATTTTTTTAATAAAGGACTTGTCCCAAAGTGTCTCCTATTAATTTTACTATTTTTTACACTTTTTTTGGTGAATTGGTAGGGGTACAATGTACCCCATACCCATTCACATGGGGAGAGCAGGATATGGGGTCCACTTGAGACTAGAGTGTGCTACAGGAGTACAAGGTTAGATGAGATCTTTTTTTTGTAGTATAAAGGTTTTGGTGTATTTTGATTATTTTATTTTTAACTCTACTCTAGTCCTCTATATCCCTTTGTAGTTCACATACTGCTGCCAAATTGCACAGCCGGTAAGTCAGCACCCCCATTTTCTATTTTAGCTTTGCAGCTACCTGCTTCACCTGTTTGCTCATTGGATAATATAAAATATATAATACTGCAAATTCATTCTCAATTGAGCTGGAAGAGTTGCAAAATCACATATAAAGTATCTGCCACACTCCACAGCATAGCAGGTTCACCTGTGCTGTGGAGTGTGGTGGATACTGTATATGTGAATCACAGATCTGCCAAACGAAATTACATATCTTTGATAGCACAGTATGCTTAAATTTATCTTTGCCCAGGGGTTCTACTTTAAAGCTAAAACAATGATTTAGCACTTATGGAATTTATAAAGAAGCATAGGACTAATGAAATTGCACTGTATCAGGTGACATATTGCCCCTCAAAGCTTGAGTATATTCTTGTCAAGCTCTACTTTTGTGGAGGTGTCTTTAGAAAAAGCTTGCTTTCTTACACTGCAGGATAGGAAAGCAAGTTTTATATTATTCTAAAATTATACAGGAAGCCTCCACAGGACTACCTGCAGATTTCATTCTACAATAAAAGCCCACAAAGCAACTGTGGTTTCGAGTGGCAATATCCTGTTGCTTCTTTTTATATCTGCTGACTCCTCCTGTTAAGAATATGTCAGATCATGTTGCTGAAGTGATAACTATAGGTATTCTAAGAAGACCTTTACAATAAAAGGGCTGAATTGTTATGTACAGCAACTTTACCACAATGGAAGAGAGAAGATGTGAAGTCATTGTAATTTCCTTGTCTGAGAAATGCATTGTACTGAAAACAGTGGGACCTTTCTTCTGAATACTACAAGATACTAGCAATTTTAAAAGAAGTTTCTTTTTATCTTTCACTTCTGCAAATAAACTCTAAATAAATGACTTCACTGTTTTTAACCTAAAATGGTGATTGGATTATAAAATAGTAAATGGATTATTAAACGTCTGACATTGTTGTATCCTGAGATATGATCATTTATATTAACATGTAACCAGCAAAATTTAGTCACACACTTTAAACAATAGTAGTAATAGTAGGATCATTCAGGTAATATGCCAATATGCCTTTTTAAGTATGAGCAATCTGAAAATTCAGAGTATATTATTCGGGACTATAAGCACATAAAAAAAAAATCCAGGTAATAAGCAATTACCTCTGCTAGATAAATGGCATAAGAAACTTAACAAATATGTATATGTCATAGGACTAAGAGAATCACGGGGGGGGGGGGGGGGGGCAGGGGTGGTACTCAAAATTGAGCTATTCAGGAAATATGGTGGTTACCAACAACTACTGTGGTTAAAGAGTGGAGAAATCAGTTGCACATGATGATACCAGGATACAAATTAAAATGATAATAACAGCTCAGGAGGTAGATTGTATCTACTGTGGGAAATAATTTGTGGATACATATACTGTGTGGTTTACCTTATTGATCATTTCTATCTAAAATGAAAGGAAATTGAATGTTAATTAGTTGGTGCTAGTGGTCAGTTGCACCGATCTAAAGTTATTTCAACCCCATGGCAAATTATCAACTACCGTTTTTGTTTTTTCTATCACAACTTTATTGGCAGTAAACAGTGGTCATAATGTGTCTCTAACTAATGCCCTATGTTGAATTGGTAAGTAGGTGGACACCTGTCTATAATTGTTTTTTTAAGACAGGAAGTAGGTTATTTCTTTATTGTTTGTTTGGTTTGTTGGTTGCTAGTTTGCTTTCAGGTTGGTTGAAAAAAAGCTGTATAGCCCAATATAGCTACAACCTTGCATTTGCCAACAAACACTGGATTCATTTGGGCAAGGTCTTCATGATAGGTACATGGTGAGTTAAGGCAAAACATTGGCAAAATGTTGGTTTCCCAAAAGGAGTTTCTGAAATTCATCTGGAGATTTCAAAAGAATTCATGAGACTAGCAGAACATTTCAGGAACCTATACCAAAAATTGATTCTAATTCAAAATCTTGTGGCTAGAGGGCCAGTGATTTCTGTCATGGCATATTCGTACCGTTTGCACAAACATCCAGACGTGCCTAACTTAATCTAACAAATGTTTCTAAATTGTTGTACATAGACAAATTATTAACCACATTAGAACATTGCAGATATAATTTAAAACCTGGGTATGAAGGGAATCTGATAATCTGCAAGAAATTATTTTACTGGACAAAATCTTATTGGCTCTGATGAGAAAAAGGAATACATGGGGGAAGGAAGTTCTAAATGACATAGTCATATTATATACTGTATCCCAAATAAAACAATGAATAAAAGGTCTACTTTGATAATAAAAGACTAGAAAGCTTGGAAAAAAAACAATTTAATTTTGCTGTCTGTGATGATATGACCTTGATGTTCTATCCTGGAAGAATGGATCTGATTTTACTTGCAAACAGTTTGTTGGTAGAACCTGGCTGTGTACAATACTACAGTTGTCTGGGTGATAAATTAAATGGAAATTGCTCTTCAAATGAGACTAAGCATATGACAACATTCTTTCTGTACAGTGAAGTTATTACTGTTTTAGCCATTGAAAAAAAAAAAAAAACTGGAAATTAAGCTATTTTAAACAGTGATAAAAATCCACTTTACTGGCAATGAAACTGACCCTCTTTGATCTTATCTTCTGGGTTTTAATTTTTACATTTACTGTCTCGACATTCATGTAAAAGTCACAAATAATACTTGTAATGTTTGTAATATGTTTGAAATGTCAGTTTCTCTGTGTTGCCTTTTGCAGGGTGAATATAGAATTCCCATGGCCTAACATTATAGGCTAAAACCATTTGACCAGAACAGGAAATAATATGAGGAAGAACCTCTGTACTGCATACAAAGTATATGGGGATATCTGTGCTCACCACTGACAGTGTAATAAATCAGTTAATGCAAAGAGTGGCCTATTATGCAGAATTGATACAATGTTGCAGGGGTGAAACATTGTTGTTTACCGTAAGTAATCTGTTACTCATCTGTGTAGGGTTTCAGACTGATAAACTCATCAAGCAACAAAGCTCCACCACAGATTTTTTTTGTAATCGCACCACCAACTTTATTGTACACTTTCATGGGTACCCTATTATGGTGAAGTTGAAAGTTTGGGACAGGATGATCAGTGAGATTTTTGGAAATCTCTGTGCGCAAAAAGGTTGGAGAGCTGGACAAGACCAAATATGTGTAAATTGTCATCTGGTGTCTTGCCACATCTACAGCAATCTCAGGGTATTGAGAGGTAGTTGGTATGTAACTTAGAGTGTGTTATAAATTTTACAAACCAATTTTTAACCTGTCTCTTGATTTTTATTAGAAGCACACAAAGACTTACCTAAGCTCTACCGTTATGTTGAAGAGTGCATGAGCAGAGTGTCGTGCTCTGGCTGGGACATTCACTGCAGATCCATAAGAGACATAAGTGGCAATTCTGTAGCTTCTTAATGAAAACATTTATGTTTGCACTACAGCAATAGTACAATCCAACAGATGCTAATGCATTTCAGCTGAAGCCTTCCTCAAAGCATACACAAATAACATGAAAACCACATTTATTTACGAATACAGCCCCTATGACAAACAAATTAATCCTAATTAAAAATCAAATCACTTGGGGATGAGCACACTGAAAGAGAAGAACATGTGGATGGCAAAACACTCAAAATAGGGTATTAACCATATACTGTATATATGTTGAATGAAAAAAAAAAGTTTTATTTAAAAAAAAAGATTAACATCCATCATATTATTCATTCCAGATGAAATTCTGGTGTTGAGTGTCTAAATCCATCACACCTCTCTCTCTCGAGCAGGATGCGATGGTCATTTTTTGATCCCTTCAATCCCACTTAAAGGGAAAAATAATCAAGATTCCCTCCATGTACTGTCCTAAAATGTTTGGATACATTTGATATACCCTTAGCATTTGGGTTGAGTGTATTGTTATAATGCTCTGATACTCTAATTCTTAAATGATGGATAGTGCAACTTATATATTGCAGTCGGCAGGCACTGCATTCTATAATCCAGTTGTGCTCATAAGTTTACATACCCTGGCAGAATTTATGATTTTGTGGCTAATTTTCAGAGAATATGAATGATAACACAAAAACTTTTTTTCCACTCATGGTTAGTGTTTGGCTGAAGCCATTTATTATCAATCAACTGTGTTTACTCTTATTAAATCATGATTACAACAGAAACATCACTCCAAATGACTTTGTGCCAGAGGGTTTGAGGCTTGTCTCTGTGCTGTTTGGTGTATTGTAAGCGGGATACTTTGCGGCATTTGGGTAGTAATGGCTTTCTTCTGGCGACTCGACCATGCAGCCCATCTTTCTTCAAGTGCATCTTTATTGTTCATCTTAAAACATTCACACCACATGTTTTCAAAGAGTCCTGTATTTCATCTGAAGTTATTGGTGAGTTTTTCTTTACAGCCCAAAACATTTTATGGCAGCTGTGGCTAAAACCTTAGGTGGTCTATGTGACCGTGGTTTGGTTTCAACAGAACCCCTAATTTTCCACTTCTTGATTAGAGTTTGAACACTGCTGATTAGCATTCTCAATTTTTTTATATCCCTTTCCCGTTTTATACAGTTCAACTACCTTTTACGGCAGATCTCTTGACAATTCTTTTGCTTTCCCCATGACTCAGAATACAGAAATGTCAGTGCAGCACTGGATGAAAGATGCAAGGGTCTGTCAGGAGTCCAGAAACTCATTGACTCTTTATACACATTCACTAATTACAAGCAAACAGATCACAGGTGAGGGTGGTAACCTTTAATAGCCATTCAAACCCCTTTGGGTCAACTTGTGTGCATGTTATCAGGCCAAAATCACCAGTGCATGTAAACTTTTGGTCAGGGTAATTTGGGTAGTTTCTGTTGTGATTATGATTTAAAAAGAGTAAACACAGTTTATTGATCATAAATGGCTTCAGCCAAACACTAATCATGAGTGAAAGAAAAGTTTTTGTGTTATCATTCATATTCTCTAAAAAAATAAAAAGAAATCATAAATTCTGCTTATGAGCACAACTGTATATATCACCAATTTGGAATAGCAATTAATATAGGTTTTATTTTCAATGGTTTTTATTCATTTTTTTTCCACAAAAAATAAATAGCGTTGTACACACGGTCGGACTTTCTGTTGGATTTTGTTAGACGGATTTTGTCTGAAACTGTTGCATACACACGGTCGGACAAAGTTGTCGGAAAATACGATTGTTCAGAACATGATGACGTTATTTTGTTATGATGGGACTATGTTCAGGCAAGTAGCCAATAGCTTTGGTCTAGGAATTTGATCTGAGCATGCGTGGCATTTTGTCCAATCGGAATTCTATACACACAATCGGACAAAGTCCGATCGGATCATGTTGTCGGAAAATGTTATAACCCAGCTAGAAAACTTGGTCCGTCGGATACTCCGACGGAAACAGTCCGATGGAGCCCACACACGGTCAGATTATCCGACAACACGGTCCTATCAGACATTGTCCATCTGAATATTCGACCGTGTGTACAAGGGCATACAGTGGTGTAATAGAACAACATCCATATCTGTGATACATTTGAGCATGTGTCAGATAATCACTGTGGTGGTCACTAGGGATGAGCCGAACACCACCCTGGTTCGATTTGCACCAGAACCTATGAACAGATCGAAAATTCACATGAAATTTAGAACCCCGTTAAAGTCTATGGGACTCGAACATTCAAAATCAAAAGTGCTAATTTTAAAGGCTAATATGCAAGTCATTGTCCCAAATAGGGGTTTGGGGACCTGGGTCCTGCCCCCACTGCTTTTAGGAAGCAGTGATTTTAATGATGCTTAAAGTGAAAAAAAGTGAAATATTCCTTTAAATATTGTACCTGGGGGTGTCGATAGTATGCCTGTAAAGTGGCTTGTGTTTCCCGTGTTTAGAACAGTTCCTGCAAAAAATTACATTTTTAAAGGAATAAAAGTCATTTAAAACTGCTTGCAGCTTTAATGTAATGTCTGGTTCCGGCAATATGGATGAAAATCAGTGAGACAAATGGCATGGGTACCCCTCAGTCCATTACCAGGCCCTTTGGGTCTTGTATGGATATTAAGGGGAACCCCACACCCAAATTGAAAAAAAGGAAAGGCGTGGGGCCCCCAGGCCCTATATACTCTGAAGAGCAGTATACAGGTGGTGCAAACAAGACAGGGACTGTAGGTTTGTTGTTAAGTAGAATCTGTTTGTAATTTTGAACTGGTACATTTTAAAGTGTAGCTCCAGTCAAAAAATCTATTTGTAAGCTTTTTGGAAAACATAGGGAAGGGTTATCTCTTCTTGCGCCTTTGGTGGTGGTGGTGCTGGTGCCACAACACTGCAACTCCTCACAGATACTCTAGTTGGAACGTAGGAATGAGCCCTGCTGCAAAGTATTGCATCAAAAATTGTAATTATATGCCCCTGTTAAACAGGGGCTGAAAAATTGGGCCTTAGGCACTGGTGCTGGTGCCACAACACTGCAACCACTCACAGATATTGTAGTTAAGCGCAGCAATGAACCCTCCTGTAAAATATTGCATCAAAAATTGTAATTACATGCTCCTGTTAAACAGGGGCTGAAAATTTGGGCCTTAGCCACTGGTGGTGGCGCCCAGAACCAAAAATGTTCTTACAAGCTATCAGCGTGATCACTGAGGAGGAAGAGGATAGTCACTCAGCAAAACAGGATAGCCACACAGCATAAGCATATGCAGTCTTGAAAGGATCTGACATTAAAAAAAAAAAAATATTTGGTTACATCAGCATCAGGTGCTTGGTAGCTGGTGGTGATCCAAGACTGATTTATTTTGATGAAGGTCAGTCGATCAACTGTGCCGGTTGACAGTGCACCCTGTGATCGGTTACAAAGCCTCCAGCAGCACTGAATGTGCATTCCGAAAGAACACTGGACGCAGGACAGGCCAGTAGCTCAATTGCATACTGTGCAAGCTCTGACCAGTGATCCATCCTCAAGACCCAGTAACCCAGAGGATTTTCAGTGTGAAAGGTGTCCCAGTCTGATCTTGTCCCTAGGTATTCCTGTACCATGTAAATCAGTCGCTGGCGATGGTTGCTGGAACCAATCATATCTTCGGGCTGCGGACTAAAAAATTGTCTGAGCGCATTGGTCAGACGGCCACCTTCTCCACCACTCCTTCTGTGACTGACCGAAGCTTCAGCAACACGTTGTCCAGGACCGGGAATTTGTAACCTCTTAGTCTCTGGAAACGCGTTGCACAGACCTTTCTGCAAAGCCTCCCAAAGATGTTTCATCCTCTACTCCCTCTGCAACGGCAAGATAAGGTCTACAACCTTACCCTTGTAACGTGGATCGAGGAGAGTTGCCAGCCAGTATTGATCCCTCTTCTTGATCTGACGAATATGAGGATTCTAGCGCAGGCTTTGCAGGATCAGGGAGGACATGCAGTGTAGGTTAGCTGAGGCATTCGGTCTGGAGTCCTCTGGGTCACTAAGGATGACATGATCTGCAGCCCCCTCCTCCCAGCCACGTACAAGTCCACGGGTTTCTTGGGACTGTAAATGATCCCTAAAAGACTGCTGCTGATGCAGAGTGCCAGCCTCCACCACCATGCTGACACAATCCTCCTCCTCCTTTTCCTCCTCGTCCTCTTCCTGTGTGATTGGCGTGTCAGCAGGAACACTGTCTGGATAAAGGGGGCCTTAAGAGATAAGGAAGTCCTCCTATTCCTGTCTCTGTTCTGCCTCAAGTGCCCTGTCCATTATTCCACACAGCGTGTGCTCCAACAGGTGGACAAAAGGGACAGTGTCACTGATGCATACACTGTCACTGCTCACCATCCTCGTTGCCTCCTCAAATGGTGACAGGACAGTGCATGCATCCATGATCGTGGCCCACTGCCCTGGGGAAAAAAAAACAAGCTCCTCTGACAATGTCCTGGTGCCATAGCCGCACAGGTACTCATTGATGGCCCTCTGCTGCATGTGCAGCCGCTGCAGCATGGCCAACATTGAGTTCCACCTGGTGGGCATGTCACAGATTAGGCGGTTCTTGGGAGGGTTAAATTCCTGTTGGAGGTCAGCCAGCCAAGCACTGGCATTATATGACCAGCGGAAACACACACAGACTTTCCTGGCCTACCTCAGGACATCCTGTAAGCCTGGGTACCTGCCCAAGAACCAATAATGTTTTGGTATATACTGCGCTGTGATAATAAACTTTATGAAGCTGCCTACACCGCTTCTAGACAAAAAAGCATAAAGAGAGGAAAAATATATGTGTAGCGTTATGACAAAGACAGAAAATGTTAACATTATACGCGTCACCATATAAATCTTAAAGCGAGGAAAAACATATTCCCTAATAAAAAACATAAACCGCTTTTAGGCAGTTAAATGGACCTTTGAAATGCAAATACAAGTGAAAAAAAATGAATAAAAACTATAAATAATGATCATTCATAGACAATTATCAAAAAGATGTGCAGGTGCTAAGTAAATCCCAAAAAATAAAGACCAATAGTAAATTTTTAGAAGAATCAACTTTCCAAGAAACAGCTTCCAAATAAAATTGTGTACTCTTCATACATGCATCACCACCACCACCGTGAAACTGGAGGAGGCTTACCGGAAGACTTGGACTTAGTCACGTGTATGCCCCCCATGTCATATAGGCTTTATGTATGGAATTTGTACGATAGGCGTAGATACTCCACGGACTCAGCTTGCACCACCATGTCGCATAAGCGAGATGTTCGTTAATATCCAATGTGAGATGAGGTAGTGGTCTCGTACATAGAAGCATAAAAGCAAAGGTCCAACATAGCGTAATATTGTCACAAAAGGTGTTTTAATGAATAGGCATAAAAATACTCACATTTAGAAGAAATCAGAAACGGCATGTACATAAATGCAGAAACAGCGATGTCTTCAAAGTCAACCCAACTAGTTTCGACTACAAAGTCGTCATCTGGGGGGAAGATGACTAAGTCCAAGTCTTCCGGTAAGCCTCCCCCAGTTTCACGGTGGTGGTGATGCATGTATGAAGAGGTATAGGATGAGAAAAACACCAGCAATTGGGGTAGCTTTAAATGCACACTGTGCAGAGTACACAGTACACCAACTGTAATTACTGCAGCTACCTGCGGTATAGGTTCAGAAGAACACCAGCAATTGGGGTAGCTTTATGTACACACTGTGCAGAGTACACAGTACACCAACTGTAATTACTGCAGCTGCCTGACTGTGGTATAGGATCAGAAGAACATCAGCAATTTGGGTAGCTTTAATTGCACACTGTGCAGAGTGCACAGTTCACCAACTGTCACGTACCTTACAGCGGAGTGAGACTGCTGGGGGTGGCCTCTTGCATGGTTCCGGTCTCAACACCCCAGCGGAAGCCAAGCAGGTGTGAGGAAAACACTGCACGTCAGGAACAAGCAAGGTTGGCAACTGGCTGGCAAAGAGGTACAGGAACGGAAGGCGGATACGTAGTCAAGGACGAGCAGGGGTCTGGTAATGTGCTGGCAGTGAGGTACAAAATCAGGAAGCAAGCCGAAGTAGAAAGTCCAAGCTGAGGTCAGTAATAATCCAGGAAGTAGTAAGCAGAGATGATCCAAAAGAATAGTTGAGCAAGCCAGGTAATCAGGAACAAGGTCACAGGTATAAACAACGATCAGGTATCTCAGGGACAAGCTGAAGATGATCCAGCACTGGTATCAGGTAAGGACCCTGTTTATATATGGTGAGATGTGCCAGGATTGGTGGACGTGGTCGTGCGTGTGTGAGTACGCACATACGTTCGGTTGGCGCGAGTGCGTCCATGTGTTCGTATTGGCGTGAGTGTGCGTCCATTCGTTCACAAGTTGGCCTCTGACAGGGACACCGCGCATGGCCCTTGGAAGGAAAATAAACCTCTGCTACACAGGGACGAACATTCACACGGTGAGTTCCCTGACACCAACTTTAATTACTGCAGCTGCCTACCTGTGGTATAAGATCAGAAAAAAAACAGCAATTGGGGTAGCTTTAAGTGCACACTGTGCCGAGTACACAGTACACCAACTGTAATTACTGCAGCTGCCTGTGGTATAGGATCAGAAGAACACCAGCAATTGGGGTAGCTTTATGTGCACACTGTGCGGAGTACACAGTACACCAACTGTAATTACTGCAGCTGTCTGCCTGTGGTATAGGATCATAAGAACACCAGCAAGTGGGGTAGCTTTAATTGCACACTGTGCAGAGTACACAGTGCACCAACTGTATTTACTGCAGCTGCCTGCCTGTGGTATAGGATCAGAAGAACACCAGCAATTGGGGTAGCTTTAAGTGCAAACTCTTCCGAGTACACAGTACACGAACTGTAATTACTGCAGCTGCCTGTGGTATAGGATCAGAATAACACCAGCAATTGGGGTAGCTTTAAATGCACACTGTGCTGAGTAAACAGTTCACCAACTGTAATTACTGCAGCTGCCTGTGGTATAGGATCAGAAGAAAACCAGCAATAGGGGTAGCTTTAAGTGCACACTGTACACAGGACACAGTACACAGGAACAAATCTAGCTAAACTGAATACAGTGTATATATATATATATATATATATATATATATATATATATATATATATATATATATGTGTATATATATATATATATATATATATATATATATATATATATATATATATATACATTACCTAGGATGCATATATATATATATATATATATATATATATATATATACACAATACACTCACTGCAGCTAACTGACTTGCCTCCTGCCTGCTCTATCTAACTCAAATTAAATTAAATGACACTGCCTATCTCTCTCTCTCTCTATTAGCTTGCTGGAACACACTACATAAGGCCGCCATGCAGGCGCCCTTATATGGTGTGGGGCGTGTACTAAACCTCCTGAACCATACCAATTACAGCTCTCTGTATAGATGGCGCTGTGATTGGTCAAGCATGCGGGTCATAGTGCATGCTTGGCCAATCATCAGCCAGCAATGCACTGTGATACCGCAGTAAATTATGGGATGTGACGCACCCCTCGAATTTGGAATTTGCCGAACGGGTGAACAGACGATGTTCAAGTCGAACATGGGTTTAACACGAACATGAAGCTCATCCCTAGTGGTTACATTAACATAACTCAGCTCAGGCTCTAACAATGAGTAGGTATTAGTGTTGAACGATCCGTGTGGGTGTCCCCTCACCCAGACACCCCAACTGGGAGCAATCTGTGTCGAGAGGTGGGGGACAACACATCCCTCCTGATCTTCTATTTCAATAATTTTATTGAAGGTTGACATTCACAAATAATATTTGCATCACAATAACATCCGCTGAATTATTAAACAGGGTAAGATGAGCAATTGTATAGTAATGTTTAACATGTTCAACTAACAGAAACTTGGAGTCAAGCTGTGTCGGGGGGGAGAGAGAGAGAGAAAAAAAAGGAAAAGGAATTTGCACGTAAGTGCCAGTTGTCAGTCATCCTAGTGAGAGTTAAGGCATCAAATTATTGTATAATCGAGATAGTAGGAGAAGAGAATTGTAGGCAGCAAGGGGCAAGTTATTTGGCCTCTTTGGTATTAACTTCATGAGGGGTAACAATACAGTTGGCGAGTTCAAGTAAATGTGGGATGGGAGTTGTTAAACCAAGTGACCCAGTGTTCCTAGTTTTTAGAAGCCTTAGGTAGTTGCCCTTCCGCCATAGCATACATGCGTTCATATGTTCTTTGAATATGCGTCATTCGTATTACTTATGCGCAGGAAATATGCTCTGGGGATTTCCAATTCTGGGCTAATGTCAATATCGCTGCCAATAGAACATGAGTAACTATGCAGTGAAGTCGGTGTGGGTAATTCTGATGTTAAGTATTGCTAATTCAAGAGTTAGTGGAGTAGGGGTATCTGTAATCTCTGACACTAACTGGAACTCTTCTTCCCAAAATGCAGTGATTTTGGTGCAATTTCCCAGGACATGATATAAGGTTCCATGGAGACCATAGTGTCTCCAGCACGCGGGTTATATAGATGAGTCATATATGTGGAGTTGAGTTGGAGTGCTGTACCATCTAAGATTGAGCTTGTAAGTAAGTTCCCATAAGTTAGAGGAACATGTTGCTTTATAGTTAGCGTGTAATGCTTTTTGCCATTGATGTGTGTTGAAGGAGGTGTCTATATCTCTTTCTCACTTTGCCATGGGTGGAAGTTTATCAAAATTGTATTTGCATTTCAAGATGTTGTAAAAGTGGGAGATGACTTTGATTGGGGATTTGCTGTTTGACAGGAATTACCACGCTTCTATAGGGATGTTTTAATGGAGATGGGGAGTGTGTAACAAGCAGTGAGTTATTTGAATGAACTAAAAGTAGTCTTTCATGGGAAGTGAGAATGTTCGCCGTAGTGAGGAGAAATATAGGTTTTGAGAGAATATGATTTGTCTGTGGAAAAATAAGTTACAGCTTTGCTCTTCTTATGTCTGCTACATTGTTTCAGGCTCAAACCACATGGGTATGAACCTGTAACACAAAGGCTCTGTTCACACTTTTGTGATGCGGTAACCACTGCAAGTTCCCGGATCACAACCGTCTCGCACAGCAGTTCACACTGCCATATGCAAACTGCTGGGGGTGTGTCAATACATTGTTAATGACACCCACATTTCAGCTCACATATCGGACTGTGAGCTGACAGTTCAGACATGAATCAGATTGCATAGGTGTGAACACCCATGCAATACGATTCTGGTGCGGATCAAAATCAAAAAAGGGGTCCTGTGCGTGTTTGGTCCGAATGCAATGCGATATCAGCCACACTATCTGTATGGCTGAAATTACATCACATGTGATATTGCAGAGTGCACAATTGTGAACTGGCACTTAATCATGTATTGGAGAAGTGAGGTTTGGGTTAACAAAAGAGATTGGAGGACAGGATAGATCCCGGAGTGGAATCTCCCCAGCTGGAAAAACTGTATCCCTGCTGAAGAATGTAATACATTATCTTATCTGCACACAACATGGGAAGACACTGCTTGACAATTTTAATGATATGATTGTATTGTGTAGAAAAGGTGGTTACAAAGTGAATCACTTTATTTCTGTGGCAGCTGTGTTTTTTTAATGTAGCACCCCCTAGCATGGTTGGAGTGCTAAGGATAGGATTGTTGTTTAGTGTACATAAATTGTCAGGCTTGGCTGGCAGCACTGGGGCAATGTGGAGTTCAGGTCAAAGATGGAGATGGAGTGTTTTGCTGTCTGATTAGTATCCCAGTCTGGGAGGGTAATCGCAAGCCTGGGCTTGGGTGTGGAATGGACCCCTTCTCGTGACACATGGAGGGATTCTGAGCAGGAGTTTCCTTTTGAGAGAGTAAAAAGAATGCTGCCGCAACCAAACTGGGGGGGAGGGGGGGGGGTTGGGGTTTCTTAGTATTGGAAACAGGGGAGCAGGAATCAGGGCTGCTGTTATAAATTACAGGGCCCCATACAGCCTCCCTAACAGCCCCCACAGCCGAATATGACTGAGGACATAGATTTATCAGTCCCTCTCTTTACAGCTTCCGCTGCACAGATGAATAAATAGGAGGCACTCTGAGACTTCCTGTTCATTCACAAACTGAAGCAAACACAATTTACTGTGCTTCAGTGATGAATGGATATAAAAGTGATTGGTACTGATCGCTCACTGTGTTTGTTCTGAAAAGGAAGGGGCCAGTAAATGACATCCACCTGTGAACCCACGCTGGAACTGGAGGGGAGGGAAGATGGAATCACTGTTGGTGAAAGGGGCACACGGGGGGGGGGGGGGGGGCATACAGCATATGGAAGGAGTGCATGTGCTAGAACCAATCCCCGTGCAGTGCAACCAGAGGAAGTGAGACGAGGAGAAGCTGACAGCACTTCAGTGGAAGAAAGAAGAGGATTGGTGTCTGCAATAAAACAGTACAGCCGAACCTCCTGCTCAACAGGTGCCTGGGCCCCCCTTTTGAACAGATGGGGAGCAGTACAGAAGGGTTGGCTGTACTGTCCTATCAGCAGCCCTGAAAGGAATTGTTAATCTTCTGTAAGTCAAGCTTTCCATATCAGAGCTATGGTATGGTGCTTTGCCAATCTATGGATTGGGAGCACTGGGCACGAAGGGAGGACACTTAATTGGGTAGATGATGTGACTTGCTCAAAAATACTGTCAGTTTTATCCATTAAATTCCAAGTCACCTTGTTTGTCAAAAATCTACTCAATGGATAAAAGTTAGGAGAAAATATCCTCAGGGCTTTTAAACTGGGAGTTCCAGATCAAGTCTAGCTGAACAGATGATCATAAAAGTAGAAACTGAGCTAAGGGATTTTAGAAGATTGTCTTAAGTTAACCATCCCCATTTTTATTCACTTATTAGCATTATATAAAGGGAGAACATGGAAAATCCTCTGTCAGTTTTTACTTGCTCAACATCAATCCCCTAAAAATGCCTAAATATGCACTCAAAACATATTGTAAGTCCATGATTGTTGCCTTAGACTGTGTAGCAGAGTGCCCCCATGCTACTCGTTAAAGAGGAGGTTTACGCCAGATTTTGGGAGAAGCAGGCACACTAATGGCTCAGGTGTGTCCTGGCTTCATATTAGAGCCAAAGATAAAGTTGAGGGCCCCACCCCTTTGAGGAGGACAGCGTGTGAAGAGAACCATGGGGTTCTGTGGTACCATGCTGCCCAGGTTGAGACAGACCAAGACCAAAGCCTGAGGGAGTGCAGGAGGGACCAGCACAGCTAGAGAGCTGTGAGTAAAATGCAGAGCTAAGATTCGGTGTCTGAGTATAAATACAGGAATGTGTTTGATGGTCAGGAAGACCCTGCAGAGGTATTTGGAGCAGTAAAGTTGCCACAAGAAAGTCAGGAGGCTGAATGATATGTTTTCACAGTGATGGTGAGAACTCCCTGCGTGGGAAGACTTATCTGTATGAACTTTGATTTGCTTTTAAATAAAAGTTGGCTGCCATAAAATACAGTTTGGACTGGCGCAACTTATTGTAAACATACCTAGTGCTTGTGTTTCATCACCTCAATCTTACAACTGCCAAATAATACCTAATTACTTTTTATTAAAGCATATGCCTGGCCGATAATGGTGTGGATCACTGCTGCAGTATAACTAAAGAATGACAGGGGAAAGCAGGTTAGAAATAATAAGGAGAAAATGGAGCAAAATCCACATGCTGCTAATGTAAGAGAGAACAATAGCTAAAGGGTGATGTCACAATTATTTCCTTACCTTTATATTTCAATATTTTTATGAAAAGATCTGGTAGTAACAGAAATAACATTGGAACAAAGCGCATTCTCAGGTTGTCATCATAGCAAAACATAGAGAACAAAGAGAGGGTGCCCCAGGGATTTAATGGGCGAGGGTTGAAGCCAGATAGAGAAGTAGAAGGCATATATAAACGAGAATTACAAATATATTCGTTTATCAGACATACAAAATTGCATATAAAGATATTATAAACAAAAGACCAGTGGTTAATGTATGGTAATTTACATTACCACTAGTCTTGTGACTTTAATATCTTTATATGCAATTTTGCCCTCTACTCCTCTGCCTGGCTTCAACCCTCACCCATAAAATCCCTGGGCACCCTCTTTCTTTGTTCTCTCGTTTGATATGGGATGTAGCTTGGGTTCTAGGCCCCAATCTAATAGGTAGTCTTCAACAATTTTTTTCTTCATAGCAAAACATAGGCAAATAAGATATGAACAAAAAGGATACGTATCAATATTATATGAAAGAAGCATACATTAGGCAAAACATGGTCTCAGGTTAACATCCAAGGATTAAATGTACTGTCCATGATCATCAAAAAATACAACAAAAAACATAGTCCTGAGCAATAATGAGACTGAATAATCACTTCTTATCGGTAGCCAAGAATACAGCTATGTATGATGGAGGGCAGGAACAAGGGCATGGTATGGGGGAATAGATGGGGGGGGGGGGGGGTGAGAGGAAAATAATGGGTAAGGAGCCCTAAGGAAATCCCTGACACTAATTCTTGAGAATATCATATGCACAAAACTGTATAGGGCCCCAAGGACAACCAAATATACATCATATGTAGATACCACAGAAAGAGGGAAATAAAAGAGGAAGAAGGAAAAAAAGAAAAAGTGGGTCAACCCAGAGCTCATTGGAGAGCCGAGATATAACAAATAGATGTTTGGAATTGTTATGAAGTATATTGCCCTGTACACGAGGTCGGACATTCTGACGACAAAATTTGTCGTTTTTTTTCAATGGATTTTGGCTCAAACTTGTCTTGCATACACACGGTCGCACACAGTTTTCAAAAGATCCCATCATTCAGAACGAGGTGATGTACAACACATATGACAGGACTATAAAGAGGCCAGTAGCTAATATCATTTGTCTCGTAATTTATTCTGAGCATGCATGGCACTTTGTGCGTCGTAATTGTCTACACACAATCGGAATTTAAACGGTCAGATTTTGTTGTCGGAAAATTTTAGAACAAGATCTCAAACTTTGTGTGTCGGAAATTCCGACACAAAAAGTCAGATGGGGCACCACACGTGATTGAAATTTCCGAAAACACAGTCCGATCACACATTTTCCGTCGGAAAGTCTGACCGTGTGTACAGGGCATATAAGTGAGTTTGTAATTAACCATGATCAAATTGAATTTACTCTTAACATAATCAAGGGAAATAACCGACTGTTTCTAATGCCCAGCAATTGTGATCCTTGCTGCCAGCAATATATAGGTTATCAATTTCAATGACCTTCTGGGCACTTCATCAGGCAGCTTGTGAAAAAGAGCTGCTTCTGGGGATCTGCGAATGTTCAATCTCATCACTGAGTTTATAAGATTAGATATCCTTATCCAGAACTTAGACATGAGGGGGAATTGCCACCAAATTTGATGCATCGTCCCCAACTGGCCACAGTTTGGCAATGTGAAAGGATGCATTTTGGCTACCCTAAATGGAACCAGGTACCAGCGCAGGAGTGTTTCATAATTAGCTTTGATTAGAGTCACATTGATGGAGACTTTAGGTAAATCATAAGTGATGTCCTGCCACTCAGTCAGATCAAATGTAAGGTTCAGGTCCTTTTCCCATTGTTTCATATAGGTAAGTTTTGAGTTTGGCTCAGAAATGGAGGCCTATACCGCAGATACATGCCCCCCTCAAAAGGCCCCTGGTTTGGCAAGATATTTCAAAGTTCGTATGTGTAAGGGTCTATTCCAGTAGGTTAAGTTTAGATCTGGCATAGGATGCAATTTGATTACATTGGAATATTTCACTAGGAGGCATTGGCATTGTATCCTTAAAGTGTTGTAAGGGATATACTTGATCTCCATTAAGATAATTGCCAATTCTCAATAGCCCCTTATTTAGCCATCACTGAAATAATCTTGGTACCAAACCAGGTGGAAACTCTGGATTACAAACGATGGGAGCTAGGGGTGTATGTGGGGATGATAAAGAGTTGCTGTGATGTGTCCCATACTGCTAAAGAATGTGATAGTGTCAGAATCTGGGCTTGAACCTGGGACCTCTTCTGTGTGTGGCATTGAGTCTTCCCATTGAGCTATCTGGGACGCTGGATAGCAGCTTGCCTGATCTATTGGACAATCCTATCTGATCCTTTGGACAACCCTACATTGAGTCTTGATTACTGTTGAACCTTGAACTCCTTGCTCCTCCCATGGACTTCCTATATAAGCCTTGTCTCAGCACTTCCTCTTTGCCAGATTATAGTGCCTTCTCAGCCAGTGCCTTGCTCTTGTCTTCCCTGCTGCCATCCGTATTTGCTACCACTCGTGGTTGACCCTTGGCTTGTTCCTCGACTACTCTACTGCCTGATCCCAACCAGCAACAATTTTTTACCGACCTTTTGGCTTGTTTACTGACCACACTGCTGTTTAATCCTTATCTGTTCATCCGCTACTGGACCCTGGCTTGCTCACACACTGGTAGGTAAAACCTGAGGACCTGGTACTAGCACGCAGCTAAATCCATCTCCACCATCAGGAGCTCTGGTGAACACCGACTAGTACTTAGATTCTGCACCTCAGATGAGCCTGTGTCATCTGCCAGACCGACTGCCTGTGTATATATCCTGCTGTTCGGTGGTAGTCCTGCAGCTGCTATAGTGATGGGTCTTCAAGCCCGACACCTGTTTGTGACATAGAGAGTGATAGAGTATAGGAGATCGTAAATAGCTAGGGAGCCACATTAATGATCCTATGGCAAAGGCATATCAAGAAAGTGCCTCAATGGAGACCAAAAGAGGGACAGAGCATTTAGGGGTAGTGTAGGCTAATTGGGCAATTTGATCTTTGTGGAAATATGCCTTTAGATTTGGAAGACCAAGCCCACCCCCAGATTCAAGGGTATATAGTATTTGTTTCTGCATCCGGGGTCTACTGTTACCCCACAGAAATTGCAAGACTTCAGGTTGTAGATGCTGTAGATCTCCCCTCAGGACCACCATTAGTAAAGTTCAAAAGTAGTATCCTGGGTAAGAACATAATTTTGAGTTAATTCTGCCAAACCATGATAGGGAATAGTCTGCCTAGTGTCGAAGGTCCTCTCTAAGTTTTTTAAACAATGGGGGGTAGTTTGCTTTATAAAGAGTCTCAATGGGGGCTGTCAAATGAACTCCTAGGTATAGAGGGGAGTGATTTGCCCACTGAAAACTATAAGTATTCTGAAGGGCTTGTATCATGGCAGGGGATAGCCTGAAGAGCCTGGTGTGGATTTTGGGGGGACTCCCACGCAATTTTTTTATTTGGGTGCAGGGTTCCCCTTAATATTCATAGCAGACCCAAAGAGCTAAGGACACCCCCAAACATAAGAATATTACATTTTTATTGTTTCACTTTAAGCATTACTAAAATCACTGCTCCCAAAAAAATGTCTGCCTTTAAAACTTTTTTTACATTGATACATATCCCCTGGGGCAGGACCCGGGTCCCCAAACACTTTTTATGGCAACAACTTGCATATAAATCGTTAAAATTAGCACTTTTGGTCTCACCATTGAATATAATTTGGTCCTTGTGCCTGGCTTTGTACATTATATGCTCTTTTAGGTGAAAGTTCTGCAGGCAGCAAATGATGTCCCGTGGTGGTGCCGTGCCAGGTTCTTTCAAGGAGGCTATTAAAAACTCTTTGTAAAGCAGGAATAATTTGATCCTTCTCCACAGATTCAGAAATTCTCCTAACTCTGATGTTATTCCTCCTTCCCCTGTTATCCAAGTCCTCCAGATGCCTATTAATTTCTATAAAATGAAGGGATTGTGAGACAGTCACTTTCTCCAGCCTGTGTATTGCTTTGTCTCTGTGCTTCTCCATTGCCTCAGCCAAGGCCAGCTTCTCTGTGAGAACTAGTAGATTTGTTTTCAAGTCAGTTATGGCTGCAGAAAATATGAACTGTCAACTGCAAACCCTGATATATTGGCATAGGTGAGGGGATGGTCAGAGTGCAGAGTCTCCCTACCTGTGTCTTCTGATGCCGACTGTGATTATTCACTAAAGACCTCCTTGTGCCGAGACGGTGCCATCTTGATGCCTGCCATGCTGCCATGGGCCAAGGTCTGATTTTTGAAGAGATCTGGGATATTCCTCACTGAGGAGATGGCCGAGTTGGGGCAGAATCTAGCGTGGGGTGTGAGGTGGGTCAGTCTGTGTATTTCAGAGGTGCGGATATCAGGGTATTGTAACCATCGGAGCTCCTCTAGTGTGCTGCCATCTCAGACATGCACAAAGCCACGGCCCCCGGCACCTATGTTTTTATATAGTAGTCAAAAATTCCAGCAGATTTGCTCTGAAAGAAAATTTGTAAAGCAGCTACTAAGATCTGCTTCGATTGGTTGTTTTCTTCATTCTACAAAAATATAGAAAATTGGTAATGCAGTCTTTTAGATTACTTACTAATACACTATGGACGCATTTATCCTTTCAAATCTTGGCTTATGCAAACCCATCATTGGTCAAAATGTGGGTAAAGCTCGTAACAGAAAAGCCAGAGCTGAGTGTACAAAGTTTCAGCTAATTATATTTAAAACAACATTTCATTAATAATAATCAGCACTTGAACAGGTCCCTTTTATACAAAGGCTGTAAAAAGTGAAATTACCAAAACAACTGGACAAATTGTTCTGTATCTGCTATCAACAATCCTTGTTTCTCTTATGTTACATATAGAAAATTATGTTCTGTTGTTAAAGCGGAGGTCCACCCTAAAGTGGAGCTTCGGCTCATTGGAACCCTCCCCCCCTCCGGCGCCACAATTGGCACCTTTCAGGGGGGAGGGGTGCAGATACCTGTACAGTACAGGTAGCTGCACCCACTTCCGGCATAGATATCTGCAGAAAGTACGCTCCTTTCTGCAGAATCTACGCCCCTTTCCGAAAGTCCCCCGCTGTCTGCTGGGAAACACACAGATCCCAGAGACAGAGGGGACCATCCTTATTCTGCAGCGCGACTCGTGCATGCGCAGTAGGGAACCGGGAAATGAAGCCGCAAGGCTCCACTTCCTGATTCCCATACCCAAGATGGCGGAGGCAGCACCCGAGAGACGATCGAGAGATCGGCTTCGGGTGCCGACATCGCGGGCCCACTGGGCGGGTAAGTTTTATTATTTTAAAAGTCAGCAGCTGCAGTATTTGTAGCTGCTGGCTTTTAAAAAAAAAAAATAATGGCGGAATCCCGCTTTAAGTTTTATCTTACCTAATGTTTACTTGATGTACAGACTTCTAAATATTACAAATTTTAATTTGACTCTAATCTGTGACAACAAGCTTAAAATATATATTTGATTTCAGTTTAATTGAAATGTGCCAACAGTGTTTAAAATTACACCCATGCTTGTGAATTATATTTCTCTAAAGACTTGAAAGTCTTTCTTTTTAATTATGCAAACTACTTAGTAAGAGATGCAAGAAACATGGTGGTAAAATCCATTATACTGTATAGTTATGCTTATCCTTTTTTTAAGTTAGTATTTTTAATCTACTAGCTTGACTTGAAAAAAAAAAATAGGTACATAAAAACTCCCTTTTGCAAAATAAAAATCTGGATGAGGAAGCAACATTTCAGAATCTGGCAATTTTTACACACATTGCTGAAAATACTTTCAAAGACATTATTCTGAGACAACTTCATTTTTTGCAGTAATACATTATCAGAACAGCTTTCAAAGATGATATATTACTTTAAGCATGCCACTACCCAGAAGTAGATTTAATAGAACTGAATATAGGCAGTCAACATTTTCTTAGAACCAGATTTAAACAGTGAAATTAAATCACATTTTCTGGATCAATTACAGTAACTGATCAACCTTGTCATCTGTTGGCGAAAACATCCGTTGATTTGCTATGCAGAGAAATGTATGCTGCTAATCCCCACCTATTAACATTTGAACAATAAACACACAATTAGATGTCAGATTATGTTTTATAATTTTTTCAGGGTTTACTGACTAGGAGGCAATTCTGTGTTTTCTCATTACTTAAGATGTTCAAGTACAACATTTGTTAAAACAAGTATTGTTAACCAATCAAGGAAAATAAAAGCCATGAACCAGTGAATGCACCAGCGGATCAAGCAGCCCACAACAATGTCATCTGGCTGCATATGTTTATTCCCTGAGACATTCCTTTGTGTGCCTATGAGCTACTTCAACCTGTACAAATACCCCTTACAGTGGGTATCTCTGGGATAGATTTGCCAAGTGATTGCTATTGTTTCCCTGAGGTAAGGTTGACTTGGTAGCATCTGCAAATAATATATGACTGCCTAATCTTTCATCAAACTTGCAAGAAATAGGTGTGTATTGGGTTAAGAGGGCATTTATCAAATTATTGCGGTTGTTTATTTTCTGTTCAGGATCAACAATAAACCAAGAAACTAAAAATGAATAAAATGCTTTCAACATAAAATAAACAAAAAGCAAACTCTAAAAATAAAATGTTTCTAATACAAAGAAAAAGGAAGCCATTTTACAACAATTGCTTGTTTGCTGCCAATATGTCATGGTTGCCCAGCTGTTGCTTGTAAAGTGCCAACTTTGCTTTCTCATAGCCCATATATTGTAATAGCCCATTTGTTGTCCATGTATTGCTTGGATTTTCATGTTTTTACTTACATGTATTGTCAAGTCAATGATCTTTGTTTAGAGCAGTGGTCATCAATATTGTGCTCAGGGCCCACTAACAGGCCAGGTTTTATGTATTACCTTGGGAAGATTCCGACTAGAATACTGCAATCACTAAGCAGCCAATGATATCATCTGTGATATCATTTGAGGACAGGGTTGATGACCACTGGTTTAGAAGACAAAATCATTACAATTTATTGCCCTACAGACATCTCAATATCAAAACGTACCACTATTATCCTGTTTTGTGAGGCACACTACATGTGCTGCTATTAAACCGTTTCATTTACTGGGTGTGGCTTCAAGGACATCACAGGGCAAAAGGGAAATGCATGCAGCAACCACATTTAAGGATTATTACACTGTAATATATTGTGTTTTTTCTGCTGGGTTTAGATACAGTTCAACCAATGTACTCACCGGAAAGTTCAATAATAATTACTACAGCGAGGTCACATCACCACATAAGATAACTTCTTAGAGGGGACCATTAAAAATATAGGGACACAATCTTAAGAGTGTGAACAATGGCTGGGGGTGAGTGTCAAGTGTGCCGAATCCTGAACTATTGGTCAATAAGTATGAAGTTCACACCAGAAGGAAACAGCCAATAGTCACAAGAGCCAAAATTCAAAAAGACTGATTAACCCATCACCTTCCCTAAAAATGGATGGGCTCACAGCAACTATGCCTTTAGTGTGTCACGGTGCTTTAATGGTGTTCAAGATAAAATTTTAATTTTACAAATTTTGAGCATGATTCATGAAACAGACTTCAAATCAAACCCAGGTCTAACAGAGATTAACATTTATCGCCGATCCTTGGCTCTGAAATGGTGGTGCCCATAGTGCTGAAAAAGCCCTCTACAGAGCCCCAAAATAATTTTTTTTTAAGCAATAGCTACTATTATCAGGGAACTTATGCCCAATAATTGAGGTAGAGGTTGATGTTTTTATTGTCTGGGAACAGATTGGCTTTAAGGCTATGAAAAGTTCACAGTTTCACTATTTATTTATTGATTTGCATTTCTGTCAAAAGTCTGTTCATGCTACTATGCTTCGTACAACAATCTTTTTGTAACCTTCTTTTTTATTAAAACAAATGAATGGCACAATAAATATACACTAAACTCTGGTTTATGTAACAAATGGCTGATGTTTCTTTTAAAGTCCTGTAATGTTTTTTTTTGCAAATTTTATTAAGAAAAAGCAAGGGCTAAACAGTGAAACAACTGTGTCACAATAGAAAATTGCAATAAAATATGATTAAACATTAATCCAACCTTGTAATTAGAAATGGCCTAAAATGAATAGTTAAATCTTAATGGCAATATATTTAAAGGTTATCACTGTCAATATGTAATGAATTATTTTAATTATTATGATAAGGACATAGAACCCAAACTGCTTTAAAGTCAGAAATTTGCAGTCATTTGAGGCATGAACTTCAATTTCCATCTTTTCCTTTGTGATAATTGTGTTGATTGAACACTCAGAATCAACCTCTGTGAAACTTCCCACAATGTTTTCATTTTGTTGCCATTATTTTTTTGGAATTATTCATTTAGAAGTTCATTGACCTTCTTATCTGCACTTTTTGCCATGCTTTGAATATGGAGGACTTATTTTGCTGTTTTATTAGATATCCAAATACATTTTCCAAAGCTTTTATATGCTGATGAAACAGAGATAGTTCTCTTTTAGCTGTCCTAAGTCCAACCAAAATCAGTAGCCTTACTACATGAGCTTATTAATATGGTACAAAATAGCTAGCTATGCAATTAAAAGAAGCCAGTTAAACTTATACATTAAAGAATGCAATTTGCACTGGACTGACTAAAAATAATATAAAGATATTAAATGGTATTATGGATGTTCTGGCATTTTGCATGAAATATCATGGTGACTTTTGGATCAATGTTCTCCAGACCAGATTACACGGAGAAAGATTTTAGACTACTAGAGGCAGACATACATTTTCATTTGACAAAGAGGATTAGATTCAACGATTGAGTATTGAAGGGCCATTACATAAACACACATGAAACGGGTCACATTCCCCTAAATAGATAAACTTGAAAAGAGAGGGGTGTTGGGACTTTAAATATACTTTAAAATACTTTGTTTAAGGGGACTCTTATGCCGCGTACACACGTAATAGACTATCCGGCGGACTTAGTCTGGCGGACAAACCGCCGGACTTTCCACCGGACTTTCCGAATGAGCTACCTGCCCACACACGGCACTTTTGTGGCGGACTAGGTCCGCCGGACTATCCGCTGTATCGCCGGACTATCCGCCCTACTTTTGAAATGAACGAACTTGCCCACACACATGGTGGAAAGTCCGTTCATTTTGTGTGCGGCTCCAGGTAGCTGGGACCAGCGAAGGAGGTGTCACTGGCCCAGTCACCTGGTATGGACTTAAAGGGGAATCCCTACGCCGAAAAAACAGCATGGGGGTCCCCTCCAGGTCCATATAAGACCCTTATCCGAGCACGCTACCCGGCCGGCCAGGAAAAGGGGTGGGGACAAGTGAGCGCCCCCCCTCCTTAGCCGTACCAGGCCGCGTGCCCTCAACATGGGGGGGTGCCTACCCCAAAGCACCTTGTCCCCATGTTGATGAGGAAAAGGGCCTCTTCCCGACAACCGTGGCCGTTGGTTGTCGGGGTCTGTGGGCGGGGGGCTTATCGGAGTCTGTGAGCCCCCTTTAATAAGGGGTCCCCCGGATCCCGGCCCCCCACCCTATGTGAATGAGTATGGGGTACAATGTACCGCTACCCATTCACCTGTGAAAAAAATGTAAAAAAACACAACACACAAAGGTTAAAATAGTTTATTGCACAGCTCTGTGGATCTTCTTCCGTCTTCGGGGGTCTTCTCGCCGGACTCCTCTACTATCTTCTGCTAGCTCTTTTACTAGCGGAGGAGCCCGGCTTTCTTATTCGCCACCGCCCTCTTCTTCCGACTTCAGGGGTCTTGTCCCCCTCTTTGGGGGTTTTGTCCCCCTCTTCAGTTCTTCTTGCCGGCCACCGCACCTTCTTCTAACTCTTTTACAAGCGGTGGCCCGGTCTTCTGTCGCCGCTGTCTTCTGGCCTTCTGTTCTTCTCTTCTCTTCTTCTCTTCTTAAGCTGTTGCCTCATCGCTGTCTCTGGTCACAATGACAGGGAAGCGACGTGCGGCGACTTATATAGGGACATCGCCAGATGATGTCCCCGCCCATTATGATGTCACAGTCCTAGCATCCACTAGCAGAGTGCCCTTCCCACTTGTTTCTATTGACTGTCACGCCCCTTCCTCCCTTTTGTTGTTTTCTATTTTTGCATGCTTAGAAGGTGGTCCGGGTGAGGGTCAGGGGGCATATTGGAATTGTTGTTGTAGTGTGCCCAGGACATGCTCGACCATTTCAGTGTGTATACTGTTTGAAGGGATGCTGGCATAGGCACTGTATTATATATGTATTGGTTCACATGTCATCTACCAGCCTCTGTGTTCTAGGGGGAGCCTTAAGGTTATATGTGGCCCACCCAATAACACCACTAATAACACACTCACTGGACATAGAGGGGATGTGTATTCAGAGTCTACATGAACTCCACAGTCTTTGACACCTTAGATCGTGCCCTACATCACACTTCATGCATACCTCTTACCCCCCATACTGAGATAGCCCAGCTACTTTCACAGCTTGCCCTTGGAGGATTCTCTGAGGGTGCCAAACAGGTCCTTATGCAGACAGCCACTGGCCTTGGGCAACAGCACGTGCATTTGTTGTGGAAGAACATGCCATCCATGGATTCTGAATGATTCCAAGAGATGGTGTTACTTGGCCTCATTGGTTCCAATAGTGGTGATTCTCAGGGACAGTGAGAAACGTCACTTGCTCAAGGCTAGTCTTCGTCCTGGATGCCCCCTCAAACACTGTTATGCTGGGTCATTGTTTCTGGAAAAGAACATGACCTGGGCATGGTTCCTCTCAGGAGGGGGTATTGACATGATGAAAAGGCAAAATAATTGCTTGGGAGCCCCCTGGGTAACATGGGGGATTTGGTTTCAATGATGGATCCTGGATTGGTCCTGGATTAGGGATATTGCTATGTTTGTTGTACTGATTTTGCTTATGGTATTACTTTTATATGCCTGTTTCAAGTTTATTATGTGCATGATTTCCCAAGGTACTTAACCTTCCAACCCAGCTGCAGCTAATAGAATATATCTTAACTTTTACTATGGTCACAAGTATGTCACAATGAGAAGAAGTAAGTCATGTTCATGATTTGATTTCATGACTTAAAGAGGGGTTTGTTGTGATATGGCTTAACTGGAGTGACTCCATCTTTATAAGTTCATATAAGATTAACTTGGGTTAACCTATTAGTTAGTTTAAACTCTGTGTTTACAGACTGTAGCGGTTTTCCTATAAAGCATTCATATAAGAAAATATAGCTTGCATAAGCAGTTTTATTCTGTATTGTCTAAATAAAGAAATTGTGTCTCAATATGTCTGGGCCACAGGATTCATGACTGTGACTCATGAAAGCAGATGACATAATTAATATGTAATGATATGTAATGTACACCTCTGTATTAACCACACCCATGTTCTATGCAATGATTGGCTAATAATAGCGCATATATGTTGTAGACCCACCCAGAATTAAACCAGATAAGCGTCGAACATCAACTTTGATTCATTTCTTCTTGTGTTCAGAAAAATGCTGTCTCCTTAGTGCTGCAGTGCTGCAGTGCTGAGCGGGTTTCATAAGTTTGGTAATTGCCATAATTATACCTAGCTCGTCTTTGTCAGATATATAGAAATACCATTTTAATCACAACAGGCAACTACATGGCAAATGAGGTTCATTTAGAAAAATTTAAAATAATGCATTTGGGTGGCAAAAATATGAATGCAATCTATACACTGGGGGGGGGGGGGACAACCTCTGGGGGAATCTAGGATGGAAAAGGACCCGGGGGTCCTAGTAGATGATAGGCTCAGCAATGGCTCCTAACAAAGCAAACAGAATATTGGCATGCATTAAAATGGGATTAATTCCAGAGCTAAAACGATAATTCTCCTGCTCTACAAGACTACGCTGTCCAGTTCTGGGTACCAGTCCTTAGAAAGGATGTACTGGAAATGGAGCGAGTACAAAGAAGGCCAACAAAGCTAATAAAGTGTCTGCAGGATATTAGTTATGAGGAAAGGTTGCGAGCACTGAACTTATTCTCTCTGGAGAAGAGATGCTTGAGAGGGGATATGATTTCAATATACAAATACCATACCGGTGACCCCACAATAGGGATACAACTTTTTCGCGGAAGGGAGTTTAACAAGACTCTTGGCCACTTAATAAAATTAGAAGAAAAGAGGTTTAATCTTAAACTACGTAGAGGGTTCTTTATTGTAAGAACAGAAAGGATGTGGAATTTCCTTCCACAGGCGGTGGTCTCAGTGGGGGGCATCGATAGTTTCAAGAAACTATTAGATAAGAACCTGAACAACCGCAACATACAGGGATATACAATGTAATACTGAAATATAATCACACCCATAGGTTGGACTTGATGGACTTGTGTCTTTTGTCAACCTCACCTACTATGCAACAATGTAACTATATATGTACAGGATCAATTAGAGAATGCATTATCCAAAACGGATGACTTGGAAAACAGACCCAGGCGTTATAACTTTAGGGTCAGGGGACTCCCTGGAACAGTGAAAGAAGTCCAGCCGGCAATCTGGGCACTCATCAAGGACCTCATTCCTGACATCCCGGAACATTGCCTGGAATTAGACAGGGCCCACAGAGCCTTACAACCGCCACGCTCAGATGGCCTCCCAAGGGACATCATTGTCAAGCCACATTTCTACACAATGAAAGAAGAGGTGATAAAAAGGTCACGAGCAGCAGAAAATTTGATGTTCCAAAGTCAGCCTATACAAATTATTGAGGACCTCTCACCCTACACTGTACATAAATGGAGAGAGCCTTAAAACCCATGCTTCAAGTCTTGACGCAAAATGAAGTAACCTACAGATGGTCCTTTCCATTCCCTCCAAATTTCTCATAGCACAACAAAAGTTATGGTTTCTCATTGTTTGCCAAAGGTGAGCATATACTACTGAACCTGGATTTATTATCCCAAGATCCGCAGCCCTCACCGGCCTGCAAAGGGGCAACATCCTTAGCGAAACGTCCTCCCTCTGCCAGCCCTCTCAAGCTGGCGTGGCAAAAGCACCACTCCAAAAGATCCAAGGACCCTCAACCACCATGAGGACTGTCGGATGGATGCAGCTCCAGTCACTTTGATCTGACCACCCTACTTTGTTCCCCCTGTTATTTTTGACCCCATCCAAATCAAACTTTACCCATCTAGCATTATGGAAGGGACAATCGGGGGGGGGGGGACACACAATGGTCCCTCTCTGTTAGGTTTTAGTTACAGTAGCAAGCTAGGGCCACTTTCTAGTGGCTCTTTCCATCAGATATTATCCTGTTTTGAATCCAACATGTTCCTGATGTGAAATACTGCCTAGCTCTTATACAGTATCTTTATCTCATATTAAGCCTGCTGATCTGTATCATCTTGGGGTTTGGATAATGGCCTCTCTGCTGGTCAGGACCCTCACAGGGGGCACCCATGTCAGAGAGGTGCTCCTGGCATGGAGGTCTAGGCTAGCTGGGGAACCACTCACTCAGTTCATGGTTTACTAATCTTTACGGGGAACAAGGCTCTGTTCATTCACAATTATTACTATTTGTTTAAAGGCGGTGAGACCATGGCGGATGCAATGAGCCTCCACCAGCCTTTGAGGGGTGTTTATTTTCTCTCAGAGGCTGACAGAGGCTCCCTTATCCAGGGGATGTCCGACCTTTTGGTCATGGGGCAGGAAGGGGCTGGCCCCTCCCTGACCCAGGTGGGGTTCAGGGGATTAGAGCCTACACTGTACTAATATCATTCAGTTTAACCTTCTGATATTTTCTCTTTTCCTTTTGCTTTTTATTCCTATCCTTTTCTCTATCCACCTGTCTTTTTCTGTAGGAGTCCCGGGAGGTCCCTTGTCATTTGTTCCCCAGTCTGGACTGCAACACCCATTGGCAGCACTCTTTGCCGCCAGGTGACCTGCATACATCGGGTAAGGTACATTATGTTTTGAGATACCCCACACTCTGATCCATGTCTAGCACAACCTCTCCCAACTCAACCTTGCGCATAATCTCCCATAATACACAAGGGCTCAACTCGCCAATCAAAAGACAGAACTGTTCCAATTGTACCACTCTATGAAATAAGATGTATTACTCTTCAAGAAACCCACTTCCCCATTTCCTTCCAACCCACCTTTCAAAACCAACGATACCCCCAATTCTTTCTCACCAATGTGGACAACAAAACCAAAGGAGTAGCAATTTGTTTTTCAAAACACCTAAATTTCTCACCAACAAAGGTTCTTAAGGACCATTCATGGAGAGACATACACTTTTGTCTCCTACTACACTCTTAACAAAGGTCAGGCAAAATGTTTTGACTCCTTAACACATACAATAAGGAAACACTGTCAGGGCACAGTTTTCATAGGGGGTGACTCAAATATAGCCTTTGACCTCTCTCAGAACAAAACAGTAACCAGGAAACCTATCTCCAAACACCCCTCCACACAAGGTTTAAAAATTGCGCAGCTTCTATATTTAGTTGGCTTATGCCGCGTACACACGATCAAACAATCCGGTGGAAAAGTCCGGCAAACTCAAGTCCGCCAAACAATCCCCCCGTGTGTAGCCTCCGGCATACTTTTTGGACCCGAAAGTACGGCGGACTTAGAATGCCGTGTTGCACACCAATCTTCCCGCCGGACTCGCATTTCGGCGGACAATCCGGCCGTGTGTATGCCAGTCCGCCGTACTTTTGAAATGAGCGGACTTTTCCCGCCCGGAGGAAAGTCCGCTCATTTCGAGCGGGTCTCCAGGTAGGCGGGGCCCGCGAAGGAGACATCGCTGGCCCCGCCGCCTGGTATGGACTTAAAGGGGAACCCCAACGCCGAAAAAGATCGGCGTGGGGGTCCCCCCCAAGTTCACAACAGACCCTTGTCCGAGCACGCTACCCGGCTGGCCAGGAAAGGAGGGGCGAGCGAGCGCCCCCCCTCCTGAGCCGTACCAGGCCGCGTGCCCTCAACATGGGGGGTGCCTTGGGGAAGGGGGGGGCGTGCGGCCCCCCCACCCCAAAGCACCTTGTCCCCATGTTGATGAGGACAAGGGCCTCTTCCCGACAACCCTGGCCGTTGGTTGTTGGGGTCTGCGGGCGGGGGGCTTATCGGAATCTGGGAGCCCCCTTTAATAAGGGGGCCCCCGGATACCGGCCCCCCACCCTATGTGAATGAGTATGGGGTACAATGTACCCCTACCCATTCACCTGTAAAATAAAAGTACAAAAAAAACACAACACACGAGATAAAATACTTTATTGCACAGCTCCGGGGGTCTTCCGTCTTCGGGGGTCTTCTCGCCGGACTCCTCCGCTATCTTCTTGTAGCTCTTTTGCTAGCGGAGGAGTCCGGCTTTCTTCCTCGCCGCCGGCCTCTTCTTCCGACTTCGGGGGTCTTGTCCCCCTCTTCGGTTCTTCTGCCAGGCCACCGCGCCTTCTTATAGCTCTTTTACAGGCGGTGGCCCGGTCTTCTGTCGTCGCCGCCGCCTTCCGTTCTTCTTCTTCTTCTTCTCCAGGAGATGTTGACTCGACGATCTCTCCGGCCGCAATGCCAGGGACGCGCTGCGCTGCCACTTATATAGGGACAAGGGGCAGTGCCACATGGCTTTATGTCACATGGGTTGGTGTCACATGGTGACCCCGTCCCCTTATGATGTCACAGTCCCCATGTGACATCAACCCATGTGACATAAAGCCATGACACCGCCCCTTGTCCCTATATAAGTGGCAGCGCAGCGCATCCCTGGCATTGCGGCCGGAGAGATCGTCGAGTCAACATTTCCTGGAGAAGAAGAAGAAGAAGAACGAAAGGCGGCGACAGAAGACCGAGCCACCGCCGGTAAAAGAGCTATAAGAAGGCGCGGTGGCCTGGCAGAAGAACCGAAGAGGGGGACAAGACCCCCGACGTCGGAAGAAGAGGCCGGCGGCGAGGAAGAAAGCCGGACTCCTCCGCTAGCAAAAGAGCTACAAGAAGATAGCCGAGGAGTCCGGCGAGAAGACCCCCGAAGACGGAAGACCCCCGGAGCTGTGCAATAAAGTATTGTATCTCGTGTGTTGTGTTTTTTTTGTACTTTTATTTTACAGGTGAATGGGTAGGGGTACATTGTACCCCATACTCATTCACATAGGGTGGGGGGCCGGTATCCAGGGGCCCCCTTATTAAAGGGGGCTCCCGGATTCCGATAAGCCCCCCGCCCGCAGACCCCGACAACCAACGGCCGGGGTTGTCGGGAAGAGGCCCTTGTCCTCATCAACATGGGGACAAGGTGCTTTGGGTACGGCTCAGGAGGGGGGGGGCACTCGCCACCCCCTTTCCTGGCCGGCCGGGTAGCGTGCTCGGACAAGGGTCTGTTGTGGACTTGGGGGGGACCCCACGACAATTTTTTTCGGCGTTGGGGTTCCCCTTTAAGTCCATACCAGGCGGCGGGGCCAGCAACGTCTTCTTCGCGGGCCCCGCCTACCTGGAGACTCGCTCGAAATGAGCGGACTTTCCTCCGCGTGTGTGGGCGAGTCCGTTCATTTCAAAAGTAGGGCGGATAGTACGGCGGACTTAGTACGCCGTATTAGTCCGCTCAAAAGGTGCTGTGTGTGGGCAAGTAGCCCGTTCGCAAAGTCCGACGGACAGTCTGGCGGGAAGTCCGCCAGACTAAGGCCGCGTACACACGGGCGGATTGTCTGACCAACTAAGTTCGTCAGACAATCCGACAGACAAATTTTGAATGAACGGACTTGACCACACACGATGAACAGACAGTCCGCTGAAAACTTGCGCGTTGACGTGTACAGCACGTACGACGGGACTAGAAAAACGACGTCCAATACACTGCAATGCAACCTTCGGCCATGTAAATCCTTTCTGAGCATGCGCCATACTTAGTCCGTCCAACTTGCCTACACACGAGCGGACTGTCCGCTGAAACCAAGTTTGGACGGACAAAACCAAGTTTGGACGGACAAAATTACGGAAATTCCGAAAGACAAAGTCCGTCAGACTGTCCGCTGAAAAGGTCCGCTGAAGCCCACACACGAGCGGATTGTCCGCTGAAACACGGTTCAGCGGACTAAGTTGGGCAGACAATCCGCCCGTGTGTACGCGGCCTAAGTACGTCGGACATACCGCTACATGTGTACGCGGCTTTAGTAGACATCTGGTGGAAACTCAACCCACGTGTAAGGGATTATACCCACTTTTCCGCAACACATAACACCCATGCCAGGATTGAATTAGATGGGGAAAAAGGTTACAGATACTCCAAATAAACACTGATCCATCTGAAAACAGAGGGAGGCCTGGGTCTCCCTAATATCTGGTGGTACTATCAGGCAGCTTAGTTAGCACAAATATCAGCGGTATACTCCAGAGGACCCAAACCTGATTGGGTGGCTATGGAAAGGGGAGCAGTTCCCAGACACAAAAGCACCCCCCATCTTATCACCCACTCTCTCTCACTCAATGGCCCTATGTGACACCATACACAAACAACACAAGTTGATCTCTAGAATGCACCAGTTGGCTCATTTATTCAGTAACCCTGCCTTTCCCCCTGGCATGAATGTTCAAGCCCTTCATTGGTGGGTAAAGAAAGACTTATTCTGAATAGGACATTTCCTCAATTCAATGGGCCCAATCTCCCTGAGCTACTGCACTAACCAACTGGAAATGCCCATGCTTGTTGGTCCACATGTCAGCAGTAAGGTGAACCTTGCAGCTGACGGCCTTGCCCAAAGATGCAAAACATTGCCTTCCACCTGATGATACAGAGCTGGGGTAGCCTTACATACAAAGAAATAGCGACTGAGAACCTGCCATTGTGGTACAGCGCATTGTGCAAATTCAAGGAAGGAGCAGAATCCACTAGACTGAAAGGCAGGAGTTGTAAATTCAACAGTTTGAATGCTGACCATGTAGATGAAGGGAGTGTGTTTTTTTGTTTTTTTTCATTGCAGTAGCTGGGGCAGAGATATTTACCTGAGATACTCTACAGCTAGTGGTATGCTGTTAGCAGATGTGTTGCAAGGACCTGTGACACCCTTTGCTATACAATCATCTCTGTCAGTGGAGACTGCTGAGAGGTCCTGAGATATAGCAGGGTAGACATGAAAGGTGAGGAGTGAGAAGGAGAACAGTGTCCCTTGTGTGTGGCTTTTCAGGTGCTATTGCCAATGAGCTGAGTGATCAGAAGTTAATTGCCCTGTAAAGCATGTGGTACCCAAATGGCTGGTGTTTTTGCCATGCTTGATCTTCTTGCAGCAGAGATTGCAAATTGCAAAAATGCGATCAGATGCACATGTGCTAAAAAAGCCCACATAGTTGAGCTGTGGGAAGTGCCCGGGAGATAACAGTTCCACAATGTGGTGGAATAGGGTGGCTGCTCTCTACTTTTCCATGATGGCTGCCTCTGGAGTACATCCTGGCTCATTGGGGTTGTGCTTCCCCCTGTATTTCCTCCTCTGCTCTATCTGGCATCCAGGTCACGTCAATGACCTCATCATCATCATCATCACCCCCTCCTCCTCATCATCATGGGAATCAACTTGGCAATACGCTGCGGCTAGGGGAACATGACTGACAATTTGTTGTTTATCAGTGTTCTCCCCTCTCTGTAGGCTCATTTTACTACCTTACTCTACCTCGGAACAAACATCAGAATCAAATAATGTCCGTGCATCCTCAAGAAGCACATGGTTGACACAGTGTTCAAATAATTTACTCAATTCAAGAGGCAGAATAAGCCACTCTGGCAGCTACGGTGGACTGCACACAAGTGTCAGCTTGGGTTATAGAGGATGAGGAGGATGAGCATGGTTTAGTAAGCCAGTCTACCACCTCTTCTACATGCTGTGGCTGGATGGCATTGGCAATATTACTAGACAGAGACAAAGGTGTCCTGCCTGAGGACAGATCACGTCAACCTTTGCCTGTGGACACAGACACTTCTGGCTCCCTCATAGTGGCATGGGAGTCTCTCCTTGCTGGCCTCCCAGACATGATGGGAGAGGAGGGGGGCTTATTACCCAAATTTAATAGAAACTGGGAAATGTGTAATTGGGTGCACTTTTTTTTGAATGAAAAGCGGTGTTTGCTGCACTCTAAATTGAGGACTGACACTTTATCTAATTAGGGCCCTAGAATGCACTGCGAAGAATGCAGTGCTTTGTGGGTCGCTCAGCTGGCGAACACCCCGCCGAGTGACCAAACGGGCGAACAGGGGATGTTCAGACTGAACTTTTGCTTGGCTTGAACTGTTCGCCCAACACTACTAGAGAAGTCTTATGCCATGTAATAGACATGTGCATTCGTTTTCGTCCGAATGCATTGTCGTCCGAATTTCAGCTATTTTCGTTTTCGTTTTGACAAATGATAACGAAAGCACAGAATCCAAAAAACGAAATATCTGACATAAATAAATGCTTTATTTTTGTTTTAGTTGTTACTACAGTTCGATATAGAATAGGAGATTCGAAGTGACTCTGACAATAACAATCTGTGTCTATAGAACCTGTGGACGAATGTGCCTAACCTTACCTCTATTAGTCCAAGATTATATAGAGAAAATATTTGACAGAGAAAAAAAGATTTAACAGAGAGAAAAGATTCTGCAAGTTACTGTCCTAAAAAGTGTTTTTTGGGACCCGGGTCCTGCCCCAGGGGACATGGATCAATGAAAAAAAAAGTTTTAAAAAGCCAGTTTTTTTTCGGGAGCAGTGATTTTAATAATGATTAAAGTGAAACAATAAAAGTGTAATATTCCCTAAAATTTCGTAGGGGGGGTGTCTATAGTATGCCTGTGAAGGGGCGCATGTTTCTGGTGCTTAGAACTGTCACTGCACGAAATGTAATTTATGCAGGAAAAAAAGTCCTTTAACCACTTGACCACTGGGCACTTAAACACCCTTAATAACCAGACCAATGTTCAGCTTTCGGTGCTCTCGCATTTTGAATGACAATTACTCAGTCATGCAACACTGGACCTATATGAAATTTTTGTCCTTTTTTTCACACAAATAGAGCTTTCTTTTGGTGGTATTTAATCACCGCTGGGTTTTTTATTTTTTGTGCTATAAAAGAAAAAATACCGAAAATTCTGTAAAAAAAATAATCTTTGTTTCTGTTAGAAAATTTAGCAGATTAGTAATTTTTTCTTCATAAATTTTGGCCAAAATTTATACCACTACATATCTTTGGTAAAAATAAGTACAAATTGATGGATATTATTTGGTCTTTGTGAAAGTTATAGAGTCCACAAGCTATGGTGCCAATATCTGAAAATTGATCACACCTGAAGTACTGATGGCCTATTTCAATTCTTGAGACCCTAACATGCCAGAAAAGTACAAATACCCCCCAAATGACCCCTTTTTGGAAAGAAGACATTCCAAGGTATTTAGTAAGAGGCATGATGAGTTTTTTGAAGTTGTCATTTTTTCCCACAATTCTTTGCAAAATCAAGATTCTTTTTAGTTTTTAGTTTTTTTCACAAAATTGTCATATTATCAGGTTATTTCTCACACACAGCATATGCATACCACAAATTACACCTCAAAACACATTCTGCTATTACTCCCGAGTACGGCGATACCACATGTGTGAGACTTTTACACAGTGTGGCCACATACAGAGGCCCAACATGCATGGAGCGCCATCAGGTGTTCTGGAGCACCCAGGACAATTCTGACATTTCTCTCCTACATGTAAAAATCATCATTTATTTGATAGAAAATTACATAGAACTCCAAAACATTATATATGTTTTTTTAGCAAACACCCTGGAGAATACAATGGTGGTCTTCGCAACTTTTTATCTCGCACGGTATTTGCGCAGTAATTTTTCGAATGCTTTTTTTTTGGAAAAAAAACAGTTTTGTGCTTAAAAAAAAAAAACACAGTAAAGTTAGCCCAATTTTTGCATAATGTGAAAGATGAAGTTACGCTGAGTAAATAGATACCTAATATGTCACTCTTCAAAATTGCACACGCTCGTGGAATGGCGCCAAACGTCGCTACTTAAAAATCCCCATAGGCGATGATTTAAATTTTTTTTACTGGTTATATGTTTTGAGTTACAGAGGAGGTCTAGGGCTAGAATTATTGCTCTCGCTCTAACGTTCGCAGCGATACCTCACATGTGTGGTTTGAACACCGTTTTCATATGTGGGCGGGACTTACGTATGCGTTCGCTTCTGCATGCGAGCACATGGGGACAGGGGCGCTTTTAAAAAAAACATTTTTTTTTATTGTTCATTTTACTTTATTTATTTTAGTTTGACATTTTTTTCCCCAAAAATAATTTTTTTGATCACTTTTATTCCTATTACAAGGAATGTAAACATCCCTTGTAATAGGAATATGGCATGACAGGTCCTCTTTACAGTGAGATGTGGGGTCAATAAGACCCCGCATCTCACCTCTAAGCTGGGAAGCCTGAAAAAAAAAAGATTCTGGCTTTGATCGTATTAGCGATTCGGTAGAAGCACCGGAGGGCGGCGGGAGGGGGGGGGGGATGTCTATGGCTGGGTATTGCAGGATATCACCGACTATGGCTGGGTATCTCAGAGTATGGCTGGGTATCTCAGAGTATGGCGTTGCAGAGTACTGCGTTGCAGAGCATTGCAGGGTATTGGCGGGTGTTGCAGAGCATTGCAGAGTGTTGCAGGGTATTGGCGGGTGTTGCAGAGCATTGCAGAGTGTTGCAGGGTATTGGCGGGTGTTGCAGAGTGTTGCAGAGTGTTGCAGAGTGTTGCGGAGTGTTGCAGGGTGTTGCGGAGTGTTGCAGGGTGTTGCGGAGTGTTGCAGGGTGTTGCAGAGTATTGCAGAGTGTTGCAGGGTATTGCAGGGTATTGTGGAGTGTTGCAGAGTGTTGCAGAGTGTTGCAGAGTGTTGCAAGGTGTTGCAGAGTGTTGCAGGGTGTTGCAGAGTGTTGCAGAGTGTTGCAGAGTGTTGCAGGGTGTTGCAGGGTGTTGCGGAGTGTTGCAAGGCATTGCGGAGTGTTGCAGGGCATTGCGGAGTGTTGCAGGGCATTGCAGAGTGTTGCAGGGCATTGCAGAGTAATGCAGAGTAATGGCAGGGTATTGCAGAGTAATGCAGAGTAATGGCTGGGTATTGCAGAGTAATGCAGGGAATCGAGGGGTTAATTTTCGGTGAGCAGCGATGTGGGCACTGCAGATGCAGCCGACATCGCTGCTGACACCGATCTCTTCCCCCTCCGCTGTACCGATCGGTACAGAGAGGGGGAGGGAGGAACCGGCGTCATAACATGACGCCGGCTTGTTTACAAGTGATCACTCCGTCATTTGACGGAGCGATCACGTGGTAAACGGCCGCGATGAGCGGGCGTTTACCGTGATTCGTGATGTGCCGGGTCCACTGGACCCAGCGGTCACGGATGCTCTCGTGTGCGCGCCCCAGGGGGCGCGCGAGAGCAGAATTCTGGGAGGCCGTTAATTAACGGCCTCTCAGAGTTAAACAACCGCTCTGAAGCCGTTAATCGGCAATGGGCGGTTGTTAAGTGGTTAAAATCACTCGCAGCTATTATGAATTGCCGGCTCTGTAATACAGAGAACACTCATTGAAAGTCATTGATAAAAAAAAAAAAAAAAAAGCGTGGGGGTCCCCCAAATTCAATTACCAGGCCCTTCAGGTCTGGTATGGATATTAAAGGGTACCCTGCGTCAAATTTAAAAAAAAATGACGTAGGGTTCCCCCTAATTATCCATACCAGACCCTTCAGGTCTGGTATGGATATTAAGGGGAACCCCGTCTCAAATTAAAAAAAAATTGATGTGGGGGTCCCCCTAAAAATCCATACCAGACCCTTTATCTGAGCACGCAACCTGGCAGGCCGCAGGAAAAGAGGGGGGATGAGAGAGCGGCCCCCCTCCCTCCTGAACCGTACCAGGCCCCATGCCCTCAACATTGGGAGGATGCTTTGGGGGTCTGTGACCCCTCAATGCACCTTGTCCCCATGTTGATGAGGACAAGGGCCTCATCCCCACAACCCTGGCCGGTGGTTGTGGGGGTCTGCGGGCGGGGGGCTTATCAGAATCTGGAAGCCCCCTTTAACAAGGGGACCCCCAGATCCCGCCCCCCCTGTTTGAAATGGTAAGGGGGTACAAAAGTACCCCTACCATTTCACAAAGAAAGTGTAAAAAATTGTTAAATAAGACAAACACACGTTTGAAAAATTCCTTAATTAGAAATAAAAAAAAAAGAAAAAAAAGATTCCAGCACTGCGAATCCACTCTTGCTATCCAGCGACGGATCTCCGGGGTCCAGCGATGGATGATCTGATCCAGCGCAGCGAATCCATCCATCTTCTGTCTCCACGGAGGAGACACTGCGGGGATTCCGGTGGCCTGACGTTTGTTATATGCGGAGGGCGGGGCCACCCGTCACCTGACCCCGCCCCCCTCTGACGCAAGGGGAAACCCAGGTTTCCCCATGACGTATGGGTGACCCCGCACCCCTCTGATGTAACACAGGCAAGTTTCCGTTACATCAGAGGGGGCGGGGTCACCCATACGTCACGGGGAAACCCGTGAAGGGCCTGGTAATTGAATTCGGGGGACCCCAACGCTTTTTTTATTTATTTATTTTTTTATCAATGACTTTCAATGAGTGTTCTCTGTATTACGAAGCCGACAATTTATAATAGCTGCGAGTGATTTTAAAGGACTTTTTTTCCTGCATAAATGGCACTTTGTGCAGGGACAGTTCTAAGCACCAGAAACATGCGCCCCTTCACAGGCATACTATAGACACCCACCCCCCCCCCCCCCCCCCCTACGAAATTTAAAGGAATATTACACTTTTATTGTTTCACTTTAATCATTATTAAAATCACTGCTCCCGAAAAAACTGCAGTTTTTAAAACTTCTTTTTGCATTGATACATGTCCCCTGGGGCAGGACCCGGGTCCCCAAACACTTTTTAGGACAGTAACTTGCATATTAGCCTTTAAAATTAGTACTTTAGATTTTGAACGTTGGAGTCCCATAGACTTTAATAGGGTTCTAAAGTTCACACGAAGTATGCTATATACTAGCTCCGTCGAATCTTCTTTATACATTCGACAGACACCATAAGCCTTTGAAGACAGATTCAACCGTAATTGATGTGGATTTTCGGACGAATGCAATTTTTGAACGAAAAACAAAATAAATAAAAACGAATTTTGGGAGTAACTAAATAAATAAATTTTTCGGACCAAAACGAAATTCCGAAACAAAATATTTTACTCTGCACATGTCTACCATATAATGGAACATCTCTGAGAAGTTCATTCCCCTAATCAGAACTTACTGCTTCCCTGCGAACCACACAATTCTAAATTCTCTAAGTTTACATAGTAGCCAACAAACAATCCAAACTCCTCAAGTACACAATACTTTAACGTGTGCTTCTGTGTTAGGAATATACAGAAACATGTCACCTGCATATAGTGATATATTTTTTTTTTTTATCAATTGTATTTTTATTGAAAATTTTTCAGTGAGAATATACAGAGGGAAGTATAACAACAAATGATTGTCAGTGTCAACAATGTTACAGACCATAGGCCACAAAGCAAGAAAAGAAAAATAAGCAGAAAATAAACAAAAAATAAACACAGCAACGTAATGGTCAGGCAATATCAAGTCACAGGCTCAGTTAAAGCAGTAATGCATCCAGCAACGGGGGGGACGGTGTAGGAGAGAGTCCAGTGGGTGGGTAGGCCAGATAGCTACGTGTCTGCAAGAAAAGCATAGCCAACCACTGGATCTGGGGTACGCTCATTTCCGGGAGGAGCCTATACCAGACTGAGGCATCCTTGGGGAGAGACATATACTGGCGGGGGGGGGGGGTAAGGAAAGACATCGGGTAATCTTTAAGGGGGGGCTGTAGGGAGTCCCGGATTAAGGTGGGAATGGTCCCATAAGTCCCAAACTCGGGAAAACCTAGGCAAAGTATCATGAATGACAGCGGTAAGGTGCTCCATCCTACGGATCTGTTCCAGCGTTTGCAATATCTGTGGGAGTGTTGGCGGGGACTGCGACAGCCATCTGACTGGTATGGCCCGTCTGGCTGCCAATAGAATATATCCTAAGAGTTTCTGAACATTGGCAGGCAGGTCAGGAAAGGGTAAGCCTAACAGAAAGTGGATTGGGGTTAGAGGAAGGACGGTGTCGGACAGTTCTTGCAAATATACATGGACCAAGGACCAAAAAGGTTTAATGACCGAACATTCCCAGAAGATGTGAAAAAGAGATCCAATAGCCTTCCGACATCTCCAGCAGAGTGGGGAAGCCCGGGGATCATATTTATGTAGGAGCTGCGGGGTCCTGTACCAAAACATCAGGATTTTATATAATGTCTCCTTCTGTTCCACACATCGAGACGATTTAGAGGCAGTCTCCCAAATTTTCAGCCATTGGGGGGTGGTAATGGTCTGGCCAAGAAGCCGAGACCACTTGCGCATATAGAGGTGACCTGGGCCAGAAAGAGAGGGAGAGGCCTGTAAATACTTGTAAATCTCAGAGATGAGTCTCGTTTGGTGTGGACCTTGGGAGCAGAGAAGTTCAAAGGGGGTAGGGTTATTCAAGGTAAGGGTGGGGTTTTTGGAGCTAAAGTAATGTCTGATTTGAAGATAGGAGTAAAACAAACCCTTGGGGACCTGAAATTTACGTTGAATGTCAGCGAAGGATAGAAGCGAATGCGTAAGTGGATGTAGCAGGTTACGAAGTTGGAAAACGCCCGCACGTGTCCAAGGGAGCATGCGTGGGTAAGACAGGCTGTCCGGGATGTCAGGGTTGAACAATACATTTAATAATGGCGAGCATGGAGAGGCCAGGGAGAAACGCTGGGCACATTTCTTCCAAATAGAAAGGGTAAAGAGCATGGGGCGGAGAGAAAGGTTCCTAAGTTGATGTATGGAGGTTTCCAATTCTGCCCAAATCAGCGAGCAGGGGTGGACCGGGGTAGTAATGCTCATTTCAATGTCAGACCACACACTGGATGACATTCTATGGGACCATACTATAACCGGTTTCAAGTGCGTAGCATAATAATATTTAAGGAGGTCCGGGGCCCCCAGTCCACCTCTGGCTCTGGGAGTGAGCACTACGGAACTAGCTATCCTGTGGGCCTTATAGCGCCAGATAAAGTTAAGGAAGGACCTCTGAGTCGCTTTGAGTATAGTGATATTTTTAAGGTTCTTGAATTGAACAACAAACTAGGAATAATGCTTCTTAAATGTTGGGCTAAAGGTTCAATAGTCACATTAAAAATGAGAAATGAATGGGAACAACTTTCCCTATACTCTCCCCTATAAATCCTAATAGGTTCAGATGCTCACTATTTTTTTTTTTTGTTTCATAAATTTTTATTGAGTGAACAGAAAAATAGCATTAAACATTCCATCATAACAGAACACTAGAATGGGCTTTTATTAATTAATGAAATACATTCTTTAACTGTATAATACATTCTTCGTATGTTTGAGAAGTATTTACTACACTTATGAGTTTTATATATTATTCATAAATAATATATTATCAATTCAAAGATGATACACATATTCTGTTTGCATATGTGAGCTCAATTTTAAACTAAATTGAATTGTATGAGAAATAAAGTAAAAATAATAGGATAAAAAGGGGGGTAGTGTGTAGATGATTGGGTAGGTAAGAGATGGGATGAGCTTGTTATCTTTTTGTTCTTATTTTTCCTTCTAGTAACGGGTGTGATCTATTGCAAAGTTATAATATTTATATATTTACTGCTTTGTAGGCAGGGGAGAGTTTGAATTGTATCCAGTCATACCATGATGAGGTGAATTTGGAGATTTTTTTCCTGTGATACACTAATGAGTTCTTCTATTTTTTCCATGTTGTTGATTCGGCAAAACCATTCTTTTTTTGTTGGGGTAATATTTTTATTATTTTTATTTTATTTTATTATTTTTATTACTGTGCTGGCACAAGCTTATTGGTATAATGTCCCTAAACACTCCAGGAAATCCCCTTTAACCACTTAAGGACTGCCGCATGTAATTCTACGTCGGCAGAATGGCATGTACGGGCACAAGCACATACCCGTACGTGCTTGCCTTCCAGCGGGTGGGGGATCCGATCGGACCCCCTCCCACTGGCTGCGGCGGTCAGGAGCAATCCGGGATGAGGGGATGGCCGTTGGTTTCTGGCCATCCCCTCTCGATCGCTCCTGGCGAATGAGAAGCTTCCCCCGCTGTGTAGTGTAAACACAGGCAGGGAGGAAGTGATGTCACTCTCCTCGGGGCTGTCTTTTTGACTGGACTGCGAGGAGAGGACATAGTAAGTGTGCACCAACACTACACTGACATGTAGGTGCACATAGGCACACTGTCAACCCCTAATCACCCCCCCGATCGCACCCCGATCCCCCCTGCCCCCCTCCCCTCAAAGTCACAACGTCACTGATTGCAGTGATCATTTATTTACTGATCACTGCATTTAGTGTCAGTTGTGACAGTAAAAAGTGTCAGGGCAGTTAGTGTTAGGTCCAGGGTAGCCCCCTACCTCCCCAATAAAGGTTTAACCCCCTGATTTCCCCTAGAGTTAATCCTTTCACCCCCTTTTGCCAGTGTCACTAAGCAATCGTTTCTCTGAACGCTGCATTAGTGTCACTGGTGCCGCTAGGTAGCTAGTTATTTTTTAGGTTCACTGCCAGGTTTTTATAGTATTAGGTACCCCCATATACTACCCAATAAAGGTTTTAACCCCTGATTGCCCCTAGAGTTAACCCTTTCACCAGCGATCACCGCATAAGTGTCACTGGTGACGCTGGTTAGCCAGTTAGTTATTTAGTTATTTAGGTTCCCCGTTAGGTTTTTATATAGCGTCCGGGACCGCTATATACTACCTAATAAAGGTTTTAACCCCCTGATTGCCCCCAGGGAACCCTTTCACCCCCTTTTGCCAGTGTCACTAAGCGATCATTTTTCTGATCGCTGCATTAGTGTCACTGGTGCCGCTAGGTAGCTAGTTATTTTTTAGGTTCACCACCAGGTTTTTATAGCGTTAAGTACCCCCATATACTACCAAATAAAGATTTTAACCTCCTGATTGCCCCTAGAGTTAACCCTTTCACCAGCGATCACCGTATAAGTGTCACTGGTGATGCTGGTTAGCCAGTTAGTTATTTAGGTTCCCCGTCAGGTTTTTATACAGTGTCAGGGACCCCCATATACTACCTAATAAAGATTTTAACCCCCTGATTGCCCCTAGTTGACCCTTTCACCAGTGATCACCGTATAAGTGTTACGGGCCTTAGTGTACCAGCGAATCACAATATTATGGCCCCTCCGCATAGATCCAGGGACAGAACCTGCCTCATCGCTTGCCAGATCGGTAATGATGTAGGCTAGGTTTTTAAAAAGCCCTCTCCAGATCAGCGGCGTCTCACGTCGCTGCTGAGCTGCGGGCGTGTGTAGAGAGACTCTGCCCCCCGCCTCGTCGGAAACCGCAGCATGTGCTAGTTTTTAATATTTGCTGCATTATCCTGAGGAAGCTCATGAGAGCGAAACATGTAGAAAGAAAAGAAAATAAGCATAAGCATAATTAAATGTGTTGGACTAATAACATTTCATGGTGTTATGAACTGTACCTTCCTTGTATACATTTTCATCAGTTTATTCTCTTGAAGACTGTATATGTATTTATTTAAGGACTTTATTTTTAACTGCTACTAAATATCTAATAAATCTAATGTATTATTTCTGTGGGTATTTTTCTTGATCCTTTCCTATTTTGGTACCGTTTAAAAGTCCCAGGGGTTGGTCACCCTCCAGCCCCTTTTCCCTTCTCCTCCCTCATTCTTTGTTATATTCAATATTGGGATGTGGTACCTTTTATCCAGTATTCTTTGATCGCTTCATCTGTGTATACTATCTTTGCATTATGGTTTATTAACTTATTGTGTTTATCCTTAACTCTATAGACCAAGTGTAGTGCTGATCTTTTATTTTATTGTTATGCACCTCAGTGTAGGAAAAAAAACATATTTATCGTGAACCATAATAGGATTGTTATTTGTGTGTGATATTATCTTTTAGAATCTCTTCTTGCCTGGTAAATAAGCATTTTATAAATTGCTCATTATCTTTTATGTCATTAGGAAACTTCCAAGATATTTTTGCAAAATGTTTTACCAGGTCTCAGTCTAAGGCCACGTACACACGGGCGGGTTGTCTGCCCAACTAAGTTCGTCAGACAATCCGACAGACAGTCCGTTCAAAATTTGCATGAACGGACTTGACCACACACGATGAGCAGACAGTCCGCTGAAAGCATGCGCGATGACGTGTACAGCACGTACGACGGGACTAGAAAGACGACGTCCTATACACTGCAATGCAACCTTCGGCCGTGTAAATCCTTTCTGAGCATGCGCCATACTTAGTCCATCCAACTTGCCTACACACGAGCGGACTGTCCGCCGAAACCAAGTTTGGATGGACAAAACCAAGTTTGAACGGACTGTCTTACGGAAATTCCGTAAGACTTTGTTCGTCAGATTGTCCGCTGAAAAAGTCCGCTGAAGCCCACACACGAGCGGATTGTCCACTGAAACTCGGTTCAGCGGACTAAGTTGGACAGACAATCCGCCCGTGTGTATGCGGCCTCAGGCTCGGTTCACACAGCGGGCGGCACGACTTGCAGCGCCGCGACCTGCACACGATCAGCGGCGACTTGCAAAACGACTTCTGTATAGAAGTCAATGCAAGTCGCCCGAAGTCGCCGCAAAAGTAGTACAGGAACCTTTTTTCTAATTCGGAGCGACTTGAGTCGCTCCTATTAGAACGGTTCCGTAGTACAGAACGGAGCGTGACTTGTCAGGCAGCGAAGTCGCCTGGACAAGTCGCCCCTGTGTGAACCGAGCCTAACATAATTGGTACATGATCTGAATACAAAATATTGTTGATTTCACTTTTACCTCACACCCCACAAACAGTCAAACTATTAGACAATAATAATGTAAACCAAATATTATATTCTGTGTATATGTTCAATATTCAAGCTGCATAGTTAATAAGTATTCTTTATTTTGGCAGAAAGGAAATTTAAACTTTTAAATAGTATTTTAGGCTCTGATAATTACACTTTTTTAATTGCATTTAACATGTACCACCAGGAATAATATCATGCATGACCTGCTTTGTGAACAAGGCTAATTAATGTAAAAACTGTTTGAAAATGCCTCATTTCATAAAGCAAAGCAAACATTAAAATGATATGTTTTTCAAAGTACTTTTTAAATATATACTGTAGAACAATGTGTTTTATAAATAATAAAACCATATACTATGAAGTATAGAAGCATAGATTAATTCGATTTTATTTTAGCAAAAATGATTGACCTTTTTCTCCACTTCATTGGTTTGTGTTTCCATAAGGTTTCTGAAATGTACATTAAAATCCAAATCAAGATACAGTACATAGGTTGATAAAGAGCATGTACAGAAAATAATTTTCTTTTTTACAGTACATTTGGATTGGAAACCTATCAACTGTGTAATATGGCAAGGGATGACAAGGGGGTTTCCAAGACTTTACAGGGCCCTTCCATTGTTAATGGTTTCTGGAACTCTGGCTCACGCCTACAGCATAACAATCAATTGCACTGTGTGGCCTTAGCCACCTGTGTCCCAGCAACCAAAGATGCTGTACGTGTACATGTGGCCACACCATGCCATTGGTTGCTAGGACTCATTCATGCTGCTACCAGGCTTATTTCAAATTGTAAGTCTTCATGATAGATGGGTGATATCACTGAACAATTATTTTCATGATGACTATTTTTTGAGGGCATGTAGCTAATATGGCTGAGTCTGGGGGGTGCAAGCACACTGCCCCCTATTACTGGAAAGCCAGGCGGGATGTTCTGATAACTATCTGATATGGACTTTGGGACCAACCCCACACAGTTATTTTCTTTTGTTTTATTGTGTGGAGTTCGCTCTCTAAATACATACCAGGACCTCATTAAACCTAGGTTCACATATTTGTGGTTTCCGCGCACCATGTTTGTGAGAGCAGAGCAAGCTATTTATTTGATCGATCTGTTGTACCTGCATTTTCTGCAGGAAAAAGGGTACTTGAACCTTTTTAAAAATGTAGCCACACAGTAACTGGACGGTGCTTCAGCACCATGAGTTTCCACATGTGAGGAAATGCACCACATTTTTCAGTGTGTGAGGGGCTATTAATAGCAATCTTGTTTTTTTTTCTGAAAAAAAACACATTTTTTGTGCAGCTGCATGCATATGCAAGAATACATGCTATCTGCATGCACTCCCAAACCCGCATAGATGTGCATCCAGCCTAAGGATAAGGGTCAGGTACAGATTTTAAGGGAAATCTCTCAGTCACTTTATTTATAGCACAACGCGACTGGGAAATATAATTTAAGAGCAATGCGATTTTGTATTGGTATATACACCATGGCTGCTACTCATGTCCTTTTTTCCAAAATCCTGCAAATTGACCTTAAAAGGGCCAAAATAAAAATAACAAGTTTTTGTTCCCATACATTTCCAAAGGATTTGGGTGCTATGTTCAGGGTTTAGTATTTCAGGGTGGGCTTGACAAGCAGCTCACAAATCAAACAGATCAATTCACTAATCACAATGAAACACAGACAATGTATGTATTTCAGTGCTTTGATAAACCCCATCTCATTATTGTAGATGCAATTAGATTTTTGCTGAAAAAGGGATATTTATTAGTGAAGCCTAACATCAGACATGTATTTGCATAAAGTCAGGTTGGATTTCTATACTTGACCGCATGTCACATACATGGTATTGGGACCAAAATGACTGCAGTGTTCTCCTTGCAGCTAAGTGCTCCACTGCCAGCTGTACTGGAGACAAATAGTGCTGTAGCAGAGGGACTTCTGCAGATGGAAACCAGATGATGAGGGTAGCTGGTCAATTAGGTAAATACAGGATCATGCACTCAGGCACAACAGAAGGAAAGTTACAGCAAGCAGGTCACAGCAGGCAAGGCAAGGCAGGATACAAAGTCAGGAACGAATGCCAGGGTCAGAATACTATAGTCAGCAGAAAAGAGATCAGGAGTGAGGTCAGGGGCAAGCTAGGGTAATAACAGGAAGCAGGCAGTGGCAGACCTGAGAAGCAAGCTGAGGTCAGAGCCAGGAGATAAGTAGGGGTAGTCCAATAACCAGCCAGGTATGTAACTGAAAGTCAGGAGCATAAGCACACAGGAAACAAGGGTAACATGGAGCTGAAGACCAGTCAGCAAAGTCTGTGAGCAACTATCATCTTTATAAAAGCCCAGAGGGCGCAATGACCTGTCGCATGTAGCATGCTTCAGTGCACATAGGCGTAGGCTGTGAACAAACACATGTGCACCATAAATGAACAGGCATGCTCTGCAAATGATCATACGCTGGCCTATTTCCCGCACAGACAAGCACGACCATGCAGAGTATTGGCCAGCATGCCAGGCCTTTTAACCAATCTATTCTGGCTTCTCCCTTGACAACCCACTAAGGAATATTTACTTTAATTCTTGTCTCTCTCATGCTTGTACAATAAATTAGGCATGTACAGTAGATGTCACTGGGACATCATGACACAGATAGCAATAAAAACATTGTCAGAAGTTCTAAAATAGAGCTTGAGGATAAAAAAGTTAAATAGCAAAATATCTATTTATAAAAAATCTTGAATCTTAAACAGCATGAATGCTACATACAGTCATAGCCAAAATTGTTGGCACCCCAGATTTTTTTTCCAGAAAATCAAGTATTTCTCACAGAAAAGTATTGCAGTAACACATTTTTTGCTATACACATGTTTATTCCCTTTGTGTGTATTGGAACAAAATAAATGTCACTCAAAATTCCAAAAATGGGCTGGCCAAAATTCTTGGCACCCTTTCAAAATTGTGGATAAATAAGAATGTTTCAAGCATGTGATGCTCCTTTAAACTCGCCTGGGTCAAGTAACAGGTGTGGGCAATATAAAATCCACACCTGAAAAGCAGATAAAAAGGAGATAAGTTCACTTAGGGCCGGTTCACACTGGGGGCGATGCGAGGCGACACGACTTGCCTCGCCGCGATCTGACAAGTCGCCCCCGTTCTGTACAATGGAACCGTTCTGAGAGGAGCGACTCGAGTCGCTCCGACTCAGAAAAAAGGTTCCTGTACTACTTTTGGGTGACCTCGGGGCGACTTGCATTGACTTCTATACAGAAGTCATTTGCAAGTCGCCGCTGAGGTCGTGGCAGGTCGCGGTGAGGCAAGTCGGTGTCGCCTCGCATCGCCCCCTGTGTGAACCGGCCCTCAGTCTTTGCATTGTGTGCCTGTGTGTGCCACACTAAGCATGGACAACAGAAAGAGGAGAAGAGAACTGTCTGAGGACTTGAGAACAAAAATTGTGAAAAAATTTCAACAATTTCAAGGTTACAAGTCCATCTCCAGAGATCTAGATTTGCCTTTATCCACAGTGCACAACCTTATCAAGAAGTTTGCAACCCATGGCGCTGTAGCTAATTTCTCTGGGCGTGGACGGAAGAGAAAAATTGATGAAAGGTTGCAACGCAGGATAGTCCGTATGGTGGATAAGCAGCCCCAAACAAGTTCCAAAGAAATTCAAGCTGTCCTGCAGGCTCAGGGAACAGTGTCAGCGCAAACTATTCGTTGACATTTAAATGAAATTAAACGCTATGGCAGGAGACCCAGGATGACCCCACTGCTGACACATAAAAAAGCAAGACTGCAGTTTGCCAAAATGTACAGTAGGTGACTGCGATATTGTGTCAATCTCCCCACTTTTATCGTCGAGATTGACACCCTGCGAGCCCAGTCGCATGAGCCAGCAACGAGCTGGCTCGCATCTGGAAAGGAAAAATTTTTATTTTCCTTTCCCGATAAGCGACAAGCATCGCTGGCCGGGTTCACACTGGTGCGGGGATTCAAATTGGATTCCCGCCAAAACCAGGCACTGTATTTCGTATGAATCCTAAGAGAGAACTCCACGCCAAATTAAAAAAAAAACGGCATGGGTTCCCCCTCCAGAGGCATACCAGGCCCTTAGGTCCGGTAAGGATTTTAAGGGGAATCCCCTATGCCAAAAAAAACGGCGTGGGGTCCCCCCCAAAATCCATACCAGACCCCTATCCGAGTACGCAGCCCGGCCGGTCAGGAAAGGGGGTGGGGACGAGCGAGCGCTCACCCTCTCCTGAGCCGTACCAGGCCGTGTGCCCTCAACATGGGGGGGGTGGGTGCTTTGGGGGAAGGGGGCGGCCCCCCCACCCCAAAGCACCTTGTCCACATGTTGATGAGGACAAGGGCCTCTTCCCGACAACCAACGGCGGCGGCATCAGAAGACCAGGCCACCGCTAGTAAAAGAGCTGGAAGAAGAAGCGGTGGCCCGGCAAGAAGAACTGAAGAGGGCGACAAGTCGGAAGAAGGGGCAGCGGCGACGGAAGACTGGGCCTCCACTAGTAAAAGAGCTAAAGGAAGAAAGCGGAGGCCCGGCAAGAAGAAACGAAGAGGGGGACAAGATCCCATACTCATTCATATAGGGTAGGGGGCCGGTACCCGGGGTCCCCTTATTAAAGGGGGCTCCAGGATTCCGATAAGCCCCCCGCCCGCAGACCCTGACAACCAACGGCCAGGGTTGTCGGGAAGAGGCCCTTGTCCTCATCAACATGGGGACAAGGTGCTTTGGGGTGGGGGGCTGCAGGGTGCCCCCCTTCCCCCAAAGCACCCACCCCCCCATGTTGAGGGCACACAGCCTGGTATGGCTCAGGAGGGGGGTGCTCACTCATCCCCATCCCCTTTCCTGACCGGCCTCACTGCGTGCTCGGATAGGGGTCTGGTGTGGATTTTGGGGGGGACCCCAGGCCGTTTTTTTCAGTGTAGGGGATTCCCCTTAAAATCCCTACCGGACCTAAGGGCCTGGTATGCCCCGAGAAGGCATGCAGGCTTCATTAGTGTGGCGGCATTATCGCCGTTCTCTCGCTCGCTCACTACTATAGGAAAATTACATTTTACTATTGCAGCCAGCGCGAGAACCAGCATGACGGGATCGTGGTGGTTAGAGAAGCCTGTTGCCGGGAACCAGCGCGACAGGATAACACTGGAAACACAATATCGGCGGCACCTACTGTACTTTATTAAGCCAAAATTCTTCTGGGAAAATGGCTTGTGGACAGTTGAGACCAAGATAGAGCTTTTTGGTAAAGCACATTATTCTACTGTTTACCAAAAATGCAATTAGGCCTACAAAGAAATAAACACAGTGCCTACAGTGAAATATGGTGGAGGTTCAATGATGTTTTGCTGCCTCTGGCACTGGGTGCCTTGAATGTGTGCAAGGCATCATGAAATCTGAGGATTACCAAAGGATTTTGGGTCGCACTGTAGAGCCCAGTGTCAGAAAGCTGGGTTTGCGTCCGAGATCTTGGGTCTTCCAGCAGGACAATGACCCCAAACATATGTCAAAAAGCCCCCAGAAATGGATGTCATCAAAGCGCTGGAGAGTTCTAAAGTGGCCAGCAATGAGTCCAGATCTAAATCCCATTGAACACCTGTGGAGAGATCTTAAAATTGCTCTTGGGAAAAGGAATCCTTCCAGTAAGATAGACCTGGAGCAGTTTGCAAAGGAAGAGTGGTACAAAATTCTGGATGAGAGGTGTAGGAAGCTTATTGAAGCTTGTATGCTGCACGGCGTGTCCAATGAGAGATGATCTCATATGTAAACATATGAGATCATCTCTCATCACTGGCTCTCCCTCCTCAAACAGAGACAGGGTGTGAGGAGGGAGAGCGAACGTCTGCAGCGGTGATAAAAAAAATGAAAATAAAGTGCCACAGTAAATTTCAGTGCCATCTGTCCCAACTGCCATCTGTCCCCACTGCATCTGTTCCCACTGCCATCTGTCCCCACTGCCACCTGTCCCCACTGCCACCTGTCAGTGCCATCTGTCCCCAGTGCCACCTGTTGTCAGTGCCAGCTGTCCCCAGTGCCACCTGGGGGTGCCATCTTTCCCCAGTGCCATGTATAAGTGCCATCTGTCATCAGTGCCACATCAGTGCCACGTGTCATCAGTTCCACATAGTGCCATATGTTATCAGTGCCACATCAGTGTCACATGTCATCAGTGCCACATATTAGTGCCATCTGTCATCAGTGACACGTATCAGTGCCATCTGTCATCAGTGCCACCTGTCAGTGTCATGTGGCATCTGTTATCAGTGTCACATGTCATAAATGCCATGTATCAATGCCATCTGTTCAGTGTCACGTGTCATCAGTGCCACTGATTAGTGCCATCTGTCATCAGTGCCACGTATTAGTGCCCTCTGTCATCAGTGACATGTATTAGTGTCACGTGTCATCAGTGACACGTATAAGTGCCATCTGTCATCAGTGCCACGTGTCATCAGTGCCACGTATACGTGACATCTGTCATCAGTGCCAAGTGTCATCAGTGCCACGTATCAGTGCCATCTGTCATCAGTGTCACGTCAGTGTCACGTGTCATTGTCCTGGTTCTCCAGGGCATTCAAAAGAGTAATAGGTAGTCAACAAGTTAGATGTGTAATTTATGCTCCTAGAACACGTGATGGCGCTCCCTGCATGTTGGGCCTCTCTATGTGGCTGGGCTGGTTAAAAGTCCCACACATGTGGTATCGAAATACTCAGGAAGAGTAGCAGAATTTATTTTGGGGTGTCATTTGTAGTATGCACATGCCATGTGAGAGAAATAACCTATTAGGTGTGATCAATTTTTTACTTTTAATTTGGGTTATTTTTACCAAAGATATGTAGCAGTATAAATTGTGGCCAAAATGTATGAAGATAAATTAATAATTTGCAAAAAGAAAAATGCGTTTTTTTCAAAATGTTCGGTCTTTTTTCATTTATAACGCAAAAATAAAAAATCCAGAGGTGATCAAATACCACCAAAATAAATCTCTATGTGTATGAAAAAAAAGACACAAATTTCATTTGGGTACAGTGTTGCATGACTGAGTAATTGTCATTCAAAGTGTGAGAGCACCGAAAGCTGAAAATTGCAAGTGGTTAAAGACAAACCTAAAAAAATAAAAATAAAGCAGGAACAGCATCAACAAAGCAACAGATGTTGCTGACACACACAAAAAAGCAAAAACAAAAATTGTAGTCCTAAAAAGAACTCTTGGTTCTTATGAAATCACAGTGAATGGAGGTCGACTTACGCTCCACTCTCCCTAACCACACAAACTGCAATTTACTACAACATGCCATTGGCAATATATGGTATAACACTGAATATAGTGCTGTATATAGCACTATATAAATATAGTAGCACACTACACTGCCAACTCTCTCTCCCTGCAATATTGGCATCTGTTCTTCACACTAAACACCTACACAAAGGGCCGATGAGACAGTGTGTGTGGGTTAAAACTTTGGACAAATCCATCATTGGCCAAAGTCTTGCCCCTGACCAAAGGTCAGTGACTTTGTTTGCAATGCATTATTGTGGATTCAGTATAGTAGTTCCTGCTGAACATTCTCTGAAGTTATGATTTTACCTGAACTTCCAAATGAACCAAACTCTCAGGCTCATCCCAATTTGGTGAAAAGATCCCATTCATTTAGCAGATGGAGACCTGATTCTTTGCTGGCAATAGCAAAAGTTCCTGTCTAGAAATGAAGATTGTCTCAGGATTAGGGATGAGCCGAACACCCCCCGGTTCGGTTCGCACCAGAACTTTCGAACGGACCCCAAATTCGAACGAACTTTAGAACCCCATTGAAGTCTATGGGACTCGAACGTTCAAAATTAAAAGTGCTAATTTTAACGGCTAATATGCAAGATACTGTCCTAAAAAGGGTTTGGGGACCTGGCTCCTGCCCCAGGGGGCATGGGTCAATGCCTAAAATGTTTTTAAAAATGGCCGTTTTGGCGGGAGCACTAATTTTAATGACGATTAAAGTGAAAAAAAAGTGAAATATTCCTTTAAATATGGTGCCTGGGGGGTGTCTGTAGTATGCCTGTGAAGTGCCACGTGTTTCCCGTGTTTAGAACAGTCCCTGCACAAAATGGCATTAAACAGAAATAACATCATTGAAAACTGCTTGCTTGTTATATCTGGTTCCTGCAATATGGTTGAAAACCTCCCTGCCCATTACTAGCCCCTTTGGGTCTTGTACGCATATTAAGGGGAACCCTGTACCCATATTAAAAAAAGGAAATGCGTGTGGCCCCCAGGCCCTATATACTCAGAACAGCAGTATACAGGCGGTGCAAACAAGACAGGGACTGTGTAGGTTTGTTGTGTTAAGTTGAATATGTTTGTAATTTTCAACTGGTACATTTTTAAAGTGTAGCTCCAGTCAAAAAAACTATTTTTAAGCTTTTTGGAAAACATAGGGAAGGGTTATCACCCCTGTATAATTAGTTTTGTCGTACATCTTTTTTCATCTCACTTGCTGTTGTCTCCTTGCAAGTAGGAGATGTTTGTAAGTTGGATGTTTGAAAGTAGGGGCCTGCCCTATATGCTCTGCAGAAATGGCGGAACAAGGTGTTGGTTTTGCCACAACATTGTAAGCCCTCAAAGTGACTCTTGCTGGGCGCTGGAGCGCCCTGCTGTGAACGATTATATCAAGAATTGTAATTACATGCCATTGTTGAACAGTGGTAGAAAAATTGACCTTTGGTGGTTGTGGTGCTGGTGCCACAACACTATAAGTCCTCACAGTTACTCTGGGTGGGCACAGGAACGGACCCTCCTGTGAAATATTATATCAAGAATTGTAATTACATGTCCCTATTAAACAGGGGCAGAAAAATTGGGCCTTAGGCACTGGTGTTGGTGCCACGACACTGCAACCTCTCCCATATACTCTAGTTTTATTGCAGGAATTAGCCCTGCTGCAAAGCATTGCATCAAAAATTGTACTTAAACGCCCCTGTTAAACAGGGGCAGAAAAATTGGGCCTTAGGCACTGGTGCTGGTGCCACGACACTGCAACCTCTCCCATATACTCTAGTTTTATTGCAGGAATTAGCCCTGCTGCAAAGCATTGCATCAAAAATTGTACTTAAACGCCCCTGTTAAACAGGGGCAGAAAAATTGGGCCTTAGGCACTGGTGCTGGTGCCACGACACTGCAACCTCTCCCATATACTCTAGTTTTATTGCAGGAATTAGCCCTGCTGCAAAGCATTGCATCAAAAATTGTACTTAAACGCCCCTGTTAAACAGGGGCAGAAAAATTGGGCCTTAGGCACTGGTGCTGGTGCCACGACACTGCAACCTCTCCCATATACTCTAGTTTTATTGCAGGAATTAGCCCTGCTGCAAAGCATTGCATCAAAAATTGTACTTAAACGCCCCTGTTAAACAGGGGCAGAAAAATTGGGCCTTAGGCACTGGTGCTGGTGCCACGACACTGCAACCTCTCCCATATACTCTAGTTTTATTGCAGGAATTAGCCCTGCTGCAAAGCATTGTATCAAAAATTGTACTTAAACGCCCCTGTTAAACAGGGGCAGAAAAATTGGGCCTTAGGCACTGGTGCTGGTGCCACGACACTGCAACCTCTCCCATATACTCTAGTTTTATTGCAGGAATTAGCCCTGCTGCAAAGCATTGCATCAAAAATTGTACTTAAACGCCCCTGTTAAACAGGGGCAGAAAAATTGGGCCTTAGGCACTGGTGCTGGTGCCACGACACTGCAACCTCTCCCATATACTCTAGTTTTATTGCAGGAATTAGCCCTGCTGCAAAGCATTGCATCAAAAATTGTACTTAAACGCCCCTGTTAAACAGTGGCAGAAAAATTGGGCTGATGGCATCACCCAGAAACAGAAATGTTCTTCCAACATATCACTGGAGGAGGAAGAGAATAGACAATCAACATAACAGGACAGTCACTCAGCATCAGCATAGGCAGTCTTGAAGGGATGTGATATTTCAAAAAAAATTATTCGGTTACATCAGCTTCAGGTGCTTGGTAGCTGTGGGTGATCCAAGACTGATTCATCTTGATGAAGGTCAGTCAATCAACTGATTCGGTGGACAGGCGCACCCTGTGATCGGTAACAAAGCCACCAGCAGCACTGAAGGTGCGTTCCGAAAGAACGCTGGATGCAGGACAGGCCAGTAGCTCAATTGCATACTGTGCAAGCTCTGGCCAGTGATCCATCCTCAAGACCCAGTAAGCCAGAGGATTTTCGGTGGGAAAGGTGTCCAAGTCTGACCTTGCCCCTAGGTATTCCTGCACCATGTAAATCAGACGCTGGCGATGGTTGCTGGAACCGATCATACCTTGGGGCTGCGGACTAAAAAATTGTCTGAAAGCATCAGTCAGACGGCCACCTTCTCCACCGCTCCTTCTGACCGATGCCTCAGCAACACGTTGTCCAGGACCAGGAGTTTGTAACCTCCCATTCTCTGGGAACACGTTGCACAGACCTTTCTGTAAGGCCTCCCGGAGATGTCTCATCCTCTGCTCCCTCTGCGATGGCAAGATAAGGCCGGCAACCTTACCCTTGTACCGTGGATCAAGGAGAGTGGCCAGCCAGTAATGGTCCCTCTCCTTGATCCGAAGAATACGAGGATCCTTCCGCAGGCTTTGCAGGATCAGGGAGGCCATGCAGCGTAGGTTAGCTGAGGCATTCGGTCCGAAGTCCTCTGGGTCACTAAGGGCAACATGATCCGCAGCTACCTCCTCCCAGCCACGTACAAGTCCACGTGTTTCTTAGGACTGTAAATCATCCCTACAAGACTGCTGCTGCTGATGCTGAGTTTCAGCCTCCACCTCCATGCTGGCACAATCATCCTCCTCCTCCTCTTCCTCCTCCTCATCCTCTTCCTGTGTGATGGGTGGCACAGCAGGAACACTGTCTGGATAAAGGGGGCCTTGAGAGGCAAGGAAGTCCTCCTCTTCCTGCCTCTGTTCTGCCTCAAGTGCCCTATCCATTATTCCACGCAGCGTATGCTCCAAGAGGTGGACAAGAGGTACAGTGTCACTGATGCATGCACTGTCACTGCTCACCATCCTTGTTGCCTCCTCAAACGGTGACAGGACAGTGCATGCATCCCTGATCATGCCCCACTGGCGTAGTGAGAAAAAACCGAGCTCCCCTGACCCTGTCCTGGTGCCGTAGTCGCACAGGTACTCATTGATGGCCCTCTGCTGCGCGTGCAGCCGCTGCAGCATGTCCAACGTTGAGTTCCACCTGGTGGGCATGTCACATATAAGGCGGTTCTTGGGCAGGTTCAACTCCTTTTGGAGCTCAGCCAGCCGAGCACAGGCATTAAATGATCGGCGGAAATGCACACAGACTTTCCTGGCCTGCTTCAGTACATCCTGTAAGCCGGGGTACCTGCCCAAGAACCGCTGCACCACCAGGTTAAGGACGTGAGCTACACAGGGCACATGGGTCAGTTGTCCCTGTCGGAGGGCGGAGAGGAGGTTGGTGCCATTGTCACAAACCACCATTCCTGGCTTAAGCTGGCGTGGCGTCAACCACCTCTCGGCCTGCTCCTGCAGAGCTGACAAAACATCTGCCCCAGTGTGGCTCCTGTCCCCCAAACAAACCAGCGCAAGCACGGCATGGCATCGTTTTGCCTGCGTACTTGCGTAGCCCCTGGAACGCCTACGGAGCACCGCTGGTTCTGAGGACAGAGCACTGGAAGAGGCCATGGAGGAAGAAGAAGAGGAGGGGGTGGAGGAGAGAGATGTGTCACAACCAATAGTAGCATTTTGGAGGCGTGGTGGCGGAACAACCTCCAACACTACTGCACCTTGTCCTGCATCCTTCCCAGCTGCCAGAAGAGTGACCCAATGGGCCGTGAAAGACAGGTAACGTCCCCGTCCATGCCTGCTGAACCATGAGTCAGCGGTAATATGCACCTTACCGCTGACCGCCCTGTCCAGTGAAGCAAGGACATTGCCTTCCACATGCCGGTAGAGAGCCGGAATCGCCTTCCGTGAGAAAAAGTGGCGTTTGGGGACCTGCCACTGAGGAACCGCACATTGTACAAACTCACGGAAGGGGGCCGAGTCTACCAACTAAAAAGGCAGCAGTTGAAGTGCTAGCAATTTAGCCAAGCTAGCATTCAACCGCTGGGCATGTGGATGGCTGGGAGTGAACTTCTTTCGCCGGTCCAGCAGCTGGGGCAGGGACATTTGCCTGCTATAATCGGACGTGGGTGTACTGCTAGCAGAGTGCCCGGAAGCACTTGGCTGTGACACACCTAATTCTACACCTTCATTCCTCTCAGAGCAGGTTTCAGAGAGGACTGAAGGTCTAGTGGGGTTGGAGATGCCAGCTGATGAGGAGCAAGGAGAGGTCCGCTTTGTTCTTTGGTGTGGGTCTTTGAGGTACGCTTGCCAACGAGCTGCATGGCAGGTCAACATATGTCTGGTCAAGCATGTGGTGCCCAAGCGGCTGATGTTTTGACCACAAGAGATACGCTTGAGACATATGTTGCAAATAGCAGCGGTGCGATCTGATGCACTCGTCTCAAAAAAGGCCCACACCAAAGAACTTTTAGAATAACGCGCAGAGGCAGCGCCCTGCACAGGCGGAGCTCTGCGGTGTGATTCAGTCGGTGTGCTGCCCCTAAGCTGGCCCCCGGAGGGCATCCTGCCTCGTTGGACATGTGCCTTCTCCTTCTCCTCCTCCTCTCTCCTACCAGGTACCCACGTGGAGTCAGTGCCCTCATCATCCCCTCCCTCTTCATCGCTGTAGCAAACCTGGCAGTATGCTGCAGCTTGTGGAACATGACTGCCAGATTGCTGTCCTTCTTGAGCATCCCCTCTCTCTGCGCTCACGCTACTGCCTTCCTCTAGCTGAGTGTCATCATCAGAGCCCACAAAACACTGGGCATCCTCCTGGAGCATGTACCCAACACTGTGCTCAAAGAGTTCAGGAGACTCCTCAGGAGGACGTGGTGGGTCTAGGGAAGGAGTCACTGATGATGACATTGAGAGGAGGGAAGACAATGCGTTGGCAGCTGCTTTGCTAGTACCCTGAGACTGGGTGAGAGAGGATGAGGAGGATGAAGAGGGCTTGGTCATCCACTCTACCAAGTCGTTGGCATGTTGCGGTTCAACATGTCCAGCTGCCGAAAAGAAGGACAAGCGTGTCCCATGGCCACGTGCTGATGACAATGCACCGTGTCCACGACCAGCACTGTTGTCTCTAGACACAGAGCCTGCTTGCCCTCTTTTATCGGCTCGCGCCTGTCTGCCTCTCCTTGCTGGCCTTCCAGACATGGTAATGGCCTGAAGGGAGTTGGGTAAAACAGCAGTTGGGTAGTGTATATTGTGCTGGAGGCACACAACACCCACTAACTCCTGCAGATGCCTTTATTATAGAACACCAGAGATAAAGGAGTATACTGTAATTGAGTCACACAACACCCACTAAGCCCTGCAGATGCCTCTATTAGAGAACAGCAATAAAGGGTAGATACAGGTGTATATTGTGCTGGAGGCACAAAAAACCCACTAACTCCTGCAGATGCCTTTATTATAGAACACCAGAGATAAAGGGGTATATACAGATGTATACTGTGCTGTGCTGGAGGCACACACAACTTCCAATAACTCCTGCAGATGCAAGTGGGCTCAAATAGAGAAGAGCTATGTAGGTGGATATATCGGTGTGTACTGGGTACAGAGCACGCAGACAGCACGCACAAGCTCATAACACTACTGACTGCAAGCTCTATTATAAAAGATAGATCACTAGCTATATAGGTGAGGTGAACATAGCGGTGTATACTGCGGTCAGGGCAAGCAGACAACAACCACTACAGAAGAGTAAGATCGAAAATCGGCCGATAATGATCGGTGTGTACTGTGTTGAAGGTACACAGAACACCCACTAACTGCTTCAGACGCCAACACACTACACTAGGCCGCCGCAATGACGGCCTTATATAATGTGGGGCGTGTACTACACAGCCTGAGCTATGATTGGCCACAGGCATCCTGCCTGTGGCCAATCATGGCTCTCCTCGCTGCTGGTGCTGTGATTGGCCAAGCATGCGGGGTCACAGTGCATGCTTGGCCAATCATGAGCCAGCAATGCACTGCGATGACGCAGTGCATTGTGGGCCCTGAGCGCCACACGAATTTGGCGCGAACGGCCCATAACGTTCGGAATTCGCCGAACGGGCGAATAGCCGATGTTCGAGTCGAACGTATGTTCGACTCGAACACGAAGCTCATCCCTACTCAGGATACCCCATCTGTGCATCATCCTAGTTTTCCTCAAGGGCTTTGCTAGGGATATAAGTTTCTACATCTTCTGGACAGTTAATTGTGAGCAGTCAGTATAGACTGATATTCTTCATGGAGTGGGGTATTTTTCCTTGCAGTTGCCATAATTTTTTTCCTTTATGTGGAAAAATTTATGTGTTAACCCACCTCTTGAAGTAATATGTGGTAGGAAATGCAGCTTGGAAATTGTATGGGCTTATTTAATTCTCAGAGAGTAATAATATTCACATAAGCTGCAGAAGGTATTGTTACAGCCCAGTTTGTGAGATATTTTCAGATTTTGGCCACTGTATTTCAGTTTCATGTTTATTGAAAGAATCCAGAAAAACTGTTATTTTTTTTTTTTCAATATGCCTAATTCTGTGGCTATGTTATCGATTTTAACAACTGCTGCAGGCATTTTTTTGTTGCAGTGAGTCTCTCAAGGATATGAACACATCCCTAACTGTAGTTTGTGATAATGCTAGATCCCTATGGAATGGTCCTCAATAGTAGAGTGTGTTGTGCCATGGTGACATCGCTACTTTCTGACTATGTTATTACGATTGAACCAAATGTGAGTGCAATTTTATTATTATTTTTTAATAAATTGGATGTTAAAACGGTATCACGCTATGCTAGTTTTCTACTTCCATGGTCTTTGATACCTGAGCCCCCTATTTTCGTGGGATGAGCACTATAGGAGGATTGCTACGGATGATTTCATGACCTGAAGATGTACTAGATGTATGATTATCTGGTTTGCTAACCTACAGGCCCATATGACTCGAGAGGTGTAAGCCTTCCTCTGAGTCAACGTCATTTGGTAAGCCTCCTCTCCCCTTCTTTATCACGGTGGTGGTGGTATTATTCTACACATCAGAAGTTGAATTTCACCTTTTTTCACGTCACCTCAAGCTTGGAATTGTGATTGATATTACACATTTCAAGGACTGTTAGACGTTCACTTGATGGACTGTATATGTTAAATTAATTTTATTTACCTTAACCTTTTGTGTGCATGAGGTTCATGCACTCTTCCACCTGGGAGTAAGGTCTCTTGATATACAACGGAATTTACACATATTTTCTTTTTTTGAAGTGTATGTAATTTTCTTTGCTTGAATTAGTGCCTTACTGGTTCATGTGGTTTGTTGCCACCTAAGCGCCACACTTTTTTGTTTTAATTTTTGTATGTTACTGTGTAGTCTTCAGTAGTGTTGGCAGCTGGGTAGAACACATCTTTTCACAGCGCAGTATTTTTTCCACATTTACACCTTTATTCCTTTGTGCCATGGTGTAGAATTACCCCATTCTCAAAAGCCCAAGGAATGAAGCTATCTTCCCCCTTCATTGGTTTACTATAAACGTGGCTTTGTGTGGAGGGAGGAAAGCTGAGTGGCAACGTACCAGATCTTGTGGCCAGATAGTGATCTGTATTAGCCTTTCTTGAATTCATACAGCCAGGGGATGTGGGAGGCTGAGAGTAGGTGGTATGCAACGCTCTGGTAACCTCTTTGGGATTCCTTATTTGAAAGGAATCTTTTTTTTTTATATTCTATATTTTATTTTAAACATTTTTTTTTAACAAATAAAAAAAATAATTCAATTGCATGTCAATCACACAATATACCTTAACGCAGTTCAGTTCAGCAGATATATAAAGTCTTGAAATTCACATTCTTATTTTTATTGTTCTAAAATTTGTATGTTTTTACCTGCGCGTCCTAACTATACACAGTTAAAGACAAAAAAATACCACCTATTCCCCCTCAACTAATGCACAGGCATATTCCCTAGAGCAGACAATGAGGGACCATTGGGTAAATTTTTTATTACATTTCTCCTCTTTACCTTGCTTAATTGAATGTTTTTCCATAGCATGTATGTCATGTAAGCCACAACAATCTTGGAACAGAGCCCTCTGTTAACAATTTATATACCTTGGATACCTCATGAGAGAGGGTGTTAAGCTAAGAAAACTATTAAGCTGTTCATCTGATCCAGTGGCAAATTAAACAGAGACTGTATTTCTGCCCTAGTCTTCAGCCTACATTCTTCAAGGTAATTGCCTAGATGAAATTGACCTTGTTTTAGAGTTTGTTTAAAATGGCTATCTGTATAGCCTGGGGGGTGCTGGATTTCCCAAAACTGGGTAAAGCCGAGTGATTTCCTCATCTGTCTTTGAAAAAAGATGGCTTTGTTGAACTACTCTCATGGTTGCCCCTATGAGGGGGTGATGTCCTAAGGTTCCCAGTACTCTTGATCGTAACTATGGCACACATTGATGCGGGAATTCAGTGCAGGATTGTTCAATTGCTACAAAGGCTTTATGTACCCCATCTCTACACCAAGAGCGAGGTGCACTGCCTTGCAATATCAGATCAGATCTGGAAAAGCCATACCTCCCTAGGTTTTGGGCATAGCAAGTAGTGGTAAGGTAGGCGTGAGTGCTTTTTTGTGCAGATAAATCTAATGAAAACACTACATAATGATTTAAAAAAGACCCTGGAATGACTATTGGTAGGGTCTGAAAGAGATACAGTAACCTTGGTAGGATATTCATTTTAAGAATAGCATTCCTGCCCATCCATGTGTAGGGACCTTTATTCCATCTTTCCAGATTGGCGGAAAGTTCCCACAGTAGCAGTGGGAAGTTAGCTAGTAAAACTTTATCTACTGAGGAAGTCAATTTGACCCCTAGATATGTCAGATATGAAAATGCCCATGAAAAATAAAAAGAAGATTGAAGAGCTTGCACACATGCAGGAGCCAACGTTATATTAAGTAGTTCCAATTTTTGAATATTCATTTTAAAATTCAAAAGTGGGGTATACCGGTCAAAATCATTTAATACATTTGACAACGTGGTTTCTGGTGATGTAATAAAAAAACAATATATCGTCCGCAAAAGCCACAATTTTATGATCCGATTTGTTAATTATGAAGCTTTGACTATAAGTACTTCCTCGGACATGTCGCAGAAATGGTTCTAGGGTTAGTATGAAGATCAATGGGATAGAGGACATCCTTGTCTTGTGCCGTTACTCAAATCGAAGTACAAGGAAGTCACTTCATTGATTCTTACTGCTGCAGAGGGAACCGAGTATATAGCCTCTATCCAATTACTAAATGCCTTCCCCACACCAATATGGGTTAACGTCTCCTTCAGAAATGTTCAATTTACCCTGTCAAATGTCCAATGCCCCCCCCCCCCAGAACGAGGATATCTATATTGTCCTTAACTTAAACCCTGCCCTTTATCATATGGCAATTTTCCCAGATATATTTATATCATATATATCATACCATATATCTATACTCTATCCTTGGTCGCCCTATTACCCTCTTCTTTAGCCATCTAATATATCCAATTTTATCTTAAGGGAGGAGAAAAGAAGGAGGAAAGGATGAGAAGGAGAAGGAAGGGGAAGGGAAAGACAGGAGAGGAAAAAAGGAAAAAAAGGGAGAGAAGGGAAAGTTATTCCCCCCCCCCTTCCCCTCTGCCCCCAACCTCCAAATGGCCTCAAAATGACTGGCTATTGATCAACAGGGGGGTAAAACTATGATTCAGGCAGACCCTCCCAAACATCTAAAATAAAAAAAAATGAATAAAAAAGGGGGGCCATGCCAAAAAAATAAAAAAATATTTAAGTGTTTTTCCCTAAGAGGTCTTCTCCTAGCCTTAACCCTCAGTTGGTATAACTAACTTAGCGTAATGTCTGTTGTGCCTAAAAAAAAATAAAAAAAAAGCAAAAACATTTTCAATCTTTTCATTTATGATGATGGCATGGAAGTTGGATTTGATTCTATAACAGTCCAGTCTGGCAGTAAAATAGGTGCGATAGCCAATTTGGAGAACATCTCTGGCATTTGAGCAGGTGTACACAGTACAAACGATTGGTGACCTTTCTGTATAAACAAAGAAAACGGAAAACCCAACAGAAAGTGCCCTCTTCGCGTAGCGTGTGTAGAAGAGGCTTCATAATGTGGAGTATCTGCAAGGTGTATCTTGAAAGATCAGGTAGAATCTGTATTGAGGCTCTGTTAAAATCTACGATACCCATTGACCATGCCTTACGAATGATCTCCTCTTAGTACAGTATAAAGATTTAACCTGCATAAGGTATCTCTAGGTCTACTGTCCGTCTGGGGAGTCATGCCCTGTATCGCATGGACTTTGTCCAACTTCTTGTCAGCTGTCAAATCCCTACACAGGATCTTACTTAATATAGCTGTTACAGTGGGATGTAGCTATTTAATTGTTGTGGCTTCAGGTATACACCAACAGCTTAAAGTTATTTCTCCTGCTCCTATTTTCTAAAATGACCTGAGGACATGGAGATAATGCAATTGTGAAGTTAGCTTAGCCTCCAAGGTAGCTCTCTTTTGGTCTGCTGATATCTGATTTTTCTCCATAGTATCTACCCTTGCTGATAAGCTATGTAGTGAGTCTTACATCTCCTTAAACTCCTCTCTAAGCACCTGTTGCAGGGTGGCTTTCATACTGTCCATATCTGACGGACAATATGGATTGGAAGGATCCTGTATCTGGATCGCCCAGCAAGAATGGGAGCCCAGAGGTAAGATGTAATGCTGACTGTACAGGAGACCCACCCCCTGTCTGCCCAACATCTATTTGTAATGTTTCTACATTTGTTGTCTCAGTTTGCATTGCAATATCAGTGTCCTGTGTAAGCTCTCATGGAAGCTCCCATGTAGGCTCCCGTATATGCTCACCTGTATGCATCATTAAGATGTGTTGGCTGGAGATCTCTTCAGCATCAGTTCTAACGTCTGCAGTGAGATTCACAGGAAAATGCTGCAGGTCCTGAAAATCCCTGCTCCGTGGGCCTGATGTTGTGTTCTCCTTCAGTGGCTCAGATATCCCGGGAACCTCGTACAGGGTAGTAGCCTGTGAGAAGCGCACCATGGGTAACTGGACCAGTGTCAGGAAGCTTCCTTGCTGCACACCCAGACCCTCTAGATCCTCTTGGCATCTCCTCCCACTAAAGCAGTAAGCAGGTAGTCCAGCTTTACATACAGATAATGGGTAATATAGTGGATAGTCTGAGGCAGATACACTTCAGGCTGTAGCGCTAGACATTTAGACAATCTGAGCGGAGCTCCAGCTGATGTCCTCACTCTCTCTCTCTCACTCCGCCATCATACTTCACTTTACAAGCATACTATAGATGCCCCACAGGTATGAAATTTGAATGAATATTTCACTTTTATTGTTTCACTTTAAGCATTATTAAAATCACTGCTCCTGAAAAAACAATGCCATTTTGCTGTGGCACTGTTATATACATGGGAAAGATTCACTAGTTTACAGGCATACTAAGGACACCCCACAGGCACGATATTTAACCCTTTCCCGCCGAGCGTACGCACATCTGCGCACTCGGCTTCCGGGGGTTATACCGGGATGATGCCCGCACCTGCAGGCATCATCCCGGTACCGTTTTTTACAGCAGGCGATTGGCTATCCAGGCATAACAACCGATGCGGCTAAAAGCCGCTCGGCTGTTATGCCGGAGGAGCGGGAGGGGACGTCCCCCCCTCCCGCCGCCTCTCGCCGCTGTTACCGGTGCTCCCGCTCGATCGGGAGCACCGATTAAAGATCCGTCGGCTCTGGCTGCTGGGGAGGAACTGGAACGAAGCCGTAATCGGCTTCGTTCCAGTCTCCTCATCTTAAACACGGAAGCGACGTCATGACGTCACTTCCCGTTTACTCGGCTGCCAATGGCGCCGGTTTAAAAAAAATATCCGGTATTCAGAATCGCCGTTTTCGGTGATCTGAATACATTGAAGTGTAAAGGAGGGGTGGGGGGTCTTTTAGACCCCCGATCCCTCCATAAAGAGTACCTGTCACCACCTATTACTGTCACAAGGGATGTTTACATTCCTTGTGACAGCAATAAAAGTGATCAAATTTATTTTATTTTTTTTAAACAATTTAGTCATTTAAAAAAAAATAAAATAAATAAAAAAATAAAAAAAAAAAATTCAAAGCGCCCGCCGTCCCCGCGAGCTCGCGAAGCAAAGAAAACGCATACGGAAGTCGCGCCCGCGTACGTAAACGGTGTTCAAGTCACACATGTGAGGTATCGCCGCGATCGACAGAGCGAGAGCAATAATTCTAGCAGTAGACCTCCTCTGTAACGCTAACCTGGTAACCGTAAAAAATTTTTAAAGCGTCGCCTATTGAGATTTTTAGGTACCGTACTTTGTCGTCAATCTACAAGTACGCGCAATTATAAAGTGTGACATGTTTGGTATCTATTTACTCGGCGTAACATTATCTTTCACATTTCGCAAAAAAATTGGGCTAATTTTACTGTTTTGTTTTTTTTTTATTCATGAAAGTGTCCCTTTTCCCAAAAAGTTGCGTTTAAAACACCACTGCGCAAATACCGTGTGACATAAAATATTGCAACAATCGCCGTTTTATTCTCTAGAGCCTCTGCTAAAAAAATCTATATAATGTTTGGGGGTTCCAAGTAATTTTCTAGCAAAAAATATGTATTTTAACTTGTAAACACCAAATTCCAAAAATAGGCTTAGTCATGAAAGGGTTAAAGGAATACTTATTTTTTTATTGTTTCACTTGAAGCATTATTAAAATCACTGCTCCCCAAAAAATGCAGTTTTTAAAACTTTTTCTGCATTGATACATGTCCCGTGGGGCAGGACCCAGGTCTCCAAATACTTTTTATGACAATACCATGCATACAAGTCTTTAAAATTAGCACTTTTGATTTCTCCCATAGACAATTCATTATAGCTACGAGTACTTTTAAATTACTTTTTTTCTTTAGAAATGTAATTTTGTGCAGGGACTGTTCTAAACACAGGAAAAATCTGCCACTATACAGGCATACTATAAACACCCACCAGGTAAAAAATTTAAAGGAATATTTGACTTGTATTGTTTCACTTTAAGCATTATTAAAATCACTGCTCTCAAAAAAACTTCAATTTTTAAAACTTTTTTTGCATTGATACATGTCCCCTGGGGCAGGACCCAGGTCCCCAAACACTTTTTATGAAAATACCATGCATATAAGCCTTTAAAGTTAGCACTTTTGATTTCTCCCATAGACTTTTAAAGGGTGTTTTCCGCGGCTTTCAAATTTTCCGTGAACACCCCAAATTGTTCGCTGTTTGGCAAACAGGCGACCACCTGATGTTCATGTCGAACTTACGATCATCCCTATTGGTCACCCATGCTCCTGAACACTGGACACACCAACCAGCCATGTCCCGCAAACGGAACCATGAATTCCGCCCGAGAAAACAGACAACCTTTTTCCTCAAACTTAAGCTTAAGCTCAATCGTCATCAAAATGGCACCAGCCCATCCGCACCACACAAGGCTTACACAGATCTCCCTGATGAGATCCCAGAAGAATCAGACTATCCAGCACTCCCCTCACCCCCTATTTATCACACGGAAGAAAATTCTCACACAGGCAGCCCAGCAAAAGCCTGTATGCAGCTGGATACTCCACCACTGCCAACACAAATTGAGGCCCAGGCTTTCAACCCCCTCCAATCTAACCAGGCCCTACATTTGTCCATGGCATCCTTCCCCACCACAGGGCAACCGTTCATGGATACCACCCTTAAAGATATGCTGTTGTCACGTCAAACGTCATTGATGACTGATCTCTCATCACACTTTACAAAAATCTCGACACACATACTTGTACTTGATGACAGAGTGTAACACACTGAAAACAGAATGGATGAATGCACCACAACAGTCAATGACTTAATCAACACATATGATGAAGTGAGAGAGGAACAATCTTGGCTAAGGGCCAAACTGACCGATTTAGAAGAAGGTCCCACAGGAATAAAGTTAAGCTACGCAGTATTCCTGAAGCCATGTTACCGGCGGACCTCCCCAAGTATGCCAAAGAGCTCATACATGCAATTCTACCTGATGCCTCCCCTAGAGATCTAATCATTGATCAAATCCACAGAGATGTACTAATGAGGGTGCACTTCTTTCATATCAAAGAAAAACTCCTCATGACAGCAAGGACCAAATCCCCACTACCAGCTCCGTATGGTGACATGCAGCTTTTTCCAGATCTCTCCAAATACATCCTAAAGTTGAGGAGACAATTCAATCCCATTACCAAAGGCCTCCATAATCATTAAATCATGTTCAAATGGCGATATCCATCCACACTGCTCATCTTGAGAAACGAATCATCCCATGCGATCAATAATCTCAAAAGTGGTATGAAATTTCTGCATATATGGGGCATTATCCCTGACCCCTGACTGGAATCCACTTCACCTCTAGAACAAAGAGGTCCCCACTCATCGCGCTGCAATCAAGAAAGAAAATACACCCAACATATAAAAAAAGAGTAAGCTTAGAAATGGGCTTTCATACCAACCAAAGTATATCTCTCCCCAGCTATAAGTCTTTTTGTTTTCTAATCACACTCAGCAATTGACTTGAGTTTCCCCCCCCCCCCCAGAGAGGGCTTTCTAGGAGAAATGTGTCTCTATCCCACCTACTGTTCTATCTGGTATAATACCATCCACAGAGCTGTATTCTACAAGTTCTTCATCTCAGTTACTTGAGCTCTTTTTATTTTTAACTTTGTTATTTCACAAATCATTCAGTAATCTCACAGGATATCAAGTCTCACCAGTGATTTCATTGATCAACATACTCTGGCTGTGGTAACAAGATCCGCCTTACTTCAGCAACTAACTGTAAGTGTTTATTTGTACTCAGCCCTTCTGCACCACATCGCAAATGCCTTTTAAGACCCTGTCCATAGACGCCAAAGGGCTTAATCACCCAGCCAAGAGATAATCTCTTTGGAAAACAGCACAAAAGCTGGACTGTGACATACTATGTGTACAAGAGACACACTTTGCAATCCATCTAATTGCACAACAGGCTCTTTCCCCATATCAACACAGCCTCCTTCACATAAAAAAAAGAGGAGTTCTTATAGCGGTGAAAAACACCAACAATTTTCAAATGAATCAACTAACCTTGGACCCCAACAGATGATATATTATCTTGGGTTGCACTATCAATAAAAATAATACACGCTCGTGAACATATATGCACCCAACACCCAACAAATGTAATTCTTCTGCAAAGTCATGTGCATCATCAAGCCCATCCAGAAAGACTTAATTGTATGTGGAGACTGTAATCTGGTTCCTGATAACCAGATAGATTCCACGTCCACAGCAAAACGTAGAGAATCCCCCTTTAGAATGTTTCTCCAAACCCAAGATCTCTTTGATGTCTGGCGCTGCCAAAACAGCATGGAAAGAGACTACACTTATTTTTCTCCTTTGCATAAATCCTATTCAAGATTGACCTCTTTCTAACAGATAAATGGTTACTCCAAAAAATAAGCGCATCTGAAATTCACACCACGATTTGGTCAGACCATGCTCCTATCACTATTTCTATTATAGATTCCCCACAGAAACAGAATGCTTGCTTATGGAGGGCATTTGCCTATACACTACAACATACTTCCTACACATCTGAGATTTCTGCTCACATGGTGTGGAACGCGCACAATACATTTATCAGAGGTATACTGATAAAAATGAACTCTCACTATAAAAAAAAAAAAAAGAGGACACAGCATCTAGAATCCCTAACATTGCAATAGCCAACCTACAAAATAAAGCCTACCCCACAACAACAAATTCGGCACAAATAATATCCCTTAGACAGGAACTCAGAATGATTCTGCTACACTCCTTTGAAAATGCACAGAGGAAGTTAAAAACAACATCATATTCTACCTCAAATAAAGAGGGTAAAGCCCTAGCTAGTATGATCAAAGGCAGAAAACGAAAAAAAACGAAAAAATAAGTATCTATATCACCCTCACACAAAGGAAAATTAATTAACCCACAGGCAATAGCTGACACCTTTAGCACCTTCTAGGAAGACCTGTATAACATAAAGCAAGACCTAGATACATAACAACCCTCTATAGAAGACATTAATTAATTTATTAGCCAAATCCAGCTCCCAACAACAACAGCTGACGAACTGGCCCTCCTTAACAAACCCTTCATCAAACAAGAAATTCTTGCAACCATCCAAACTCTTCCTGCTGGTAAAGCACCTGGCCCCGATGGTCTCCCAGGCGAATATTACAAGCAATCCCACCATCTAGCACCCAACCTAGCTACAGTATTTAATGATGCTGCTTCCTCTTCATTATTACCTCATGAATCTTTGCAAGCACTGATTATAACTCTACCTAAACCAGGGAAGGAGCCGATAGGCCCCCAAAACATTTGTCCCATATTCCTCTTGAACTTAGAATTAAAAATCTACATGAAAACAATTGCAACACGATTACTCAAAATAATGCCTTCATTAATACACAGGGATCAGTCAGGCTTTACCAAAGGACGACAAGCGGCCGATGCCCCTAGAAGAGTGATAGACATCATCCACTATGGGGAGTGCAGTGGAATGCCTTTGCTGCTTCTATCTTTAGATGCGGAGAAGGCGTTCGACAGAGTCAACTGGTCCTACCTCCAGGAAGTTCTTCCAAAATGTGGATTTAGTGGATTCATTTAGTGGATTCATATTAAAAGCCATAACAGCATTTCAGTGTATATGCTATCCCTGCGGTCCCCCCACCCCACCTTGTCCCTGTGTTGATGAGGACAAGGGCCTCTTCCCGACAACCCTGGCCGTTGGTTGTCAGGGTCTGTGGGAGGGGGGCTTATCGGAATCTGGGAGGCCCCTTTAATAAGGGGGTCCCCAGATCCCGGCCCCCCACCCTATGTGAATGAGTATAGGGTACATCGTACCTCTACCCATTCACCTGAGGGAAAATGTGTCAATAAAAAAACACAACACAAGTTTTTTAAATAATTTATTAGACAGCTCCGGTGGTCTTCCATCTTGGGGGTCTTCTCACTGGACTCCTCCGCTATCCTCTGCTAGCTCTTTTACTAACGAAGGAGCCTGGCTTTCTTCTTTGTCGTTGATCGCCATCGTCCGGGGGTCTTCTTCCGACTTCGGGGTCTTGTCCCCCTCTTCAGTTCTTCTTGCCGGGCCTACACTTTCTTCTTCCAGCTCTTTTACTAGCGTTGGACCGGTCTTCTGTCGCTGTCGCCACCGCTGACACCTTCTTCCCTCAGGTGAATGGGTAGATATATAGATGTATAAAAACTAATGTACAACAAACAATATCCACATTGTTATTATTGTGAAAATTGACTAAAAATTATATTGAAAAGAATAATAAAAAAAATCATGAAATTTCAGATGGGATAAGAAAAAAAAGTTTGCTTACATCTAGTGGTGAACTGTAGGCAGACAAACAGTTTGGCCAAATGTTATTCATTATTAGATTATATTATTAACACTCAAGTATGTATTTACTGCTGTAATATCTGCAGTTCAACTTAATTATAGCATCCATAAATCAAGTTTTAATTAGTCACTTGGAATTTAAGTTATATGAGATTTCTCAGAGAGCCATACACAAGACACAAAGTAATACAAAAAAGGCCACATGCTAATACAATCAGTGAAGGTGCAATTAGAAAGCAAGCCAAAGAGGCCAAGCAAAATAATTAATTGTGAAACATGCACTGTGCAGAATATGGAAATTAAAGCTGTATTAAGAAAACACAGTACTCTCTTTAATTGGATTTATAAGTCTGGTCAAACAAATTATTTTCCCTGCAGCATTTAACAGTTTACAGCATTTTAGAATAAAACTATGAATTCAAGTTATTTTAATATATAGCTAAATATGGGTCATATGACAAAATATTTCACCAGCATATGCTTTGTATTTCAGTAGTCAAGGCTGTATACAAACTACAAGTGTAAAGTGCATTTGAAATTGCACTAAAAGTGCACTTGGAAGTGCAGTCGCTGTAAATCCGAGGGGGACATGCAAGGAAAATAAAAAACAGCATTTTAGCTTACATAGTTACATAGTTACATAGTTAGGTTGAAAAAAGATACATGTCCATCAAGTTCAACCACAAAAAAAAAAAGTTAATAATATCATACAATCCCATATACCCAATTCTATAACCACAGTTGATCCAGAGGAAGGCAAAAAACCCCAGCAGAGCATGATCCAATTTGCTAACGCAGGGGAAAAAATTCCTTCCTGACCCCCCAAGAGGCAATCGGATTTTCCCTGGATCAACTTTACCTATAAATGTTAGTACCCAGTTATATTATGTACACTTAGGAAATAATCCAGGCCCTTCTTAAAGCAATCCACTGAGCTGGCCAGAACCACCTCTGCAGGGAGTCTATTCCACATTTTCACAGCTCTTACTGTGAAGAAACCTTTCCATATTTGGAGATGAAATCTCTTTTCCTCTAGACGTAAAGAGTGACCCCTTGTCCTCTTTGTTGACTGTAAAGTGAATAACTCAACACCAAGTACACTATATAAACCCCTTATATATTTGTACATGTTGATCATATCCCCCCTTAATCTCCTCTTATCAAGAGAGAGTAAATGCAGTTCCTCTAATCTTTGCTCATAGCTGAGTTCCTCCATGCCTCTTATCAGTTTGGTTGCCCTTCTCTGCACTTTCTCCAGTTCCTCGATATCCTTTTTGAGAAATGGTGCCCAAAACTGAACGGCATATTCCAGATGAGGTCTTACTAATGATTTGAACAGGGGCAAAATTATATCTCTCTCTCTGGAGTCCATACCTCTCTTAATACAGGAAAGGACTCTGCTCGTTTTGGAAACCGCAGCTTGGCATTGCAAACCGCAGCTTGGCATTGCGCACATGATTGGATGATAAAATCAGCAGAACTTCCCCTCCTTTTGTAAGGAACAGGTGTGAATTTGTTCTTTTTTGGAATGTTTGTTAATAATATACTGTACTTACTATGGATGACTTCATGTCAGTTTAATTACTGAAGATAAAATTTGACTGGGACTTAGGGGCCCACAGAGGGATTTTAACTCTGGGCACCCACCTTCACCAAACCATCAATTTTGTCAACACAACTACAATCTTTATCCAACAACATTGTCTTTATTTATGATGCCACGGCTTAACACAAAAGAATAGTAATGTGCATTTTATTTGTAGCACGATCATGCAAAAATTATTTGACAATTGACAAACCCATCTGAATTTCATATTTTTTCAGGAAAATTACATACACAGGAAAATTACATTGATTAAACGTTTGTGTTGCTAAGTATGATGAGGATGACCAGTAACTTAATCAATCGAATCTTGCTAAGTATGATGACGTTGACCATTAGTACAGAGCTGAAATCATTGCATTTCTCTGACATTAGTTAAATAGACCTTAGCTATTTTTCTCTGGTCAGAGTGAAGGAGAATGGCCACATTTAACAAGAATGTCAGCATAAACTAATAATTAGCTGATCTACTGTTCTATTAAAACTGATTTATTATATGGATTAAAAACACTCGCAATACAGTAGTGGTGTACAGGCATGTCAACATTAATGGGTCCATCCATGTATCCCGGGTGAGACAGGTCTCTGGAGCTAGTGTGCAGGCATTCCAGCGTCCATCCTCTGACAGGTAGCCGGTGGTGTTGCGGGTTTCCCAGCACTTCCTGGAAATTGGAGCACAGCCGTTAGGTGTTTTCTTACTGCTCCTCTGTATGGTGGCGGCTAAAGCTTCCAGGGAACAGGCTCGGGTGAGCCGTGCTTCACAACATGCGTGCTCCTTCATCAGGCTCTATGCATGCCCATTTTACTTGTGGGTAGAAATAAGGAAGAGAAGGGGAGGAGTAGTGGAGGCTGGCCATGTAAGGGGGCTGGGCTGAGAATGTAACCTGAGTGATAACCATGAAGGCTAGATGTAAACAATAATATAGTAATGTTGGACGGCATTGGAGAAGTCTGAGATGCGGCTATGCCTGTGTGTGTGGGTATACACATCCCACACACAGGATAATGTAGAGGGACACAGTGTAAATATGTATAAGTATGTGTGCAAGGGAGGGGTATGTTACAAGAGGGACTAGGACTAATAATCAAAGGAATAATAATAATAATAATAGTAAGCGGATAACTTTGAAAATGAAAATGAAATGAAATAAAATAAAATAAAAATTTGTGAAATAAAAATTAATAAAAATGTATGAAATAAAAATAAAAGTTATACATTAAAATTAAATGCAATAAAAATGAAAACATTAAAGATTAAAAATTTAAAAATAAAAAAGAGGGGAGGGATTTTTATAAACTAAAAGGGAACTGATTTGTACAATAAACTTGACGTATTAAAGATATAGTGTAAGCATAAAATTATATGCAGAAGTTGAGAGCGAATACTTGTATGGAAAGAGACCAATGGGTCTGCAGATTCTATTAATGTGGAAAAAAAAAGATTGATGGATCTGAAATATAAATAAGAATAAAAGAATGAATGCCAATATAGACAAATTAAGATATACATACGTTAGTGTACGTTGTGACATATAGGCACAGGCGGATAGCATACCAATCCAGGTTAGGCTAAAATGGTATAGGATTAGACGGGGATAAGTTATACTTGACTAGGAGCAGTAAAGGGAAGAAGAAACTGGGGGAAAAGGGGGGGGGGAGAGGGGGGAATAAAGGGGGATAAAAAAGGGAGAATGGGGAGGGATAAGAGGGAAGGAAAAAGAGGAAAAGAGGGAAAATGAGGAAAAGGGGAAAGATAGAAGAAGGTAAGAAAAGGTATGATGGGACAAAATGAGGGAAAGAAAGATGGGTAGAGAAAGTATAGACTTGTAAATGTTTGATCAAGAGAAAACAAATCGACAAGAACCTGTTCCTGCTGTTACGTATGTATGTGTGGGAAGGAAGAGAGCAAACAGTATAAAGTACTTTTATATATATATATATATATATATATATATATATATATATATATATATATATATACACTTTTATGTAAGATCCTATATATATTTCTTTATATCCATGCGTAATGCATATGCACGTGACAAGAAGCCATAGCTAAGGAGGAAGAACGCAACGAGCATATGTCAAATGAGACAAAGGACTATGGAGAAACGTAAGCAGATGCATTCACACGCATATAAGTACAAACAGGTACATGTGTCTCTCCATTCAGAAAACTATAGTTAAACGCATGCACATATAAATGAGATATGAATAAATTAAAGTATAAATGGTAAGAATAAAATTGGAAATTGAAATTCAAAGAATATGTAAAGGATATGTAATAAATACATACACTAAACAGGGGCTTAAGGGGGGTAGGCAGGCAGTATATGATATGATCAAAGAAGAATATTAATTTTTATTCCCTCGTTTAGACCTCCTGGTGATAAAGTGTCTAATTTATATATCCAATAATTCTCTCTTTCGCATAGGCGTTTATATCGTTCTGCGTTTGGAAGAGTCTGTGGGATCGATTCAATCACCCAAACATGTAATCCTATCGATGTTTGTTCGTGGCATTCTTTAAATGTCTAGGTACACTGTGTTTATCCTTGCCCTTTTCGACCAGGTTACGGTGTTCTCCAAACCTATGCGGAGCGCCCGTATAGCACGGCCTACATATAGTAGGCCGCAAGGGCATGTAACGCAGTAAATCACATATTCCGAACCGCAGTTGAAAAAGTCAGGAATAATGTATCGTTTTCCTTTATGGTAAAAGTCTTTCTGTCTATGGTTAACATGAGCGCAGGTGAGGCATAACAGTTTCCTGCATTGATACATGCCTTTAATATCAAAAAAGGTCGTAGGAGCACTGGCAAGGAGACATCATCTTTTAATTTTGCCAGGTGCTATTTGGGATCTTATATTTTTAGCCCATCTGTAGGTGACTAGGGGCTTATCGCTTAGAGTAAGTTTAAGATGCGAATGTTCACGTAGATTGGACCAAGATCTTTTCCATTGTCCTGAATTTGTTATAGAATTTGGTGACGAATCTAACCGGTTAAATTGTGTTAGTGGTGTGTGTATCAGCAGAATGGGAAGGACATGTCTCACTCGCATAATCCTGAAGATAATGTAAGGCGGCATCATCAATAATTTGCTCACGATAGCCCTTATCTTTAAATTCGTTTTTTAATGTTTGGCCATGGGTGGTGTAGTCCTGTATTAATGTGCAATTATGCTTCAGGCAACAGAATTGGCTTTTTGGAATGTTTTTGAGCCATCATGGATGGTGACAGCTATTGAAAGTTAAATATGAGTTTCCAGAAGTAGATTTAGTATAATTTTTAGCACAGATAGTTTTTTCTTGATGGAAAAGTTCTAGGTCTAAGAATGCTAATTTGTCACTGTCCGTGAATGAGAGGCCCATGGTATTATTATTGCAGTGTTGAACGAAGGGTGGAATAAAGGTGTCTGGGCAATCTCAGATGATGACAACATCATTTATATATCCCATTGCACGGAGCGGCCCGAGAATGAAGCGAGGAGGAAGAGACGCCGTGGAGGAAGATGCCGGACGAGAACACCGGAGCAAGAAGCAGAGGATCGGAGGAAGAAGAAGGTGGAGGAAGAAGAAGATGGAGGAAGAACCGAAGGATGAAGGAAAGAAGAAGGAAAAAAGACCAGAAGAAAGAAGATGAAAGAAGAAAACTTTAATAAAGGACTTATCAAAAACTGTCTCTTATCATTTTTAACACTTTTGTCACTTTTTTGGTGAAATGGTAGGGGTACCCTTACCATTTCACACAGGGGGGAGGCAGGGATCTGGGGGTCCCGTTGTTAAAGGGGCTTACAGATTCTGATAAGCGCCCTGTCCGCAGATCCCCACAACCACCAGCCGGGGTTGTGGGGATGAGGCCCTTGTCCTCATCAACATGGGGACAAGGTTCTTTGGGGGACCCCAAAGCACCCTCCCAATGTTGAGGGCATGTGGCCTGGTACGTTCAGAAGAGTGGGCACTCTCTCTTCCCCCCTCTTTTCCTGCGGCCTGCCAGGTTGCGTGCTCAGTTAAGGGTCTGGTATGGATTTTGAGGGGGACCCCACGCCATTTTTTTTGCGAGGGGTTCCCCTTAAAATCCATGCCAGACCTGAAGGGTCTGGTATGGATTTTGAGGGGGACCCTCAGGACAATTTTTTTTCTTAATTTTTATTTTTTCTTAATGCTAACATGACCTGTGTGCAAATAGCCTTAAAAAACCATAGAAGTGAACCAGCGCAAAAAAAAAAAAAGTCAAGTTGAGAGGTGCACCTGTTCAACTTATGCAAATGCATATGCGTGGCTTGACATTTACTAAGATTTTTGGCGTGGGGTTCCCCTTAAAATCCATGCGAGACCTGAAGGTCCTGGTATGGATTTTGAGAGGCACACCAACGCTATTTTTTTTTTTTCTTGGCGCGGGATTCCCCTTAATATCCATACCAGGCCTGAATGGCCTGAATGGCCTGGTATGCTCTTTGAGGGAAATCCATGCCGTTTTTTTTTTTATTAACCACTTGCTTACTGGGCACTTAAACCCCCCTCAGTCCCAGACTAATTTTCAGCTTTCAGCGCTGATGCACTTTTAATGACAATTACGCGGGCATACAACACTGTACCCAAATTAAATTTTTATAATTTTTTTCCCACAAATAGAGCTTTCTTTTGGTGGTATTTAATTCCAGCTGGGAGTTTTATTTTTTGCTAAACAAACAAAAAAAGATGCAAAAAAAAAATCATGTTTAATAGTTTGTTATAAAATTTTGCAAACAGGTAATTTTTCTCCTTCATTGAAGTGCGCTGATGAGGCGGCACTGATAGGCTGCACTGGTGGGCACTGATAGGCTGCATTGGTGGGCACTGATAGGCTGCATTGGTGGGCACTGATAGGCTGCACTGGTGGGCACTGATAGGCATAGTTAAGGTGGCGCTAATAGGCATAGATAAGGCGGCACCGATGGGCACAGATAATGCGGCACTGATGGGCAAAGATGGGCACAGATAAGATGGCACGGATGGGTGGCACAGATGGGTGGCACGGATGGGTGGCACTAAGGGGCACTGATAGGTACCACTGATAGATGGGACTGATGGGCACTGATAGGTGGCCCTGATAGGTGGCTCTGATAGGTGGCACTGCTGGGCACTGATGGGCGGCACTGCTGGGCACTGATGGGCGGCACTGCTGGGCACGGATATGTGGCACTGGGGTGCAGCACCTTTGTTGAGGCAGATTGTGGGCACTGCTGGGTGGTACTGTGGGCACTGCTGGGTGGCACTGCTGGGTGGCACTGTGGGCACTGCTGGGTGGCACTATGGGCACTGCTGGGTGGCACTGACAGGGGGGACACATTTTTTATTTATGTGGCAAAGCAGGGGGCAGGTGGGCACTGGCAGGGGGCAGGTGGGCACTGGCAGGGCTGGCCGTGATCGGGACTGATGTCCCGATCACGGCCGCCGGTGATCGGCTCTTTTTTTTCTCCTCGCGCTGTCAGCGCGAGGAGGAATAATAGCCGATTTCCGGCTCCGTTATATCACATGATCAGCTGTCATTGGCTGACAGCTGATCACATGATAAGGGGTCGGGATCGACCCCTTGCTCGGATCGGTGATCAGGCGAGTCTCATAGACTCGCCGATCACAGAGCGTGCCGCGAGCGCTCCTCAGGGGGCGCGCAGGCCGCTCGTGCACAGGATGACGTCAATAGACGTAGTCCCGGCAAAGGAGATCCGCGCTGTAGCCGTCATTCTCAACTGGTTAAAGTTGTCTGGCCTGGGGGCGACTTAAAGTGGAGCTCCACCCTAAAGATGACCTTCCGCTCATTGGAATCCTCCCCCCCTCCGGCGCCACAATTGCCACCTTTCAGGGGGGAGGGGGGTGCAGGTACCTGTACAGTACAGGTATCTGCACCCACTTCCGGCATAGCTATCTGCGGAAAGGGGCGTAGATTACGCCCCTTTCCGAAAGTCCCCCGCTGCCTGCTGGGAAACACACGGATCCCAGAGGCAGCGGGACCATCCTTATTGCGCAGCGCGACTCGCGCATGCGCAGTAGGGAACCGGGAAATGAAGCCGAAAGGCTCCACTTCCTGATTCCCATACCCAAGATGGCGGTGGCAGCACCCGAGAGACGATCGAGAGATCGGTTTCGGGTGCCGACATCGCAGGCGCGCTGGGCGGGTAGGTGTCCTTATTTTAAAAGTCAGCAGCTGCAGTATTTGTAGCTGCTGGCTTTTTGTTTCAAATATTTTATTGAAAAGTCAAGTAAGATACATAGAAATAAGCAGAACAGTTTACATTAGTATCTGTAACGGATTATAGTTAAATGAGCTGTTACTAAAATTCGCAAATGCAAATAATCCAAAGAGTGCTAAAGCACGTTCGCGTGTCCTTCGTGCAAGAAAGCTAACAAAAAGCATCCAGGAAGAAGGTCAAGGGAAAATATAAATAAAAGAAACTAATAATTACCATAAGAGAAAAAACATGTAACGAACAGTGCTGTAGTGACAGCTATTACTACAGATGATATCATAGTATAAAGTTCCGCTATGTGAATATTGTCTATGTAGTAGGGAGAGAGAGAGAGAAGGGAGAAGAAGACAGGGTGAGAGGAAAGAATAAGAACAAGAAAAGAGGTTCAAGGTGGAGAAGGAAGCAAAGAAAAAAAAAAGAAAGAGATATGGTCGGAAGGCCTGAGGGAGCCCCAACTCTCAGGGTACTAAAATACAAGGGCTAAGGGGCCAAGAGACGTGGGTCAAAATCTTTTGGTAGAAAATGATCTACCCATGGCTGCCATATTTTGTTAAATAATGGGATCTTATCTAGCACAACTGCTTCTATTTTAGCGTGTATCATCGCTTGTGTGATTCTATGTTTAGTTTCAGTTATATTCAGGGATGGTGTCCTCCAGGCTCTCGCGATCGTTTGTTTAGCTGCAGTTATCACTTGAAGGAAAAGTCGATTTTGGGCTTTATTGAGATCTTGGGGCAAACAGTTTAACAATGCTGAAGCTGGGTCTGGGATTACAGGGAATTGTAACAATGTAGTTAGCAGGTGGAAGACCGAAGACCAGAAATTTATCACGACGGGACATGTCCACCAAATGTGGAGGTGGGTGCCCCGTTCCTTACAGCCCCTAAAGCAATCAGGCGAATAGCCAGGTACGAATTTAGAGATTCTAGAGGGAACCAGATACCACCGCATCAGAACCTTGTAATTTGCTTCAGATGCCACAACATTTTGCGATGAATTTTTAGTATTAGTCCATATATCGGTCCATGACTCTAAGTCAAGGTTGAGTGATAAATCCTTGGCCCATGCGGTGGCATAAGGTGGGAGGTCTTCAGCTGTATCGGAAAGGCAAGAATATAGACAGGAGATAATGCCTGGGGCGTGGGGGTCAGAGGAACATATGGATTCAAATGAGGACTTGGAGTTAAGATTGGGGTGAGGGGTAATATGCGCTCGGAAAAAGTGAATTATCTGTAGGTAGCGAAAACACTCTTCGGGGGGCAGATGGGCCCGAGCCTGTAGATCAGAAAATGTTACAAAGGTCCTTCTCGAGGAAAAGTCACAAACTCTTGTAAGATTTGCTCGGGACCAAGCTGTAAAAGTAAGCGGTTCTGCAAAAGCCGGATAAAAATTCGGGTGACCTATAAATGAAAGCAGAGGAAAATGTGGAGACAGCAATTTGAAGGGAGTACATACCTTATGCCAAATTTTAAGGGAATGACTCGTCACGGGGTTTGTAAGTGATCTACAGGTCTGTGGGGGAAGCCAAAGTAAATTAGAAACAGAGATGGGATGTGCCTCGACTGCTTCCAAACTGACCCACAGAGGGATTTCGGACACGGCGTGATATAAGGTCAATTGTGATATCTGAGCTGCATAATAATAATTCCTAAAATGTGGAATACCCAGGCCCCCACGGAGTTTATGTCGGAAAAGAACAGCCTTAGAAACCCTGGGTCTGATGTCACCCCATATATATTTGAAGGCTCGACTTTGAATGGCTTTGTGAAAGTATAATGGAACCATAACCGGGAGTACTCTATATAAATACAACAACTTGGGTAGTAGGGACATTTTAACAGCCGCAATGCGACCAAGCCAGGACACACATAGGGGTCGCCAGGAGTTAAGGAGGGAAGATAATTTACGGAGCATGGGTAAATAATTGATTTTGTATAAATCTGCTGGATTACTGGTTAATTTCACACCTAGATAGGGAATATAGGAGGTGGACCATTGAAATGTGTAATTTGTGCGTAAAATTTGAAGCGTCTCAAGAGGAAGGGATACCGCTAAAGCCTTAGACTTAGCCTGGTTCACTTCGAGGCCTGAGATTTGCGCAAACGAGTCAAGGAGTTTAAACAAATTAGGTAAAGTAGTATGGGGTGAAGTTATAAATAGGAGGGCGTCATCCGCAAAGAGACATAATTTATGGGTTAGCTGCTGGCTTTTAAAAAAAAAAAATGGCGGAACTCCCGGCGGACTCCCGCTTTAAAGTTGTGTTGTAAGTCGCCCCAAGTCATGTTGTAAGTCGCCCCAAGTCATGCTGTGATTCATACTCAAGTCGTGTCCAAGTTGCCTCCCAAAGTCGTGCTGGAATTTGTGTTGCCCCTGTGTGAATGGACTGTTAATGATACGGCGTGCGCTATTATCAATGGGATATTATTATCGCTTGCGCCGGCATATGCGCCGGCATATTATCATCTGTTGCGTTTATGCGTGCGCCGGTTCATAATCTCACTGAATAATTTATCTGGCGCACAAATTAAGGTATGAACCAGCGCAGCGCATTCATCTTAGTAAATCAGCCCCATAGTCTTTTTTTAAATGTAATCAATTTCTATTTTTTTAGATTTTTACTTCAAGATTGGTTGTCATCTGATCAATAATGACATGCAAAAAAATTACAAGTTCTACATATGTAGAAAGCACATCTTGGTATAAAATGACAGACCCTGATGCCGCGTACACACGACCGGACTTTTCAGCAGACTAGGTCCTACAGTCTTCCCGACAGACTTTAGGCAGAGTTCTGACAGACTTTTCAAACTAATGGACTCGGCCACACACAAACGGACTAGGTCCATTCAAAGGTCTGTTTGTTTTGAACGTGATGATGTAAACGGGACTAAACAAGGAAGTTCAATAGCCAGTAGCCAATAGCTTCCCTTACATCGTATTTGGTCTGTCGGACCAGCACACAAACAAGTGTTTTTCCCTGATTTTTAGTCCATCGGAATTGAGTCCGTTGGATAGATTTGAAACATGTTCTATTTCTAGGTCCGTCAGATTTTTTTTTCGAAAATAGTATCAGACTAGCCCACACTCGATTGGATTGTCCGACGGACTAATCCCTTCGGACCTAGTCTGCTGGAAAGTCCGGTCATGTGTACGCTGCATTAGAGATACTGTATATCTGAACATGTTTTCCTTTTTTGGTAGCCTGCAATAACTTTTGTGAAGCAGTGTGAAACCATTTCTGTTGATGCACCACTCCACTTTTCTTGTGGGTGACTGTCTTTTAGAGTACATTTGAATGTGACCCATTGATAATATACAGTATCTCACAAAAGTGAATACACCCCTTACATTTTTGTTAATATTTTATTATATCTTTTCATGTGACAACACTGAAGAAATTACACTTTGCTACAAAGTAAAGTAGTGAGTGTACAGCTTGTATAACAGTATACATTTTCTGTTTCCTCAAAATAACTCAACACACATCCATTAATGTCTAAACCATTGGCAACAAACGTGAGTACACCCCTAAGTGAAAATGTCCAAATAGAACCCATTAGCCATTTTACCTCCCCGGTGTCATGTGACTCATTAGTGTTACAAGGTCTCAGGTGTGAATGAGGAGCAGGTGTGTTAAATTTGGTGTTATGGCTACCACTCTCTCATACTGGTCACTGGAAGTTCAACATGGAATCTCATGCCAAAAAACTCTCTGAGGATCTGAAAAAAAAAGAATTGTTGCTCTACATAAAGATGGCCTAAGCTTTAAGAAGATTGCCAAGACCCTGAAACCGTGCTGCTGTTTAACAGAACAGATTCCACTCAGAACAGGCCTTGCCATGGTCGACCAAAGAAGTTGAGTGCACATGCTCAGCTTCATACCCAGAGGTTGTCTTTGGAAAATAGACGTATGAGTGCTTCCAGCATTGCTGCAGAGGTTAAAAGGGTGTAGGGTCAGCCTGTCAGTGCTCACACCATACACCGCATACTGCATCAAATTGGGCTGCATGGCCCTCGTCCCAAAAGGAAGCCTCTTCTAAAGATGATGCAAAGAAAGCCAGCAAACAGTTTGCTGAAGACAAGCAGACTAAATACATGGATTACTGGAATCATGTCCTGTGGTCTGATGAGACCAAGATAAACGTATTTGGTTCAGATGAGAAGTACAAAAACAAGTATATCTTGCCTACAGTCAAGCATGGTGGTGGTAGTGTCATGGTCTGGGGCTGCATGAGTGCTGCTGGTGCTGGGGAGCTACAGTTCATTGAGGGAACCATGAATTCCAACATGTACTGTGTCATACTGAAGCAGAGCAGGATCCCCTTCCTTTGGAGACTAGGCCGCAGGGCAGTATTCCAACATGATAATGACCCCAAAAACACCTCCAAGACCACCACTGCCTTGCTAAAGAAGTTGAGGGTAAAGGTGATGGACTGGCCAAGCATGTCTCCAGACCTTGACCTTATTGAGCATCTGTAGGGCATCCTCAAAACAGAAGGTGGAGGAGCACAAGGTCTCTAACATCCACCAGGTCTGTGATGTCATCATGGAGGAGTGGAAGAGGACTCCAGTGGCAACCTGTGAAGCTTTGGTGAACTCTATGCCCAAGAGGGTTAAGGCAGTGCTGGAAAATTATGGTGGCCACACAAAATATTGACACTTTGGGCCAAATTTGGACATTTTCACTTAGGGGAGTACTCACTTTTGTTGCCAGTGGTTTAGACATTACTGGCTGTGTGTTGAGTTATTTTGAGGGGACAGAAAATTTACACTGTTATACAAGCTGTACACTTACTACTTTACATTGTAGCAAAGTGTAATTTCTTCATTGAAATAAAAGATAAAAAATATAATAAAATATTTACAAAAAAATGTGTGTACTCACTTTTATGAGATACTGTATAGCATACTGTTAATTGTAATCCATATGCAAAATTCTTGTGTACAAGTGTAGTGACAAATTTGTATAAAAAGTTGATACTTACCTCAGAGTAGACCTCAACACTGTTAGATGGTAGAGATGAGCTTCATGTTTGAGTCGAACATACGTTCGACTCGAACATCGGCTGTTCGCCCGTTTTGGTCCGTTCGCGCCAAATTCGTGTGGCGCTCACGGACCACAATGCACTGCGATGGCGCAGTGCATTGCTGGCTCATGATTGGCCAAGCATGCACTGTGACCCCGCATGCTTGGCCAATCGCTGCGCCAGCAGCGAGGAGAGCCATGATTGGCCACAGGCAGGATGCCTGTGGCCAATCATAGCTCAGGCTGTGTAGTGCACGCCCCACACTATATAAGGCCGCCAACGCGGCAGCCTTGTGTAGTGTGTTGGCGTCTGAAGCAGTGGGTGTTCTGTGTACCTTCAACACAGTACACACCGATCGTTTTCGGCCGATTTTCGATCTTGCTGTTGTGTAGTGGTTGTTGTCTGCATGCCCTGACCGCAGTATACACTGCTATATTCACCTCACCTATATAGCTAGTGATCTATCTTTTATAATAGAGCTTGCAGTCAGTAGTGTTAGGAGCTTTTGCGTGCTGTCTGCGTGCTCTGTACCCAGTACATACCGCTATATCCACCTACATAGCTCTTCTCTATTTGAGCCCACTTGCCATCTGCAGGAGTTATTGGAAGTTGTGTGTGCCTCCAGCACAGCACAGTATACATCTGTATATACCCCTTTATCTCTGGTGTTCTATAATAAAGGCATCTGCAGGAGTTAGTGGGTGTTCTGTGTACCTTCAACACAGTACACACCGATCGTTTTCAGCCGATTTTCGATCTTGCTGTTGTGTAGTGGTTGTTGTCTGCGTGCTCTGACCGCAGTATACACCGCTATATTCACCTCACCTATATAGCTAGTGATCTATCTTTTATAATAGAGCTTGCAGTCAGTAGTGTTAGGAGCTTGTGCCTGCTGTCTGCGTGCTCTGTACCCAGTACATACCGCTATATCCACCTACATAGCTCTTCTCTATTTGAGCCCACTTGCCATCTGCAGGAGTTATTGGAAGTTGTGTGTGCCTCCAGCACAGCACAGTATACATCTGTATATACCCCTTTATCTCTGGTATTCTATAATAAAGGCATCTGCAGGAGTTAGTGGGTGTTGTGTGCCTCTAGCACAATATACACTACCCAACTGCTTTTTTACCCAACTCCCTTCAGGCCATTACCATGTCTGGAAGGCCAACAAGGAGAGGCAGACAGGCGCGAGCCGATAAAAGAGGGCAAGCAGGCTCTGTGTCTAGTGACAACAGTGCTGGTCGTGGACGCGGTGCATTGTCATCAGCACGGGGCCATGGGACACGCTTGTCCTTCTTTTCGGCAGCTGGACATGTTGAGCCGCAACATGCCAACGACTTGGTAGAGTGGATGACCAAGCCCTCTTCATCCTCCTCATCCTCTCTCACCCAGTCTCAGGGTACTAGCAAAGCAGCTGCCAACGCACCGTCTTCCCTCCTCTCAATGTCATCATCAGTGACTCCTTCCCTAGACCCACCACGTCCTCCTGAGGAGTCTCCTGAACTCTTTGAGCACAGTGTTGGGTACATGCTCCAGGAGGATGCCCAGTGTTTTGTAGCCTCTGATGATGACACTCAGCTAGAGGAAGGCAGTAGCGTGAATGCAGAGAGAGGGGATGCTCAAGAAGGACAGCAATCTGGCAGTCATGTTCCACAAGCTGCAGCATACTGCCAGGTTTGCTACAGCGATGAAGAGGGAGGGGATGATGAGGGCACTGACTCCACGTGGGTGCCTGGTAGGAGAGAGGAGGAGGAGGAGGAGGAGGCACATGTCCAACGAGGCAGGATGCCCTCCGGGGCCAGCTTAGGGGCAGCACACCGACTGAATCACACCGCAGAGCTCCGCCTGTGCAGGGCGCTGCCTCTGCACGTTATTCCAAAAGTTCTTTGGTGTGAGACGAGTGCATCAGATCGCACCGCTGCTATTTGCAACATATGTCTCAAGCGTATCTCACGTGGCCAAAACATCAGCCGCTTGGGCACCACATGCTTGACCAGACATATGTTGACCTGCCATGCAGCTCGTTGGCAAGCGTACCTCAAAGACCCACACCAAAGAACAAAGCGGCCCTCTCCTTGCTCCTCATCAGCTGGCATCTCCAACCCCATTAGACCTTCAGTCCTCTCTGAAACCTGCTCTGAGAGGAATGAAGGTGTAGAATTAGGTGTGTCACAGCCAAGTGCTTCCGGGCACTCTTCTAGCAGTACACCCACGTCCGATTATAGCAGGCAAATGTCCCTGCCCCAGCTGCTGGACTGGCGAAAGAAGTTCACTCCCAGCCATCCACATGCCCAGCGGTTGAATGCTAGCTTGGCTAAATTGCTAGCACTTCAACTGCTGCCTTTTCAGTTGGTAGACTCGGCCCCCTTCCGTGAGTTTGTACAATGTGCGGTTCCTCAGTGGCAGGTCCCCAAACGCCACTTTTTCTCACGAAAGGCGATTCCGGCTCTCTACCGGCATGTGGAAGGCAATGTCCTTGCCTCGCTGGACAGGGCGGTCAGCGGTAAGGTGCATATTACCGCTGACTCATGGTCCAGCAGGCATGGACGGGGATGTTACCTGTCTTTCACGGTCCATTGGGTCACTCTTCTGGCAGCTGGGAAGGATGCAGGACAAGGTGCAGTAGTGTTGGAGGTTGTTCCGCCACCACGCCTCCAAAATGCTACTATTGGTTGTGACACACCTCTCTCCTCCACCCCCTCCTCTTCTTCTTCCTCCATGGCCTCTTCCAGTGCTCTGTCCTCAGAACCAGCGGTGCTCTGTAGGCGTTCCAGGGGCTACGCAAGTACGTAGGCAAAACTATGCCATGCCGTGCTTGCGCTGGTTTGTTTGGGGGACAGGAGCCACACTGGGGCGGATGTTTTGTCAGCTCTGCAGGGACAGGCCGAGAGGTGGTTGACGCCACGCCAGCTTAAGCCAGGAATGGTGGTTTGCGACAATGGCACCAACCTCCTCTCCACCCTCTGACAGGGACAACTGACTCATGTGCCCTGTGTAGCTCACGTCCTTAAACTGGTGGTGCAGCGGTTCTTGGGCAGGTACCCTGGCTTACAGGATGTCCTGAAGCAGGCCAGGAAAGTCTGTGTGCATTTCCGCCGATCATTTAATGCCTGTGCTCGGCTGGCTGAGCTCCAAAAGGAGTTGAACCTGCCCAAGAACCGCCTTATATGTGACATGCTCACCAGGTGGAACTCAACGCTGGCCATGCTGCAGCGGCTGCACACGCAGCAGAGGGCCATCAATGAGTACCTGTGCGACTACGGCACCAGGACAGGCTCAGGGGAGCTCGGTTTTTTCTCACCCCGCCAGTGGGGCATGATCAGGGATGCATGCACTGTCCTGTCACCGTTTGAGGAGGCCACAAGGATGGTGAGCAGTGACAGTGCATGCATCAGTGACACTGTACCTCTTGTCCACCTCTTGGAGCATACGCTGCGTGGAATAATGGACAGGGCACTTGAGGCAGAACAGAGGCAGGAAGAGGAGGACTTCCTTGCCTCTCAAGGCCCCGTTTATCCAGACAGTGTTCCTGCTGTGCCACCCATCACACAGGAAGAGGATGAGGAGGAGGAAGAGGAGGAGGAGGATGATTGTGTCAGCATGGAGGTGGAGGCTGGCACTCAGCATCAGCAGCAGCAGTCTTGTAGGGATGATTTACAGTCCCAAGAAACACGTGGACTTGTACGTGGCTGGGAGGAGGTAGCTGCGGATCATGTTGTCCTTAGTGACCCAGAGGACTCCGGACCGAATGCCTCAGCTAACCTACGCTGCATGGCCTCCCTGATCCTGCAAAGCCTGCGGAAGGATCCTCGTATTCTTTGGATCAAGGAGAGGGACCATTACTGGCTGGCCACTCTCCTTGATCCATGGTACAAGGGTAAGGTTGCCGACCTTATCTTGCCATCGGAGAGGGAGCAGAGGATGAGACATCTCCGGGAGGCCTTGCAGAAAGGTCTGTGCAACGCGTTCCCAGAGACTGGGAGGTTACAAACTCCTGGTCCTGGACAACGTGTTGCCGAGGCATCAGTCAGAAGGAGCGGTGGAGAAGGTGGCCTTCTGACTGATGCTTTCAGACAATTTTTTAGTCCGCAGCCCCAAGGTATGATCGGTTCCAGCAACCATCGCCAGCATCTGATTTACATGGTGCAGGAATACCCAGGGGCAAGGTTAGACTTGGACACCTTTCCCACCGGAAATCCTCTGGCTTACTGGGTCTTGAGGATGGATCACTGGCCAGAGCTTGCACAGTATGCAATTGAGCTACTGGCCTGTCCTGCACCCAGCGTTCTTTCGGAACGCACCTTCAGTGCTGCTGGTGGCTTTGTTACCGATCACAGGGTGCGGCTGTCTACCCAATCAGTTGATCGACTGACCTTCATCAAGATGAATCAGTCTTGGATCACCCACAGCTACCAAGCACCTGAAGCTGATGTAACCGAATAATTTTTTTTGAAATATCACATCCCTTCAAGACTGCCTATGCTGATGCTGAGTGACTGTCCTGTTATGTTGATTGTCTATCCTCTTCCTCCTCCGATGATATGTTGGAAGAACATTTCTGTTTCTGGGTGATGCCATCAGCCCAATTTTTCTGCCCCTGTTTAACAGGGGCGTTTAAGTACAATTTTTGATGCAATGCTTTGCAGCAGGGCTAATTCCTGCAATAAAACAAGAGTATATGGGAGAGGTTGCAGTGTCGTGGCACCAGCACCAGTGCCTAAGGCCCAATTTTTCTGCCCCTGTTTAACAGGGGCGTTTAAGTACAATTTTTGATGCAATGCTTTGCAGCAGGGCTAATTCCTGCAATAAAACAAGAGTATATGGGAGAGGTTGCAGTGTCGTGGCACCATCACCAGTGCCTAAGGCCCAATTTTTCTGCCCCTGTTTAACAGGGGCGTTTAAGTACAATTTTTGATGCAATGCTTTGCAGCAGGGCTAATTCCTGCAATAAAACAAGAGTATATGGGAGAGGTTGCAGTGTCGTGGCACCAGCACCAGTGCCTAAGGCCTAATTTTTCTGCCCCTGTTTAAAAGGGGCGTTTAATTACAATTTTTGATGCAATGCTTTGCAGCAGGGCTAATTCCTACAATAAAAGAAGAGTATATGGGAGAGGTTGCAGTGTGGTGGCACCAGCACCAGTGCCTAAGGCCCAATTTTTCTGCCCCTGTTTAACAGGGGCGTTTAAGTACAATTTTTGATGCAATGCTTTGCAGCAGGGCTAATTCCTGCAATAAAACTAGAGTATATGGGAGAGGTTGCAGTGTCGTGGCACTAGCACCAGTGCCTAAAGCCCAATTTTTCTGCCCCTGTTTAACAGGGGCGTTTAATTACAATTTTTGATGCAATGCTTTGCAGCAGGGCTAATTCCTGCAATAAAACTAGAGTATATGGGAGAGGTTGCAGTGTCGTGGCACCAGCACCAGTGCCTAAGGCCCAATTTTTCTGCCCCTGTTTAACAGGGACATGTAATTACAATTCTTGATATAATATTTCACAGGAGGGCCCGTTCCTGTGCCCACCCAGAGTAACTGTGAGGACTTATAGTGTTCTGGCACCAGCACCACAACCACCAAAGGTCAATTTTTCTACCACTGTTCAACAATGGCATGTAATTACAATTCTTGATATAATCGTTCACAGCAGGGCGCTCCAGCGCCCACCAAGAGTCACTTTCAGGGCTTACAATGTTGTGGCAAAACCAACACCTTGTTCCGCCATTTCTGCAGAGCATATAGGGCAGGCCCCTACTTTCAAACATCCAACTTACAAACATCTCCTACTTGCAAACGGAAGGAGACAACAGCAAGTGAGATGAAAAAAGATGGACGACATAACAAATTATACAGGGGTGATAACCCTTCCTTATGTTTTCCAAAAAGCTTAAAAAATTTTTTTTTGACTGGAGCTACACTTTAAAAATGTACTAGTTGAAAATTACAAACAGATTCAACTTAACACAACAAACCTACACATTCCCTGTCTTGTTTGCACCGCCTGTGTACTGCTGTTCTGAGTATATAGGGCCTGGGGTCCACACGCATTTCCTTTTTTTAATATGGGTACGGGATTTCCCTTAATATGCGTACAAGACCCAAAGGGGCTGGTAATGGGCAGGGAGGGCTACCCATGCCATTTTTCTCAATGATGTTCAACCATATTGCAGGAACCAGATATAACATTAAAACCACAAGCAGCTTTAAATGACGTTATTTCCGTTAAATGTCATTTTGTGCAGGGACTGTTCTAAACACGGGAAACACGTGGCACTTCACAGGCATACTACAGACACCCCCCAGGCACCATATTTAAAGGAATATTTCACTTTTTTTTCCACTTTAATCGTCATTAAAATCAGTGCTCCCGCCAAAACGGACGTTTTTAAAACTTTTTTTTGCATTGACCCATGTCCCCTGGGGCAGGAGCCAGGTCCCCAAACCCTTTTTAGGACAGTATCTTGCATATTAGCCGTTAAAATTAGCACTTTTAATTTCGAACATTCGAGTCCCATAGACTTCAATGGGGTTCTAATGTTCGTACGAATTTGGGGTCCGTTCGGAAGTTCTGGTGCGAACCGAACCGGGGGGTCTTCGGCTCATCCCTATTAGATGGTAAAGGACTCTTCTTTGTGCTGTATTCAACTTGCTGCCTGTTGACCCCATTAAGGCTTTTGAGTTTAGGGGATTAGCCTTTTCGGAAAAAAGAAACAAAAATTATTAACATGCCAAGATAAAACAAAGACAAACCAGCGCATGGGATCTAAGTGTAGTAAAAACAATAGGTGTTTTTTGAAAATTTTATAAAATAATCACATGCACTCACAAAAGAACAGTTGCAGAGGTCGTGGGTATAAAGAGACAGTGTTACTGGCACAGGCGCTACCTGACGTAGCTAAATGAAATATGTATATTGTGAAATATATAAAGCGTATGTATGTAAGCAAGCTAATACCCCCAGCGAAGGGAAATAAACTCCAGGTAGAGTAGTAGTTGTATTTCCTCAATAGACACAAACGGGAGATAAAAGTGAAAAAATGGAGAATAAATCTTATAGAAAAAATCCAGAAAAAAGGAGTAAGCAAAGGGAATCTACAAAGAGGTGCTGCAAAGAAATACTAGTGACGTGTAACTCTCACCTAGGGAATTTTGCCCAAATCGTGCATAAATAGATAAACAATAGATAGATAATAAATATAAAAATTTCCCAGAAAGAAGAAAATTACAATACTGGCTAAGAAGTGTGTAGGCACAGTCTAGATACCACTATAAGAGGTCATAGATGTATATAGATAATAGTAAATGTGTACCTGTACTCAGTTTACCATAAGTGCTAGAATTAAGCAAGACTGTGTGAAAAAATGTGCAAAAATATATATATGCAAAAAATATATATATAAATGTGCAAAAAATATATATATATATTATGTGCAAATTTGCAAGCGATGTGCAAAAAATGTGCAAAGATTGTAGCTGATTATATAAAATTCATAAGCAAATACATTAGTTGATCAAAGGAACGTCCTTCACAGACAATAGGTGCAGTCCTTATAAAAACAAAAACACCAAAGGCCAAATATAAGACCAAAAACAAAAACAAAAACAAAAAATAAAAAATAATAGTAAATAAGGACAAAAATACAGTCCAAATAAAGATGTGAAAAATCTCAAATTCTTCCAATAATTGCAGATAAAGGTGACTGGTGCTCAGACATGAAAAACTCAGGTGACTTCCGTGCTCGCCCCCTCAGGTCCCCACTCACCAAATCTCTATGCCCACACGGGGCGAACAGGCCTCTTATAGTGCACGATGCAGGATCTGGTTACTCCACGAGTGAGCACGTCCGAAGGGAGCACGTCCAGGGAGAGAACGACCTTCCAGCTTTATCTCCTTCCTTAGTATGTGGAATAATTTCCACTCAGTTGGTAATACTGTATCAGGGTATCCTCAGGAAAATGAAAAAGGATCTCATAGTGAAGTATCTCCAGGATTTCAAAAAATTACAAAAATAGGTTCAAAAATTGTAAACTTTATTACAGACGCGTTTCGTCATAGGACGTCTTCAGCGACGATCCTGGTACATTATATAAACACACTTCCCATGGAGGAGGGAAATTTTTTTTTTTTTTTTTGTTTTTTGTCTTCTGTTTTTGGTACTGATTGTTTTTAAAAAGATTTTTATTCTTTATCATTTTTTATTTCTGCTGCTGTAATAAAGTTTACAATTTTTGAACCTATTTTTGTAATTTTTTGAAATCCTGGAGATACTTCACTATGAGATCCTTTTTAATTTTCCTGAGGATACCCTGATACAGTATTACCAACTGAGTGGAAATTATTCCACATACTAAGGAAGGAGATAAAGCTGGAAGGTCGTTCTCTCCCTGGACATGCTCCCTTCGGACGTGCTCACTCGTGGAGTAACCAGATCCTGCATCGTGCACTATAAGAGGCCTGTTCGCCCCGTGTGGGCATAGAGATTTGGTGAGTGGGGACCTGAGGGGGCGAGCATGGAAGTCACCTGAGTTTTTCATGTCTGAGCACCAGTCACCTTTATCTGCAATTATTGGAAGAATTTGAGATTTTTCACATCTTTATTTGGACTGTATTTTTGTCCTTATTTACTATTATTTTTTATTTTTTGTTTTTGTTTTTGTTTTTGGTCTTATATTTGGCCTTTGGTGTTTTTGTTTTTATAAGGACTGCACCTATTGTCTGTGAAGGACGTTCCTTTGATCAACTAATGTATTTGCTTATGAATTTTATATAATCAGCTACAATCTTTGCACATTTTTTGCACATCGCTTGCTAATTTGCACATAATATATATATATATATATATATATATTTGCACATTTATATATATATATTTTTTGCATATATAGATATATTTTTTGTACATTTTTTCACACAGTCTTGCTTAATTCTAGCACTTATGGTAAACTGAGTACAGGTACACATTTACTATTATCTATATACATCTATGACCTCTTATAGTGGTATCTAGACTGTGCCTACACACTTCTTAGCCAGTATTGTAATTTTCTTCTTTCTGGGAAATTTTTATATTTATTATCTATCTATTGTTTATCTATTTATGCACGATTTGGGCAAAATTCCCTAGGTGAGAGTTACACGTCACTAGTATTTCTTTGCAGCACCTCTTTGTAGATTCCCTTTGCTTACTCCTTTTTTCTGGATTTTTTCTATAAGATTTATTCTCCATTTTTTCCCTTTTATCTCCCGTTTGTGTCTATTGAGGAAATACAACTACTACTCTACCTGGAGTTTATTTCCCTTCGCTGGGGGTATTAGCTTGCTTACATACATACGCTTTATATATTTCACAATCTACATATTTCATTTAGCTACGTCAGGTAGCGCCTGTGCCTCTTTATTTCTATAATTTTCTATTTGTTATATCTCATATTCCTTTGGGGTTGTGAGATATAGGGGCGGCGACACCTGCTGGTAGCTGTGTTGTTTGTTCTACTGTTTTGCCCACACATACCATTTAGCGCAGCTGTGGTCTTCTGAGACCGCTTTTATATAGTTTCTTTTAAAGAGACAGTGTGCCACTGTACCTCCCAGACTCATGTCATCCAGCTGACTGATGATGGCAAACTGCAGGGCTGAGCTGCAGAGTGAGCCACACTGCTCTCCTCCAGGAAGCAATTGACAAAATCCGGTTCTGGTGTGGACATATGTGAAGCTCTTTCAGGCTGGTGAAAGGGGAATCCCCCTAGAAATGCAATCTGTTATGGGCACACACCATCAGAAGACCTCCCAGAGGGCGGACTTCACGGGTATTAGTGCCAGAACCAGCTTCTGCTAGCAGGAGAGCAGTATGGCTCACTGCAGCCAGTTCACCATCAGATCAGCTGGATGACACGAACAGTCATGGAGGTACAGCAGAACTCTGTCTCATTATTATGACAGCGTCTGCTGTCCTTTTGTGAGTGCATCTGCTTTCTATTCAATTAAAAAAAAAACCTTTTGTTTTTACTACACTTGGATCCCTTGCACTGGTTTCTCTTTGTTTTATCTTTGAATGTACCCGGGGCTCCCCCTTCTGGTTTCTGGCAGCTGGGGACCTTCAGGGTAGAAAGATGTCAGATGCCTCTATTTAGCTATTAAAAACTCATGGTCATTTGGGTCTTTAGACACATTGGCAACATTGTTTGCAGTTTGTTTAACTACTGGCCAACTGCTGCACGCCAATATATGTCAGCACAATGGCAGCGATGTCCAAAAGGACATACCTGTACATCCGCTTTAAGAGGCGGGGATAGCAGGCATGCGCCTGCCGCATACAGCGTGACCATGCCTGCGGGACTGGCGGACTCAACGCTCATGGCCCACAATGCACCTCGCCATCGCAGTGCATTGCTGGCTCATGATTGACCAAGCATGCACTGTGAGCCCGCATGCTTGGCCAATCACAGCGCCTGCAGTGTGGAGAGCCATAATTGGAAACAGGCAGGATACCTGTGGCCAATTATAGCTCAGGGGGTTTAGTACATGCCCCACACTATATAAGGCCACCAGCGCAGCGGCCTTGTGTAGTGTGTTTTGGCGTGTAGGGAGGGAAGGATAGGCAGGGACAGTGTGTTCTTTTCTCAGGCATCTGCAGGAGTTAAAGTTGGTGTTGTGTGCCTCCAACACAGTATACACCTGTAGCTACCCTTTATTGCTGGTGTTCTCTAATACAGGCATCTGCAGGAGTTAAAGTGGGTGTTGTGTGCCTCCAGCACAGTATACACCTGTAGCTACCCTTTATTGCTGGTGTTCTCTAATACTGGCATTTGCAGGAGTTAAAGTGGGCGTTGTGTACCTCCAGCACAGTATACACCTGTAGCTACCCTTTATTGCTGGTGTTCTGTAATACAGGCATCTGCAGGTGTTAAAGTGGGCGTTGTGTGCCTCCAGCACAGTATACACCTGTAGCTACCCTTTATTGCTGGTGTTCTCTAATACAGGCATCTGCAGCATTTACAGTGGGAGATGTGTGCCTCCAGCACAATATACACCTGAAGCTACCCTTCATTACTGGTGTTCTGTAATACAGGCATCTGCAGGAGTTAAAGTGGGTGTTGTGTGCCTCCTGCACAGTATACACTACCCAATTGCTGGTTTTCCCATCTCCCTGCAGGCCATTACTATGTATGGAAGGCCAACAAGGAGAGGCAGACAGTCACAAGCCAATGCAAGAGGGCAAGCAGGCTCTGTGTCTAGAGACAACATTGCTGGTCGTGGATGTGGTGCATCATCATCAGCAAGTGGCCATGGGGCACGCTTGTCCTTATTTTTGGCAGCTGGACGTGTTGAGCCATATCATGCCGAAGACTTGGTAGAGTGGATGACCAAGCCCTCCTCATCCTCTCCCACCCAGGCTCAGGGTACTAGCAAAGCAGCTGCCAACGTGTCCTCTTCCCTCGTCTCAATGTCATCAGTCATTCCTTCCCTAGACCCACCATGCCCTCCTGAGGAGTCCCCCAAACTGTTTGAGCACAGTGTTGGGTACATGCTCAAGGAGGTTGCCCAGTGTTTTGAAGGCTCTGATGATGATAACCAGCTAGAGGAAGGCAGTAGCGTGAGCGCAGAGAGAGGGGATGCTCAAGAAGGACAGCAATCTGGCAGTCATGTTCCACCAGCTGCAGCATACTGCCAGGTTTGCTCCAGTGATGAAGAGGGAGGGGATGATGAGGTCACTGACTCCATGTGGGTGCCTGATAGGAGAGGGGAGGAGGAGGAGGAGGCACATCTCTAACGAGGCAAGATGCCCTCCAGGGGCCAGCTTACGGGCAGCACACCAACTGAATCACTGCAGAGCTCCGCCTGGGCAGGGCGCTGCCTCTGCGCATTATTCCAAAAGTTTTTTGATGTGGGCCTTTTTTGAGACAAGTGCATCAGATCGCACCACTGCTATTTGCAACATATGTCTCAAGCGTATCTCACGTGGCCAAAACAGCCACTTGGGCACCACATGCTTGACCAGACATATGTTGACCTGCCATGCAGCTCGTTGGCAAGCGTGCCTCAAAGACCCATACCAAAGAACAAAGCGGACCTCTTCTTGCTCCTCATCAGCTGGGATCTCCAACCCCACTAGACCTTCAGACCTCTCTGAAACCTGCACTGAGAGGAATGAAGGTGTAGAATTAGGTGTGTCACAGCCAAGTACTTGCGGGCACTCTGCTAGCAGTACACCCACATCAAATTGTACCAGTCTCTTCAAAGCAAGGCTATTTATGTTGATGTAGAAAACAAAATGTTAAAGGGTTTCACAGAATCATTGCAGAAAGATGATGGAACAGAACCAGGCATAATGTTTGCCAAAGAGAAATCCTCAGAAATGGAATTAGAAGGCGACTTTTCTAACCTGAGGGTGAATAAAGTGAAATTGTTTCATGACAGTGCTTCTGACAAAGACCCCATCTTTCCTCTGAACAAAGCTTTAGAAGAGAAAAAAATACAGTTTATGACAGAATTTTAACCATAATGAAGTCACGATATGAGGCCATGTCTGCTATATCTTAAGAATTTTCCTTTTTGTGTGGTAATAACTTGAAGAATCGGAGTTTCAGTGAGCCGAACAAACACGCCACTGACTTTGGACTTCTCTACTCATCAGCCATAGCCATTGTGTAGCTTGTTCCTGGATTAGACGTGTTCAAAGAACAAGTGCAGGAGCTGGTCAAGGAATTCGAGTCAGCAACTCACATGGATTTATTGAAGTGTATACAAGAGTACTCTCTGGGTGATATCTATCCAAACATCAAACTTCAAATTTATTTAACCTTACCAGTGACTGTGTCGTCTTGTGAACACAGCTGTAGCAAACTAAAATTAATAAAGAATTATCTACATTCTACGATGAGCCAAGATAGATTAACCAGCCTTGCCATATTATCAATTGAACATAAAATGGTTTCACAGATTAATGTAAACGCCATAGTAGAAGATTTTGCTACAGTCAAAGCAAGAAAAGTGAAATTTTAGAAAGCCAAGCTAACTGTATAGCCTAAACATTATCTTTAATGGATATGCAGACAATTAAAAATGAGATAAAATGAATGTATAAAAACAAACAACTAAAATTCTAACTCTTTAATGGGGGGTGCTGGGGGGCGCCAATACAGATTCTCGCAAAGGGCGCTGGAGACCCTAGGTACGCCTCTTCTGGTGCTTCCATCCCTCTCAGAATCAATTCTGGATCTTTGGCAAGCTTTCCTCTACATAAAATTTAACACCCGGATAGGCCTAGCAGCCGGAAGCCACCTGGATAAGCCTCGGGCTTCAAGCCTAGCAACCAGGAACTGTACACACACACCCTTAGGCTGCAGCCCTGGGGGGAAGACTGACTCTGATCACCTGACTTCTTTCCATTAAATAGCTTTTCTCATGCTTACCAGAAAATATAATTGACTGAGAAAAGTATGTTTATCCATAAACTATACTGTAGCTCATCATACTAATGTCAAAGGCAACCTCCTGACAAAAGAGAGAAGTCACAACTTAATAGAATTAGAGCAGAAGTCATTTGACCGTTAAACACTACAAATTAGCCATGCTGGTTACCACCCAGCATAGCTAAATTTACTCTAGGACAAGGGTGCTACACCCTTCTCTCTCTCCTCCTCACTCCTGCTGTATTCAGGAATAGGGATGAACTGAACACCCCCCGGTTCGGTTCACACCAGAACTTTCGAACTGGCAATAAATTTGTATATGAACACGAGAACACCGTTAAAGTCTATGGGACACGAACATGAAAAATCAAAAGTGCTCATTTTAAAAGTATATATGCAAGTAATTATCATAAAAAGTGTTTGGAGACCCGGGTCCTGCCTCGGGGGACATGTATCAATGCAAAAAAAGTTTTAAAAACTGCAGTTTTTTCAGGAGCAGTGATTTTAATAATGTTTAAAGAAAAAAGAAAAATTAAATATTCCTTGTCAAAATGTCCCTAGTATATCTTAAAGTGGAGCATTTTCTCTGTTTAGAACAATACCACAACAAAATTACGTTTCTAAAGGAAAAAATTAGTTAATTGTGTTAATAGCCAGAAAAGTCAAGGAGGAGATACTGAAAAAAAAGAAAGCAGCAAAATATTTTCTATCATGTTTGACTGCACCCCAGATAGTGCTCGGATGGAGCAGATGAGTCAAGTTATACGGTTTGTAGACCTCTCGGATGGCCTTTGTCAAATTGAGGAAAGTTTCTTTGATTTTATTAATACAGATGAAAAAACAGGAAAGAGCCTTTCAAATACTATTTTATTAAAACTGCAGGCAGACGGTCTGAAAATCGATGTCTGCCGTGGTCAAGCATATCAAAACGGAAGCAACTTGGCTGGAAAATATAGAGGATTACAAGCAAGATTATCTCAGGTTAATGAATTGGCAAGATATATGCCCTGTGCTACCCACAGTTTAAATCTTTTTGGCTTCCATGCTGCAAGTGTTTCACCGATGATGTTAACATTCTTTGGAACTGTACAGCAAATCTTCAGATTTTTCAGTGGTTCCACAGGAAGATGGCAAGTTTTAATGCAGAAACTTGAAGTTAGTCTAAAAGGTCACAGTGATATGAGGTGGTCCTCCAAACAGAGAGCAATTAGCGCCCTAAAAAAGTCTGTAAAATCATGTTTTTATGTACTGAATGACATGTCGGATGGCGCAAATTATAATGAGGAAACCGCTTTTGTAGCACAAACTTTGATGAGACAAATAGACTTCAGATTTCTCTGCCTTCTTCACAAATGGGAAAGAATACTGTGCTGCATTGACAAGGTCAACCAGTCTCTTCAAAGCAAGGCTATTTCTCTTGATGTAGAAAACAAAATGTTAAAGGGTCTCACAGAATCATTGCAGAAAGATGATGGAACAGAACCAGGCATAACGTTTGCCAAAGAGAAATCCTCAGAAATGGAATTAGAAGGTGACTTTTCTAACGTGAGGGTGAAGAAAGTGAAATTGTTTCATGACAGTGCTTCTGACAAAGACCCCATTTTTCCTCTGAACAAAGCTTTAGAAGAGAAAAAAATACAGTTTATGAAAGAATTTTAACCAAAATGAAGTCACGATATGAGGCCATGTCCGCTATATCTTCAGAATTTTCCTTTTTGTGTGGTAATAACTTGAAGAATCAGAGTTTCAGTGAGCTGAAAAAACACATCACTGACTTTGGACTTCTCTACTCATCAGACATAGCCATAGTGGAGCTTGTTCCTGGATTAGAAATGTTCAAAGAACAAGTGCAGGAGCTGGTCAAGGAATTAGAGTCAGCAACTCCCATGGAGTTATTGAAGTGTATACAAGAGTACTCTCTGGGCGATATCTATCCAAACATCAAAACAGCACTTCAAATGTATTTAACCTTACCAGTGACTGTGTCGTCTTGTGAACGCAGCTTTAGCAAACTAAAATTAATAAAGTATTATCTACGTTCTACGATGAGCAAAGAAAGATTAACCAGCCTTGCCGTATTATCAATTGAACATAAAATGGTTTCACAGATTAATGTACACGCCATAGTAGAAGATTTTGCGACAGTCAAAGCAAGAAAAGTGAAATTTTAGAAAGCCAAGCTAACTGTATAGCCTAAACATTATCTTTAATGGATATGTAGACAATTAAAAATAAATAAAATGGATGTATAAAAACAAACAACTAAAATTCTAACTCTTTAATGGGGAGATGCTGGGGGGGGGGGCGCCAATGCAGATTCCCACCAAGGGCGCTGGAGACCCTAGGTACACCTCTGCTGGTGCTTCCATCCTTCTCAGAATCAATTCTGGATCTTTGGCAAGCTTTCCTCTACATAAAATGTAACACCCGGATAGGCCTAGCAGCCGGCAGCCACCTGAATAAGCCTCGGGCTTCAAGCCTAGCAGCCAGGAACTGTACACACACACCCTTAGGCCGCAGCCCTGGGGGGAAGACTGACTCTGATCACCTGACTTCTTTCCATTAAATAGCTTTTCTCAGCATGCTTAGCAGCAAATATAATTGATTGAGAAAAGTATGTTTATCCATAAACTATGCTGTAACTCATCATACTAATGTCAAAGGCAACCTACTGACAAAAGGGAGAAGCCACAACTTAATAGAATCAGAGCAAAAGTAATTTGACCGTTAAACACTGCAAATTAGCCATGCTGGCTACCACCCTGCATAGCTAAATTTACTCTAGGACGAGGGTGCTACACCCCTCTCTCTCTCCTCCTCACGCCTGCTGTACTCAGGAATAGGGATGAGCCGAACACCCCCGGTTCGGTTCGCACCAGAACTTAGGAACTGGCAACAAATTTGTATACGAACACGAGAACACCGTTAAAGTCTATGGGACACGAACATGAAAAATCTAAAGTGCTCATTTTAAAGGTGTATATGCAAGTAAATATCATAAAAAGTGTTTGGAGACCCGGGTCCTGCCTCAGGGGGCATTTATCAATGCAAAAAAAGTTTTAAAAACTGCAGTTTTTTCAGGAGCAGTGATTTTAATAATGTTTAACCACTTCCCGACCAGCGCACGACGATATACGTCGACAGAATGGCACGGGCAGGCATATTGGCGTACAGGTACGTCCAATATTCAATGCCACCCTGCCATCGGGAGCGCGCCGCCGTCGGCGCGCTCCCGCGCTGGTCGGGACCCCCGTGAGTCCGGTCGCGGGACCCGCGGACTCGATTGCCGCGGGCATCCCCGCAATCGTCTCATGGAGCGGCCGAATGGAGGAAATGCTGTGTAAACAACATTTCTCCATTCTGCCTAGCAACTAGTGACGCTGATCTCTGCTCCATGTGATTGGAGCAGAGATCAGTGTTCACTAAATGAAAGCCCAACCCCCCCACAGTTAGTAACACACCCCTAGGGACACTTAACCCCTACACTGCCACCCACTGGTTAACCCTTTCACTGCCAGTGTCATTTACACAGGAATCACTGCATTTATATAGCAGTGATTACTGTATAAATGACAATGGTCCCAAAAATGTGTCAAAAATGTCCGATGGGTCCCCCACAATGTCGCAGTCACAATAAAAATCGCTGATCGCCGCCATTACTAGTAAAAAAAAAAGTAATAAAAAATCATTAATAAAAATGCTATAAAACTATCCCTATCTTGTAAACGCTATAACTTTTGCGCAAACCAATCAATAATCGCTTATTGCGATTTTTTTTACCAAAAATATGTAGAAGAATACGTATCGGCCTAAACTGAGGGAAAAATTTTTTTTTTATATATTTTTGGGGGATATTTATTATAAAGCGACGCAGTGCCGAATCGCAAAAAGTGGTCTGGTCTTTGACCAGCAAAATGGTCCGGTCTGCAAGTGGTTAAAGAAAAAAATAAAAATTAAATATTCCTTGGCAAAATGTCCCTAGTATGTCTTAAAGTGGAGCATTTTCTGTGTAGAACAATACCATAGCAAAATGACATTTCTAAAGGAAAAAAATGTAATTTAAGACTACGCGCGGCTATAATGTATTGTATGGTCCCAGCAATATAGATAAAAATCATTGAAAAAATGTCATGGGTTCCCCCAGTCCATTACCAGGCCCCTTGGGTCTGGTATGGATATTAAGGGGAACCCTGCACCCAAATTAAAAAAGAAATTGCAAAATCCATACCAGGCCCTTAAGGTCTGGTATGGATATTAACCACTTACAGACCGGACCATTTTGCTGGTCAAAGACCAGACCACTTTTTGCGATTCGGCACTGCGTCGCTTTAATTGACAATTGCACGGTTGTGCGACGTGGCTCCCAAAAAAAATTGATGTCCTTTTTTTCCCACAAATAGAGCTTTCTTTTGGTGGTATTTGATCACCCCTTCAGTTTTTATTTTTTGCGCTATAAACAAAAATAGAGCGACAATTTTGAAAAAAACACATTATTTTTTACTTTTTGTTCTAATAAATATCCCCCAAAAATATATAAAAAAAAAAATTTCCCTCAGTTTAGGCCGATACGTATTCTTCTACATATTTTTGGTAAAAAAAATTTGCAATAAGCGATTATTGATTGGTTTGCGCAAATGTTATAGCGTTTACAAATAGGGATAGTTTTATGGCATTTTTATTAATAATTTTTTATTATTTTTTTTTAGTAGTAATTGCGGTGATCAGCGATTTTTATTGTGACTGCGACATTATGGCGGACACATCGGACATATTTGACACATTTTTGGGACCATTGTCAGTTATACAGCCATCACTGCTATATAAATGCAGTGATTCCTGTGTAAATGACACTGGCAGTGAAGGGGTTAACCAGTGGGTGGCAGTGTAGGGGTTAAGTGTTCCTAGGGGTGTGTTACTAACTGTGGGGGGGGGGTTGGGCTTTCATTTAGTGAACACTGATCTCTGCTCCAATCACATGGAGCAGAGATCAGCGTCATTAGTTGCTAGGCAAAATGGAGAAATGCTGTTTACAATGGCACTTCTCCATTCAGCCATCCCGTCAGACGATCGCGGGTATGCCTGCGGCAATCGAGTCCGCGGGAACCTCGACCGGACTCACGGGGGTCCCGACCGGCATGCGAGCACCCCGCCGGCGGCTCGCTCGTGATGGCAGGGTGGCATTGAAGATTGGACGTACCTGTACGCCAATATGCCTGCCCATGCCATTCTGCCGACGTACATCGGCGTGCGCTGGTCGGGAACCGGTTAAGGGGAACCCTGCACCAAAATGTAAAAAAAATTGCATAGTGGTCCCCCCAAAATCCATACCAGACCCTTATTCAAGCACGCAACCTGGCAGATCACAGGAAAAGGGGGGACGGGAGAGCACTTCCTCCTAAACCGTGCCAGGCCATATGCCCTCAACATGGAGAGGATGTTTTGGGGTCCCTCAAAACACCTTGACTCCATGTTGATCAGGACTAGGGCCTCATCCCCCAACCCCTGCCCAGTGATTGTGAGGATTTGCAGGTGGGGGACTTATCAGAAATTTGGAAGCCCCTTTTAACAAGGGAGCCCCCAGATCCTGCCCCCCATGTGATTGGGTATCGGGTACATTGTACCCCTACACATTCACCAAAAAAGTGTCAAAATGTTAAAAATGACAGTAGACAATTTGGGACAAGTCCTTTGTTAAAAAAAACAAAAATTGTCCCACAATGTCCATTCATCTTCGGTCACATCATCCGTCGACCTGATAAAAAAATGGAAAAAAACTCTGCCTCCTTGGGAGGCTCCTGCTAACTGAAGCCTCTTTGCCATGACAGCTATTATATAGCTGAGGCCGGGGCCACTCGGTGATGTAAATGGGTGGCCCCGCCCCTTTGATGTTACTTGACGTTATGTATGGTTCAGGAGGGGGGACCCATGCCGTTTTTTTTAAAGGATTTTTATCTATATTGCCAGGACTCAACAATACATTACAGCCGCAAGTAGTTTTTAATTAAATTTTTTCCTTTAGAAATGTCAATTTGCTGTGGTATTGTTCTAAACATGGGAAAATGCACTACTTTACAGACATACTAAGGGGGCCCCCAGGCACGATATTTAAAGGAATATTTAATTTTTATTGTTTCACTTTAAGCATTATTAAAATCACTGCTCCCGAAAAAAACGACAATTTTTAAAACCTATTTTTTTTTCATTGATACATGTCCCCTAGGTCAAGACCCAGGTCTCCAAACACTTTTTATAGCAATAACTTGCATATAAGCCTTTAAAATTATTACTTTTGGTTTTTAATTTAAGTGCCCCATAGACTTTAACAGCGTTCCGTGGCTTTCAAATTTGCAGTGAACACCGTATCTTGTTAGCTATTCGGCTCGAACTTACGTTTGACTCAAACATTGGGCTCATTCCTACTTGGGAGCAGCGCTTTCCAGGACAGACACATGCTATGTTTTTTCCCCTCCTTCATTTTGGCCTGCGGAAAAATACAATAAAAAAGGAGCAGAGAAGAGGACTGTGGGACATGTAGTCCTGAAGACTGGTGGCCCCATTGCAATCCTAAGAGAGGAAACTGCAATCCCCAGCATGCCCAGCTGAATGTGACAGAGAGAAAGCCAGGAGATCTGGAAAGCTTTCAGGGAAGTGCACCCTGGACTCCAGAGGGAGAGGATCATACTGAGGGAACACCATGAGAGAGAGAGAACTCCACTGCCCTGCTCCACCAGAGAGAAAGCCACATAGCCTAGTGCCATCCCTGGTGAAGAAAAGAATGGAGTCATTGCCAGAATACAGATCTGGGTGCTACCAAGCAGAGTCGCCATGAGGAACCCATAGTGAGCTGACTCCTGATCAGAGGAACTGTTGCTGTAACGCCAGGTCTTGTGAGAGGGCCAGTCGCCCATTATCTACAACCATTCATTCATAGTACAGCAAATGTCCCTTGCAGTATGTCGTATGACCATCTCCTGTAGTATGCCCACAGTCTCTGACCGTCTCCTGTAGAATGTGTGCAGTCTCTGACCATCTCCTGTAGTATGTCCGCAGTCTCTGACCGTCTCCTGTACTATGTCTGCAGACAATGACAATCTCGTGTAGTATGCCCACAGTCTCTGACCAGCTCCTGTAGTATGCCTGCAGTCTCTGACCATCTCCTGTAGTATGTCTGCAGTCTCAGTCTGACTGTATTTTAGAGGTGACAGGACAGTGGTATAGTGGTTAGCACTTCCACCTAGCAGCAAAAGGGTTGCTGGTTCAAATCCCAACCACAACACCATCTGCCTGGAGTTTGCTTGTTCTCCGTTCTGCGTTGGTTTCCTCCAGGTACTCTGGTTTCCTCCCACACTCTAAAGACATTCTGGTAAGTCAGTTGGCTCCCATCTAAATTGGCCCTAGTCAAGCACATTGGGACCCTTTGGGGTAAGACCGTGTTATATCAACTCAACTCCCAACCTTAACACTACTGTTGGCAGGCAGCATTAAGAGCCCTGGAACACTCACCTCTCACATAACCCAAGATTTATGGAGCTCCACCCCTCCATGCCAATGAGGAGAGATGTTCCATCCATGCACATCACACCCCTCCCATCCACTCCACGAGGATCTTAAGCTGGGAAGGCCTGCTGCCTAAAGCCTCACAAAGCCAAGAGCTGCCTCTGACTGAGTTACAAACTTTCTAAGCTGTATCTGGAAGCATCGCTTTTTTTAAACAATAATGTAATGATTATTATAAAATAGATGTAGTTGTGCTCTTATATACCAACTATAAAACTTACACCTTTGTTAAATAAAGTCCAGTGTGTTATTATTCCTACATGTTTGTAAAATGATAATGCTGTGGCCTGCTACTATGAATAAAGCAAGATTAAAAAAGACAAAAAAAGGACATATCCTCTGTCTTCTAATTTTAGCATCAGTGCTAAAAAAGTGTGAGAAATAGGGAGATATGTCACTTCACATAATACAAGTGAAGAGAATTAATAATAGATGTATCGCTGGACATTTTGGAGGAAAGAATACGATTTCTTTATACGGTTAGGGGAATTTTTCCAAGAATGCTGCTGGAAGAATTCACTGATATGCTAATGTCAAATATACTAAAAAAAAAAAAAAATGGGTATGACACATTTTATGTGAGTTTTTTTTTTTTAAACAGCACCCTCCTTCTTAGGCTGCAATGTAAATTTTGTTTTTTGGCTTCACTGTAGCGAGCAGAGCAGTGATTGATTGTTTGTTCAGAATTTCCTATGCTGGGTGCTTGATTTCTCCCACCTGTCTTTGGAAGAAGCTTCCAGAATACAGTATACAGCAGGGGGATGTAGATGACCAGTATGAATATTTATCATGCCCAGTCAATCCATGAAAGAAGGCATCCAGTAGGTGGCTGGGATGGTGATAGATGTTGGTAAAGCCCTGGGTGAGTGTCTTTCCTCTTCAAGGAGAGTTCCAATCTCCTGGGGTTGGGTGGCTACTGTCTCTAAAAGAGTTTCTGAAACTAGAGATTGAAGTCTGTGTTCTGGGCCTTAGCAAGAGCTTGGCTGAAGGCCTGGGGAAAAGAGTATTTGTTGGAGGGCACTGTTCTGAAGTCCTGGGTCTGGTGAAGGATCATTTATCTGCCTCACTGAGGATCTAACTGTGGAGCCTGGGTAGCAGACATTGTGAGTAAAGACCTTGCTGTGGACTTTAGGTGTGCTTGTGCTAGAAGGGATCTAAGTGCCAGAGATTGCTTCCAGCTTCAGGTAAATGCTGGGATATGGGCAGATTTCAATAGGTTTCAATGAGAATAGGGAAAAAACGGGTATGAGGATTTCAGCTTCAGGTGTAATAATATTTATTTTCTCCTATTCCCATTGAAATATTTTGGAATTTGCCAATACTGCAGTTTGCCAGGTGTAGATATTTTGGATAATTTAGCCTTATTGAAGGCATTATAAATACACTGATTTGGAGACAGGATGCATTTCCATTTTAGACTTTGAGCTAGATGGTGCTCTGAATAAACTCTATCTGTTGATTGTCTCTACAGAAGCTTTTTTTTTTAAATCGTATGTTTATCTTTATATTTTTGGGGGGTGGGGGGTCATTTAAGGATATTTATACAAATGTGCAATATTTTTTAGCACTCACAGGGCTCTTTGGGGGTGGGCCATTATTTAAAGTGTGAATTGGACATCATTTCAAGGATTTGTTTTTGTACTATACTAAGTTATGTCCATATAAAAGATTAAAAGGCTCTCTGACATATGTAATTTATGAGGATGATGGGGATGCACAAATTTGAAGATTCTTCAATATTTTTTTTTCCAATAGATTTTTATTAAATTTTACACAGTACAGTGTATGCATTCAAATAATAGAGCTTATGCATTACATTGCAGGTATAATGTTATGTTATGTAAGCATAGTCTGGCAGAGGTTTGTATAAACAGTATTTCTAAGTTCAGAATTAAGTAATCAAACGACAGAATAACCAGTGTTGATATAATTGTACATCGTAATGTAGATAAGATAAACTGGGAGGGAAGAGAGAAGAGTAGGGTGGGGAGGGGAGTTAGTGGGATGTGGGTGGGAGGGAGAGGGGGAGGGAAGGGAAAGGGGGGAGGGAAGGGAAAGGGGGGAGAGCATCAAGTTGATGTCAGGCACTGAGAAGTGCTGTCAAATATTGTGAGGCTTTCTTGTCTTTGAAGCTAAAAGTAAAAGGATTCCACCTCCTCCCATGCCCGTTAGCAATGTCATCCTTCATATTTCCTAGGAAATAATTTTTGATATACAGGCACACCCCCTATCCCTCTTCTGCCTACCCTGCCCCTCTGATACAGGAAGTACCCTTGGACCATCGCAAGCCAGTCCTATAAGCCATCAAACCAGGTTTCTGATACTCCCACAAAGTCGGAATCATCCTCATGTAGTATATTAGCATCACCAGTTCTTTCATTTTGTTAACAACGCTTCTAGCACTTGTGAACAAACCTTTTCATTTCGTACCGGTGCATAATATTTCTCTTTGTTTTTTTTCTGAGCCTGCAATAGGATTTTTCCAGTATATGCTTTTGTTTTTAGATACACTATCAATGTTGCCCCAGTAGCACCCTCTGGCCTTTCACTCACTTTTAGCTATAGCTACCTCTGATCCCTCCACCCCACCACCTAATTTAAAAGTTCTTTCAATCTCTTGGTCATCTTCTCCATTAACAGAGATGCATCATCCCTCTCTTAAATTTTCTAGTTTGATAGATTATTAGATTTCACGTATTTTTACATTGCTACATAATGAACAACCATCCAGGTCCACCAATTTAGCTCTAATTCATTACATTTTGTCTTTCCTGTTGTTATGAGCATCCACCAATTCATTGATTGTATTGGTGAATTCTCCTATCCTGAATTTATTGTGGCTAACTTTATCCTTGACATTGAGTAAATTGAGTACTTCTGCTTTAAATTGCTGGACTAATGTCATAAGATGTGAATGAATTGAACTTCTTAATGATACCAACATATCTTTTAAAGTAGTGTCCAATACTGGCTAGTTAAGTGTAGGAAAGGCAGTGATAGGGGTTGATTTACTAAAAGCTGTTTATGGTATGGTAGCCAGTCAGCTTCTAACTTCAGCTCTGCCTCCTCTGTATGTACTGATCATCTATACCCTTCTGTTGATGTGTGGCCTGCTGGGGAAAAAGGAGAGCCAGTACCATCTTGGCTGGAGAAACAGAGCAACAGCAGTAAGAAATTTGTCATATGCCAAGGTTTCCCCCTGACTCCTTTCCCTTCCTGGACATACCCCTTATGCTTCTCTGTTCATATGGGGTAAAATTGCCACTCTGATGTGCTCAGTATCACTGCTGTGTGCTCTGGTGGGTCTCTGTATAGCAGAGCTTTGCTGTTACGTGTCCATCTCTCTGGCTGCTGGCTATGCCCTCCTATTTAATTGATTTTCATTAATCAAAGCAAACATGGCCCATCGATCCATGTCTACATGCTTTATTTTTCTGAGAAATAACTTTGAAAAATACCCCTAGCATTTTTGGCAGTGGCCATCTTGACTGAGGGCAGATAATTCATGTAGCATTTACTTACCAGGGTTTAAATGAGGAAATCTAAAAATCTATGTATTTACTAATGTTATCAGCATAAGGCTTTAAAATAGTCAATGCGGATTTAAATAATTTAGTTCCACTTCAAGTACTTGAAGTGCATTACTGACATTTATTGAGAGCTCTCTAGTGCTTGGTGTAAGAAAAAAGTACTATGCTGTATGTTTCAGTGTACACAAGGACTCCACGAGGGATTAACTTCACTTCTTTATGCATTTAACTTCACTAAATAGATGAGCATCAAACAAAAATGAAAAATATTATATTTTTTTTATTCAGACCTTACAGGTGTGTATACTAAGGGAGTACAAACATTGTCTTCAAGATTTTAAAAAGGAGAAGATGAATTTTCTCAGCAAATCTTACCTTTCTTATCTAGGAATGGTAAAGCCTTTTCAGTAACTAAACATTCTAGTTCTAATTTAGTAGAGAACTTTTTCCTGTTTACTGTTAGTGAAATATTTTCTTCCTGGTATAAAATAACTGTATATCCATGGAGTATTAAGTCATGAATGCTTCTCGTAATTTAACATATCTTTAAATACATATACTGTATGTGTGTCCAACTCTCATTTGCTCCACGGTTCTCCATTTGTAGAATGAGGAGCATTATCTGTGATGACTTTTATTACATTCCATACAATGTGCATTTTAGTACATACTGCAGTTCACTCCAAGTTCCTCATACAAGACTCTTTAATCTTTAGTCAGGTATCCAGCAAACCATGATTTACCCTATCCATAATCCATCAAACCAAAGTCAGATTCACTTTTCAGGTGTCAAAAGTCACTTGCCAGGTGTTTAGAGAAAGGCATCACATGTTTTTTCTTTATTCATTCTCAAATGTCCTAGTCAATAGTCAGCATCAGGGATCAGATTTACTAGTCAACATCAAGTGTCAAATTCAATTATATACTTTAGGTGTCAGAATCACTAATTAGAATCAGGTATTATGCCCTGTATACATGACCAATTTTCCCATCAGAATAAACTCTAAGGTTTTTCCACCGGAATTCCAACAGAATTCCGCTGAAGCTGTCTTGCTTACACACGATCACACCAAATTCTGACCGTCAAGAATGCGGTGACGTACAATGCGTACATCAGGACTAGAAAATAGCCAATAGCTTCCATCTCGTACTTGCTTCAGAGCATGTATTGTTTTTGGTACGTCGGAACAGCATGCAGGCGAGTGGTTTTCACGATAGGAATTTGTTCCATCTGAAAAATATAGAACATGTTCCCTTTCTAGGTCCGTCAGAATCTTCTACCTAAAAAGTCAGATGGGGCATACACACGGTCGGAATATACGATTAAAAGCTCCCTGACTTTTTCAAAAAAAAAAAAAATTATTTTATGTTAAAATAAATTACATGTACAGAATATAAGACAAATTATGTGATACCAGAAATAAAAAGTATACATATTGAAGTACGGATGATACAAAGCAAAGAAGAATTTCAAGATATTCTCGTGGGAATGACAATAAATGGCCTTATATATTTTAGAATTTGAAAACATTCTTATAGCTGAGTTTTAAACATTTTAATCCCAAGAAAATATAAATATGTCTAAAATAAAATATATGATTTTAAAGTTTTGACCATAACTTCTAAAGTATGTTTATAGTAAGTATTATATAGTAAGGGAAGAACATAAAAGGTATATAGGAGGGGAAGGGGAGGGAATAATTCTCTGGAGGAGGTTTTATATATCATCTAATGCTGTAATTCTATAAAAAATCTTAATCACCATAACAATAAAACTCGGTTGTCAATATTATCTGACATATAATATTTAATCCAGGGTTTCCATATGATATCAAACTTTGTCATCTGGTTTTTATCTATAGCGTCCATTTTAGCATGGATGAAAGATTGATTCATTCCACGTTTGGTTTCTGCAATATTCACCACATCTGTTTTCCACGCATTGGCTATAGTCTGCTTTGTGGCTATCAGGAGTGTAAGAACTAATTTGAATTGTTTCTGATTCAGAAAGGCTGGTTTTAAATTAAGGAGAGCTATAATTAGGTCTGGAAAAATTGGACGATCAAAAATTTTTGTAATTATCAGAAAGATCTTTTTCCAAAATGATTGTACAATTGAGCAATGCCACCAGGTATGTATATAGGTACCTTTTTCTGGACAGCCACGAAAGCAGAGGCTAGTGTTGTCTGTTGAGAATTTGGCGATTCTCGCAGGAACCAAATACCAGCGTGTGAGAACTTTATATGATGATTCAGATGCCAATATATTTATATAGGAAGATTTTGTGGAAGACCATATGTTGGACCAAGACCTAGAATCGATCGTACAATCCAAATCTTTTTCCCACTTGGCCACATATTTAGGTATAACAGTATTAGAATTAGATATCAATTGTGTATACAATGATGTAATACGACCTTTAGCATGTGGTTCCTTGAGACAAAATCTTTCAAATTGAGAAATTTATGTAAGTTTACATTTAAATTGAGAAGAGTATAAAAATCTTTGATTTGGAGATATCTGAATATTTCTGATTGTGGAAGCTTATATAATTCACATAGATCTGTAAAAGATTTTATTAATGTAGTTGAAGTTAAATTATATAGACAAGTGATACCAGCCTTAGACCAAGCTTTAAAGGTTTTGGGATATTTCCAGGCTGGGTAAAAAGTCGGATTCTTGTGGAAAGATAATAGCGGATTTTGTGGAGATTGCAGACCATGTGAATTTCTATACCTATCCCATATAGATAGAGAGTGCTTAGAAATGGGGTTATTTATAGACTTACGATCCGCAGGTTGTAACCATAATATATTGTTTATAGGAAGAGGATCACAGTCTACAGCTTCAATGAGGACCCATAAAGGAATCTCTGTAGAAGAGTGATATTTTGTTAATTGAGATAATTGAGCTGCCTTATAATATATGTTAAAGTCTGGGAATCCCAAACCACCCAAAGCTTTGGGGAGAACAAGTGTTTTTTTGTGAAGTCTGGGTTTTATTTTCCCCCAAGTAAATTTCGTTACTTTTTGTTGAATCAGCCTAAGAAAATATGCAGGAATATGAATCGGTAGAGTTCTGAATAAATATAAAAATTTTGGAAGAACAGACATTTTTATGATATTGATTTTCCCAAACCATGATATCGGCATTGATGACCAATTAGATAATGACCTTGTAATATTTTTTAATAGAGCTGGGTAATTAGCTGCAAATAAATCGGAGGGGTTAGGAGTAAACTGCACACCCAGATATGGGAGGCTATGATCTATCCACTTAAAGGGTAGTGAATTTTGTAAAGATTGTTTATCTTTTTCGACAAGTGAAATGTTTAATGCTGAAGATTTTTGAATATTGACCTTAAGGCCCGAAATAAACGAGAATTCTTGTAGTACAACCATAAGATTTGGGGCCGAAACATGTGGAGAAGATAGAAAAAGGAGAATATCGTCTGCGAATAAACAGAGCTTATGATGAAAGCCACCCATTTCAATACCTGTTATAGTGGGTTCCATCCTAATTCTTTGTGCTAAAGGTTCAATGAGTAAAGCAAATAATAATGGCGAAAGTGGACATCCTTGACGAGTCCCCCTCAGTATATTAAACTCGTCCGATTTGTACCCTGCATATCTGATATAAGCTTTGGGATCTTGATACAAATTAGAGAGCCATCGTAAAAAATGAGGGCCGAATCCCCATTTGGAAAGGGTATAGTTCATATATGACCAAGATACTGTGTCAAAAGCTTTCATAATATCTAAAGAAAGAAAACAAGTGGGAATACGTCTTTTTTTAGCGGCATGTGACAGGAGTGTTGCACGTCTAATATTATCTCCTGCTTGACGTAATGGAATGAAGCCCACTTGATCACGATGTATTAGATTGCCTATAATAGTATTTAATCTGTTAGCTAGAATTTTGGCTAAAATTTTTATGTCCAAATTTAATAACGAAATAGGGCGATAATTAGACCATATTGAATCGTCTGTGTGAGGTTTAGGGAGCATACAGATAATTGCAGTTAGGGTTTCTCTTCTAAAAGAATGACCTTCCAAAAGGGAATTAAAAGTGTTTGTCAAGACTGGAGATAGGGTGTCTACAAACGTTTTGTAATACAGCGCAGAAAAACCATCAGGACCTGGCCTTTTATTTAGTTTCAGATTTTTGATAACTTCAGATACCTCTATAATTGACACTGGTTCCTCCATCATTTCCATTTGTGTTTTAGATAGTGTCGGTAGAGATATATGAGAGAAAAAATCATTTGCTCTAGAAGGGTCCAACTCATTATTAGAAGAGTATACATTTTTTAATTGTGTTTTGAATTTTTGAAATATTTTTAAAGGATTATTTGTGTATACCCCCTAGAGATTTTCAGACGTATCGGTTTCGTTGGGTTCTGGCAGGATTTTAATGCCCTGGCTAATAGTGTGTGAGGTTTATTCGCATTGATATAGAAATTGTGTTGTGATCTCTTGATGGTTTTATCCGCTGCTTCAGTAAGGAATAGATCAAATTCCAATTTAGCTTTGTCAAGATTTATTTTAGATAAAGAAGAAGGGTTATTTTGGAATGCTGTGTGACATTTATTGAAATTTGTTTCTAAAGTGACAAAGGATTTTCCGTTCTCTGTTGAATATGTTTGCTTGCTGTAGACATATGCCACGGAGAACAGGTTTGTGTGCTTCCCATAATGTAGTCGGAGAGACGTCAGGTGTGGAGTTATATTTTTTATAATCTTTGAGCGCAATTTCGATATTATTTTTATGAGCTGGATTTTTGAGTAGGAAATCTCTTAATATCCATGTTGGATCTTTTTTTTTGGAATTATAGAGGCAACAGTAATGTAGCCTGCACTATGATCGGACCATGGGATGGGAATAATTTTTGTAGATATTATTTCTGGAATTAGCCCTATCGACATAAATATATGGTCTATCCTAGAGAATGAACGATGAGGGAACGAGTAATGTGTGTATTGTCTCTTGGTTGCATTCAATTCTCTCCAAGTATCTACTAGGTTATGTTTTGTAATTAGTTTTGATAAGAGTTGTTTGTCTGCTGTATGTGACTGTGGGATTGGTGATTTATCCAAAAATGGGAATATGGTCTGATTAGAATCTCCACATAGAATTGTAGTACCTATTTTGTGGTGTTCTATAGTTTGAAATAAATGAGAAAGAAAAGAAGTGCGGTAGAAATGCAATTTTGCGATAATGTCACGGGGAGGACCATCTATTTTCTTTGGTGCTAGGGCTCTATGAACCCGGTTCATTTCAAGACGCTTTAGTGGGATAGCTGGTTGTAATTCTTGAAAAAGTGCAGTAATAGCACCGTTTAAATCAGTCACAGATTTGGGTATTACTCTAATACGTATATTGGAGCGTCTTGCACAATTTTCGAAATCCTCCAATTTGGATTGTAATATGTCATTTTCCTCTTTAAGAAAATCAATTTCTGAGGCAATGTTAGATGTATAATTTTCCAGATTGTCTGCTCTAATTTCCAGTGCTGATGTACGCTGACTAGGGATGAGCTTCGTGTTCGAGTCGAACATACGTTCGACTCGAACATTGGCTGTTCGTCCGTTCGGCGAAGTCCGAACATTTTGGTCCGTTCGCGCCAAATTCGTGTGGCGCTCACGGCCCACAATGCACTGCGATGGTGCAGTGCATTGCTGGCTCATGATTGGCCAAGCATGCACAGTGACCCCGCATGCTTGGCCAATCGCAGCGCCAGCAGCGAGGAGAGCCATGATTGGCCACAGGCAGGATGCCTGTGGCCAATCATAGCTCAGGCTGTGTAGTGCACGCCCCACACTATATAAGGCCGCCAGCGCGGCGGCCTTGTGTAGTGTGTTGGCGTCTGAAGCAGTGGGTGTTCTGTGTACCTTCAACACAGTACACACCGATCGTTTTCGGACGATTTTCGATCTTGCTGTTGTGTAGTGGTTATTGTCTGCGTGCCCTGACCGCAGTATACACTGCTATATTCACCTCACCTATATAGCTAGTGATCTATCTTTTATAATAGAGCTTGCAGTCAGTAGTGTTAGGAGATAGTGCGTGCTGTCTGCGTGCTCTGTACCCAGTACATACCGCTATATCCACCTACATAGCTGTTCTCTATTTGAGCCCACTTGCCATCTGCAGGAGTTATTGGAAGTTGTGTGTGCTTCCAGCACAGCACAGTATACATCTGTATATACCCCTTTATCTCTGGTGTTCTATAATAAAGGCATCTGCAGGAGTTAGTGGGTGTTCTGTGTACCTTCAACACAGTACACACCGATCGTTTTCGGACGATTTTTGATCTTGCTGTTGTGTAGTGGTTGTTGTCTGCGTGCCCTGACCGCAGTATACACCCCTATATTCACCTCACCTATATAGCTAGTGATCTATCTTTTATAATAGAGCTTGCAGTCAGTAGTGTTAGGAAATAGTGCGTGCTGTCTGCGTGCTCTATACCCAGTACATACCGCTATATCCACCTACATAGCTGTTCTCTATTTGAGCCCACTTGCCATCTGCAGGAGTTATTGGAAGTTGTGTGTGCTTCCAGCACAGCACAGTATACATCTGTATATACCCCTTTATCTCTGGTGTTCTATAATAAAGGCATCTGCAGGAGTTAGTGGGTGTTCTGTGTACCTTCAACACGGTACACACCGATCGTTTTCGGATGATTTTTGATCTTGCTGTTGTGTAGTGGTTGTTGTCTGCGTGCCCTGACCGCAGTATACACCGCTATATTCACCTCACCTATATAGCTAGTGATCTATCTTTTATAATAGAGCTTGCAGTCAGTAGTGTTAGGAGATAGTGCGTGCTTGTCTGCGTGCTCTGTACCCAGTACATACCGCTATATCCACCTACATAGCTCTTCTCTATTTGAGACCACTTGCCATCTGCAGGAGTTATTGGAAGTTGTGTGTGCCTCCAGCACAGCACAGTATACATCTGTATATACCCCTTTATCTCTGGTGTTCTATAATAAAGGCATATGCAGGAGTTAGTGGGTGTTGTGTGCCTCTAGCACAATATACACTACCCAACTGCTTTTTTACCCAACTCCCTTCAGGCCATTACCATGTCTGGAAGGCCAGCAAGGAGAGGCAGACAGGCGCGAGCCGATAAAAGAGGGCAAGCAGGCTCTGTGTCTAGAGACAACAGTGCTGGTCGTGGACGCGGTGCCTTGTCATCAGCACGTGGCCATGGGACACGCTTGTCCTTCTTTTCGGCAGCTGGACATGTTGAACCGCAACATGCCAACGACTTGGTAGAGTGGATGACCAAGCCCTCTTCATCCTCCTCATCCTCTCTCACCCAGTCTCAGGGTACTAGCAAAGCAGCTGCCAACGCATCGTCTTCCCTCCTCTCAATGTCATCATCAGTGACTTCTTCCCTAGACCCACCACGTCCTCCTGAGGAGTCTCCTGAACTCTTTGAGCACAGTGTTGGGTACATGCTCCAGGAGGATGCCCAGTGTTTTGTGGGCTCTGATGATGACATTCAGCTAGAGGAAGGCAGTAGCGTGAGCGCAGAGAGAGGGGATGCTCAAGAAGGACAGCAATCTGGCAGTCATGTTCCACAAGCTGCAGCATACTGCCAGGTTTGCTACAGCGATGAAGAGGGAGGGGATGATGAGGGCACTGACTCCACGTGGGTGCCTGGAAGGAGAGAGGATGAGGAGGAGGAGGAGGAGGAGGCACATGTCCAACGAGGCAGGATGCCCTCCGGGGGCCAGCTTAGAGGCAGCACACCGACTGAATCAAACCGCAGAGCTCCGCCTGTGCAGAGCGCTGCCTCTGCACGTTATTCTAAAAGTTCTTTGGTGTGGGCCTTTTTTGAGACGAGTGCATCAGATCGCACCGCTGCTATTTGAAACATATGTCTCAAGCGTATTTCACGTGGCCAAAACATCAGCCGCTTGGGCACCACATGCTTGACCAGACATATGTTGACCTGCCATGCAGCTCGTTGACAAGCGTACCTCAAAGACCCACACCAAAGAACAAAGCTGACCTCTCCTTGCTCCTCATCAGCTGGCATCTCCAACCCCACTAGACCTTCAGTCCTCTCTGAAACCTGCTCTGAGAGGAAACCTGCTCTGAGAGGAATGTAGAATTAGGTGTGTCACAGCCAAGTGCTTCCGGGAACTCTGCTAGCGGTACACCCACGTCCGATTATAGCAGGCAAATGTCCCTGCCCCAGCTGCTGGACCGGCGAAAGAAGTTCACTCCCAGCCATCCACATGCCCAGCGGTTGAATGCTAGCTTGGCTAAATTGCTAGCACTTCAACTGCTGCCTTTTCAGTTGGTAGACTCGGCCCCCTTCCGTGAGTTTGTACAATGTGTGGTTCCTCAGTGGCAGGTCCCCAAACGCCACTTTTTCTCACGGAAGGCGATTCCGGCTCTCTACCGGCATGTGGAAGGCAATGTCCTTGCCTCGCTGGACAGGGCGGTCAGCGGTAAGGTGCATATTACCGCTGACTCATGGTCCAGCAGGCATGGACAGGGACGTTACCTGTCTTTCACGGCCCATTGGGTCACTCTTCTGGCAGCTGGGAAGGATGCAGGACAAGGTGCAGTAGTGTTGGAGGTTGTTCCGCCACAATGCCTCCAAAATGCTACTATTGGTTGTGACACACCTCTCTCCTCCACCCCCTCCTCTTTTTCTTCCTCCATGGCCTCTTCCAGTGCTCTGTCCTCAGAACCAGTGGTGCTCCATAGGCGTTCCAGGGGCTGCGCAAATACGCAGGCAAAACGATGCCATGCCGTGCTTGCGCTGGTTTGTTTGGGGGACAGGAGCCACACTGGGGCGGATGTTTTGTCAGCTCTGCAGGGGCAGGCCGAGAGGTGGTTGACGCCACGCCAGCTTAAGCCAGGAATGGTGGTTTGCGACAATGGCACCAACCTCCTCTCCGCCCTCCGACAGGGACAACTGACCCATGTGCCCTGTGTAGCTCACGTCCTTAACCTGGTGGTGCAGCGGTTCTTGGGCAGGTACCCCGGCTTACAGGATGTCCTGAAGCAGGCCAGGAAAGTCTGTGTGCATTTCCGCCGATCATTTAATGCCTGTGCTCGGCTGGCTGAGCTCCAAAAGGAGTTGAACCTGCCCAAGAACCGCCTTATATGTGACATGCCCACCAGATGGAACTCAACATTGGCCATGCTGCAGCGGCTGCACACGCAGCAGAGGGCCATCAATGAGTACCTGTGCGACTACGGCACCAGGACAGGGTCAGGGGAGCTCGGTTTTTTCTCACCACGCCAGTGGGGCATGATCAGGGATGCATGCACTGTCCTGTCACCGTTTGAGGAGGCCACAAGGATGGTGAGCAGTGACAGTGCATGCATCAGTGACACTGTACCTCTTGTCCACCTCTTGGAGCATACGCTGCGTGGAATAATGGACAGGGCACTTGAGGCAGAACAGAGGCAGGAAGAGGAGGACTTCCTTGCCTCTCAAGGCCCCCTTTATCCAGACAGTGTTCCTGCTGTGCCACCCATCACACAGGAAGAGGATGAGGAGGAGGAAGAGGAGGAGGAGGATGATTGTGTCAGCATGGAGGGGGAGGCTGGCACGCAGCATCAGCAGCAGCAGCAGCAGCAGCAGCAGTCTTGTAGGGATGATTTACAGTCCCAAGAAACACGTGGACTTGTACGTGGCTGGGAGGAGGTAGCTGCGGATCATGTTGTCCTTAGTGACCCAGAGGACTCCGGACCGAATGCCTCAGCTAACCTACGCTGCATGGCCTCCCTGATCCTGCAAAGCCTGCGGAAGGATCCTCGTATTCTTCGGATCAAGGAGAGGGACCATTACTGGCTGGCCACTCTCCTTGATCCACGGTACAAGGGTAAGGTTGCCGACCTTATCTTGCCATCGCAGAGGGAGCAGAGGATGAGACATCTCCGGGAGGCCTTGCAGAAAGCTCTGTGCAACGCGTTCCCAGAGACTGGGAGGTTACAAACTCCTGGTCCTGGACAACGTGTTGCTGAGGCATCGGTCAGAAGGAGCGGTGGAGAAGGTGGCCGTCTGACTGATGCTTTCAGACAATTTTTTAGTCCGCAGCCCCAAGGTATGATCGGTTCCAGCACCCATCGCCAGCGTCTGATTTACATGGTGCAGGAATATCTAGGGGCAAGGTCAGACTTGGACACCTTTCCCACCGAAAATCCTCTGGCTTACTGGGTCTTGAGGATGGATCACTGGCCAGAGCTTGCACAGTATGCAATTGAGCTACTGGCCTGTCCTGCATCCAGCGACCATCAGTGCTGCTGGTGGCTTTGTTACCGATCACAGGGTGCGCCTGTCCACCGAATCAGTTGATCGACTGACCTTCATCAAGATGAATCAGTCTTGGATCACCCACAGCTACCAAGCACCTGAAGCTGATGTAACAGAATAATTTTTTTTGAAATATCACATCCCTTCAAGACTGCCTATGCTGATGCTGAGTGACTGTCCTGTTATGTTGATTGTCTATCCTCTTCCTCCTCCGCTGATATGTTGGAAGAACATTTCTGGTTCTGGTTGATGCCATCAGCCCAATTTTTCTGCCCCTGTTTAACAGGGGCGTTTAAGTACAATTTTTGATGCAATGCTTTGCAGCAGGGCTAATTCCTGCAATAAAACTAGAGTATATGGCAGAGGTTGCAGTGTGGTGGCACCAGCACCAGTGCCTAAGGCCCAATTTTTCTGCCCCTGTTTAACAGGGGCGTTTAATTACAATTTTTGATGCAATGCTTTGCAGCAGGGCTAATTCCTGCAATAAAACTAGAGTATATGGCAGAGGTTGCAGTGTGGTGGCACCAGCACCAGTGCCTAAGGCCCAATTTTTCTGCCCCTGTTTTACAGGGGCGTTTAAGTACAATTTTTGATGCAATGCTTTGCAGCAGGGCTAATTCCTTCAATAAAACTAGAGTATATGGAAGAGGTTGCAGTGTGGTGGCACCAGCAGCAGTGCCTAAGGCCAAATTTTTCTGCCCCTGTTTAACAGGGGCTTTTAAGTACAATTTTTGATGCAATGCTTTGCAGCAGGGCTAATTCCTGCAATAAAACTAGAGTATATGGCAGAGGTTGCAATGTGGTGGCACCAGCACCAGTGCCTAAGGCCCAATTTTTCTGCCCCTGTTTAACAGGGGCGTTTAATTACAATTTTTGATGCAATGCTTTGCAGCAGGGCTAATTCCTGCAATAAAACTAGAGTATATGGCAGAGGTTGCAGTGTGGTGGCACCAGCACCAGTGCCTAAGGCCCAATTTTTCTGCCCCTGTTTAACAGGGGCGTTTAAGTACAATTTTTGATGCAATGCTTTGCAGCAGGGCTAATTCCTGCAATAAAACTAGAGTATATGGCAGAGGTTGCAGTGTGGTGGCACCAGCACCAGTGCCTAAGGCCCAATTTTTCTGCCCCTGTTTAACAGGGGCGTTTAAGTACAATTTTTGATGCAATGCTTTGCAGCAGGGCTAATTCCTGCAATAAAACTAGAGTATATGGAAGAGGTTGCAGTGTGGTGGCACCAGCAGCAGTGCCTAAGGCCAAATTTTTCTGCCCCTGTTTAACAGGGACATGTAATTACAATTCTTGATATAATATTTCACAGAAGGGCCCCTTCCTGTGCCCACCCAGAGTAACGGTGAGGACTTATAGTGTTGTGGCACCAGCACCACAACCACCAAAGGTAAATTTTTCTACCACTGTTCAACAATGGCATGTAATTACAATTCTTATTATAATCGTTCACAGCAGGGCGCTCCAGCGCCCACCAAGAGTCACTTTGAGGGCTTACAATGTTGTGGCAAAACCAACACTTTGTTCTGCCATTTCTGCAGAGCATATAGGGCAGGCCCCTACTTTCAAACATCCAATTTACAAACATCTCCTACTTGCAAACGGAAGGAGACAACAGCAAACGAGATGAAAAAAGATGGACGACAAAACAAATTATACAGGGGTGATAACTCTTCCCTATGTTTTCCAAAAAGCTTAAAAATAGTTTTTTTGACTGGAGCTACACTTTAAAAATGTACCAGTTGAAAATTACAAACAGATTCAACTTAACACAACAAACCTACACAGTCCCTGTCTTGTTTGCACCGCCTGTATACTGCTGTTCGGAGTATATAGGGCCTGGGGGCCACACACATTTCATTTTTTTAATATGGGTACAGGGTTCCCCTTAATATGCGTGCAAGACCCAAATAGGCTGGTAATGGGCAGGGAGGGCTACCCATGCCATTTTTCTCAATGATTTTCAACCATATTGCAGGAACCAGATATAACATTAAAACCGCAAGCAGTTTTAAATGGTGTTATTTCCGTTTAATGTCATTTTGTGCAGGGACTGTTCTAAACACGGGAAACACGTGGCACTTCACAGGCATACTACAGACACCCCCCAGGCACCATATTTAACCACTTGCTTACTGGGCACTTAAACCCCCCTCAGTCCCAGACCAATTTTCAGCTTTCAGTGCTCTCACATTTTGAATGACAATTACTCAGTCATGCAACACTGTAACCAAATGATTTTTTTGTCCTTTTCTTCATACCAATAGAGCTTTCTTTTGGTGGTATTTGATCACCTCTCGGTTTTTTATTTTCTGCGCTATAAATGAAAAAAGACCGAAAATTTTGAAAAAAAATGAATTTTTCTTCGTTTCTGTGACAAAATTTAGCAAATTAGCAATTTTTCTTCATAAATTTTGGCCACAATTTATACTACTACACATCTTTGGTAAAAATAACCCAAATTTTTGCATATTATATGATCTGTGTGAAATTTATAGAGTCTACAAGCTATGGTGCAAATCATAAAGATTTGCAAAAAAAGATCACATCTGATGTACTAAGGCCTATCTCCATTCTTGAGACCCTAACAAGCCAGGAAAGTACAAATGCCCCCCAAATGACCCCTTTTTGGAAAGTAGACATTCCAATGTATTTAGTAAGAGGCATGGTTAGTTATTTTAAGTTGTCATTTTTTCCCATAATTCTTTGCAAAATTACGATTTTTTTTTTTTTTTTTCACAAAATTTTCATTGTAATAGCTTATTTCTCCCACACGGAATGTGCATACCACAAATAACACCCCAAAATACATTCTGCTACTCCTCCTGAGTATAACGATAACACATGTGTGAGACTTTTACACAGCCTGACCACATACAGAGGCCTAATTTTGAAGTAGCACCTTCAGGCATTCTAGGAGCATAAATTACACATTTCATTTCTCAACCACCTATTACAGTTTTGAAGGCCCTGGAACACCAGGGCAATGGAAACGTCCAGAAAATGACCCCATTTTGGAAAGCTAACACCCCAACGTATAATCTATGAGGCATAATGAGTCTTTTCAATGGTTCATTTTTTTCCAGAAGTTTTCGGAAAATGTGGAAAAAAATAAAAACGCATTTTTTTTTACACAAAGTTGTCCGTTTATAAGATATTTCCAACGCATAGCATTTACATAGCAAAAATAACACCCCAAAATACGTTCTACTACTCCTCCTGAATATAACGATACCAAATGTGTGAGACTTTTACACAGCCTGACCACATACAGAGGCCTAATTTTGAAGTAGCACCTTCAGGCATTCTAAGAGCATAAATTACACATTTCATTTCTCAATCACCTATTACAGTTTTGAAGGCCCTGGAACACCAGGGCAATGGAAACGTCCAGAAAATGACCCCATTTTGGAAAGCTAACACCCCAACGTATAATCTATGAGGCATAATGAGTCTTTTCAATGGTTCATTTTTTTCCAGAAGTTTTCGGAAAATGTGGAAAAAAATGAAAACGCATTTTTTTTTACACAAAGTTGTCCGTTTATAAGATATTTCCAACGCATAGCATTTACATAGCAAAAATAACACCCCAAAATACGTTCTACTACTCCTCCTGAATATAACGATACCAAATGTGTGAGACTTTTACACAGCCTGACCACATACAGAGGCCTAATTTTGAAGTAGCACCTTCAGGCATTCTAAGAGCATAAATTACACATTTCATTTCTCAATCACCTATTACAGTTTTGAAGGCCCTGGAACACCAGGGCAATGGAAACGTCCAGAAAATGACCCCATTTTGGAAAGCTAACACCCCAACGTATAATCTATGAGGCATAATGAGTCTTTTCAATGGTTCATTTTTTTCCAGAAGTTTTCGGAAAATGTGGAAAAAAATGAAAACGCATTTTTTTTTACATAAAGTTGTCCGTTTATAAGATATTTCCAACGCATAGCATTTACATAGCAAAAATAACACCCCAAAATACGTTCTACTACTCCTCCTGAGTATAACGATACCAAATGTGTGAGACTTTTACACAGCCTGACCACATACAGAGGCCTAATTTTGAAGTAGCACCTTCAGGCATTCTAAGAGCATAAATTACACATTTCATTTCTCAATCACCTATTACAGTTTTGAAGGCCCTGGAACACCAGGGCAATGGAAACGTCCAGAAAATGACCCCATTTTGGAAAGCTAACACCCCAACGTATAATCTATGAGGCATAATGAGTCTTTTCAATGGTTCATTTTTTTCCAGAAGTTTTCGGAAAATGTGGAAAAAAATGAAAACGCATTTTTTTTTACACAAAGTTGTCCGTTTATAAGATATTTCCAACGCATAGCATTTACATAGCAAAAATAACACCCCAAAATACGTTCTACTACTCCTCCTGAGTATAACGATAACACATGTGTGAGACTTTTACACAGCCTGACCACATACAGAGGCCTAATTTTGAAGTAGCACTTTCAGGCATTCTAGGAGCATAAATTACACATTTCATTTCTCAACCACCTATTACAGTTTTGAAGGCCCTGGAACACCAGGGCAATGGAAACGTCCAGAAAATGACCCCATTTTGGAAAGCTAACACCCCAACATATAATCTATGAGGCATAATGAGTCTTTTCAATGGTTCATTTTTTTCCAGAAGTTTTCGGAAAATGTGGAAAAAAATGAAAACGCATTTTTTTTTACACAAAGTTGTCCGTTTATAAGATATTTCCAACGCATAGCATTTACATAGCAAAAATAACACCCCAAAATACGTTCTACTACTCCTCCTGAGTATAACGATACCAAATGTGTGAGACTTTTACACAGCCTGACCACATACAGAGGCCTAATTTTGAAGTAGCACCTTCAGGCATTCTAGGAGCATAAATTACACATTTCATTTCTCAACCACCTATTACAGTTTTGAAGGCCCTGGAACACCAGGGCAATGGAAACGTCCAGAAAATGACCCCATTTTGGAAAGCTAACACCCCAACGTATAATCTATGAGGCATAATGAGTCTTTTCAATGGTTCATTTTTTTCCAGAAGTTTTCGGAAAATGTGGAAAAAAATGAAAACGCATTTTTTTTTACACAAAGTTGTCCGTTTATAAGATATTTCCAACGCATAGCATTTACATAGAAAAAATAACACCCCAAAATACGTTCTACTACTCCTCCTGAGTATAATGATACCACATGTGTGAGACTTTTACACAGCCTGACCAAATACAGAGGCGCAACATGCAAGAAACACCGTCGGCGTTCCAGGGACACATAGCCTGCACATACCAAGAATTACACCCCCAAATACATTATGCTGAGCAAAGGGTAAAGAAAAGATTACCTGTGGTTTTAGAAGCGCAGTTGTCCACAGGAGGATATCACTGGTCCAGGCAGCAGGCAGGGACTTGGTCAGCAACAGCGAACACAGTTTTTCAGGCAGCAGGCAGGGATACTGTCCATATTACAGTCCAGGGTTAGTGCAGAGATGTCAGCAGTGCCAAAAATATTGGTCCTGGTAGTAGGCAGGTCCTTGTGGTGTGGTCAGTGCGGCATGATGGCAGTAAGTCCTACAGGCAGCAGACAAAAGTAGAGCCTCGTTCAGGACAGAATGGGGATAGGGGTAGAGGCTTCTCCCTCCCAAATCTCTTTGAAGCCTCCGAGTCTCCAGACCCTAATCTAGGAATAAGAAAACAAAGAAAATTGTTTTCTTCTTCCAGAAAAACTATACTGGAGCCCCTCACATATGTGAGACCCCGTGTTGAATCCCACTAGTCCAGTTGCAGAATACAAGATCAGTCCAAGAGGCAGGCAAATATCGTGGTCAAACAGTCCAAGGTCAGTTCCAGATCAGGCAGAGATATATACAGAATCGTTAGACAGAAGCATGGTCGAATAACAGTCCAGGGTCAGTTCCAGATGAGGCAGAGGTATGTACAGAATCGTTAGGCAGAAGCGTGGTCGAATAACAGTCCAGGGTCAGTTCCAGATCAGGCAGCGGTATGTACAGAATCGGCAGGCATAAGAGTGGTCAAATAACAAGCCAGGGTCCGTTACAGAGCAGGCAGTGGCATAAGGGGTGTGAAGGTGTATGAAGGCAGGAACTGAGGATTATGTTTACCATACTTCACTAAAAATTTATTGAAGTATGGTAACGCCGAAAACAGTCGCCTATACAGAGGCCTGGTTGGGAAGGACATTGTGCACAATAATAACATGTGTCTCTTCTGACTCCTGCTTTGGTACACACCTTACATCTTTTTTGGCGTCTTTTGCCTGCTGGTGTGGGGGGAATTTTATCCGGAAAGTGGCGCTCGGAGAGTCGACTAACAACGTCTGATCTGATATTTTCTGGTGGGCCGTTTGGGAAAATAAGGGCTGTGAAAACGTCCTCCTGGTAGCCAAAGAAACGTTTGGGGTTTTGGGTGGCGTTGCGGTAAATGACATATGAATTGTAAATGGCCAATTGAAAAAAATAAATTACTACTTTTTTGTACCAATGATATGTCCGTCTTGAGACCAGATATGGTTCCATCATTTGGTCGTTGAAGTCGACTCCTCCCATGAACAAATTATACTCTGAAATACATTTGGGTTTCTTTACGGGGCCATTCCTTCTGGGGATTTCTACGAAGGTATCGTTGTGGATAGAAGATAACATGTACACATCTCTTCTGTCCCTCCACTTCACTGCCAGAACCTCCTTGTTTCTTAGACTTGCGGTTTCTCCTTTCCGCAGCTTCTTGTTCACCAGACTTTGAGGAAAGCCCTTCCGGTTCTTTTTTACAGTGCCACATGCTGGCGTCTTCTTCCGGTGAAGGTTGTGGAACAGGGGCAGAGATGTGTAGAAGTTGTCTACATAGAGGTGGTAGCCTTTATCCAGTAGGGGGTATATGAGGTCCCAAACAATTTTTCCGCTGGATCCCAAATAATCCGGACAATTAGGGGGCTGTAGCTGGGTGTCCTTCCCTTCGTACACCTTGAAGGAATATGTGTACCCTGTGGCTCGGTCACATAATTTGTAGATCTTCACCCCATAGCGGGCCCTTTTGCTGGGCATAAATTGCTTCATCCTAAGCCTGCCACTAAATTTAATAAGGGACTCATCCACACATATGTGTTGGTCCGGGGTAAACAATTTGGGGAATATTTCAGAAAAATAATTTAGTATTGGTCGAATTTTGTAAAGGCGGTCATAATTTGGATCATTTCGTGGAAGGCATTGGGAATTGTCACTGAAATGTAAGAACCTCAGGATCATCTGATACCTGCTTCTGGGCATTACCGCGGAGAAGAGCGGTGAGTGGTGGAGGGGGTGGGTTGACCAGTAGGTACGTAATTGGTTTTTTTTGTTGAGTCCCATATTAAATGTGAGGCCTAAAAAAAGCTTGAACTCCTCCACCGTTAGGTCTCTCCATTCGTAGGGACGGGCATAATAGGAGGTCGGATTTTGAAAAATAAATTGTTGTGCATACAGGTTGCACTGGGCCACAATTGACGCCAACATGTCCTCCGTAAAAATTAAATTAAAAAAATCGATGGGGCTAAAATTCTCCGTGTCCACCTGGACTCCTGGCTGGGCGGTGAAAGGGGGAACATTGGCCTCTCCTGAATTAGGAGGAAGCCACAAGGGGTTCTGAAGGGCATAGGGAAGACCAGCATGGCTCCTAACCCTTTGGGGCTGAGATGACACCCCACTGGTACTTGGCCTTTCTTGCTGGGGCACTGCGGTGCTGGTGGACGGCATTGCGGTGCTGGTGGACGGCACTGCGGTGCTGGTGGACGGCACTGCCTCACTAGAACGCCTTCGCTTGATGGGCCGGATATCTTCCTCCTCGGATTCATCAGTCAGTGTTTCACTGCTGAAGACTGGCTCATAAGTTACGCCTTCAGAATCCGAATCCGAAAAGGAATCGGAAGAGGAGAGCTCCCCGTTGCTCTCGTCGGCCGCGGAAATAATTTGGTATGCCTCCTCAGCGGAAAAGACGCGTTTAGCCATTGTAGCACTGATGGGCACTGATGAGGTGGCACAGATGGGCGTTTTTGAGGTGGCACAGATGGGCGCTTTTGAGGTGGCACAAATGGACACTGATGGGTCGGCACAGATGTGCACTGATTTATTGCACAGATGTGCAGATTTGTTGCACGGATGTGCACTGATGAGGCGGCAGATGGGCACTGCTGAGGCGGCAGATGGGCACTGCTGAGGCGGCACAGATGGGCACTGCTGAGGCGGCACAGATGGGCACTGCTGAGGCGGCAGATGGGCACTGATGGGTCGGCACAGATGTGCACTGATTTATTGCACGGATGTGCACTGATTTATTGCACGGATGTGCACTGCTGAGGTGGCAGATGGGCACTGCTGAGGCGGCAGATGGGCACTGCTGAGGCGGCAGATGGGCACTGCTGAGGCGGCAGAGATGGGCACTGCTGAGTCGGCACAGATGGGCACTGCTGAGTCTGCAGATGGGCACTGATAGGTCGGCACAGATGTGCACTGATTTATTGCACGGATGTGCACTGATAAGGCAGCAGATGGGCACAGATGGGCACTGCTTAGGCGGCACAGATGGGCACTGCTTAGGCGGCACAGATGGGCACTGCTGAGGCGGCACAGATGGGCACTGCTTAGGCGGCACAGATGGGCACTGCTGAGGCACAGATGGGCACCGATTGGTACAGATGGGCACCGATTGGCACTGGCTGGCACTGGCTGGCACTGGCGGGCACTGGCGGGCACTGGCGGGGCACTGGCGGGCACTGGTGGTGCACAGATGGAGCACTGGCGGTGCACAGGTGGGCACTGGCGGTGCACAGGTGGGCACAGGTGGGCACAGGTGGGCACAGGTGGGCACTGGCAGGGTAGATCTGGGCACTGGCAGGGCACTGGCAGGGTAGATCTGGGCACTGGCAGGGTAGATCTGGGCACAGGTGGGGTTTTTATCAGTTTACTGTCACTTTTACACTCACAAACACCTTCGGTCTCCTCACACGCTATCGCTGTGTGAGGAGACACGTTCGGCAATGGGTGATGATCTCATTTGTTTACATTTGAGATCATCACCCATTGGAGGAGGCGATCGCGCTGTAAACGGCCGCTGTGATTGGCCGTTTATAGCGATCTGTGATTGGCTGTGTCCAGCGGACACGGCCAACACAGATTTTCCCCGATGCGCGCTCCCGGGAGCGCGCGGGGAACTCTTAAAGGGGACGACGTCAATAGACGTAGTCCCGGAAATTGAGATCCGCGCTATACACGTCTTTTTACTATAGCGCGGATCTCAAGTGGTTAAAGGAATATTTCACTTTTTTTTCACTTTAATCGTCATTAAAATCAGTGCTCCCGCCAAAACGGGCCATTTTTAAAAACATTTTAGGCATTGACCCATGTCCCCTGGGGCAGGAGCCAGGTCCCCAAACCCTTTTTAGGACAGTATCTTGCATATTAGCCGTTAAAATTAGCACTTTTCATTTCGAACGTTCGAGTCCCATAGACTTCAATGGGGTTCTAAAGTTCATTCGAATTTGGGGTCCGTTCGAAAGTTCTGGTGCGAACCGAACCGGGGGGTGTTCGGCTCATCCCTAACGCTGACCAAGTATTCTAATTTCTTTGGTAAGGTTTGTGGTGATGATATCTGCAGTGGTTTTTAGTGATTTTTGAAGCAGATTTTCTATTTGTTTCAGCGTTACAGGAGGGGATAAGTCTTTTTGTGTGGAAAGTTCTAAATTCTCCAGAACTGACATATTTTTCTCAGGTATTTGGTTAGAGAGACTATGTGCTTTTAATGAGAGAACATCTTTATGTAAGGCAGCAGAAGGGGCTGTCTGTTTGTTCTCCTCACTGTGTCTCCCCTCAGAGGTTGAGGGTTTCAGTGCCATACTGCTGTGTGTGTGAGGCGGCGCTTTCTTGTTAATTTTCTGCCTCATGAGTCTCCTCTGACCCCCCCGAATGTCACCAATGTAAGGTAGGGATATTTATCTACCGCTTGGTATGATATATATGCGGTGGGTCAAGTTACCTCCGCCGTTATATGGCTCTGTTGTCCTGCTGAGAATGGAGCTCTAAGCCAGCATTACCTCTCGGCTAGGCTCCGCCTTCTCCCCTGCTCCCTGACTTTTTCTGTCGGAAATTCCGACCATGTGTATGGGGCATTAGAATCATCAGTCAGCATCAGGTGTCAGTGTCAAGTTTCAGAGTCCATAGACAGTGTTGGGTGCCTTAATCAGCTTTAGATATCAATATTCAATATCAGATGTCTGAGTCAAGTCAATATCAGGTGTCTGCTTCAATAGTCAGTGTTAGGTGAGTCAATACTCAGTTTAAGGTGTCAGAATCCCTAAATACTTTTGTTACTCTGCTTCCCCTCTCCTTGCCTCTTTTTTGGTGTTTTAAACAGTGCCTAAAAATGTTTCCCTATAAGTGCACCAACAGTTATATGCCACAGTAAATAATACATGTACAGTATACTAAAGTTACTTATTAAATAACAATATTTAAATAACCCTTATTTAAAATGTTTTTCAATTCATGCACTGCATCCTTAATATTGGTGTCCATTGATCTTGACCAAAATGAAAGTGGTGGGGCAACTGAGTTAAATGAATCCTTTTCTGTACTGATATTTCTTTGTTTGATTTCACTGCACACCATGAGTGCCTCACAGTGTGCATTAGAAGCTGCAGAATCTAGCCCTTTCTTTACCAAGCCTGACAGTTCCTAGACTTTCCATAGTATGGAAAGTTTAACTATTTCCCTAAAAGCTCAGGAATACATGCAAACATAAATTACCCAAGGAAAACTATTTACAAAATGTATTTCTTACTGCAGTATTTCCCAATTCAGAATCATAAAGGTGGAGATGAGCTTTAAGCCAGTGTCGTTTTAGCTTTAACTATTTTTATTTATTTAAAAAACTGATTAAACCATAAAAAAATATAAAAAAACATTAAACGAGGAAAAGGTCAACAATATGAAAGATGGTTATATTGATTGCAGCTGGCAGATTTACCGTTATTGGATATGGCAAGAGAGTGAAAATTCAACTTACCAGAATAGACATAGGTTGTGTGGCTAGATGGTACAAGTAAGAAAACACTAATGGGTAAGAACAGGAAGGATACAGATTGTGATAATGCATGTTGCTGCTGCTCTGATATCAATTTATCTATATTAGATGCTGATGTCTAAAAATGAAGCATGGTTTTACAAAAAAATGTAAATTTTTCTATTTCATTTATTGCGCATGATAGCATTAGGTGATTATAATGCTGCAGGTTGCTGTTTCAAAGATATTTATTTAACTATACTAGATATATTGCTGCCTAAAAATAAACCCCTCTTTTATAAAAACACCTCGGGTAGATTTATAAACTATCTGGATAGCAATTAGCCTAGTAAAAGTGCATGTACATTTGTTTTGTGTGAATGGAGGTAAACAACGACGTTGTTAACCACTTGAAGACAGGTATGTTAAACTCCCTCCCTGTCTAGTTGTCATACTTAGAATGAAAATTACTCAGGCATGAGACACTGCACCCAAATTACGGTATATCGTTTTCTTTTAGTTGTATTTAATCACCCGTGGGTTTTTGGGGGTTTTTTTGTTTGTTTTTTTACTATATAAAAGGACAAATGACAGTTTAGTTTGTTTGAAAGTTATAGCATCTACAAACCACAGTATATATATATGAACATTGATCATTAACAATGCACTGACTGCCAATCACCTTTCTTGAGGCCTCGAAATGCCAAGACAGTACAAACATCCTCAAAGTGACCCATTTTGTGGCAAAAATATTTAGAAAATTGAGAAAGTGAATACAATTTTATTTTATTTTGTAAAGCTGCCACAATTTCCACCATTCACCAGCGATCGTGGGAATGAGAGTCAGAACGGGGATCTATCAATGTAAACAGACAGATCCCCATTCTGACAAGGAAGTTAGACGGAGATTTGCTGTTCCTAGTGATTAGGAAAAGCGATCTCTTCCTCCTCCAGTCAGCTAAGCCCCCATACAGTTAGAAACACTCCCAGGGAACACACTTAACTCGTTGACCACCCCTAGTGTTAACCCTTTCTTTTCTTTTACATTTTGAGAACATTTATTATTCCAAAAAGTTAAATAAAATATATATATATATATATATATATATATATATATATATATATATATAAAAATATATATATATTTTTTTATTGTTGCTATTTTTTTGTTTATAGCGCAAAACATAAAAAAAATCGAGAGGTGATCAAGTACCACCAAAAGAAAGCTCTATTTGTGGGGGAAAAAAACGTTAATATTGTTTGGGTAAAGCGTTGCACTACCACAAAATTGTCAGTTAAAGTGAAGCAGTGCCGTAACGCAATAAAATGGTCTGGTTTACGATTAAGATTAAGGGGAGAAATCTTCCGGTCTGTAAGTGGTTAAGAGGTCTTTTGAAAATATCATGTATTTTGCCACAAGCTTTTGGAAAATGCAAACTGTATTTTTTTAATACAAAGTTGTAAATTAATAAGACATTTGTACCATGTAGCATAAGCATACTTAGAATTTCACCAAAAACTACATTCTGCTACTTCTGAGCTTGAAGCTTCAGCCTTGCAAGAGGCATATATTACGCATCTAATTACTTGACAACCTATCAGATTTTTGAGGCCCTGGAACACCAAGAAAGTAGAAGCGTCCACAAAATGACCACATTTTAGGGAGCAAACACCCAAGCACTCAAAAATGTTTTTTAAGAGGTGAATCTTTGAAGATTTCATTTATTGTCGCACATTTTTGGATAGTGAAAAAACATATATTTTTTTCTTTACAGAAAATGTTTAATTAATAAGATATTCCTAACATGCAGTATGGGAATACTTAGAGTTACACCTCAAAACAAATGATTATACTCCTCCCAAGTATGGGGATACCACATATATGAGACTTTTTTTTCATCTTAGTCACATACTGGGGCTCAAAATTCAAGGAACACCTTTAGGCTTTCAGGGAACGTAAATGACACATCTAATTTCCTGACTACCTATCAAGTGTTTGAAAGCCCAGGAGCACTAGGACCATAAAACTTACATGACTACATTTTGAAGCGTAAACCCCCAAGGTAGAGGCATGGTGAGTCCTTTAAAGTTTCTGAAAAATGAATAAAGAAAAATAAATACAAATAAATTATATATATATATATATATATATATATATATATATATATATATATATATATTTTATTTTTTTTTATTTTTTTTGCACTAGGTTGCCAACTATATAAAATATTTTTCACACACAGCATAGCTATAATTCAATTGCACCTCAAAAAACATTCTACTACTCCTCCTGAGTATGGGGATAGCACATGTGTGAGACTTTTTCAATAATTGGACTGATTATGTACCATATATTATCAACCAATTTTATCACAACCAGTGAACTGTAATGGCCACCTCTTTTTGAGTGGTCGGGGATATAGCTTAGTGCAGCATCATATATAGTAGTTCCCATTCCTTCAGGAAAAGCAAATCGGAAAGTAAAGGAGACTGAAGAATGGAAGACTAAAAGAGTTCATGTGGTTAAATGAGTGCAGTTGTCTGCAGAGTATAGCTGGCACTGGTGTCTCACAGGAATGTAATCAGTGGTATGTGCATATGGGTCAGTTCAGTCTGCAGGCAGAGACATAATCAGTAAACAGGCAAAGGATAAGTCCAGACAGCAGGCATAAATGTGGCACTGGTCAATAAACAGGTCAGGATTGGCTCTGATGAAACAGGCACTGGGGTGGCTAGAAATCAGGAACATTGCTGCTGGTTGCACTGGTCTAGTGACATTGTCACTGGTGTGGCAGCAATCAGGAACACATTTGATGGCTTACATCAGTTTGGTGACATTGAGGCTGGTGTGGTGGTTGGTATTCAGAAACACTTTTGATGGCTGCACTGGTCTGATGACACTTGGACTGGTGTGGCAGTGATCAGGAACACTGTTTCTGGCTTACACTGGTCTGACATTGTGGACTGGTGTGGCAGCAATCAGAAATACTGTTGCTTGCTTACACTAGTCTGGTAACACTGGGACTGATGTAGTGGTGATCAGGAGCACTGTTGCTGGCATACACTGGTCTGGTGAAACTGTGACTGGTGTAGTGGTGATCAGGAACACTGTTGATAGTGTACACTGGTCTGGTGATACTGGGACAGGTGTGGCAATGATCAGGAACAGTGTTGCTGGCTGCACTGGTCTGATGACACTGAGACTGGTGGTGAATGGGAACACTGTGATTGGCTGCACTATTATGGTGACACTGAGACTGGTGTGGTGGTTATCACGGACACTGTGACTGGCTGCACTATTATTGTATTACTGAGACTGGCACAGTGGTGATTAGAATGCTGTGACTGGTGTAATTGTGAGTAGGGGCACTGTGACTGGCTGCTCTGGTCTAGTGACCTTAAACTACTGAAGTGGTCATCAAACACAATCGTTGGTTACACTGACATATAGTGATATCAGAGCAGCCAGTAATTGTACATGATCACTGTCACAGCTGTACAATGCCCCCATAGTGACACTGCACTACTCTGGTGACAGTGGGTTAAAAAAAGATCACAGTCACCATATTAGTGATATGTCACTATGGCATTGTACTGCTGTGGCTATTGATCAGAAACGCTGGCTGCTGCACTTGCATACATTGTCATCAGTGCAGACAGGGTCTCTAATCACGAGACAGCTCTGAGTGTTCATTACAGTTCTGATCACTGTAATAAACACTCTGTGGTGTATTTATTCAAGGAAAAAAGATTGTGTACTGCTCAAGTGCAGTTGCACTATGCAAATGCATTTCCTCCAGAGATTAGTAAACGAGGGGAAGCTGTGCTGATGTCCATCATCCAATCGTGTGCAAGTAAAAAGGGCACAATTGCCTTTAGTAAATCAACACCTATATTTCCAATTACAGCTGATCTGTGATCTGCTGTGTCCAAAGGATCAATAGTGTGTGCTGCTGCTAGAAGGCATGCACAAGCAGAAGATGTGTGAGGCCATATGTACAGTATATACACACCCTCCTGCATCCAGGAAGCTCTCATCTGGTCGTTTCTGTGTAACTGCCGGAAGGGAAGCTGGTAGTGATGTTGCAAGATATGTCAGCTCCACCCCCTCCTCCTCCTACTCCTCCTCCATGCCCTCCTCTGCTGAATTGTCCTATGAACCACCAGTACTCCTAAGCATATATAGTATAGTATAGTATAGATATACACATTTTTTATTTTGGGTTTGTCATGTTTTTTGGTTTCTGAGTGTTTGCACATTTTTTCACATTTAGTTATTGGGTATAGATTTTTGTCACCAAACACTGATATAGTGTACTTATGTGATTTCAGGTTTTTAGGATTATTATTGACTGATACATTACATATACACTTTGTCACTAAACACTGGTATAGTGTACTTATGGGATTTTAGGTTAATAGGTTTATATATATGTTTGCATATATGCGACTTGAGTTATAATCGCAGTGGGTCATACATGGAGTTTGGTACACGTGGGATCTTACGATTTTTTGGTGAAATTTTTGGAGTTTTTTTGGGATTGAGGTTGTTGCATTATACTCAGTGGGGAGTTTTTTGGCCTATTTCAGCACTGATAGGTTTCTGTGATGAATCACAGTTAGCATTATCAGTTTTTGACATCAGAATCTCCGTTGGTTTGGAGACATATTATTTAATTTGTTTGATTATTAGTCCCTGATATTAGAATTTCAGTTCTTGAAACCAGTATTCCTGCTGTTTTGGAGACATATTACACATATTGTTTGATATAACATTTTCTGGGTGAAGCTGTGTTTTTCTGCATTTATTCCTGGGTCCATTAGTATAAGGTTTAGGGAGGCTATTGGGTTCTTTGGTTAAAAACCCTGGTTTTCACCTACATCTACCCTTTATGAGTCCAGATGGAATGAGAGCCTGGTTTTAGGTAGCGCCATTTTACCCCGGTTGCCATATTATATTATTTTCTTAAAAGAACCCCTATTAGGGGATTCCTTTTCTTCGGGGGGCAGCAGCCTATATAGAGTTTTACATACAGGTATACTAGACATATAGAGGATTTATACCTATCCGGCTAAGGCTTGGGTTTATCTACTCCTGGTGGTGAATAGCGCGGTTCTTCCATTCTTATTATCTTAGACTGCACTGTTGTTCAGTGTAGTTTTTTAAACTGCAGCTATGGATATCTTCGGATACATGGGGAGTAGGAATATTGATATTAAAAGTATTTTTAATCAGGAAGGAGTTACAAATACACAAGATTTATGCAGTTTAATGAAACAACTTAAACACACCATGGAAAAGCAGCTGAGAGTATGGTGGGACATAGCCAGTCTTGAGATGTATATAAATGCTAAAATGACACCCAGAAGCCTAAGATGGGATCTCAATCCAAATGACAATCTTGAGAATAGGGAACTCATGGATGAATGGTATTCCTTTTTTAATAGAACTGAAAATGATTTATTACAAGTGATTGTAAAAAGGAGACAATATAAACTAAAGGGGATAGAGATGAGTATCTCTGAAATTAAGCAATCATTATTACCTTTTAATAAACATAAGGACTATGAAGAAAAGGAAAAAGAATTACAGGAATCAATTAAAAAGTATGACTCAGATATACAAGCAAAAAAGCTAAAGAAGTTCAAGAGGGACGTAATGGACTATAACGACTTTAAAGTTTATAAATGGCAAACGGGCCTTCAAGATCTTGTAGATGATATCGACATAGCCCATGACAATGAGAGTCCAGACGGATCAATGGAAATTATGAATTTAGAACAGCCGACAAGTACACCACAACCAATTATGAGAACAAATCGAATGCCAAGAGATAGACCACAAAATAGACCATATGGACGTAGAAATGTTCAAATAGATGATCAAAGAAGTTACCAACAAGAATTATATAGAGCGGAAAGCCCGACTACACCTAGGTATAACGTACCCACAAGAAATCGGTTTACCCCCCTGAGGGAGTACCCACATCCGCAGGATCAAAGAAATAGGTATACTCCTTCAAGGGAACATTCGCATTATACATATAGGCAAAACCGAGGAGATTATAGAGAAAATAGGCAAAACCGAGGAGATTATAGAGAAAATAGATATTCCCAACCGAGAAATCACAGGGATTATGGGGATTTTCCCAGGAATGGGCAACGAGACAGACCTCCAGGGAGATGGACTGCCAGACCTCCGTACAGGAATCCAAGATGGAGAGGACAAACAGGGTACAGGGGATCTCAAGGAGCTCCCTATGGAACAATGAACAGAGAGGGACAACTTCAAGATCACATGGAGTCGTGCCCCTCAGGGACACCATGGGAGGTCAACCCAGGAACAACTATGTGGAGACACAGGGAAGGAGAAAACGGACCAGGGGAAGTAGAGGAGGAAAGAAGAAACAAAAGAAGAATAATTTAATTGGTAAAGGCATCTATAACCTAAGTGACACAAAGTTTGAGGATGAGGAGATAAGGATTTTGGATCTAGGGTTAAAATTCGCCCCAGAAAAGACATTAGACAAGTTTGAAGCGTTCATTGATCTAAAAAAGTTCATGAGGAAATTGAATATCAAGAAACATTTTGCTATAAACACGGGAGTGAACAGCAAAAAAGAATCTTTATACGTTCAGACTGATCTAAAAAACAAGTCTACTTTCAACCCAAATACCCCAGGCAATCAATGTATGGGGGCATTTAGCAAAATGGTGGAGGGTGACTTAAGACAATTAGAGAAGACGAATTATAGGAAATATGTGAACATTTGGAAAACCATCAAAGTATTGGGAAAAAAGAAAAATGTAGTCATCAGACCAGCTGACAAGGGGGGTGGTTTGGTTATTCTGAACAAATCTGATTATTTAGAGGAGATGGAAAGGCTGTTAAGTATTGAGAATACATATAAGAAGCTGAAAGGCAATCCTAAATACGAATATGAGAAAAAACTAGCTATGTTTGTGAAGAAGGGGAAAGAAATGGGAATTCTCAATGATGACGAGGCAGAGTATTTAATTTCTAATTCAACAAAAACCCCGGTGATGTATTATATGCCAAAAATTCATAAGAGGCTTATTAAGCCACCAGGGAGGCCTATAATTAGTGGAATAGATTCCATCTTCTCGCGTCTAGGAGAATATCTGGACAAATTCCTAAAACCCCTGGTTCAAAAAGGAAGGTCCTATCTGAAGGACAGCACACAATTGTTAAAAGAACTCCAAGATTTAGTAGACGTTGAAAGACTTCTGATGGTGACCATTGATGTTAATTCGCTATACACGAGTATAATACAGCAGGATGGGCTACTGGGGGTTGAAAAGGCTTTATATGAGAATACAGATATGCGACAAGAACAAGTTGAATACATCATTGAAGGATTGGAGTTGGCAATGAGTTGCAATTATTTTTGGTATGATCAGAAATATTATGTTCAAACGAAGGGGGTGGCCATGGGAGCTTGCTATGCTCCCAGTGTGGCGAATCTCATGATGAACATGTGGGAGGAAGAGTATATCTATGGTAGAAATATACCTCAGTTGAGGTTCTACCGTAGATATATAGACGACCTCATCCTATTATGGGATGGTACCTCGGCGGATCTTGATGTATTCCTGAACAATCTCGATAACAACGTACAGTGGTGTGAAAAAGTGTTTGCCCCCTTCCTCATTTCCTGTTCCTTTGCATGTTTGTCACACTTAAGTGTTTCGGAACATCAAACCAATTTAAACAATAGTCAAGGACAACACAAGTAAACACAAAATGCAATTTGTAAATGAAGGTGTTTATTATTAAAGGTGAAAAAAAATCCAAACCATCATGGCCCTGTGTGAAAAAGTGATTGCCCCCTAAACCTAATAACTGGTTGGGCCACCCTTAGCAGCAACAACTGCAACCAAGCGTTTGCGATAACGTGCAATGAGGCTTTTACAGCGTCCTGGAGGAATTTTGGCCCACTCATCTTTGCAGAATTGTCCTAATTCAGTTACATTAGAGGGTTTTCGAGCATGAACGGCCTTTTTAAGGTCATACCACAACATCTCAATAGGATTCAGGTCAGGACTTTGGCTAGGCCACTCCAAAGTCTTCATTTTGTTTTTCTTCAGCGATTCGGTGGTGGACTTGCTGGTGTGTTTAGGATCATTGTCCTGCTGCAGAACCGAACTGAAGTTCGTTTCAGCTTGAGTACACGAACAGATGGTCGGACATTCTCCTTCAGGATCTCTTGGTAGACAGCAGAATTCATAGTTCCTTTTATCACGGCAAGTCTATCAGGTCCTGAAGCAGCAAAACAGCCCCAGACCATCACACTACCACCACCATATTTTACTGTTGGTATAATGTTCTTTTTATGAAATGCAGTGTTCCTTCTACGCCAGATATACTTGGACACACACTTTCCAAAGAGTTCCACTTTTGTCTCATCGGTCCACAGAATGTTGTCCCAAAAGTCTTGGGGATCATCAAGATGTGTTGTGGAGAAATTGAGACGAGCTTTGATGTTCTTTTTGCTCAGCAGTGGTTTTCTCCTTGGAACTCTGCCATGCAGGCCATTTTTGCCCAGTCTTTTCCTGATGGTGGAGGCATGAACGCTGACCTTAACTGAGGCAAGTGAGGCCTGCAGTTCCTTGGACGTTGTTGTGGGGTCTTTTGTGACCTCTTGGATGAGTCGTCACTGCGCTCTTGGGGTAATTTTGGGCGGCCGGCCACTCCTGGGAAGGTTTACCACTGTTCCATGTCTTCGCCATTTGTGGATAATGGCTCTCACGGTGGTTCGCTGGATTCCCAAAGCTTTGGAAATGGCTTTATAACCCTTTCCAGACTGATAGATCTCAATTACTTTCTTTCTCAATTGTTCCTGAATTTCTTTGGGTCTCGCCATGATGTGTAGCTTTTAAGGATCTTCTGGTGTACCTTACTGTGTCAAGCAGCTCCTATTTAAGTGATGCCTTGATTGTGAACAGGTGTGGCAATAATCAGGCCTGGGTGTGGCTAGAGAAATTGAACTCAGGTGTGGACAACCACAGTTATAGTATGTTTTAACAAGGGGGGCAATCACTTTTTCACACAGGGCCATGATGGTTTGGATTTTTTTCACCTTTAATAATAAACACCTTCATTTACAAATTGCATTTTGTGTTTACTTGTGTTGTCCTTGACTATTGTTTAAATTGGTTTGATGTTCCGAAACACTTAAGTGTGACAAACATGCAAAGGAACAGGAAATGAGGAAGGGGGCAAACACTTTTTCACACCACTGTATATGGGCTGACCTTTACTGGCAAATATAGCGAAGATAGGGTTGACTATCTAGACCTCCAAATCTCCAAGAAAGATGGGATTTTTAGTACTAAGACCTTTTTCAAAACAACGGATAGAAACAGCTACATCCCGATTACCAGTTGTCACCACCCCAAGTGGAAAAACAACATTCCGAAGGGTCAGCTGCTAAGACTGAGAAGAAATTGTCACTCTACGGAAGATTACCATCGCCAAGCAGACTTGATCATAGAGAGATTTCAAGAAAAAGGATATAAGTCGGAACCCCTACTCCAACTAAAGAATAACATCGGAGGTTTAGAGAGGAAATCGTTACTAGAGAAACAAAAGAAGAAAGAGGAAAAGAGGGAATTGGCATTTATTACTGGGTTTAGCACTCAATACAGAGATCTAGAAAAAATTATCAAGAAATATTGGCCTATACTTCAAGAAGACAAAATATTATCTAAAGTCCTCCCTAAAAAGCCTCTTTTTGTTTATAAAAGGGCCCCCACCCTACGTTCTTTCCTAGTACATAATGCTATTGACCCACCAAGACAAATAAAAATATTCAACGATTTGAAGGGTTTCTATAGATGCCAGAAATGTCTTCCATGTAAAGTTAGCAAGAAACAGCCACGGAGAAAAGAAACGTTCAAAGCAAAGACAGATTATAAGGAGTACAGAATAAAAGAATTAATCACTTGTCGGAGCACACATGTAACATATGTTATAGAATGCCCATGTAATTTACAGTATGTGGGTAGGACCACACGTCCCCTTTTCGTTAGGATTAGGGAACATATCAACAATATTAAGAAAGGGTTTCCAAATCATAACCTTTCCCGTCACTTTGATGAATTCCACCAAAGAGACCCTTCTGGTTTAATATTCTATGGGATAGATTGCGTGAAAGGCAATTGGAGGGGAGGTAATAAAACCACCCTCATCTCGCAGAACGAAACCGCTTGGATATACAGGTTGGGGTCTCTGGTGCCGCGGGGCCTTAACCTGGATATAGACCTGAACTGTTTCATAGCCAACCCATAGGTTTTTTCTGTTTTTTCTTTTCCTGAGGGGTGTCCCACATTATTGAGTGGTATGTGCCCCCTACTAATCAGTTATAGTCGTAATTTATATCTCCAATTCTTGACATTATGGTGAATGATGTTGTAGGATGTTGAGTAATGGTATTCTGTATCATTGGGTTTTAGATACACTAATTCTGTTCGCTTGTTTCATTTTTCGCGACTGTTTTTGATTATTGGAGATTGGTATGGATGGGTTCCATCTTCCTCCTCGGTTCCTCCTCTGGGATTCCGATTAAAGTGCGTGGAGGCGCGCTTGTGCATGCAAGGAAATGCGTGTACGTATCCATGTATATGTATATGCATGTATATGCATGCGTATGTATGTATGCATTTTTGACTTATAGTTCTATAGATATGAGTATTGATGGTTTAGATTTTGGTTCCCCTACTCTCTCTTTTATATATAAACAATTCTGTAGTTAAATTTTTGTGTAACATCTCTATTTTCGTTTCCCATTTGCTACCCTGAGTCCATATGGTATGGAGAGAAGAAATACTAATTTGCATATATATAAAAAAATGTTTTTTTTTTGGCTGTATAATGGTTGGATTACAATATGATGTAGAAAGGAAATACTAACTAACCTGCATATGGTTAGTTTTACTGCATAATAGCTGGATTGCATTGTGATACATAGAGGTTTCTCCTTAAACAATTACCTTTCTCCTTAAATAATTAGTATTGTGATACATAGAGGTTTCTCCTTAAATAATTACCGTTTACAAATCCCCTTAGTCTTAATAAGTAAATGATTTCCTGGAAATTACTCCTAAATGGTGTTATTATTATTATTATTTTTAATATTGCTTTTTGTATAACATTTATAAACAGTTATTACCATTTTTACTGCATAATAGCTGAATTGCAATGAGATAGATATAAGGTTTCCCTTTAAATATTCCTTAAACATTGAACCTCCTGGAGGTTATCCTTAAATGGCTGTGCTTTTATTCTAAATGTTTGTTAATGATGTTTTTTAAAAATGTTCATAAAACCATCAAGGGCCATTAAGGTTTATAAAGAAAGGAGTAGTAAAATTATTGCTGGATTCCCCCATGGGATAGATCACCCTTTGGGCCAATAGACCTGAATGGTGATTAAAAATGACAATTTGAAATTGATTGTGAGACTGATTTCGTTTTAATATTGCCATATATGAGCTGGGCAATTTTACTTTTAGGTGTATAGAACATGCCCCCGATGCCTTCTGAAACCTCAGGAGCGGATGCGTTTTTATTGGGTCGCATTGGGAGAATGCTGCCGTATTCGTTCGCTTTGTAGGGGGAGATGATTGTTCATTTGTGTGAGCGGACTGCCATCTGTGTGGGAAGATTGCATGTTCGCTCGTGCACCAAGTTTTTCCGCTGTTGCCTTATTGGGTCTTCTACCTGAGCAACGACCAATTAGATCATCCGGGATTTTTCTATTTAACATATGGGACGTGGGAGCGCAGCACCGCCGCTGAAGACGTCAATGACGAAACGCGTTCGACGGAGCTACGCTGATTACGTCACTTCCGGGTTGCCGTCGGTGGTTGGAACGCAGGTGGAGCGCAAACCGCGTATCCACCGTACGGCTTCCGAGGAGATTTTTTGAACACTACGCGATAAAGACTCTATCCCAGGGGGGAACACAGCTAAGACTCACCACCTTTACAGGACAAATTCCGGCAGAAGTACCCTAATTAGGGGGGTTCTTATTTCTATCCCGATGTGTTTATTTCCCTAATAGGAGGTTTTTCTGGTTCCCCTGAGACAGAGATTACATCAGCGTTTGTTCTTCTAATAAGATATATATATATTTTTTATGGCATTTTCTGGAGCAATTCCGGAACATTTGGGGGGATCATTATATTAATCCCTTGGTGGACTGTGTTTCCACAGTGTATCTCAATACATGAGAGTTGTGGTTATATTCAGTATTTTTTCATTTTTTGTTTTGTCCTTTTGTTTTTTACGGCTGTTTTTATATATTTTTATTTTTTTGTGCAAATAAATCAATTTTTATATGGTTTACACTATGGAGGCTCCCATTTTTTTCTTATGAGGATATATGGAATCCATGTTGGAATATGTTCAGTCACCAATTATGAAGTAAAGAACCGGATATCCGGAGATTGATCTTAAAGGCGAACAACCCCTGCAGGGGTACATACTTCTGGTGAGTGGGGTTCCTGGTGGGGGAGCACAGAAGTCACGGTGAAGATTGCACAGGAAGCACTAAAGTCACTTTATGGAATTTTTTTCTGAATTTTTTCTGGATTTGCACTAATGAACATTTATTTGGGACTCATTTAATATATTTTTTTCTTGTTATTTACCATATATTTTTATAAATTTTTCTGCACTTTATTATGAATTAATTTTTTTTTTTTATTTTTTTTTTTATTATCTTTTTATTTCTATTTGTATTTTGTATTTTTCACATATTTAGAAGTTTTTTATGTTTTAGAGCATCTCTTTGGGTTTTCATCACTAGGGGTCGTGCTATATTATCAAGTTTCAGATTACCCCCTGTGTGTATAGATATACACATTTTTTATTTTGGGTTTGTCATGTTTTTTGGTTTCTGAGTGTTTGCACATTTTTTCACATTTAGTTATTGGGTATAGATTTTTGTCACCAAACACTGATATAGTGTACTTATGTGATTTCAGGTTTTTAGGTTTATTATTGACTGATACATTACATATACACTTTGTCACTAAACACTGGTATAGTGTACTTATGGGATTTTAGGTTAATAGGTTTATATATATGTTTGCATATATGCGACTTGAGTTATAATCGCAGTGGGTCATACATGGAGTTTGGTACACGTGGGATCTTACGATTTTTTGGTGAAATTTTGGAGTTTTTTTGGGATTGAGGTTGTTGCATTATACTCAGTGGGGAGTTTTTTGGCCTATTTCAGCACTGATAGGTTTCTGTGATGAATCACAGTTAGCATTATCAGTTTTTGACATCAGAATCTCCGTTGGTTTGGAGACATATTATTTAATTTGTTTGATTATTAGTCCCTGATATTAGAATTTCAGTTCTTGAAACCAGTATTCCTGCTGTTTTGGAGACATATTACACATATTGTTTGATATAACATTTTCTGGGTGAAGCTGTGTTTTTCTGCATTTATTCCTGGGTCCATTAGTATAAGGTTTAGGGAGGCTATTGGGTTCTTTGGTTAAAAACCCTGGTTTTCACCTACATCTACCCTTTATGAGTCCAGATGGAATGAGAGCCTGGTTTTAGGTAGCGCCATTTTACCCCGGTTGCCATATTATATTACAATACCTGTTGTGTTCCTGCTGGAGCAGACTCTGCATGGCATTATGGACAGGGCATTTAAGGCAGAGCAGCAAGAGGAATAGGAGAACTTCCTTTACTCTGAAGGCCTGCTTCATGCAGAGACCACTCTTGTGATGCTACAGAACATACAAGATGAGCAGGAGGAGGATTCTGGCAGTTTTGGAGGCATTGAAGCAGAGGAAGACATACGTCAATCCTTAAGAGATTGTTTTCCATCCTCAGAACCCTTGGGAATAGTACATGGCTGGGAGGAGGCAGTTCCAGATACTGTAATCCTCAGTGACCATAGAGACTCTGCTTCTCATGCCTCCCAAAAACCTGTGGTGCATGGGTTCCCTTATTATTCAAAGCCTGTAAAAGGACTCGATAAATCAAAGAGAAGGATCATTATTGGCTGGCAACCCTCCTTGACCACTGTTACAAGGGGAAAGTCTTAGAACTCAACCCATTCCCCAGAGAGGGAGCAGAGGATTAACTATCTTGAGGACACCTTAAAGAGGAGTTTATGTAATGCCTTTCCAGACTCTGGTAGGTTACAGTCTGATGGAAAAGCTAGTTTTGAGGCTTCTGTTATTCAAAGTAGGAGCGGTGGAGAAGGGGAGCACCTCAGTAATGCATTTTCAAATTGTTTTAGTCCTCGGTGCCCAGGGCTTTTACATCCCATCGGCAGCATCTGCATCAAATCGTGGTAGATTATCTAGGGGCTAAAAAAGACATGGAGAGCTTTCCAGTCAATGACCCACTGGGTTATTGGGTCATTAGAATAGACCACAGGCCAGAACTTGCCCAGTATGCAATTGAGCTGCTGGGCTGTCCAGCATCCAGCATGCTTTCCAAATGGGCAGTGCTGCCAGAGGTATGGTGACAGATAAAAGAGCCCGTCTGACCACAGAGTCCGTTACCCACAAACTCAAAATGAATCATTCCTGGATTAGTAGCAGCTATCAGGCCCCTGATGCCAATATCACTGATTAATTGTTTTTTTTGTTGTGGGATCTCTGCAAGACTGTGTAGACTGCCTAGTAGGGATGAATTTCGAGTTCAAGTCGAACTCATGTGCGACTCGAACATTGCATGTTCTCCTGTTCACCGAACAGCGAACAATTTGGGGTGTTCGAGGCAAATTCGAAGAGCCGCGGAACACCCTGTAAAAGTCTATGGGAGAAATCTAAAGTGCTAATTATAAAGGCTTATATGCAAGTTATTGTCATAAAAAGTGTTTGGAGACCTGGGTCCTGCCCCAGGAGACATGTATCAATGCAAATAAAAGTTTAAAAAACTGCAGTTTTTTTAGGAGCAGTGATTTTAATAATGCTTAAAATGAAACAATAAAAGTATAATATTCCTCTTAAATTTCGTACCTGGGGAGTGTGTATAGTATGCCTGTAAAGGAGCACACGTTTCCCATGCTTAGAACTGTCCCTGCACAAAGTGTCATTTCTGCAGGAAAAAAGTCATTTAAAAGCACTCATGGCTATATTGAACTGTCGGCTCCCCGTAATACAGAGAACAGTCATTGAAAGTCATTGATATAAAAAAAAAAAAAATGCGTGGGGTTTCCTCAAATTCAATTACCAGGCCCTTCAGGTCTGGTATGAATATTAAGGGGAACCATGTGTCCAATTAAAAAAAAAATGACGTGGGGTTCCCCCCAAATATCCATACCAGACCCTTTATCTGAGCACGCAACCTGGCAGGAAAAGAGGGGGGACAAGGGAGCGCCGCCCCTCCTGAACCGTACCAGGCCACATGCCCTCAATATTGTGAGGATGCTTTGGGGGTCTGTGACCCCTCAAAGCACCATGTCCCCATGTTGATGGGGACAAGGGCCTCATCCCCACAACCCTGGCTGGTGGTTGTGGGGGTCTGCGGGCAGGGGGCTTATCAGAATCTGGACGCCCACTTTAACAAGGGGACCACCAGATCCCGCCCCCCCCCTGTTTGAAATGGTAAGGGGGTACAAAAGTACCCCTACCATTTCACAAAGAAAGCGTAAAAAATTGTTAAAAACACACAGACACCGTTGCAAAAAGTCATTTTAAAAAGTCCTATTAAGAAAAAAAAAAAAGATACCAGCGGTGGTAATCCACTCTTGTTATCCAGCGATGGATGATCTCTTCTCTGGGTTTTTTTTACACTTTCTTTGTGAAATGGTAGGGGTACTTTTGTACCCCCTTACCATTTCAAACAGGAGAGGTGGGATCTGGGGGTCCCCTTGTTAAAGGGGCATCCAGATTCTGATAAGCCCCCTGCCCGCAGACCCCCACAACCACCGGCCAGGGTTCTAAGGATGAGGCCCTTTTCCCCATCAACATGGGGACATGGTGCTTTGAGGGGTCACAGACCCCCAAAGCATCCTCCCAATGTTGAGGGCATGTGGCCTGGTACGGTTCAGGAGGGGGTGCGCTCTCTCGTCCCCCCTCTTTTCCTGCAGCCTGCCAGGTTGCGTGCTCAGATAAAGAGTCTGGTATGGATTTTTGGGGGGGACTCCACGTCTTTTTTTTTTTTTTCATTTGGAATGGAGTTCCCCTTAAAATCCATACCAGACCTGAAGGGTCTGGTATGGATATTTGGGGGGAACTTCCCATCATTTTTTTTTATTTGATGCGGGGTTTCCCTTAATATCCATACCAGACCTGAAGGGCCTGATAATTGAATTTGGGGGGAACCCCACGCATTTTTTTTTCTATCAATGATTTTCAATGTGTTAGAAATCATGAATCAGACTGAGACGGAAGTACAATTAAATCACACTCGTTTATTAATAAAAAATAAAAAGGTAAATAGAGTAAGCATAGTAAAAGCATAGCCAGAGTCCAGTAACTGGATCAAGTAGTTAGCCAATCCAGAGCTCAATAACCAGATCAGGTAATCAGCCAGGCTGGAAGTCAAGGATCTAAGTGGAGCAACAGCAAGCAGGGTAAGGAGCCAGAAGGGATGTCAGCAAGCCAGTCTTTAAACAGAACCGCAGGAGATGGTTTCTTGTGATGTGACCAAGGCGAAGGCAGAGATGAAGTGAGCTGAACAGCTTTAAGTAGGCAGGTCAGACGAGCAAGATCAGGAACAGCTGGGTAATTGTGGAGAGAGATGAGAGCTGGCAATTAGCTGACAGCTGAGCAGCCAGCCAAGAGAAGGAAGGGCTAAGGCAGCCCTGACAGTACCCCCTCCTCAAAGACCCCTCTCCCTCGGAGAGCCACTGGGCTTGAGGGGAAAACGTCTATGGAACTCGCAGAGGAGGACAAGGACTTGACCAGAGATGAGAAGTTACGAATAAACTTTCGATAGTAGTTGGCAAAGCCCAGGAAATGCTGCAGAGTACGTAACCCACGGGTCAAGGCCATCTTCAAACCAACGGATCGGAATGGGTATATTCCCGTTGACAGCTGCCATCATCGCCAATGGCTCAATTCCATCCCACGCAGTCAGTTTCTCAGGCTCAGGCGCAACTGCACGAATGTCAGTGACTACATTTCCCAATCTTACACCATACGTAAGAGGTTCCAGGACAAAGGATATGACCCACATACTCTTGATGTTGAGATCCAAGCAGCTTTACACATCGACAGGGCCTCTCTTACCCAAAAAAAAGTCAAAACAGTAACTAGTGATAAATATAAATGGTCGTTCTTCACAACTTTTTCCACTCAACACAATGATATAAAGAGAATTATTAATAGGCACTGGAAGGTACTACAAAGTGACAAAGTTTTGGGCGGGACGATTCCAGATAAAGCTGGAACCATTTACAGGGGAGCTCGATCTATACAAAATGATATCGCTCCTAATGTAATAGATATCCCTAAATCGATACAATTCTTCCCCCAGAGTAAGGGTTACTTTCCCTGCAGAAAATGCAACGTCTGTTTACACAATATGCTGGGTAAGGGGAAAAGTGACTCCTTTACTTCTTCATCCACTGCACGCAGATACCTTATGAAACACTTCACTACTTGTGTCACGAGGTATATCGTTTACTTGATTACCTGCCCTTGTAACCAACAATATGTTGGCCGTACTATTCGTAATTTCTCCATTAGAGTCAACGAACATCTTAGTAAAATCAAAAAAGGGTGTGATAAACACCCCGTTCCGAGACATTACCTTGAAAAACACAATAGAGACCCCATGGGTACTCGTTTTCAAATCATTGACAAATTTGTCCCAAACTGGAGAGGAGATTCATGCTTGAGGGGGGTCTCGCGTCTCGAGACATTTTGGATTTATGAGTTGAGGTGCTACACCCCTTTCGGCATGAACACAGATTGGGACATTAACAGCTTCATTAATCAGGCTTAATCTATCTTATTATGGATCACTAGTATTTTATTTTTATTTTTCATTTTCTTGGTTTTACACACCAACGTACCTACTATCCAGTTACTGGACACTCCTACCTTTCACTCTTCATTCCATCACCCAATTTGTGTTCTCTGTGACACATCGCTCTATGCACCGCATATATTTTGCGTTTCCTTCATCATTTTTTACCTTCACATATTCCCCTCCCAGATCACTACTAGAATCTGGATATATGCATTTATTATGCATTTTTCTAGATCATGTGGGTTCTGGGATGTATTTCCTCTCACATTCTGGATACATGCATTTATTATGCATTTTTCTAGATTATGTGGGACGGATTCCCTCTCACATTCCTCTCATGTTCTGGATATGTGCATTTATTATGCATTTTTCTAGATCATGTGGAGTCTGTGACGGATTTCCTCTCACATTCTCATTTTTAAGTTTAGCTTCACTTTGGGCACTAGTTGAGAATGTCATATTTATCATATTCCACTGCTATTTTTTGGTTTCAGGTACCTCAAAATATATATATATTTTTTAGGTTAGTATGTGTGCAATTTGCAAGCATTACATCGGACCCACCTGATTATTCTATATTTCCTTTATTTCACATAACCTTTGGCTATTTTTGGTAGAAATGTCCTGGGTAAGATGTACATTCTGATGGTGTAGAGATATTCCGTTTTTTCTTTTCGTTTCTTTACTTGAATTTTTACTTGCGGTATCCTCAGATGCGATGACGCGTCTGTGGTTACCATGGTTTCGCCGGGTTGTATCATTGGACTTGACGTGACACTGTCACGTCTTCTATATTCCCCGCGATTACCTTGTGGCATTCACTTTCGGTCCATCACTGCGCATGACATGACGTAATTACGTCATTAGTCATTGCGCATGTGCTGAGTGACAGACTTTCGGATTGGCTACATTGCTACCGTCCACGCCCATTGGCGTGTGACGCTCTCCATGTGCAAATTGGCGCCAGATCTAAATGCCTTCCCCTTTCCTATACTTCCGTGAAGACATATGCAGTGTGACGTTTACACGCCCCCTTCCTATTTTGTTTTTTGCATGAACACCTAACTTGTGACGCTTTTATGCACACGCCTTATTTCGTTGCTGTGCACCTATAAGCGTTCACGATGTTTGATATGGCCCGCAAAGTGGAACGCATAACAAGGAGCAAACTGGCGCCAAGTTCTGAATGACACCTCCTCCTTATAGTTTTGCTTAATGACATTTAAATATACACGCCTCTACCCCTTAGACTTGAGTTCTTTCTAACCACTCCCACATTCAGCCACATGACACACACATTGAGTGATTGGTTCAGTCGTTTCTGTGTCATTACACGTCATGACACTTTAGTTTATTCGATCTGAACTTCATGAAACTGATCATCATGTATGAAGTATCATCATGAGCACTTATGCACATCTCCAGGCTAAGCATTGTTGGTACAACAAGTAAGAGACATCCAAATCACATAATGATAGATCTCCATTAGACACTATCACTGAGAATGTTACAGCCCTATTTATGTTATAACATAGACAAACTAGTCTGCCCTTTGGACAGTATAGTGTAGTCTATGTATAATTGATAGTGCATGTCTGATAGTATGTGTTAGAATTGGATGAGTTTTTTGTATGTGATCTGTGTATACATTGGGATTGCAACTTATAAGTCCGATGAGGCTGTGAATAATCTAAGTGTATACTGGCAGCTTTTGGCAAAGGTCTAATACAATTTATGTATAACGAACAACGCAGGTCTGATTTTTATGTATTAGTGTTTGATGTGTTCTCTGCATATGTTTTACAATTGAATTGAATCATGCTGTATCTATACATCTGATTAGGCTGTAAACAATGTAGTCTATTTAGTGCTATCCACGAGTGAGTATGGTGACTTACTTTTTATGTATTTTTTAGATTTTATTGCCATTAATATCTATCTAACAGTCTGCATGAATGACATTTTTGGATGTTATTTGTATCTGTTTATAGTGGCTGAATTGTTAGACTTTGGTTTGATCAAATTGTACACTGTAGCTTTAAGAGACTGTTTGAGATTGGTTGTCCCGCCTCTTGTTAGGCGTGACCTCTTTCTCATTTTCTATATATTCGTTAGCAATGTGGTGGGTTCCAACATGCCCCAGTTGAAGACACATATGTCGAAACGCGTCGGGCGAGCTGTTGGCACCCCACATTGCTTTTAGTTCATTTTGTTTTTTATGTGATCACTAAGTCATTTATTACCTTTTTGACTTCAATAAATCAACTTTTTTATATTGTTTGACCCGCACCATGTGGAGCCTTTTTTTCTTTTTTCTCCTCTCCATTGCTTTGGTGTAAAACTTTACAAACACTCCCCTCCCCATTCGGGGGAGGCAGGATTATTGGCACAACGGGCTGCGTCTGAGCTTGATCATCTTGACCTTTGATGTTTCATCTGGAAGGATCCACCTTTGAGTCTACAACCGCCCAGAGCTCCTCCACCAGCTCAAAAGACCTCTCTCCTTATAGTCTTTGGTCCCAGAGTGTGACCCCAAGCCTTCTAGACTCAACCGTCATATGACTGTGTGAGTCCAACCGCTCCGGTAAGAAGTATTTATTCGCTTTTCATTTTGATGCTTACAATCAAGTTTACCCGTATGAACACATTCGTCCAGTACACCATTGTCCTTCTATGTGACGGTTTGGTCACTTCTACGCCATCAACACAGTTGAATGAGTGTTTTATGTTGGACTTTGATTTCTAGGCATTTGGTTCTGTGCGATTTCTGTTTCGCTATTACTATTTTTATATAATTTGTGTTGATTACACTTATTATTGAAGCGCTACACTATTTTTATTGTTTTACAAGGCCACTGTAGGACTGCTGAAAGTTTCTCTGGGTCATCGAAAAACCAGCAGTGGAAATGACATAGCCCAGGAATGTTCTTTCTTAGTTTCTGAAGCACACGACAGACATCTGTGTGGTGGCTCTCCAGGGACTTGGAAAATATGAGGATATCATCGAGATAAACCACCACACATAACTGCAACAAATCTCGGAGGACATCGTTAATAAATTCCTGGAAAACTTCCGGGGCATTACAAAGGCCAAAAGGCATTAGCAGGTACTCATAATGGCCTGTTCTGGTATTAAACACAGTTTTCCACTCGTCGCCTTCCTTAATGCACACAAGATTGTATGCCCCTCATGCAAACTATTCCCATCAAAATACCAGATACATTCTTTAACTCTTTCAGACAAGCCTGTTCTACTTTCATATGTAGTAAACCTCCCATAATCAAACACACAAGACTCATGTTACTTAAACTCAATGGAGGAATAGCACTCCCAGACTTACACAAATACCACCAGGCATCCTTTTTAGCAAGAATAGTAGACTGCAACATGCATCAGCAAGTCAAAGACTGGGTAACACTGGAACATTTGCAATCCTCTCATAACTTAAGATCTCTACCATGAATACATCCAAATCACGATCCCCCCCCCCCCCCCAATCAAAACACATCCTCTGATAGGCTCTACATTAGAGATCTGCCGCAAAACTTTTAAAACTAACAATGCAATACGTTGGTTGGGCGCCCTTACCGCACTAAAGGCCAACCCAGACTTCCCCCCAGGACTAGAACAAAACGTTCTCTCCAAAATCTGGCCCCATAAAGACGTATTATCCAAACATTTCTTTAAAAGGGGTTCTCTCTTATCCAGAGATGAACTCAAAATTGATCTCAATTCGAATTTGATTCAACAATGGAATTACTTGCAAATTTAACCAGATGGGAGTCATCTCAGGCTTGGATAAGAACTCAGACAGATCTAGAAAACCTTTGCTAAAAAAAAAACACAAAGACACCTCATATCATTTCTATACCTCTCTATTTTTGAGGAAAAAAATGATTTCTCTAGCATGTCATGCCAAGTATGGGAACAAGACCTTACCACTAGGCATCCGCGCTATAGCCGAAAGGCGGCTGCAGCGCGGATGCCAATTGCCGGGAGGCCGTCCTTAGACGTCCTTCTGTTTACTTCTGCAATGCGCGCTCCCGCGGGCTCACATCAGGGAAGTTCTGTGCTGGCAGTGTCCCTTGGACACAGCCAGTCACAGATCGTTGTAAATGGCCAATCACAGCGGGTGTTTACAGCGCGATCGGCGTGTCTAATGAAAGATGAACTCATATGTAAACATATGAGATCATCTCTTATCGCCGGCTCTCCCTCCTCACACAGAGACAGCGTGTGAGGAGGGAGAGATGAACGGCTTAGTCAGAGATGCAACGGTTAGTGAAAAACAAAAAAAATAAAAATAAAGCTGTGTCACGTGCCATGTGTTATCAGTGTCACGTGTCATCGGTGCCATGTATCAGTGCCATCTGTCATCAGTGTCCCGTGTCATCATTGGCACGTATTAGTGCCATCTGTCATCAGTGCCACGTATTAGTTCCATCTCTCATCAGTGCCATGTATTAGTGCCACGTATAAGTGCCATCTGGCATCAGTGTCACGTGTCATCAGCGCCACATACTAGTACCATCTGTCATCAGTGTCCCGTGTCATTAGTGCCACATATTAATGCCATCTGTCATCAGTGCCACATCAGTGTCACATATTATCAGTGCCACGTGTCATAAGTGCCACATCAGTGTCACGTGTCATTGTCCTGGTGCTCCAGGGCCTTCAAAAGTGTAATAGATAGTCAACAAGTTAGATGTGTAATTTCTGCTCCTAGAACACCTGATGGTGCTCCCTGCATGTTGGGCCTCCCTATGTGGCCAGGCTGTGAAAAAATCCCACACATGTGGTATTGTAATACTCAGGAGGAGTAACACAATTTATTTCGGGGTGTCATTTGTGGTATACACATGCCATGTGAGAGAAATAACCTATTACAATCACAATTTTGTGGAAAAAAAATATTAATTTTGCAAAGAATTGTAGGAAAAAAATGACAACATCAAAAACCTCACCATGCCTCTTACTAAATACCTTGGAATGTCTACTGTCAAAAAGGGGGTCATTTGGATGATATTTGGCTTGTTCAGGTCGCAAGAAATGAGAGGCCACCAGTAAATCAGGTGTGATCAATTTTTTATGATTTGTACCACAGCTTGTAGACTCTCTAACTTTCACAAAGACCAGATAATATCCACTAATTTGGGTTATTTTTGCCAAAGATATGTAGCAGTATAAATTTTGGCCAAAATGTATGAAGAAAAATTTATAATTTGCAAAATTTTATCACAGAAACAAAGAAAAATTAGTTTTTTTTTTTCAACATTTTTGGTCTTTTTTCATTTATAGCGCAAAAAATTAAAAACCCAGAGGTGATCAAATACCACCAAAAGAAAACTCTATTTGTGGGAAAAAAAGAACAAAACATTATTTTGGGTACAGTATTACATGACTGTGTAATTGTCATTCAAAGTGTGAGAGCACCGAAAGCTGAAAATTGGTCTGGTCATGAGGGGGGTTTAAGTGCCCAGTTGTCAAGTGGTTAATATCAACTTAACTAGTACTGAATGGGAAACCATATACAGGTATGCACATAAAGGATCGTTAAATGTGGCTACTCAAGAATGTGGGTACAAAATTCTTACAAGATGGTACGGAACATCTGTTTTGCTAAACAAATTCTCACCCCAGACTTCAAATAAATGCTGGAGGTGTGAAAAAGAGGAGGGATCAATGATACATATATGTGGTGGTCATGCCCCATGATCCAGGAATTCTGGAGGATGGTTCACGACAACATCACTTCAATCACGTCTAAAAATCTGAACTTTAATGCAGCGCAATACCTCATACCATCATTCCCAAGAAACAATACATCAAATCATGACCCATGTTCATGATCAACTCAGTGAGACATTGTATACCTTGCCATTGGTGCTCAAATATTATTCCTTCTAAAAAGGGATTATTAGTATATAACAGGAAAGAATATCTAAATTCACCTCCACATGGTATAACTGGATACAATTCAAATCCTCTTCGGCCTATGAAGCAACTATAGATTGTATAACCACAGAAAACAATACTCAACAATAGAATACATTAGACATTGGGGGAAGAAAGAAAGAAATAAAGAAAAGGGAAAACTCTGATACAAAATTAACCCCTCCCCCTACTTCCCCTCCCCCATCCTCTTTTTTTATTATTATTATTATTATTATTATTATTGCAATATTATTTAAAAATAGGCGCAAACTGCCATTTCCTAAACTCACATTATTAATTTAAGACAAATTTGAGTTTCACATCTACAAACTAGAATACATAATCGATATATAAAGGAATAATACAGTATGCATATCTCTGTAAAGTACTAATTGACTCTTATTAAATATTACTATCCTATTTTGCAAAAACAGAATGTTTTTATCTATCATTTTACCTTAATGCTTTAAAAAAAAATAGGTTATAAAAAAATATCCAAATCCTTGATGATCCCTAGGAGCACCATCAAATCTATTATAATCAAATGGAAAGAACATGGCACAACAGCAAACCTGCCAAGAGATGGCCGCACACCAAAACTCATGGACCAGGTAAGGAGGGCATTAATCAGAGAGGCAGCACAGAGACCTAAGGTAACCCTGGAGGAGCTGCAGAGTTCCATAGCAGAGACTGGAGTATCTGTACATAGGACGACAATAAGCCGTATGCTCCATAGAGTTGGGCTTTATGGCAGAGTGGCCAGAAGAAAGCCATTACTTTTAGCAAAAAAAAAAATTTGCATATTTTGAGTTTGCGAAAAGGCACGTGGGAGACTCCCAAAATGTATGGAGGAAGGTGCTCTGGTCTTAAATTGAATTTTTTGGCCATCAAAGAAAACGTTATGTCTGGCACAAACCCAACATGTCACATCACCCAAAGAACACCATGTTTTCCTGCAGTCGGGACTGGGAAACTCGTCAGAGTTGAGGGAAAGATGATTGGTGCTAAACACAGGGATATTCTTGAGCAAAGCCTGTACCACTCTGTGTGTGATTTGAGGCTAGGACGGAGATTCAAAGCCCAGATCTCAATCTGATAGAAAATCTGTGGTCAGACTTAAACATTGCTATTCACAAGTGCAAACCATCCAACTTGAAGGAGCTGGAGCAGTGTTGCAAGGAGGAATGGGAAAAAATTCCAGTGGTAAGATGTGGTAACCTCACAGAAACATATCCAAAGCGATTTGGAGCTGTGATAGCCGCGAGAGGTAGTTCTACAAAGTATTGACTTTAGTTATCCACATTGATTTTTCTATTATTTTGTCCTATTTGTTGTTTGCTTCACAATAAAAAAAAAAGCTTCAAAGTTGTGGGCATGTTCTGTAAATTAAATGATGCAAATCCTCCAACAATCCATGTTAATCACAGGTTGTGAGGCAACAAAACATGAAAAATGCCAAGGGGGTGAATACTTTTGCAAGGCATTGTATTTAAGTCTCAGATGCTAATGCTTATTGCAGAATTCCACTTGCAGTTTTAAAGCTCTTCAACTACACTGAAATGCTAAACTTACCAGCAAACACTACCCTTTCCTATCCTTCTAACCACTCCATGACAGATTAAATATTACAGTCTAATTTTGCATTCAGATTTTTTTTTTTTTTTAAGACAGTGCCTTTTCACTTCAATGTTGTTCATTGGCTGCGGTTGAGGAAAGGGAAATTGTTTTCTGGGTCACCAAGGATAAGCAATGTCATAAAAAATGCAGCAAAATGGCATGGATAGCAGTGATACCTATAACCCAATGGGATCAATTTACTAAAGACAAGTTGACTGAACACTTTGAAAGGGAAGTTGCACTTTGCAAAGGGAAGTTGACCCAGAGCTTAGTGAACAAGGTGAAACTCTGCTGATTTCCATCATTAAGCATGTGCAAGCAAAAATATTTTTTTGTTATTATCCTTGTACTTGAGTATTTATTGTAACGTGAAATTTCACTTTCATGAATCTAGATATTCTTTATCACTGTACTGCTAGTCTATATTGTTGTGCTAACACTTTTTCTTTCAAGAATCTTTAAAGCGGAGGGAGTGCGCATGCGCGGGACTTCCGGAACGAAGCACTAGCCGGGAGCTCCGCACCGCTCCGGTCTTTCGCGGCACCTCACGAGCGCTATTGTACGCAGCCAACTCTGGGGAGACCTCCCCCGTACAGCGGAACACCCCGGGCACCTACACCTATGCCGGGAAAGGTCTCCAAGAAGGACGTTAGCCGTCAGCTGGACTTTGGCCCGAAGGCCCCACAGCCTCCCAAGATGGCGGCCGTCATTCCCACATGCGGTGAGAACGTGACGCTGACCAGCACAGCTACCTATGCTACGATCGCAGCTTTGCCTGTGATCCACCAGCAGAACCCCTTACCCTCTCCAGCTTCCACAGAATCACTCCTGGGCAGACTGCAAACGGAGAATCCATTCTCCCCGCTGGCTAGCACACCTAACAGTGCTGTGGATTCCCTGCTAACCTCCCCCATCCTACCTGATCATCCCCCTGACATGACCCAGCTATTGAACAGCTTCTCTGATATGCTAGCTGTCGGTCTTGCCCAAAACGCTGCACAAATCACCTCTGCCATTAAAGCTGACATCCAGAGCCTGGGAGCCAGAATGGATGCCATTGAACAAACAGTTGATAATGCAGCTGCTCGCACAGACCAGAACACGGCCTGTATTCAGACCCTACAAGACCAGCTTGACACAGCCCTCTCTAAAATTGACGATTTAGAGAATAGAAGTAGACGTTATAACTTTCGCATCAGAGGCATTCCAGAATCGCAAACAGATACTCAGGCGATTGTCCGAGCTCTAATTAAGGATCTCATCCATGACATCTCTGAAAGCAGACTTGAGCTTGACAGAGCCCACCGAGTTTTACAGCCCCCCCGCCAGGATGGCCTTCCTCGGGACATTGTGGTCAAGCCGCACTATTATAGTGTTAAAGAGGAAATAATGAAAAGCTCCAGGAACAGGGGAGACATCTCCCTCAACGGCGCCAAAATTCAAATCTTTGCGGACATATCGCCTACTACTATCCAGAAACGAAGAGCCCTCAAACCCCTACTGGATATTCTCTCGCAGAGGATGATCAAATATAGATGGGCCTTCCCTTTCCGTCTGCAGTTTACCTTCAAGGAGAAATCGTATAACATCACGAATTTCCAGAATGACGAACGTTTACTTCTACACTTGGGGCTCATCTCTCAGGAACTTTCTCCCCAACACATGGAGACCCGTCCGAGTTCCTTCAAGAGGCCATCGCCGACCAGCCCTCTGACACCCCTCTGGGTTAAACAGCAACCGAAGAGACAGAGGGACGCCGTCCCACCAAGATGAACTCCCGCCCTTCCCGACCCCTTGGGGTCTGACCCTTTCTCTCCACCCTCGCCAGATCTTCTCTGGGCGCAGGATTCCCCAACTCAACCACTGAGTCCACCCGGGACATTTTTCCAGTAACCCTTTATTCCCTGTTTTCTACCCCCCTCCCCCCCCCTTCCCCTTTTTTGAATTATCAGGGACATGCATGCACGGCCAAGAACCGTGTTTTCTCAACGTGTCACGTTCTGAATCCTGGGGGCCTCCCCCTAGGGATTCTTTTGTTTTCAAATATTTTTTGCTGTTTTGGTTAACAATTTTTTGAAGTTAATGTTATGTTGTTATTTAAAAGGTGCGGACCGCCGCTCGACCGGAGCGGGTATGCCTGCCACTCCACCTGTTGTAGCCCTGGGGATTGATTTTCCCATGGTGGCACCAGGAATGCAACCTTCTAATGGGTTGCCCTTCTACCGATCCCTACAATCCAAAGGGATCCGGAGCAGGCTCCACCCTGCCTTTCCCTTCCATGGGGAACCCAGGTCTCCTTTCTTCCTGGACCTTCCCCCCTTCTCCTCACTCTTTTCTTTCCTTTTCTGGTTTCCCTTTCTTCTCTCTACTCATTTGTCTTCTCCCCCACAGATGCCTTCAAGGAGAGCTGGACGTTTTGAACCTCCCCGGTTTACGAGAACAGAACTTGCCCTCAACCTCGAGACCAGGACCCGCTCGGGACAGGTAACCAAAGCCAGCACAAGCTCGCACCTTACACCTCATGTCTATGGCTGATGATATACCCCATACACAATCCCTTAAAGTAGCATCCCACAACACCCAAGGTCTAAACTCCCCCATCAAAAGGCGCAAGGCCCTACATAGCTACCATTCTAAGAACTTTGACATTGTTCTTCTACAGGAAACACACTTCCCGAAAAGTTTTAATCCCTCCTTCCTTCACCGTAATTATCCCACCTTTTACCTCGCCAACGCTGACGATAAGAAGAGAGGGGTCGCTATCCTCATTTCTAAACGCACATCCTTTACCCTATCTCATACGATTAGGGACACAGAAGGACGTTACATTCTTGTCAAGGGACTTGTTAATGGGTCTCTTTTCTCCCTCATTTCTTATTACGCCCCTAATAAAGGCCAAACTAGGTTCTTTTCTTCAATGTTGACCTCCCTTTCCCCTCACCTGGAGGGTAAGGTGATTATGGGTGACGACTCTAATGTCGCCTTCGATCACGTGCTAGACAAGTCCTCCTCGAAGAGGTCTCTCTTGAAGAGGCCTCCCAAGCAGAGTCTTCGCATTGCAAGGCTCTTTCACGCTTTGGGCATGATAGACTCCTGGAGGGAGCTGAATCCCTCAGCCCAAGATTATACGCACTTTTCTGCACCCCATAGTACCTACGCCCGCATAGACCACATTTTCATTCACTCCACTGATATTCCTCTAACCTCCCATGCCGCCATAACTGATGTCCCTTGGTCTGATCACGCAATAGTCTCCTTGAAGATTTCCGGGTGCCTGAATCGAACAACTCCTCCGCAATGGCGGCTGAAAGAGTCCTTGCTTTCTCACCCGGCACATCGCACTAGCCTCGAAATTGACCTAAAAGACTATTTCCGTACTAATGACACTGAGGACATTTCCCCCAGTGTTCTGTGGGGGGCACATAAGGCAGTTATGAGGGGTAAGCTCATTCAGCTCTCCTCCCGCCTTAAACGGGAAAAACAAGCAGACATTGTCAACTTGGAGAAAAACTTCCAGATCCTATGTAAAGAGCACAAAAAACACCCCTCTGCTTCCTCCCTTGCTCGCCTCGATGCTGCCAAGATCACTCTTAACACCGCCCTCACATCCAGCGCCGAGAACCATACCCGATGGGTGAGCGGTAGATTTTATCTTAATTCAGATAAATTCGGACCACTCCTCGCAGCGAAACTCTCCCCCAAATTTAGAGCTCAGGCCCTCCCAAAAATCAAATCACCATCTGGTGCTCTTACACAAAACCCCAAACATATCCTGAAGGCCTTCCACGAATTCTATGCTAAGCTTTACTCTAGTCCGAACCATATTAGCTCTCAGTCCACCGAAAACTACCTAGATAGCGTCCCTCTCCCAAAGATATTGGACTCTCATCGTTCAATCATGGAGGCCCCCATCTCGGAAACAGAAGTTAGAGCAGTCATTAAAGACCTTAGGAAGGGGTCTGCCCCGGGCCCTGATGGATTTTCAACACATTATTATAAGACCTTTTCCGACATATTATCTCCTTATCTGGCCCGATTTTTTAACTCATTGTCCCAAGCTTCACCCCTAGACCACACAACAAATTTGGCATATATCTCGGTTATCCCTAAACCGGGGAAAGACCAGAGTCTAGTTAGTAACTATAGGCCCATCTCCTTAATCAACAACGATCTGAAAATAAGGACCAAAGTTCTCTCCAACCGACTGGGATCTTTCATTAGCCATTATATCCATAAGGACCAAGTGGGATTTATTCCCGGAAGACAGGGACCGGACCAGATAAGGAGAGCGGTGGATATTATTTCCCTTCTCAACTCAGGGTGGGACGGAGGGCCTCCTCAGGAGGGCTTCCTTCTTTCTATAGACTTGCAGAAAGCGTTCGACACTATCACATGGCCTTACTTATTTGGCGTTCTACGAAAATGGGGTTTTGGTCCCCACTTCACTCACCTCCTAGGGGCTCTCTACTCTCACCCTCGGGCACAGGTTAGACTCCAGGGCCACCTCTCAGACCCCTTCCTAATCAGTAAAGGAACCAGACAGGGATGCCCACTCTCCCCCCTTCTCTTCGCCATTGGTATTGAAACATTAGCTATATCCATCAGGAATCATCCGGACATTCAGGGAGTACGTTGTGGCAATACGATTCACAAATGCGCTCTGTTCGCAGACGACGTCCTCCTTTTTATTACCTCCCCCACAGTCTCGACCCCTCATGTCCTTCAACTCCTCCAAGAATTCGGACAAGCCTCAGGACTCCAAGTTAATATGGCCAAGTCAACAGCCCTCAATGTTTCCTTAACCCCTGAAGTAGTAAATAGGCTAAAAGAACACTTCCCTTTCGCCTGGAGCTCTCCCTCTATCCCATACCTAGGGATTCAACTTACATCTAACTTTGGCCAGTTGTTCCACCAGAATTACCCACCCATGATCAAAAAACTTAAAAATGATCTTGAACAATGGTCCCTTCATAAGATATCCTGGATAGGGAAAATTAACGCTGTAAAAATTACCCTTCTTCCTAGGTTACTGTACCTCTTCCGCTCTCTACCCATTCCGGTACCTAAGTCTCTTATACAGAACCTTCAATCGGCAATTATTAAATTTACCTGGGGCAAATCCAACCACAGACTCCCCAAGAAAACATTATTTAGACCCAGAAGAAAAGGCGGTCTAGGTCTGCCCAATCTATGGTGGTATTACCAAGCAGCACAACTCTGCCAGATATCTAATGTTTACTCAAGCGGGCCTAAACCCGAATGGATAGAGATGGAAAGACAGGCTATCCCTAAATTTACTATCGATTACCTCTTATGGCGCCCTCCAAAATCTAGACCCCCAGTCATGTCTCCTACCCTCTCTCACTCCCTTGCTCTTTGTGATAAGATTTACAAGTCCACTACGCTTACCTCCAGGTGGCAACCTCTCGCACATATCTTCAATAACCCCTCATTTCAGCCGGGGCTGAATATCAAAGCAATCAAATGGTGGATAGACAAAGGTCTTTATAGAATAGGACATTATCTTAATCCGGCAGGACCACTTAAGTTGAAACAATGCATCTCTAAGTTGGAGATGCCTCCTACAGAAAGGTTCCGGTTCCAACAATTATCCCACTTTCTGCATAAACTAACTTCCCAATACCCCCTTCCCCTCACAGTTTCGCCTTACGAACTCTGGTGTTCTTCAGCCATAGACATGAGGGGAGGGATTTCGCTGATCTATTCGGCATTTGCCGAACCAACGGATAAAGCGCAGTACATGCTGAGCTGGGAACACGACCTAGGAATCGAGTGGGACCTGGACTCCTGGCACACCCATTTCAATACTGCATTTAAGGGGATCCTCAACACATCTCTGGTGGAGGCGGACGTCAAAGTCCTTACCCGTTGGTACCTTGTACCCACACGCCTTGCTAAGTTTTACCCTCAATCCTCCCCCTTATGTTTCAGAGGGTGTGGGCACCTGGGATCGCTCATTCACATTTTGTGGGAGTGTCCCAGGATTAGAAACTTTTGGAATAAGATGTTTGCACTGATCCGCAAGGTCACCGGCCAAACAGCTCCCCAATCCCCAACATTCGCCCTCTTAAATGAAGGAATCCCCCACATCTCCAAACATACTCAGTCTTTGATTCACTTCATCCTATTGGGTGCTAAATTGACTATAACCAGGTCCTGGAAATCCCCTAGGGTTTCCTTCCCGAATCTGAAACAAAAAATTACCTGGATTATGTTTCAAGAAAAAACTTCCTACACTATTCTGGACAAAACGAGTAAATTTAAAAGGGTTTGGGAGCCCTGGGCTAGTCACATTGGGATCCTTATTTAGTTTTTGGTCTCGGTGTTTTGTTCTAGAGATTGCTCTATATTTTGAGCTACTCTCCCTTCTGTTCGCCTCCGGCTCTCCTTGACCCAGGCTCATTCAGTTTATCATGGTTCCCTCCCCCTCTTCCCCTCTCCTTTTCTCTTTCTTTCTTTCTCCTTCTTGTCCCTCCCCTCCCCCTCCCCCTGGTCAGGCCAGGCTGAGGGGGGGTGGGGGACGCTTTCCTGAACATGCTCTGGCTTAACAATTATATTTAGGCATGTATTTTTATAACAATATCCTTTGTTTGCTTGGCTCTCCCAGGGGCCTGACATCATGTCCAGCTGGGAGCTATGCCTTTGAACAGGACCCCCTTGGGGACTTCCCCAGGTTCTTCCTATTAGTTTTTATGTTAGTCATGTTTTCAGTTTACACTAAACGGGGTATGATGTGACCTGACATTAGCTTATCCTCGGTCCCAGGTGAGCCATGGGGCTCCGACACAGTGAGATCCCTGTCGGGGTGTCGGGGCACCAGGCCGCCGGGAGAGGGGGTTCATTTATGCTTATTATTTTTTAATTTGTCTTTTCTTTTGAGCACGCCTTGTACTCCTAGTTCCTTTTCCCTGTCACATCTCTACCATGGTTTTCTTCAGGAGTTTATTTTTCACTTTAGTTGTGCAGGTTAAACTATACTCCTGACCCACCCCGGTACTAGGTTCTCCCTGCTGTTACCCCTATAGTTTTATATCTGATGACGGAGTAAGAAACTTACTCCATATTGTTTATGTGTACAACCTGTTTTGTTATCTATTCTTTTTTTTTTATGGCTTTCCCCTGCGTGGGAGCTTCAACTCTGTTATGCCAACTTTTTTTTCAATAAAACTCTTTTAAACTCGAAAAAAAAAAAAAAAAAAAAAGAATCTTTAAAGCCTGTTATAATATGTGCTATTTTGGTGCAACGCAAGGTAAAAAAAAAAAAATACATAAAATGCATTCTGGGATCTATCTGACTGCACTGAATGGCATTTTTCTCATATATGCATTTTCATGTGGTGTGTATTTGATAAAAACATTTATAAAAAAATGCAAACATTGCTTTTGCTGTAAACCTGAATCTCAATGGAGTACAATGTTTGCCCTATGTTTTACAAATATTAACTTGTAGCAAAGAAAGAGAAAACTGTAGAGTAGTGATGCATTTTATGCATCCTTTACTAAATAAACTTACGGTGGCAGCTGCAAGCCCTGTTCATGCATCTACACTAATGATCTTTGCTAATTACAGTAGGGATATGGAATTAGAATCTGTGTGCTACATTAAAACTGGATAAATTAAAACAACCATTTTACAGAACTATTATGTTCTTTGGGGGACCACAGTTCCTATTGATGCATTGGCTAATTAAAAACACCGGGATAGAACCTGAACAAACCATTATAGCTAAAGGTTACTTTCACACTTGAGTGGTATATGTCAAAACACTGTACTTCTCTGTAATTTGTATTATTGTAGCAAAACATAAAGTATAATATCAAGTGTTAAAAGGCATACTATAGACACAGATAATGATACTATTTACTGGTTTAATTTCATACATAATGTTCATTTTGAAGACTAATTTTATCATGCTCTGTGAACATTATCAATTATTTTCAATCACGAATGTGAGGTAAGAAAATAATAATTTAATTGATGTATATGATCTGTGAAATTGACACCTTGCTTAAACGCTGTTATTAGAAAATGGATGCTAACTGCAGGTTATTTGACAGTTTAATTAACTGTGATCAAATTCATGAATGTACATGCAAATAATTTTGATGAATATTTGCATCGGGCGATAACAGCAAAATCTGAAAAAATTATATATTTATCTCAATCTATGTGTCCATCCGACCATTCATTTATCTACATCTTTTAAAATCCAAACAATTCCTAGTTTAAAAAAAAAAACCCTCAAAAGTATTTTTTTACTTACTTAAATCCACCATCATATGGCTTCTCTTTTGGTAATGGAGACTGATGGTTCAGTGCTGCATTCCAGATCTGTTGACTGGTTATTTTACCATCCCTGAAGTCATGATAAAGCCTCATCTATAAAGATAAAGGACCCTGAACAGCAACACTACAGACCAGAGGAATCAGAACCTGGCCTGTAATGTAATCTGAGTTTTAGCTAAGAAAACAGTTGTTGGGGAAAGATAACCTTTTTTCCTGGTGCCTCCATGGCAGCATACCTGTGACAAGCTCTGCCTTGGCTCCTCCCTCAGGACTAGTGAATATTATAAAAGAAAAGGTTAATACAGCCCCCGCATTCTCCTTTTTTTCCTCATACCTCATGGCAGTGAATCCTGGTCGGCGTCCTTACCTTCTGCATTCGGCAGCTTCCTTCTCTTAGGCAGCTAAATGTGCTTATAAGGTTGGAAGTCCCTTCTGTAGGATCTTTTGGGACAAGCAGTTTGTCTCTTAAGTAAGAGCTTTATCTGCAGTTTGGGCCTTCAGGCTTCAACTCACGGCAGCAGAGGTAGCAGCTTTTTTTTAGTTTTTTTCCTCTTTTTTTTCTCCTTTATGTCTTTTCCTTCCCTTCTGTCCTCCTTTTATTTCCTTTTCTCTTTATCTGAGGCTTGTAGTTCGTCTCTTGCCTCTCCTTTCTTTTTCCCTCTCTCTTTTCCTCCTCCCCAGCTCTCTGGTCACGTTCCCCTGGCTCCCATACTTCTTAGAGACCCCCTCCGTTTCCCCCTCGCTCATGTCATCTCTTGGGCTTACTAGGGGCCGCGCGCGGCGAGCGCCGGGTTTCTTATCCTCTGTCGGCGTCCCCCGCCGTCTTCTGCGCATGCGCCGGCAGGTCGTATGCCTCGTCGGTTCGTTCCACCGCTCGGCGCATGCGCGGTGGTTTCGGAGGCTCCGGCGGCCATTTTTACTGAGGGCGAAGTGTCCACTTTGCCCTTAGAGCGTCAGGAGTGGAGCACAGGCGTGCCTCCACTCCTCCTCCTCCTATTTATTTCCCTAGTAGCCTCAGTGGGATGCCTGTGGCTGTGAGGAGAACTGCACTCTGGAATTCCAGGCTATACCCATTTCTTCTAAAGGTAGGCAAATGACTTAATGCTTGTAGGTGCATGTATGTGTATGTATGTGTGTGTGTATGTGTATGTGTATCTATATATATATATATGTGTGTGTATATATATATATATATATGTATATCGTACTAAATAATGTAGATGGATAATTTATATGTTAATTTATTTAAATAAATGTAAAATAACAGATTGAATTGATCATTTGAGGTTCCAAAAAAAAAAAAAAAAAAAATATATATATATATATATATATATATATATATATATATATAAATATATAAAAAACAGTAGTAAGAGGGGGGGAAAGTCATTATTTTATGCAGATAAACTCCCTTTTTTTCCTCGTAAGTTAGGGCACGTCCAGTTGACGCTTCACCTCTGACTCTTTCCTAGCCGTTACCTCTGCTAAGCCGCCTAACATGAGCCTTTCGCCGCCCGCACAAGATCCTACTCTACTCCCAAGGTAAGGACCTACGTCCAGGTAAGTTTAAAAAAAAAAAAAAAAAAAAAAAAAAAAAAAGAGTGCACTGAGGATGGTACTTTTGTATTTCAGTCCTGTACGCCAGAAGAAGTCTAAGAGGACCTCAAGGCGATATGAAGATGACGACAACTCTACTCACAGCTGAGACAGGTCGCCCAGACGTGGGAGTTACAGAAGTGGCAGGAAAGCTTCGGCCAAGAAGTGCCGTCATTCGCGCTCCCCGAGACCTAGACCCACTAGATGTCAGGCCTGTGGAGGCACCCCACTTCCGGACAAACTGATTTGTCGAAATTGCCTTAGAGTCTATGCAGCGGACAGAGAGTCTGAGGGCCTGCAAGTGGCGGATCTCCTTAAAAAGTCAGTAAAGGACTCCCTTGCGGAATTGGTTGCTACAATGCCGACGCAACAACCAGCATCCCCCCCTCAGGAGCCGATGGCTGAGGCCTCCATTCCCGGGCCATCCACAAGTGGAATTTTTTCGTCCATTGCCTGCATCTTCCTCTAAGCATCAAGATGAGATGGCCATTTCAGAGGAATCTTCTGATGACCTAGATGCCTCCGGCTTTGCCTTCGCCATGGTCCAGCCTTATGTACAAGCGGTTAAACAAGTGATCAGCTGGAAAGAGTCCAACACGGAGGTTAAAAAGTCTAAATCATACTTCCCCTTTCTCAAGCGCCAGATCTCCTTCTTCCCTCTTATGGAAGAATTCAAGGAAGTGATCGAGGAAGAATGGGGGAGGACAGAAAAGAGATTTTCCACCAATCGCTTGGGAAAATTATACCCTCTCTCTGAGGCGGATTCCGCAATGCTGGAGGGCTCTCCAGTGGTCGATGCCGCAGTGGTAAGGCTGGCAAAGAATGTCACTTTGCCCCTGGAAGATTCAACTTCCTTCAAGGACCCTCTGGACAGAAGGATGGACCTTGACCTTAAGAAGGCTTATCAGATGGCAGGCAATGCCTGTAAACCTGCAATAGCCATGACATCCGTGTCTAACGCATTACGCGTCTGGACGGATAATATAGAGTCGGCAATCCAACAGGACATCCCAAAGGAAGATATAATCAAGGCCTTAAATGAGCTGAAGCTCTCAGCAGACTTCATTGGGGAGGCCGCCATTGACTGAATTCGTTGCTCCGCAAGGGCAATGCTCCATTCAGTAATGGCCAAACGGGCCCTGTGGCTAAAACCGTGGGCAGCGGACATTGCCTCGAAGCAGAACTGGTGCAAGATACCTTTTGACGGTAAAGCCTTGTTTGGGGAAAAGCTGGACAAGGCCATCTCTCGGGTCACTGGCGGAAAATCAGGCCTACTTCCCCAAGACAGGCGATCCAGACGTTTCAGGTCATTTGCACCCAGGTTCCAATACTCCAAAAATAAGGACTACCGACAGTCCAGGCAAGGGAAAGGCTTCAGGCACGATTGGAAAAATATACAGTCTACGTTTCTCAAGACCCGGAGACAGAGGCCAGTGCCTACCCCACAGGATTCAACAAAATCCTTTTGACGCCAGGCCAGCCCAAGTGATCCCTGTAGGGGCCAGGTTAAAACAATTCTCGAAGATCTGGGAACAAAAGTGCAGGGATCCTTGGGTAGTTGCCACGGTCAAACACGGTCATTTCTGGTCTTTTCTAGACAAACCTCCCAAGGACTTTTTCTCCCTGACAAGGGTATCAAGGTCCCCTCAAAAAGCAGAAGCGCTAAAGCGATTTCTTCTCTCCCTGCAGGAGCAACGAGCAGTAGTTCCAGTGCCTCCATCCGAGAGATTTTCGGGTTTTTACTCCACCCTGTTTCTAGTCCCCAAGAGAAACGGAGGGTGGAGACCCGTGATAGACCTAAAAAGACTAAATCGCTATATTTTTCTAGAGAAATTCAAGATGGAGTCACTACAGACGATTATTCATGTAGTCTAACCAGGGGACTGGATGTTGTCAATAGACCTGCAGGACGCTTACCTGCATATACCCATACTCCCTCCATTCCAGAAGTATTTGAGATTCGCGGTGGGGCAGGTACATCTCCAATTTCAGAGCCTTCCATTTGGCCTCTGCACGTCACCAAGAGTCTTCACAAAGACCCTGATTGCCATCATAGCCCCTCTGAGAGAATTGTGGCTTCGGGTATATCACTACCTGGACGACCTTCTACTCCTGGCGAAGGATCCAACCCAGTTAGTGGAGCACAGGAGCATCCTATTGACAACACTAACGGAATTCGGATGGAAGATAAACCAGGAGAAAAGTCACCTTTCTCCAACTCAGGAGATGGTCTATTTGGGAGCTCTGTTCAACACAAGGAACGGAACAGTGTCTCTCCCACCGCAGAAGGTATCTTCCATTATTCAACAAATGAAGAAATTGAGCACGAGATCCTACCCGACAGCCTCAAACTGCTTGAGCCTGATAGGTCGGATGTCGTCATGTATCCCTATGGTCCCCTGGGCCCACTGGCATTTGAGACATTTTCAGCTGGAGTTCCTAAGACTGTGGAACAGACGATATCTATCCCAACCCATACACCTGACGACCCTGATGCTCAGGAGTCTACATTGGTGGATGAAGAAACAGACGCTTCTGAAATCTCGCCGGCTAGGGCATGTGGACTGGATCATAATTACTACCAAAGCCAGCGCAGCTGGTTGGGGAGCACATTCCAACCAGACCTCAGTAAAAGGAAGATGGTCCTTCCATGCAGCAGGTATGGTGTCGAATGTCCTGGAGCTCAGAGCAGCCTACCTTGCACTACTAGCCCTAGAGTTCGAGATTTCGGGGAAACCAGTTCTCCTCAGGATGGACAACAGGGCAGCGGTATCCTATGTGCACCGACAAGGGGGGACGTGCAGCAGGTCCCTCCTGAACGAGGTGGAACCCATATTCCTCTGGGCGGAAAGGAATTTGAAGGACCTAAGGGCAGTCTATCTGCCCGGTCATCTCAACTCGAGGGCAGACAGCCTTTCCCGCAGGTTCGCAGATACCAACGAGTGGTCCCTACACCCGGAAATCTTCAACTGGATAGTGAACCAGTGGGGTCCCCTCGAGCTAGACCTCTTTGCGACAGCATTCAACACCAAACTTCCAAGGTTTATCTCGAGGTTTCCGCACCCCCAGGCGGAGGCAACAGATGCCCTCTCAGCCCCTTGGGCATGCAATCGGGCCTATGCCTTTCCTCCGCGGCCCCTCATTCCGAGATTCCTGTCAAGACTTGTGAGGGAGACATCAACGGTGATAGCGGTCCTACCATATTGGCCAAGAAGCCTTGGTTCCCCACGGCAATGGATCTGAGCACCCGACCTCCAGTTAAGGTTCCAATAATACCTCTCCTCCTGTCGCAAGGATGTCACACCCATCCAGATCCCCGCAGGCTGGACCTTCACATCTGGCAGCTGAAAGGAAGAGGTTAAAATCCCTAGGGTGCTCCAACAAAGTGATCGCAACCCTGCTCAAAGCAAGAAAACCATCCACGAACGACATATACGATAAAGTGTGGAACAAGTTCAGGGCCTTCATGCTTGACAGAAGCTGTGAACCAGGTTCCCCATCATCCTCTCAAATTCTTGAGTTCTTGCAGACAGGCCTGGACCTAGTTCTTGCATTAGGTACATTAAAGGTGCAGGTATCAGCGATCTCAGCAGCAACCAGTAGAAGATGGGCAGAGGATCCATTGTTAATCCAGTTCTTCAAAGCTGTTAGAAAGATCCGACCACCAACCAAACAATCTTTTCCCACTTGGGACCTTGCCATCATCCTGGAGTCCTTGCCCAATCCACCCTTTGCCCCTTCGGACTCGGCATCGCTCTGGAATCTAACCTTGAAGTTAGCCTTCCTGATAGCTATAACCTCTGGCAGACGAGTTTCGGAGCTCCAAGCTTTAGGAGCAGATCACAATCACATTATATTTTACCCAGACAGAGTGGAACTCAGAACAGTGTGAGGGTTTATTGCCAAGGTCGCATCATCCTTGAACATGTCGGAACCTTGGGCACTCCCAACATTTTCAGAACAGGACTCCGGTTCTCTTCATGAGCTAGACATCGCCTCCACTTTGAAATGCTATCTGCAGGCCACAGCATCATTCCGGGCTTCCATCAGACTGTTCATAATTCCATGGGGTAAAAACAAAGGAAAGGAGGCATCAGCTAGAACGATTGCCTCATGGATCGTTAAACTCATCCACAAGGTGTACAGGACGAAGGGACTGGATCCCCCTTCGGCGGTCAGGGCGCACTCCACCAGAGCGGTTTCTGCTTCTTGGGCGGCAAGAGCGAATGTGTCGATCGAGACTATTTGTCGGGCAGCGACTTGGTCGTCCCAACATACATTTCTGAAACATTGCAGGGTGGACCCAGGAGCTCTCTCTTCGGTGGAGTTTGGCAGACAGGCAGTCACTTCGGCCTTCGCTTCTTCTAAATAATCATCCCACCCGTCTCAGCTAGTTATTTGTCACAGGTATGCTGACATGGAGGCTCCAGGAAAACAGAAAATTGTACCATAATTACCGTAATTTGCTTTTCCTGGTGCCTATCCATGGCAGCATACAATCCCACCCTCGGTATTCTATATTACAGAGAATGCGGGGGCTGTACTAACCTTTTCTTTTATAATATTCACAAGTCCTGAGGGAAGAGCCAAGGCAGAGCTTGTCACAGGTCAGCTGCCATGGATAGGCACCAGGAAAAGAAAATTATGGTAAGTATGGTACAATTTTCTGTTTTTGGTGTGGTGGGTAGTACAGATCAACTTTAATTTATTCTTTGTCTAAAAGGAACACATAATATAACATAACATAACAGAAAATAACATAACAGGACATCATAACATTGATATAAGTGTATAGCGTTTCCTTTGCGTACCCACTCGGCAATTGTTACTTCCGGCAAATATTAGTAATTGTGTAATAAATATTAGTTCTACAATCTAGAGTAAACCTTTGGTCAACCTTTAAAAATAGTATTTGATCTTTTTCTCTAGAGATTTTATAACCTATGCTGTTGTTTACCGAGTTTCTGTTTAATATTGTTTAGTTCAAGTATTTTAGTCTAAAGTCACAGTTTGTTTTTTGTGACAAGTTGTGAATTAAAGCATTTTTTTTTATAAATGTAAATTATTTAATTTATTTGTTGGTTTTTACAAATAAGAAAACTTACTGTTGGCATCCACTACTTAAAGTGTAAATAAACCCCCTATCTTTTTCAGCCAAGGAAGCTGCCATCTTTGCCTCTTTTTAATCTACAACTGCCATGATGCTGCACATGTGATCAGTTATGACACCATCCATTGGATGATTTGACAGTTTGGTTGAGAACACAACCAATGGGAGCATTACATTTTGGGCACATGCCTGAAATTAAACTGTTTTATGGATGAGTTTACTTCGACTTTAAGCCACCTGTAATCCTTCTGCCAATTTCCATTTTCTGAAAGTCAGAGTATTCACAGTGCTAAATAATCCCCTTCCCTTTGCCCACAGGTGATACTGTTTGGATCTGGATATGGAAATTGGCACCAAGCACTGCATTTTGAAAGGTGGGGATACTAGAGTCCCCCCTAACAAAAAATATTTGTTATTTGCAGAGGCTCTTCTGGTGGATCCCTCTCAGGAAAAAAGATTATGTTAAGAAAAAAAAAACTTCATAATGTCTGCAATTTTCCTACAATTTAATATTATCATATGCATTTTATTTATCAAAATTAGCACTTCATTTGAAAAAGATAAAGGTACACAAACAAAAATGATGTTCCCATGCTATCAAATTTATTTATCGTAACATATGCTTACCTTGTAGTGCCTCTGCATTTATATAATTCCTCTCCCAAAAAGTTTTCCAAGCTGATCAACCTTTCCACAATCCACAGATACAATAGTTGTGATGCCAATGGGTATTGGTGGATGACTCACAGCATCCTTGCAGAAAGTGACCTGGCCTGGCTGTACATTAAAGGTAGACTTTCCTATAGTAAGCTTGTCTATTGTTAAATTATCCTTTCAAGATAAAATGTTAGAAGAAATCTGCTTCTTAAAAAACAATAAAATGTAGTGTAGCACTGACCCCCGAACCAGCTGCTGGTTTTATTGGGCTTACCGTTACCTTCTTGACCTCGTCTCCATCTAGGGTTTCCCATGGTAGATGGCCCAAAGAAATGTAGAAACTGACACTGAATCTTATTTATTTGAAGTAGAAACATAATCTCTCAGTTTAGGGTAGAAGGTTAGGAGAAAGTTCAGGTACTTTGGACTGCCAAAAATGGAAAGTATTTTATAGAAAAAATCCAGAGAATAACCCTTTTACAGCTGGATTTTCATAACCCCCAGATAGACCTCCTCTCACTAGGCCTAGCAGCCAGCAGGGTGCTAAGTAAAGTCTCTGCCACAGACTTGAAGGTAGAATACTTGAGCAAAGTCTCTGCCACAGACTTGAGTGTAAAATACCTGAGAAAAAGTCTCTGCCACAGACTTGAGTGTAACTGTGGGACATAGACAAATTTATAGAGTTATCATACGGTACCAGTATCTCTCAGCCGGTCCAGCGATACCGTATGAGTGTAGATCCATGAAGGAGCCTCCAGGCTCCTTAAGAGAAGCCAGCCTTGTGCACAGCCTTCTCCTGGAGAGTTCTCCCCTGGATGCTTCTCCAGTTTCTGGGCCTCTCCTTAGACGAGACAGCCCCGGACCACCCTTGAATCACCAGGCCCCAATATCCATTCAGGCCTGTCCCTGCAGTTGCTTCGCCTCGGGCCATCCAGCCCCAAGACTTGGAAAGGCATAGAACCACATGCCAGGCCAGGAGGGCTATGGAGGCTGGTCAGGAGGACCAGAACCCAACAGACAGCAAAATCATCTGGCCCGGAAACCCCATAGCATGTGATGTCAGTTCCTTAAATACCACCTCCCAGAATGCACAGCAGGAGAAACACTCCCACTGGGCTGGTTTGCAAAAGAAAACATGGCATTCAATACACCCAGCTAGACTGCGTTCTCACACTTGCTGGCGGTGACAGTGACACCTGTGGCCAAGGAGAACCCAGTGCAGCCCAGCTGGACTGGTACTGAAATCATAATTTAGTAAAATTATCCCCAAAACCCAACTATGGTTTCAGGAATAATAACTTTCAAAAACATATAGCGCATGCTTGTCAGGAGCCAGTGCTACAGTAGTAAATGCAAAAGTGCTTCTAAAAGTAAACATCTTAACCACTGCAGCCCGGAAGGATTTATCCCCTTCCTGACCAGAGTACTTTTTGTGATTCGGCACTGCGTCATTTTAACTGACAATTGTGCAGTTGTGCGACTTTGTGCCAAAACAAAATTGAGGTATTTCCCCCCACAAGTAGAGCTTTCTTTTGGTGGCAGCATTTGATCATCTCTATGTTTTTTATTTTTTGCGTTATAAACAAAAAAAGAGCGACAATTTTGGAAAAACACACCTCCTTTTTACTTTTTGCTATAATAAATATCCCCCAAAAATATATAAAAAAAAAGTATTTTTCCTCAGTTTAGGCAGATATGTATTCTTCTACATATTTTTGGTAAAATAAATCACAATAAGCGTGTATTGATTGATTTGCGCAAAAGTTATATACAAAATAGGGGATAGTTTTATGGCATTTTTTTTTATTTGTAATGGTGATGATCTTCGATTTTTATCAGGAATTCAACATTATGGCGGACACATCGGACATTTTTGACTATTTTGGGACCATTGTCATTTATACAGCAATCAGTGCTATAAAAATGCATTGATTACTGTGTAAATGACTCTGGCAGTGAAGGGGTTAACCACTAGGGGGTGATGAAGGGGTTAAGTGTGTCTTAAGTGATTCTAACCGTGGGGGGAGGGGCTACAACACACATGAAAGGCAATCACTGCTCTGCATGACATAGAGCAGTGATCTCTGTCCTGTCACTAAGCAGAACGGGGAAATGCTTTGTTTACAAAAGCATCTCCCCATTCTACCTCTCTGTGACATGATCGCGAGCACCCAGTGGACATCGAGTCCATGGGACCTGCGGTCACAGAGAAAGAGGCGGGTGCATGCCCGCAGCACTGCTTCTTATAGGGGATGTATGCCCTTTTTGCCCACCAGCACCACTCTGCTGACATATATCAGTGTGCGCTGGTCGGGAAGTGGTTAATGTACAGTATATTGTATATCTAATGCTCTAATGCTCTCACTTTATACAGTGGCTGAATGTTAGGCTTTTCTAAACTGATGTAATGCATGCAATTGTTTGGTATAATATTATAACCAATTATATTTCTGTTTGTATATTTGTATGATTTATTTTTTCTATATTACATCTGTTGGATTGAACAATATTTATTAATATTTATAATATTTTAGGTAATGGACACTGGCACACCCAAGACAGGAAGTCTAGCTCCCTATATAAACCCTCCCCTTACTGGGAGTACCTCAGTTTTGTAGCAAAGCAATACATGTGTAACCAGAAAGAGAGGAGGGACCTTTGTGTTCCATGATGTACTACAAGAAAAGATTTTAAAAGGATTTTACAGGAAAGCTGTTATAAAAATCCTATTTTCTTTATCATACATCATGGGACACAGAGCCACAGTAATTACTGTATGGGATGTCCCAGAGCAATTCTATCTGAGGGTGGGAGACACAAACAAAAGTAGGGTGCAATCAGACCTGAGGACCTATACTACTGTATGCAGCACACTGCGCCCAAAGGTGATATCCTCATGTCTTCTAATGCCGCGTACACACGATCAAACAAGCGGGTGGAAAAGTCCGGCAAACTCAAGTCCGCCGGACAATCCCCCCGTGTGTAGACTCCGGCATACTTTTTTGACCCGAAAGTACGGCGGACTTAGAAAGTAGTTTTACACTCCAATCTTACTGTCGGACTCGCATTTCGGCGGACAATCCGGTCGTGTGTATGCCAGTCCGCCGTACTTTTGAAATGAGGGGACTTTTCCCGCCTGGAGAAAAGTCCGCTCATTTCGACGGGTCTCCAGGTAGGCGGGGTCCGCGAAGGATACGTCGCTGGCCCCGCCGCCTGGTATGAAAAAAATCGGCGTGGGGGTCCCCCCAGGTCCACATCAGACCCTTGTCCGAGCGGCAGAGGACCGGGCCACCGCCTGTAAAAGAGCTAGAAGCAGGCGCGGTGGCCCGGGAGAAGAACCGAAGAGGGGGACAAGACCCCCGAAGTCGGAAGAAGGGCGGCGGCGAGGAAGAAAGCCGGGCTCCTCCGCTAGTAAAAGAGCTACAAGAAGATAGCGGAGGAGTCCGGCGAGAAGACCCCCGAAGACGGAAGACCCCCGGAGCTTTGCAATAAACTATTTTAACCCTTGTGTGTTGTGTTTTTTTTGTACTTTATTTTACAGGTGAATGGGTAGGGGTACATTGTACCCCATACTCATTCACATAGGGTGGGGGGCCGGTATCCGGGGGCCCCCTTATTAAAGGGGGCTCCCGGATTCCGATAAGCCCCCCGCCCGCAGACCCCGACAACCAACTGCCAGGGTTGTCGGGAAGAGGCCCTTGTCCTCATCAACATGGGGACAAGGTGCTTTGGGGTGGGGGGGCCGCGCGGCCCCCCCTTCCCCAAGGCACCCCCCATGTTGAGGGCACGTGGCCTGGTACGGCTCAGGATGGGGGGCGCTCGCTCGCCCCCCCTTTCCTGGCCGGCCGGGTAGCGTGCTCGGACAAGGGTCTGATGTGGACCTGGGGGGACCCCCACGCCGTTTTTTTCGGCATTGGGGTTCCCCTTTAAGTCCATACCAGGCGGCGGGGCCAGCGATGTATCCTTCGCGGGCCCCGCCTACCTGGAGACGCGCTCAAAATGAGCGGACTTTCCTCCGCGTGTGTGGGCGAGTCCGTTCATTTCAAAAGTAGAGCGGATAGTACGGCGGACTTAGTACGCCGTATTAGTCCACTGAAAAAGTGCCGTGTGTGGGCAAGTAGCCCGTTCGGAAAGTCCGACGGACAGTCTGGCGGGAAGTCCGCCAGACTAAGTACGTCGGGCAGACGGCTACGTGTGTACGCGGCTTTACATCTACCTGACAAAATCTGATGAATGTATGGACTGAAGACCACGTTGCGGCCTTGCAGATTTGAGCCATGGAGGCTTGGTGATGCACTGCACACGAAGTCCTGGTGAAGTGCGCTTTGATTTGAAAAGGAGGAACTTTCCTCTTCAAACCATAAGCTTGGATAATTACTTGCCGAATCCACTTAGCAATAATAGATTTTGACGCTGCCTGACCTTTTCTAGGACCTTCAGGCAACACAAACAAAACATACATTTTCCAAATCTGATCAGTCGCCTCCAAATAGATTTTGACTGCTCTCACTACATCCAGAGAATGTAGTGACTTTTCTTCCAAAGAACAAGGTTCTGGAAAAAATGAAGGTAGAACAATATCTTGGTTTAGATGAAAACCTGAAATCACCTTCGGCAAAAAACTAGGATAAGGACGCAATACTACTCCATCCTTGTGAATGAGGCTGTTTCTGTAATGCCAACAGAACTAAATTCAAGTTCCAAGGGTTCAGGGGTGACTTAACTGGTGGATTAAGCCATGTTACCCCCTGTATAAAGCTACGGACCAAAGAATGCAAAGTGACCATTGAAACAATACCGATAAGGCGGAGACCTGTCCCTTGATAGTACTCAAGGCCAGCTTCATCTCTAACCCCATTTGCAGAAAGGCAAGGATTCTACCTATAACATACTTTCTAGGATGCCAAACCCTGGATTCACACCAGGAAACATATGCTTTCCAGACTATAATACATGACCCTGGAAGCTGACTTCCTTGCATTAACCTCCCTGGCGGTATGATTATTTCTGATTTGAGGTGCTGAGAGCGGTACAATTATTTTGCATGGAAATTTGGCGTTTTATATAGTAGGCCTGCAATTCTTAGGAATAACTCTCTTAAATCTGTTCAAACAAGTGTCTAGTAGACATCCCGGGTATGATAAAGTTTATAATACAATAAATAACTATAAATAATGATAACAAATAATTCAAAAAAATTCAATAATGTAATCAAATCCAAAAACACTGAAATTTGCTCATTGTCAGAATCGTTGCTGTCATTAGATTTAGTGTTTGATGACGGATCTCCTCACAAATTGGTATCACTCAATTGTGCAAGTGATTCTAATTTATTATCGCTGTTTTCTAGCTGGTCTAAAATCACTTTTGACATAAAGGGACACTTTTTGGTTGCTATGGACAAGCTCCAAATTCCAGGCAGAAAAAAACATTATTTATAATATAAAACTACATGCAGGGCACTGGACAGACCACTAGGGACAAAGGGGATGTGTATTTTTTTTTATACAGTACTGTAATCTGTAAGATTACAGTACTGTATGTGTATTGTTTATTTTTACTTTTTTGAATTTGGCGCCGATCTCCACTCCCGTGCGTCTTAACGTCGCATGGAGCAGAGCTTGGCGGCACTCGGGCACTGTGTGAATCGAGCGTAGGACGGCTTTCACACACAGTGGGAGGACATCGCTGGATCCAGGGGACAAGGTAAGTAACTCTCCCTGTATCCAGCGAAGCGATCCCGAGTCTGGCTCGGGGTTACCGCTCGTGGTACTGAAATCCCAGCCCCAGCCAGACTCGGGATTACCGCCAGGGCGGTTAATTAATGTAGATATCACTGAGCCTGAAAGCCCACAATTCTTCAGAATGGGGGTTTCAATAGCCAAACCATTAAATTTAGTATTTGTAAGTTAGGATGGAACAATGGTCCCTGCGATAGCAGGTCTGGACGTGATGATAGGGTCCATGGGGCCCCTGCCACCATTTTTACGATCTTTGCATACCAAGATCTTCTGGGCCATGCTGGGGCCACAAGAACTACCGACTTCCTTTCCGGCTTGATCCTGCAAAGAAGTCAGGGTAGCAGCAGAATAGGAGGGAATGCATAAATCAGTGAGAATTGATCCCACGGGGTCACCAGCACATCTGTTCCGTATGCGGGTGGATCCCTTGTTCTTGACACAAAGTTGTTGACTTTGTTGTTGAACCTGGACAGAAACAGATCTACGTCCAGGATCCCCCATATAGCCAGGAAGATATCGGGGTGAAGAGACCATTCCCCCGGAAACAACTGCTGGTGACTTAAGTAGTCTGCCTGCCAATCTCTACCCCTAGAATAAAGATTGTCGATACGCACGGCACATGCTTTTCTTCCCAGGTTGGGATATGGCTTAGCTCTCCCTGGGCTGCATGACTTCTGATGCCCCCTTGGTGATTGATATAAGCCACTGCTGTGGCATTATTGGATTGAATCCTGACAGGACAATTCTTCAACCTGAATGTCCAGGCCTTTAGGACTAGGTACATTCTGTAGAATGTTGATAGGCAAGGTTCTTTCGGCTCTGGACCATTTCCCTTGGCCAGTCACCTCTTCCAGGACTGCTCTCCATCCTAAAAGGCTGGCATCTGTTGTTACCACCTTCCAGGTAACTGGTAAGAAGGATTTCCCCTTATGCAGATTCTTGGATATCCTAAACCAACTGAGGCTCTGGCGCACTTTCGGTGACAAACGCAATAGAAAATCCAGGGCCTGGACCTTCTTGTTCCAGGTAGACAGGATACTGTTTTGCAGCAGTCTCAAATGAAACAGAGCATAGGGAATCGCTTTGAATGATGCCACCATCTTTCCCAACAACCTCATGCAAAGGCGAATAGAAGGACCCTTCCTCACCCTGACCACCTGAACAAGCACCTTTATGGCGCTGATCTTTGCCTGGGGTAAAAACACCCTCTTCTGGGCTGTCTCTATTACCAGACCCAAGTACTCTAGTATTCTTACTGGCTTTAAAAAAGATTTTCCTAGGTTGAGGACCCAACCTATGTATTCCAGGTAGTTTAGTGTGGTGACTATGCTTTGGTCTAAGCGGGCTACTGACCGGTCTATCAATAGCAGGCCATCTAGATATGCTACAATTGTTCAACCTTGAGTACTTAAGCTGGCCAGAGGAAGGGCCAGAAGTTTTGTAAACACCCGAAGTGCAGTTGCTAGACCGAAAAGCAGAGATACAAACTGAAAATAAAATTTTTCCACTTCGAAACACAGATATTTCTGAAGAGCAGGAAAAATAGGTACATGCAGGTATGCATCCTTGATGTCTATTGATGCCAGAAGTTCTCCTCCTTGTAGGATGGAGACTACTGATCGGATTGATTCCATATGAAAAGAGCAGATTTTCAGGAACCGGTTTAGATCTTTAAGATCTAGAATGGGTCTGACATCTCCATTTGGTTTTGGCACCGTGAAAAGGTTTGAATAAAACCCCAATCCCTGCTCTTCCATGGGGACCACCGTGATCACTTTTTGCGACAAAAGTCGGTCTAACGCTTTAAGGAGAGACTTCTTTTTCCCTGGATCTTTGGGAACATTTGACCTGAGAAAACAAGGAGGCGGGAATTCCCTGAACTCTATTGTAACCTAGAGCTATTGTGGAGACCACCCACCTGTCTCAAAACTCCTCCTGTCAGACACTTAAGAACTGGCAATCTTCCCCCCACTCTAGCGAGTGGGGGTGCCCCTTCAATAAGAGGCTTTAGCGCAGGGGTCTCAAACTGGTGGCCCTCCAGCAAAACTACAAGTCCCATGAGGCATTGCAAGGCTGACAGTTACAAGCATGACTCCCAAAGGCAGAGACATGATGGGACTTGTAGTTTTGCAGCAGCTGGAGGGCCGCCTATTTGAGACCCCTGCTTTAGCGTTCTGTCTTGTAGGTTTCTATCCCTGGGGATGACCCTGGGGTTTACCTCTTGAACCTGAGAGTGGAGGCCTTCGCAACTGCCTGGAGGCTGATGTAACCGGCACTGGAGAAAGAGTCCTTTTAAATGAGGGATGTTTACTCCTTTTCTTAACTGGCAAAGGGGTACTTTTCCCACTTGATATATTTTGGATACATTTGTCCAAAACATCTTCAAACAGCCTTTCACCGTGGAAAGGAAACACAGCCAGGAGCTTTTTGCATGGCGCTTCGGCTGATGGCACCAACCCAAGCGTAAGCTGAGAGGTCTGAAGAATAGAATCTCTAATTGCATCAATTGGAAAACACAAAGCTCCTGGCAGCTTGGCTAAATCCTGTGCCTGCTGTTCAGGGACATACCCCAATTGCTGCCACTGCAGGTTGAGCTACTGAACCTGCCAAAGAAAAAATGTGTTTTACCAGGAACTTTTTATTGGTTGGATCCCTAAAAATTTGAGCATTGTCAACAGGACAATTCAAACTTTTATTCACAGAGGATATAGCAGCGTCAATTGCTGGTATACCCCACATCTTTGTAAAATTTTCCTCCATAGGATAAAGTATTGACAACTTTTTAGGAGGGAAAAAATGCTTATCTGGGTGATCCCACTCCGAATACATAAGCTTTTACAGCAATTAATGGACAGGAAAGGCACGCAAAGCTTGAGGAGGCTTTAGTGAACCCAAATAAGAAGTGGGCTTTTCAAACGACTCAGTTAATGGTATCTTAAATGTGGAGCGGACCATTTCAGTAAGAGATTACAACAGCAATTTCTCAGCTTGTGAAGTTGAAGGTCCTTCCCCACTTGATCATCAGTCTCTTCATGGTCCCCTGAGGGGGAATCATCTTCCTCCTCCCACTGTTTCTCTGTTTGAGGGTCCTGGGTGGTAGAAGGGGGCCAAATGCACTCTCTTCCACTCTGTGAAGATGCGATTAAAGCCGCTAATCTTTCCTCCAATCCAATCATGGCTGAGGAGAAAACCTCCTCAGTAATATATACAGTGGCTGAAATGCCGGAAGCAGTTGCAACCCCTGACAACCCCAATGGCTCACTCTGACCAGCTTCCCTAGGCCTTTCAGGGGGGATGGCGTTGCAGAGGGAGGTTCCTCAGAGCCTGAGGTTGATTCCTTTGAGCCCCTGTTTTTTGGGGTATTTGTACCTCCCCTTCTGTCCTCCCCTTCTAAGCACAAATGCAGAGGTACTACCAGAAAATGCACCCACTGCTGAGCAAATAGTTCGGTAACTGCTGCTGCTATCAAGGCTCAGCCTGATGCTTAAATAAACTCACATGCCCCCATCTGCTCTGTGTCCCTCCATCAGCTGAATGCACCTGAAAAAGGTGTACTTATAACCTACACAGCCCCTGCTTTGTGAACGTTGAAGCATATCAATGGTGCGCTAATCCCCATCCCCTCCCTCCGACTTCCCACCGCACCCCCCTCACTCTTTTAAAAAAAAGACTGCTTTCCTGCAGGAGCGGGGTTCTGATCCAACCGGCTCAGCATGTAGGGGGGCTGTTGGAAGAGAACCACCATCTATGGTGGTGGTGGCGAGAGTGGTGCAGCATACTGCCAACTGGTCCGCGCTCCCTCAGCCTCCTGGTGAGAAAGAAATACGTCAGTCCAGATGGGGGATGTCTAAAAGAAAAGCACCCCTTCCAACAACTTATCTGAGGCTTGGGACTGGAGGAAGCGTGCAGCTTGTATTGACACAAAGCGAGACTGACAAGCATGGAACAAGTATTTGCTCTTGACAGCCCCCAGTGGTGACTTTTGGGCATGACAACATTTAACTAAAGGAAAAAACCTATAAGAATTAAAAAATTCCCTAGGAATCTCCACTTACCTTATCCAGCTGCAGGGTTCTATGGTAAACCACAGACCCAATCTTCACCACTCAAGGTGGGCTTCGTTTAAAAAACCTTCAAGGACTAGAACCCCTTTTTATCGGTGGGATTCCACACCCTTAGACCCATAAACCACCCCACCAGGAAATATGGCTGAAAAAAACAAGCACTTGCCCCAGCAAAGGAATATTCCAGTGGAGCTCAGCACAGCACATCTTTAATTGTGACCAACACCTAAGACACTGGCAAAAAAACTGAGATACTCCCAGTAAGGGGATGGGTTATATAAGGAGCTAAACTTCCTGTCTAGGGTGTGCCAGTGTCCATCACCTAAAGGGGACTATATAACCTATACAGTAATTAATGTGGGCTGTGTCCTATGATGTACGATAAAGAAAGTGATCTCCCCCACTGCTTTATTGTATCCTGATTGGATACCCACCTCTTCCTCAGAATACACAGACCAGTGCTGGGGATCTTTCGCTTTGGGATCTTGCACTTTGGGATCCTGTGCAACAGCCTATTATCCTAAACATTAAAGTCTTAATTTTTCTTAAGAAAACAGAGAGCGGGTGCACATGCACGGGACTTCTGGGAAGACGCTATGAACGGAGGCTCCGCACCGTTCCGGCCCTTCTCAGCCCCCTGAGCGCTTAGATCAAGCGGGATCTGGCCGAAATCATCCCCACCACTCCTCGGGAGACCCAGGCACAGCCCCATATGCCAAGCAGCTCACAAAAATGCGAGGTGAGCCGCCAGCTGGACTTTAACCTGGTGGCCCCTGCTCCTCCCAAGATGGCGGACACAGCACCCACACACGGAAGCATGGAGGAAAACAGACTCCATTGCGGACCATCCTTTCCCTTACCAGCAACAGAACCACATGCTGGCAACACCTGTGAGTACCTGCACCCCCCAAGGGATCTCACCAGCCTCCACAGAGTCCCTGTTAAACAGGACATTAGGAGATCCTTCTTCTCACTCTCTCTGCTCTTCCCTCTTATGCTCTTCCCTCTTATGCCTCTTTCCCTACTTCACCCATGTCCCCACTCCTCTCTCCATCTCCTCATTCCCCAGGAACTCTCATGGAGAACACTCTCCGATCCTCCCCCAGGGTTCGACCAGGGAACCCATTTCCCTAAAGAGGATATCAGCACTCCCAATACAATGGTAAGCTCCACTCACACATTTTCGCTAACCACCCCTAACAGTCATGGCAGACACAAATTCATATCAGTTATTTTTAAAAATGGCCTCGCATAACACACAGGGGCTTAACTCTCCATCCAAACGCAGAAAGGCCTTCCAGAGTTATCATGCCAGAAGCCTTAATATTGTCCTACTCCAGGAGACCCATTTCCCCGCTAGCTATACCCCCTCCTTCCTCCACCGCAGCTTCCCTACTTTCTACCTGGCAAATGCCGATGCCAAAAAGAGGGAGGTGGCCATTCTTTTACCTAAACAATTCCCTTTTGTTCACATGCACACATTTAAAGACACAGAAGGCAGGTTCATTCTTGTCAAGGGGTTAATCGAGGGGGCTATGTATTCAATTGTTTCTTACTACGCCCCTAACCAGGGCCAGGCACGTTTTTTCACCTCCATGCTTTCCCCCCTCTCCCCTCTCCTGGAAGGTAGGGTTATTCTAGGGGGTGACTCAAATATCACATTTGACCACAAGTTAGACAAATCCTCCCAAGACATACCCAACCTAAAAAAAAAAACAGCCAAACAAAGCCTCAGAATAGCCTGTCTTCTACACGACTTGGGCCTGATTGATGCATGGAGGGAACTAAACCCCTCAGCTAGGGACTTCACTCCCTATTCTGCACCCCACAAAACATATGCCAGAATTGACCACATCTTTATCCCTAACTCAGATATTCAAACAGTGACCCATGCTTCAAAACATGAAGTACCATGGTCGGATCACTCGTTAGTAACCCTCAGAGTCTCCAGCTCTCTCTCACCCACTGGGCCACCCCAGTGGCGCCTGAGCAAATCCCTCCTCTCTAACCCAGTCTACTGTACCATGCTTGAAAAAGATATCAAACAGTTTTTTCTGCTCAATGACACTGTAGACACAACTCCAAGCTCTCTCTGGGGAGCCCATAAATCTGTCCTGAGGGGAAAAATAATCAAACCGGCAAACTTAAAAGGGAAAGAAAAGCGGACGTGGAAAAGCTAGAAAAAGATTTTAAACTGCTAAGTAAAGCTCATAAGACTAACCCCACACCTACTACCCTAGCCACTCTGGAATCTGCAGCCCTGAATTTAGCCCTAACATCCAGCGCCGATAAGCATCTGAGATGGCTGAGCGGCAGGTTCTATGTACAGGCTGATAAAATCGGCCCTTGCTTAGCAGCGAAACTCTCTTCTAAAATAAAAACTTTCACCCTCCCCAAGATCAAATCTCTTTTAGGAACCCCCTTACCCAGAACCTCCAAAAACTCATCAAAACCTTTCAGGCTCTCTATTCTAATCTCTATTTGGCACTGTCCCCTGGGGACCTGAACTCCATCGACTCCTTATTGGAGGACATTAATCTCCCCAAACTCTCGGACTCCCATCGATCCATCATGAAATCACCTTTCCCATTGGAGGAGGTCCAAGAAGTCATCAAGAATCTCAAATCAGATTCTGCCCCAGGTCCAGATGGATTCTCAGCTCACTACTACAAAGCATTTTCTGAGGACCTCTCTCCTCCTCTAGTCCGTCTCTTTAACTCCTTGCACAAAGGCTCCCCCCTTGAACCAGCTGCTAACCTAGCATATATACAGTGGTGTGAAAAAGTGTTTGCCCCCTTCCTCATTTCCTGTTCCTTTGCATGTTTGTCACACTTAAGTGTTTCGGAACATCAAACCAATTTAAACAATAGTCAAGGACAACACAAGTAAACACAAAATGCAATTTGTAAATGAAGGTGTTTATTATTAAAGGTGAAAAAAAATCCAAACCATCATGGCCCTGTGTGAAAAAGTGATTGCCCCCCTTGTTAAAACATACTATAACTGTGGTTGTCCACACCTGAGTTCAATTTCTCTAGCCACACCCAGGCCTGATTATTGCCACAACTGTTCACAATCAAGGCATCACTTAAATAGGAGCTGCTTGACACAGTAAGGTCCACCAGAAGATCCTTAAAAGCTACACATCATGCCGAGACCCAAAGAAATTCAGGAACAATTGAGAAAGAAAGTAATTGAGATCTATCAGTCTGGAAAGGGTTATAAAGCCATTTCCAAAGCTTTGGGAATCCAGCGAACCACAGTGAGAGCCATTATCCACAAATGGCGAAGACATGGAACAGTGGTGAACCTTCCCAGGAGTGGCAGGCCGCCCAAAATTACCCCAAGAGCGCAGCGACGACTCATCCAAGAGGTCACAAAAGACCCCACAACAACGTCCAAGGAACTGCAGGCCTCACTTGCCTCAGTTAAGGTCAGCGTTCATGCCTCCACCATCAGGAAAAGACTGGGCAAAAATGGCCTGCATGGCAGAGCTCCAAGGAGAAAACCACTGCTGAGCAAAAAGAACATCAAAGCTCGTCTCAATTTCTCCACAACACATCTTGATGATCCCCAAGACTTTTGGGACAACATTCTGTGGACCGATGAGAAAAAAGTGGAACTCTTTGGAAGGTGTGTGTCCAAGTATATCTGGCGTAGAAGGAACACTGCATTTCATAAAAAGAACATTATACCAACAGTAAAATATGGTGGTGGTAGTGTGATGGTCTGGGGCTGTTTTGCTGCTTCAGGACCTGGAAGACTTTCCGTGATAAAAGGTACTATGAATTCTGCTGTCTACCAAGAGATCCTGAAGGAGAATGTCCGACCATCTGTTCGTGTACTCAAGCTGAAACGAACTTGGGTTCTGCAGCAGGACAATGATCCTAAACACACCAGCAAGTCCACCACCGAATGGCTGAAGAAAAACAAAATGAAGACTTTGGAGTGGCCTAGCCAAAGTCCTGACCTGAATCCTATTGAGATGTTGTGGTATGACCTTAAAAAGGCCGTTTATGCTCGAAAACCCTCTAATGTAACTGAATTAGGACAATTCTGCAAAGATGAGTGGGCCAAAATTCCTCCAGGACGCTGTAAAAGCCTCATTGCACGTTATCGCAAACGCTTGGTTGCAGTTGTTGCTGCTAAGGGTGGCCCAACCAGTTATTAGGTTTAGGGGGCAATCACTTTTTCACACAGGGCCATGATGGTTTGGATTTTTTTTCACCTTTAATAATAAACACCTTCATTTACAAATTGCATTTTGTGTTTACTTGTGTTGTCCTTGACTATTGTTTAAATTGGTTTGATGTTCCGAAACACTTAAGTGTGACAAACATGCAAAGGAACAGGAAATGAGGAAGGGGGCAAACACTTTTTCACACCACTGTATCAGTAATTCCTAAACAGGGCAAGACCCCAGTGAAGTAGGCAACTATAGGCCTATCTCATTAATCAATAATGACTTAAAGATCATAACCAAAATTCTAGCAAATAGAATGGCCTCCTTTATAGATTCTTATGTCCATTAGGATCAGGTAGGCTTCATCCCCGGTAGATAGGGACCGGACCAGATTAGGAGAGCGGTAGATTTAATTTCCCTCATGCAATCCTCATGGGACGGAGGCCCTTCCCAGCCAGGATACGTTCTTTCGATAGACCTCCAAAAGGCTTTCAACATGGTCACCTGGCCATATCTCTTTACCATCCTACAAAAATGGGGCTTTGGCCCAGAATTTCTCAGAACACTAACATCACTATACTCATCCCCGAAAGCCCAGATAAAACTGCAAGGACACCTCTCTGATCAAATCCCAATCCTAAAAGGTACTAGACAGGGATGCCCATTATCTCCAATCCTCTTTGCCATAGCAATAGAAAACTTAGCTCTGGGGGGCGTGGCTTGGCGCCGTTCCGGAATGGCCGCTTAATCACAGAGCTCCAGCAGCCAGAGACCGAGCTTGAAGCCCAGCCGAGAGCTAATACGCCGCCAATATGGGGAAGCAGAAGGGGAAGAACTCCCAATCACGCTCCCGCTCCCTGCGGGGACCCGGATCCGGCGCCGGACTCAATATCCCGGACATGTTCCGAGCGCACTCACGCGAGGCCGGGGCTCCGTCTGCGGCCTACTCGGACGAATGATCACCCAGCAGGAGCCCTTCAGGGAGGAGAAGCTCCCAGAGACCAGACAGCCCGCCCGCAGCTCGCACAATCACGATGGCGGACCTCAGGTCAGTAGCCAATGATATTAAAGAGTCCCTCACATCAGTGATTGCGGACCTGAGGAAGGACGTTCAGGCTATGCACATTCGCACGTCTGAGCTAGAGGAGGCCGCAACCCGCCATGACACTGCCATCCTCCATCTACAGCAGGCCTCACAGGTGCACAGCACACACATCCGAGAACTCCATAGACACATGGAGGACTTGGACAACCGCGGACGCCGCCACAACATCAGGGTGAGGGGCATACCTGAGATGATTGAACAACCGCATATCACCCAAGCCACCACCCATATCTTTAATGACCTTTTGGGGAGACCCCCTGAGACCCCGATTGACTTTGAAAGGCTGCATAGAGCCCTTAGGTCGAGGGGTAGAGAATCGGACCCCCCGAGGGATGTAATCTGCTGTATTGTTAACTTTAAGTTGAAGGAAGACATCCTGAAAAGGGCCAGAGATTAAGCTCTTCCAAGACCTTTCCCCTATTACCCTACAGCACAGAAGAGACCTACGCCCTCTCCTGGAGGTCCTACGCCGCAAGGAAATTCAATACCGCTGGCATCACCCATTTTGTCTTTCTGCCACTGTGGCGGGTCGCACAGCACATCTCAGGGTCCCAGAAGATCTTAGAGAATTCTGCTCTACGCTCCAAATACCCCTGATTGAATTGCCGGACTGGTATAGAGCGTTTCGCGCCCCGCGTCTGCAGAGGTCTAATTCCATGGACATCATCCCTGAAAGAGAGGATTTCCAAATTCGGAGACGGAGGTCTGCTTCACCACGACCGCCACATCAGAGGGAGCGAAGGGACAGACCTCATATCAGCCCGACATCCTCCCCTGCACACAGGCGGGCACGGCCAGACAGTTCCTGAACAACCTCACATCCCATGGGACCGCCTGGACACTTGGCTAGCGGACTCCATTGGTTATTACTGCCACTTCTCACCGTTGATGTGACATACCACCCCCCGGGCTTTTACAACAGTGACACTCTGTGAAACAATCCCCTGTTCTTTTACTCCTCGGCCCTACATCCCTTTCCAGACCTTCAACCCTGAACGGGCTACGCGGTCATCCACTACTTGCCATTTGCTCTTATAGGACGAGTCTCTGAGTGCTGACCACCTACGGTAATGTATCACTTACCAGCTCATTTGGGACGGAGGGGGTTGACGACTGCTGCTCGGGCAATCCGTGGCAATCACCCTGCCTCGCCTGCGAACTTGCTGGCAGACAACATCAGTTCCTATTAGATGATTTACTATCATTCCGTTTAGAGGGGCTACGGTTGATGCTCCAGGTAAAGCCGCCTCTGGAGACTAGAACTGTACATTGAGCCCTTTTTCTGAGTGCCAACAGGCAGTTTATGGAACATTGTGTATTGTTTGTTTTTGTTAGTTTCGGGGGTTTATATGAAGGTTTAAGGGTTCCCCTTCCTTGTTGGACATGACTCCCGCCTCATCACTGTTAATGTTTGTGGGTCGGTGAAGGAGGTGCGGTAACAAGTTCACTTTGATTTCTGGAGGGATAGGATCTGGATCTTGGGGTCATTGCCTCTCATGATTGTCTCCTCAACATATTCCATCGGCTTGCAGTCGTACAGAGACGACAGGCCTTTGTGCGCATTGCATGGAACATCAGTGTGGCAATGGCCCCTTCTCTGCTATGCCAGTACTCCGTTCCTCCACGGGGGTGCGGAGTACCTAATTGGTGCCTATTCCCTTGATAACCTCGGGTTCCCTACTGTCTTATGGCAGTCAGGAACGGAGGTGCACATGTTCATTTTCTCTGTACTTTTATTGTTTTCTTCTTTGTTTAGATGCCTCGCTGCCCTCCTCCCATCCCTCTCCCATTTTTCGTCTCCCCCACCTTTTTCTGAGTTCACGGATGACCTGGGACTGGGCGGAGTAATATTTTTTCTGCTTTTTCTTATACTTAGCTCCTTCAAATTATTTGGTACCTTTTAAGTGCAGCTAACTAGTTCTAATGTTCTGTTCTGTTGATACAGTTTAGACTAATTTCACATGGCTTCATACAGCATATCACATGATGTACTACCCGAATGTTTAACGAACCTCTTCTTTTTACACTCTCTTACCTTCTGCTTCTCCCCTACTACAGTAGGCACTCAACTCTCGAAAATATGATAGTTTAAATGGTCTCGACACTGACTGGACGTTGTAAGAAATTATATCGGACGACCTTCCACTCCTCCACAAAACGACAAAGAACTTATTTTCGTTGACCTACACCGGACGCCAAGGTACTTTGGGTAAGGTAGCAGGTCTACATACCCCCGGTGGTGTATAGTGACCCCTTCCACCCCGATCTCTCCCCCCCTTCTCCCTGACCCGTCCTTCTGACACCTCCCTCCCACCCCCCCCCTTCCCTCTCTACCTATAGTTACCCTAACCCATACCCCTTTTCATTGCCTCTCCGGCCTTCGCCGGACCGCGACTCACGGTTCCTTCACGGAGACCGCTTGAGTCAGTAAGCCTGAATAGGGCAACACACGCTCTTAGAATTCAGGAGTCTAGGCTTTGCATATAACAGAGGCCGGAGCGTGAGTTTTGTCACACACACCTCATCTTAGCTGACCGACGCGAATATGCCTACCGATAACCCTCGCACCCACGATGTAACACTGAAGGTAGTGTCCCAGAATGTCAAGGGCCTAAATATCCCAGAAAAACGGTCCCAAATTCTGCACATGCTATGGAAACTGAAAGCGGATATGGCTTTTCTTCAAGAAACACACTTCCATTCGAAAAAAATCCCTAAATTGTCCAACTACAGGTTCCCCACTGCCTTCCACGCCACAAACCCGCTGGCCAAGACCAAGGGGGTGTCCATTCTTCTGTCTAGAAACCTTCACTGGCAGCTAGAAGACTCCCTGACAGACCCGGAAGGCAGATACATCTTTCTTAAGGGCCTTATCAACGGTTATCGGTGCACATTAGCGAACATCTATTGTCCAAACACAGCCCAGGTTAGCTTCTTCCGAACAGTAACGGAACTTTTATTGGGTTTCCAGGCGGGTATCACTGTCTTGGGAGGGGATCTCAATGTTGCTCTCCAGCCTCTGTTAGACTCTTCAACAGGTACCTCATCGCTACCGTATAGATCTCTGAGTAAGATTAAATCCCATCTGCAAGATCTCTGTCTCCACGACTCATGGCGCGTAGCACATCCAACCGAGAAGGATTTCACTTTCTTCTCGGCCCCCCACGCTAAATATACACGTCTGGATTATCTTTTTTTCTCTCAAAAGGACCTACCACTGTTACAGTCAGCAACTATTGAACCTCTTATACACTCAGACCATAACCCAATTACGATTACCCTGACACTTCCACAGACGAAAACGACCACCAAAATATGGCGCTTGGACCCCACCCTGCTGTCCTCCGAGACGGACATTAACTACATTAAAACAAGCCTTACCAACTACTTTAGAGATAACGCTGACCCGGACCTATCCCCCTTTACGATCTGGGAGGCACATAAATGTGTGATTAGAGGCGAGTTTATGACCCTCAAAGCTATTCGGAAACAAGCTCACACTGGGATGATTAATGACCTTATTAGTAAAATTAAACGACTAGAACGTGCACACAAGCAATCGCAGGCTCGGGATACTCTTCAGGCCCTCACGGATACTAGACGACAACTCCTTGACCTACTCAATTGCAAAACTAGACGTAAATTTGTCCTAACACAGAAACTCTTTTACGAACAGGGCAACAAGAGCGGGAGACTATTAGCCAGGGCCATACACTCAAAGAAAGCCAACACCACAATTCACACCATAAAGGATCATGCGGGCGTCTCTTATGCCCCGTACACACGAGCGGACTTAAGTCCGACAGACTTCCAAAGGAGTTCCGTCGGAGTTCTGCTGGAATTCCGACGGAGTTCTGACAGACTTTTCGGCCGAACGGACTTGGCCACACACAATCACACTAAACTCCGACGGATTCGAACGTGATGACGTACGACTGGACTCGAATAAGGAAGTTCATAGCCAGTAGCCAATAGCTGCCCTAGCGTCGGTTTTAGTCCGTCGGAGTAGCATACACACGAGCGGAGTTTTCGAAGGGGACCGGGTCCGGCGGAGTTCCTTCGGGAAAATTTGAAGCATGTTCCATATTCTAAAGTCCGTCAGACTTTGGTGAATCAAAAGTCCGTTGCAGCCCACACACGATCGGATAGTCTGACGGACTCGGTCCTTCGGACTTTGGATGTTGAAAAGTCCGCTCGTGTGTACGCGGCATTACACGTCGTCTGTAGACATAGCGGCCCAATTTGAACAATACTATAGAAAGCTTTATCACATTTCGGGGCAACAAGCTATCCTACCGGGTAATAAGGATAGAGAAGCCTTAATTAAGAAGTTTTTACGAGAATTGGGACCTGCCCCTATTTCGGACGAGACAGCCAGTGACCTTAACAGATCTATTACTGAGGAGGAATTGAAAAGGGCAATCAAACAACTGAAACCAGGCAAAAGTCCTGGCCCGGATGGTTTGTCAGCCCCATATTATAGAACTTTCCCTGATTTACTCAATGCCCCACTTCTAGCGGCCCTCAATTCCCTATCCACCTCTCCTTCCCCACCCACTGACACGCTTGCAGCGCACATAACGGTCATACACAAGGAGGGAAAAGATGCCACCTCGGTCTCAAATTACAGGCCAATTTCATTGCTAAATGTAGACCTGAAGCTATTCTCGAAAATCCTAGCCAACCGTCTCCTCCCCCTTCTACCCTCATGGATTAGCAAGGACCAGGTGGGATTTGTCCCTGGTCGTGAGGCTAGGGACAATACCATCAAGGCGATTAACATTCACCACTATCTCTCCTCTAGCAAGATGAAAGGCTTTTTCCTTTCCCTGGACGCGGAGAAGGCGTTTGACAGGCTGGCCTGGGACTACCTGGCAATGACCTTACGCCACCTGGGTATTCCCTCCCACATGTTGAACTACATCTTATCTCTATACTCCTCCCAAACGGCGAGAATTAGAGTCAATGGCCACCTGTCAGGCGCCTTCCCCGTCCGCAATGGGACGAGACAGGGATGCCCCCTTTCCCCGATACTGTTCATCCTCACGCTTGAGCCCCTTCTAAATAGCATAAGGGCGAACGACAACATCAAGGGGATACCCATTGCTGATCATTCATACAAGTTGGCGGCTTTTGCGGACGATATATTACTGTTCCTCAGAGACCCCCTAACCTCCATTCCCAATTTACTAAAAGAATTCGACCTGTTCTAGCGTATTTCCAATTTAAAAATTAATTTCTCTAAATCCCATGCCCTCAATATATCCCTCCCGCAAGACATAGTCACCCAATGCCAGAATAACTTCCCATTCATATGGAAACACGATTCAATTCGATATTTAGGGATTCAACTTCCCTCACACCTGTCAGACCTTTATGAGAAGAACTTTGGCCCACTCACTCAAGCTATCGCTTCAGATTTGCGCAGCTGGGACAAATCACATTTTTCATGGTTTGGCCGGGCTGCGATATTGAAAATGAATGTCCTTCCTCGAGTTCTATACTTATTCCAAACAATACCTATTAAACTTCCTCGTTCCTTTTTCCAAGTTATGAGAAGGCTGACCCAAAACTTTCTATGGCACCACAAACGCCCCAGAATTAGTTATTCTCAACTTACCAAACCAAAACAAAAGGGGGGCATCGGTCTACCGGACCTTTTACTATATGCTCGAGCCAGCCACCTATGTAGAATTGTTGATTGGGCGGTCCACAACGATACCAAAGACTGGGTGAAGCTAGAAGACTCCCTGACGGAGCTCCAAATTAAAAGTACCCCTTGGATGCCCCCACACGGCATCCCCAAGACACTAAAAGAACACCCTCTCATAAGTGCAACGTTATTTAGTTTCAGAGAAGCAGTCAAAGGGGGCTTGATCTCCTCAAACCCGGGTCCTCTCACCCCGGTTAGGCTCAATCCGGACTTCCAACCGGGAATGTCCACCCACTTTCTCAATAACAGCTGGCCATATCCAGACGTACAGGCCCATCAATTTTTCCAAAGGGGCAAATTATTAGAACGCGAGGCAATTCCCAAGACTCCCGAAGCAGACCCTCTTCCCTATTGGGTTTACTTCCAAATCCGTCATTTCCTTCTAAAGACAAACTTAAACAACGCACTTGGACGCTCACTTACCCCATTTGAGAGTCTCTGCTCCCAATCCACACCGCAACAGCATGTCATCTCAATTACATACTCACTCCTTTTTTCCTCGATCTCACCGAAAGAGGGGACGGCTTGCAGGGCATGGGAGAGAGACTTGCAGATGGAATTGACAGAGGAACAGTGGGAGAAGATTTTCCTAATCGCCCACAAAGCATCACTTAATGTCACAACGCAGGAAAACAATTATAAGACAATCTCTAGGTGGTACAGGACACCAGCTTTGATAAACAAATATAACAAAGAGCTCACGGACAGGTGCTGGAGATGCAACATTGAGAGAGGCACATTCCTTCATGTCTGGTGGTCATGCCCCAAATTACAGACCTTTTGGATGCTAGTTCACACCACCATATCCCAAATCACGAATGCCCAGCTAGACTACTCGCCTGAGAGATTTCTTCTGCACCATTCTGATGTACCCGCTCAAGTTTACAAGAAATCTCTGTCTATGCACCTGCTTAACGCAGCCAAATTATGCGTACCAGCTCACTGGGGTTCCCCGGATACCCCTTCTGTTTCAGAATGGTTTAAACGCATCGAGAAGATGGCAGAAATGGAAGAGCTAATCCACATTGCGAAAGACACCCCACATAAGTTCGCTAGAACTTGGGGACAATGGAGAGATTTCATAAACTCAGAGAGATATCAAACTCATTAAAGGCCAGTTTCTTGTGACCCACACACTATCTGTAGGTGACCACATGGACATTACCCCTCCTCTTCCTAGACTAAGAAGGTCTGGGATCTACTCGATCCCATATACATCGCAAACAATACAGAGGCCCAGATAAACTGGGCCCACGCACTACGAACGGCGGAAGCCGGAGAGGCAATCATATTCCCTACACCCTCCCCTCCTCTTCTACCCCTTTGTTTCTTTACCCCCCCTCCCTCCCCTCTTCTACCTGTGTAGATAACCCTTCATACGTACCCAACTACTCATTCTTCACTACCAATAGACTACATTCATTTGGACGGTCTACCAACTTGCCCACAAATGACCTCGTGTGAGATAACTGACTTGCTCAGGAACAGAACCCTACTTTATTTCTTAGACTAGACAGACGATCCCTTACTTAGACCGTTCCAGTGCGACCTGTTAAACGCATTATGACAGCTGATTAGAAGGAATGGGAAGAGATGCTTTGTACATGATAGCGGGAGGTTAAACCTTCCCATGGTGTGAGTAGGTTCTGCACCGGAAATTCAGCATGGAAATATGTTATACTCGGACGCAGATTAATTGTACTATGTTTTAATATGTACTATGTGTTGGACTGTACTGATTTTGCACGCACGTTACGTGCCCTGTTATTGTAACCATTTTCTTTTCCTAATAAAAAAATTTTGAATGGAAAAAAAAAAAAAAAAGAAAATGATGACAAGATTACTGTTTACTTTCACTTTGTGTTTTTAAGGGTATACAGCTGTTAGCACATTGTCTAATTATATCATCACATTTAAGGCCCCTTATATAAAAGTCAAAATAGCTCCCAATCATCTGTTGTTCTAAAGAGGTAATTCTGCTAAAATGTGATTGTAAGCACCCAAAGGATCTATGTATGTAAACCAAGTAATCCTATGTTCTAACTTACATTGCTGGAACCATACTAATCAATTAACCAACTGGGATTGTGGAGATACTTTTTTCATTAAAGATGTAGCTACATGACTACTAAAAAAAAAAAAAAAAAAAAAAAAAAAAGAAAACTTAGCTCTAGCTATTAGACAACATCCTGATATATACGGAGTAAAATGCAGCCAACGTACGCACAAATGTGCCCTATTTGCAGATGACGTCCTCCTGTTCATTACCTCCCCTCTCATTTCGACTCCCAATATTCTCCGACTTCTCAACACATTTGGTTCCATTTCAGGCCTTCAAATTAATATGGCCAAATCAATGGCTTTGAATATCACAACCCCCCAGATCTAGTTGACAGACTAAAATCTCACTTTCCCTTTTCCTGGTGCACCTCCTCTCTTCCCTATTTAGGAGTTTCCCTCACCCCTAAAATAGAACTACTGTACCATCACAATTATCCCCCTATGTTCAAGAAACTCTTGGATAAACTTGCGCAATGGTCCCTATATAAAATGTCCTGGCTGGGAAGAGTAAATTCTGTCAAGATGACCCTACTACCCAAACTTCTGTATCTCTTCTGGTCTCTTCCCATCAAAAAGCACTCCCTAGACAAACTTCAATCAGCAATTATACAGTTCGTTTGGGGGGGGGGGGGGGGGGGGGTGAGGGACATTGTCTCCCTAAGAAGGTATTATTTAGAGCAAGGAGAAAGGGGGGCCTGGGTCTCCCTAACATATGGAGGTATTATCAAGCTGCTCAACTTTGCCAATTCTCGGCCATCTATTCTAAAGGCCCAAAACTGGACTGGGTGGACATAGAAATACATCACACCTTGGACTACTTGGGCTGGAGACCACATAAAGAAAGACCCCCAATCCTAGCACCCACACTATCCCATTCAATGGCCTTATGTGACACTCTACATAAAAAACCTCCCCTGGTCTCACCTTGGCACCCTCTTTCACACATCTTCCACAATCCCCAATTATCCCCAGGTCTAAATATCAAGGCTTTTGGATGGTGGATCGACAAGGGCCTTTAGAGAATGGGGCAATATTTTAATAACAACGGCCCCATCTCACTCAAATACTGCTTGTCCAAATTAGACATGCCTTCTTCTGAAACTTTCTGCTACTACCAATTGCTACACTTCCTGCAGGAGGTCTAGAAAATCTCAGCCAACCCACTATCGGTGACTCATTATGAACTTTGGTGTTCCTCAGCCACGGGCTTTAGGGGAGTAATTTCCCTATCTATTTGGTGCTATCTGATACTCAGGAGAAAGCGACCTATATGTTAAAGTGGGAGCATGACCTACAGTTTGAATGGGACCTGGACACCTGGCACACTAATTTTTCCCGATCATACAAGGGTATCTTGAACACTTCCCTTGTGAAAGCAGATCTCAAGGTTATTTCCCGCTGGTACCTAGTCCCCACCCTTCTTACCAAATTCTACCCACAGTCCTCTCCCCTCTGCTTCAGAGGATGTGGCCTTATAGGTTCTCTCCTCCAAACCCTATGGGAATGACCGAAAATAAGAGGGTACTGGAACAGAATCTTTAATCTCATCCTTAAAACCACTGGTCATGCAGTGAAACAAGACCCTACTATAGCCCGTCTTAATAACAAAATCCAGAAGGTGCCTAAATTGACCCGCTCTCTCATCCACTTTATCCTCCTGGGGGCCAAGATCACCCTAGCCCACTCCTAGAAGTCTTCCTCAGTTTCCTTTCGCCAGACCAAACACAAGATTTCTTGGATAATGTCACAGGAGAAGATTTCAAACACTATTCTGGACACCTCTGAAAAATGTAGACTCATTTGGGAGCCATGGGCCAAGCATATAGGAATCTCACTATTCCCCTAACAAGTAGACACGTTATTAACTCCTATTGGGTCCAGAATATCTTCAGATACCCCTCTGCTTTGCAAGAGTTCCTACACCTCCCTTCCCACCCTCCTCTCCTTCTCTCTCTTCCGCTCTCATCTTTACTCAGGCTCAGTTATAAACTGATCCCCAACCTTTCAACGGTACAGCCTGAACAGCCCAGTAAAATGATTAGCCTGGTTATACAGTTTGGCTTTTGCACGTTTTGGAAGTCCTGCCCCTGCTTGGGTGCCTCACATACCCCTGATTATTGGATGGTCATTGATATCAGACTCACCACAGGCTGTTCGCCCCCACGGGGGGTGGACAGCCAGATCATGAGACCGGTTGTTCCTGGTTGTTTATCGCCCGATCACTCTGCACACAGCAGGATCCCGTTCGGGGTGTGCGGACTGGTTAGGGTGTAGATTAGGACCTGATTTCGTCAGTTCCTCCCTTTCATTCAACAACACCCATGACTTGTGTATACAGTCTTTCAGGCTCGGCTTAAAGTGTAAAGGCTTATTCGTGTTTTAATGCCCTCCCTCAAGGGAAACACTATCTGTTTGTATTAGTGAAATGCATTCTGTACCAACCCCAGTTGGGGCATTTCGACAAACTTTTTTTTTTTTTACACCTGTACTGTTCTTCACTTTTTGAACTTGAACTTTTTTTTTTTAAATAAAAAAAGAAAACAGACAGCTTCTTTTTTTTCCAATAATTTTTTTTATGAGTTTTAACAAAATAACATGACAAAGACAAGCAAGTTAATACAGAAATAAAGACTTTCTCAGGATACAAAATTCGCCTTGAGCTTGATCAAACAAGCCTAATGTAGGGGTTATACAAGCAAGTGGGTGAAGAGAAAAACAAAAAAGAAAGGGGGGGTAACAGTGTCTAAGATTATAAAATATTATAAAGGCATTCCTGAGAGAGACATGCAATGAGAAGCAGCCTAAGGCATATAGAGGGAGTAGGGGGTAGAAAATGGCCATAAGATGGTATAGTTTGTGCCTGAGGTCTGTTAGGAGGCCAGAGATACTTATACTGTAATGCAACTGTGAGCGGGTGGGTTGGGACATGTTTATATGATATGTGTTAAATCGCCGTATGAAGGTCCACCACACCACCATTAACCCTTTCGGAATCTTACTGTGAATGGGGGGGGTCCTGCATCCCGTATTGCCAAAGTGAGTGTTGAGGTGGCCCAATATGACTCATTTGTGGGTCCCGAGGGGGAGTGGAGTGAAAAGGCGTGGGATGGAAGTGAGAGAATGTGGAGTCCAGTGGCTTTTAGGGGTTGTCCACTTAGCCACCACACATAAAGGGCAACTGGGTATATGGCGTTTGGGGTCCACACAGGGCTGCCCTAGATATTGCTTGCTGAGAGTTCAGAGGGAAGCGGGGTGGGGAGCAGTGGGAGTGTTCGTAGCAGAGAGCGTCCTTTAATGTAGCAAGCAGGAGAATTTAGTGGGGTTGTCATGAGCTTGACAAATTAGCTTTTCCATATCCGCTATTTTGTCAACCCTACGGGTCCAATCGTCTACCGTGGGGAAGTCTCGTTTCGCCATAAGGCAGGGATGCAAAGGCTGGCAGCATTGATGAGGTGCAAGGAAAGAGATTTTCTGTAAGAGCGGAGAGGATCAGAGGTGTGGTGAAAGAGGTATCATGCCGGTGAGAAGGTCGGCGCGTGGGTGGTGATGTGTGAGATCCGATTGTGGATTTTGGACCAGAAAGGCTGAATGAGGGGACATTCCCACCAGATGTGGAGTAGGGTGCTGCAAGCAGCATAACATCTCCAGCATGTTGGAGGGATCAATGGGTGGAAGCGATGGACCTTGTCAGGAGTCCTATACCACTTGGAGAACAGTTTATATCTGTTCTCTTGAGTGGAGACGTTAATTGAGCCCTTATGCATAAGTGTGAAAATGCGTTCCCATTCAGCTAGAGTAAGTTCCATGGAAAGATTTATTTCCCATTGCTTGACTAATTTTTCATCTATTTACCTTGTGTTGAGAGGTCAATTGCGTGTATATGGTGGAGATTAGATGACCTTGGGGTTCCGTGCTGTTGCACAAAAGTTCAAATTGGGTGAGGTCTCTGTTCCAGAGAGTGGAGGGCTTTGTTGTAGTAAAGAAATGTTGCAGTTGGAGATATTTGTATAGGGGGTTGTTGAATTCGGATAAGGTCGCAGTCAGTGAGAGGTAAGGTAAGAGTGTGCGGTAGTTGAAAAATGTATGTGCCCTGGTGGGAGGAAGTCTTCACTCTAGGGTTGGATCAGTCAAGGCAAACCTGGGGGGAAGTCTGGATTTTTATCCAATGGGGTCATGGGGCCTGGACAGATTACAAGGCGGAGTGTTTTACATGCTAGTTTGAGGGTTGATAACGTGGCTCCTATAAGTGGGTGTGAGGCATAAGCCTGTTGCCAGGATTTGTGGTGAATCCAGGGTGAGTTTGATATTGGAAGAGTGGCAAAGGAGTCTTCCAGCTGGATCCAATCTTTGGTGGGGCAAAGTATGTGCCAGTCTACCACCCTGGCTAAGTGACATGCCCTGTGATATTGTAGGAGGTCTGGGAGACCAAGGCCTCTGAGTAATTTGGGAAGTACCATGTGGTCCCAGCTCATTCGAGGGGTTTGGAAGCCCATAGAAAGTCCCTACAAATCTGTTTGTAAGACAAAAAAAGGAGGTTGGAAGCTTAAAGGGAACAGCTTGGAGAAGATAGAGACATCTTGGTAGGACATTCATTTTCAGAATGGCAATCCTACCCAGCCATGAGAATGAGCCCAGATGCCACTTTTTGAGATCTCCTTTGATAGCCAGTAGAAGTGGGGAATAGTTGCAGGCAAAAAGATCACGTGGTGGGTCAGGATTTTGATACCCAATTCTAGCAGCAAAACAAAACTTCAGGAAATGCAACACAAAAGTCTGATTATCTTCGGCACAAATCATACTATTAAACATGCAAAAGTCAAGTAAGGGCTTTACCCCAAATCTAGCAGCGTCCAGCTTCAGGCGTCTGGTCAGTTTGTATCTCACGTGCAGCACAGAACCAGGTTTCCTTTCAACTCCTACACCACCACTAGGGATTTGAGAGTCTGGACTCCAACCAAGACCCATCAAGGATGAAAAAGGCAAGCGGACTATCTTGGTACAGTTTGAACAGTTACAAAAGGATTATCATAAACAAGTTACAATTTAACAACATTTTATTAATACAAAAACAACACCAGGGTAATTACATAAAATTCACAGATGGCGTGGTATTTCTACTAGTTTTGCGGTTTAACCGCTTCATCAGGAAATACATCTGAAAAACATATATATATATCTAAACAATTAATCAATAGAATATATTTGATCAGTGCTGAAAAGAAAAGATCCATCTGGGTGATGATGGTGATTAGGGATGAGCCGAACACCCCCCGGTTTGGTTCGCACCAGAACTTTCAAACGGACCCCAAATTCGTACGAATGTTAGAAGCCCATTGAAGTCTATGGGACTCGAACGTTCGAAATTAAAAGTGTGAATTTTAATGGCTAGTATGCAAGATACTGTCCTAAAAAGGGTTTGGGGACCTGGCTCCTGCCCCAGGGGACATGGGTCAATGCAAAAAAAAGTTTTAAAAACAGCCGTTTCGCGGGAGCATTGATTTTAATGATGATTAAAGTGAAAAAAAAAAAGAGTGAAATATTCCTTTAAATATCGTGCCTGGGGGGTGTCTGTAGTATGCGTGTGAAGTGCCACGTGTTTCCCGTGTTTAGAACAGTCCCTGCACAAAATGACATTTAACAGAAATAACGTCATTTAAAACTGCTTGTGGTTTTAATGTTATATCTGGTTCCTGCAATATGGTTGAAAATCATTGAGAAAATGGCATGGCCCTCCCTGCCCATTACCAGCCCCTTTGGGTCTTGAACGCATATTAAGGGGAACCCCACACCCATATTAAAAAAAGGAAATACGTGTGGCCCCCAGGCCCTATATACTCAGAACAGCAGTATACAGGCGGTGCAAACAAGACAGGGACTGTGTAGGTTTGTTGTGTTACCGTATATACTCGAGTATAAGCCGAGATTTTCAGCCTCTTTTTTGAGGCTGAAAGTGCCCCCCTCGGCTTATACTCGAGTCATCGCTGTCTGCCCGCTCGATCAGCGTGTCGAGCAGACAGACAGCGGCCATTCTATAATTCAAAAGCCGCGCCTCCGGCTCCGCCTTCGCCTGTGATAGGCGGAACACTGAATTTCCCAGCAGCCTGTGTTCCGCCTATCACGGACATCGTATCATCCTCGTACTACGGACGAGGATGATACGATGTCCGTGATAGGCGGAACACAGGCTGCTGGGAAATTCAGTGTTCCGCCTATCACAGGCGAAGGCGGCGGCGCAGCTTTTGAATTTTACAATGGCCGCCGAGGCGCCGACGAAGAGGGCACGGGACGGAGGCAAGGCAAGGCAAGGCACGGCACGGGACGGGACGGTACGGAGGCAAGGCAAGGCAAGGCAAGGCACGACACGGGACGGAGGCAAGGCACGGCACGGGACGGAGGCAAGGAGGCAAGGCACGGGACGGAGGCTCGGGACAAAGGCTCGGGACACAGGTAGGCTGGACACACACACACACACACACACACACACACACACACACACACACACACACACACGGATGGAGACACACACACACACAGGGATGGATGGATACACACACACACAGAGATGGATGGATGGATGGAGACACACACACACAGGGATGGATGGATGGAGACACACACACACAGGGATGGATGGATGGAGACACACACACACAGGGATGGATGGATGGATGGATGGAAACACACACACACAGGGATGGATGAATGGATGGATGGAGACACACACACACAGGGATGGATGGATGGATGGACACACACACACACACAGGGATGGATGGACGGACACACAGGGATGGACGGACACACAGGGATGGACGGACACACAGGGATGGACGGACACACACACAGGGATGGACAGGCATGTCTCACCCTCGGCTTATACACGAGTCAATAAGTTTGCCAGTTTTTTTGGGGGTAAATTGGGGGCCTCGGCTTATATTCGGGTCGGCCTATACTCGAGTATATACGGTAAGTTGAATCTGTTTGTATTTTTCAACTGGTACATTTTTAAAGTGTAGCTCCAGTCAAAAAACGATTTTTAAGCTTTTTGGAAAACACAGGGAAGGGTTATCACCCCTGTATAATTTGTTTTGCCGTCCGTCTTTTTTCATCTCACTTGCTGTTGTCTCCTTCCGTTTGCAAGTAGGAGATGTTTGTAAGTTGGATGTTTGAAAGTAGGGGCCTGCCCTATATGCTCTGCAGAAATGGCGGAACAATGTGTTGGTTTTTCCACAACATTGTAAGCCCTTAAAGTGACTTTTGGTAGGCGCTGGAGCGCCCTGCTGTGAACGATGTCAAGAATTGTAATTACATGCCATTGTTGAACAGTGGTAGAAAAATTTACCTTTGGTGGTTGTGGTGCTGGTGCCACAACACTATAAGTCCTCACAGTTACTCTGGGTGGGCACAGGAACGGGCCCTCCTGTGAAATATTATATCAAGAATTGTAATTACATGTCCCTGTTAAACAGGGGCAGAAAAATTGGGCCTTAGGCACTGGTGCTGGTGCCACGACACTGCAACCTCTCCCATATACTCCAGTTTTAGTGCAGGAATTAGCCCTGCTGCAAAGCATTGCATCAACAATTGTAATTAAACGCCCCTGTTAAACAGGGGCAGAAAAATTGGGCCTTAGGCACTGGTGCTGGTGCCGCCACACTGCAACCTCTCCCATATACTCTAGTTGTAGTGCAGGAATTAGCCCTGCTGAAGCATTGCATCAAAAATTGTAATTAAACGCCCCTGTTAAACAGGGGCAGAAAAATTGGGCTGATGGCATCACCCAGAACCAGAAATTTTCTTCCAACATATCAGTGGAGGAGGAAGAGGATAGACAATCAACATAACAGGACAGTCACTCAGCATAGGCAGTCTTGAAGGGATGTGATATTTTAAAAAAAAATATTCGGTTACATCAGCTTCAAGTGCTTGGTAGCTGTGGGTGATCCAAGACTGATTCATCTTGATGAAGGTCAGTCGATCAACTGATTCGGTGGACATTTGTGGTGTGATTGGTAACAAACCACCAGCAGCACTGAAGGTGCGTTCTGAAAGAACGCTGGATGCAGGACAGGCCAGTAGCTCAATTGCATACTGTGCAAGCTCTTGCCAGTGATCCATCCTCAAGACCCAGTAAGCCAGAGGATTTTCGGTGGGAAAGGTGTCCAAGTCTGACCTTGCCCCTAGGTATTCTTGCACCATGTAAATCAGACGCTGGCGATGGTTGCTGGAACCGATCATACCTTGGGGCTGCGGACTAAAAAATTGTCTGAAAGCATCGGTCAGACGGCTACCTTCTCCACCACTCCTTCTGACCGATGCCTCAGCAACACGTTGTCCAGGACCAGGAGTTTGTAACCCCCCAGTCTCTGGGAACGTGTTGCACAGACCTTTCTGCAAGGCCTCCCGGAGATGTCTCATCCTCTGCTCCCTCTGTGATGGCAAGATAAGGTCGGCAACCTTACCCTTGTACCGTGGATCAAGGAGAGTGGCCAGCCAGTAATGGTCCCTCTCCTTGATCCGAAGAATACGAGGATCCTTCCTCAGGCTTTGCAGGATCAGGGAGGCCATGCAGCGTAGGTTAGCTGAGGCATTCAGTCCGGAGTCCTCTGGGTCACTAAGGACAACATGATCCGCAGCTACCTCCTCCCAGCCATGTACAAGTCCACGGGTTTCTTGGGACTGTAAATCATCCCTACAAGACTGCTGCTGCTGCTGAGTGCCAGCCTCCACCTCCATGCTGACACAATCATCCTCCTCCTCCTCTTCATCCTCTTCCTGTGTGATGGGTGGCACAGCAGGAACACTGTCTGGATAAAGGGGGCCTTGAGAGGCAAGGAAGTCCTCCTCTTCCTGCCTCTGTTCTGCCTCAAGTGCCCTGTCCATTATTCCACGCAGCGTATGCTCCAACAGGTGGACAAGAGGTACAGTGTCACTGATGCATGCACTGTCACTGCTCACCATCCTTGTGGCCTCCTCAAACGGTGACAGGACAGTGCATGCATCCCTGATCATGCCCCACTGGCGTGGTGAGAAGAAACCGAGCTCCCCTGACCCTGTCCTGGTGCCGTAGTCGCACAGGTACTCATTGATGGCCCTCTGCTGCGTGTGCAGCCGCTGCAGCATGGCCAACGTTGAGTTCCACCTGGTGGGCATGTCACATATAAGGCGGATCTTGGGCAGGTTCAACTCCTTTTGGAGCTCAGCCAGCCGAGCACAGGCATTAAATGTTCAGCGGAAATGCACACAGACTTTCCTGGCCTGCTTCAGGACATCATGTAAGCCCGGGTACCTGCCCAAGAACCGCTGCACCACCAGGTTAAGGACATGAGCCACAAAGGGCACATGGGTCAGTTGTCCCTGTCGGAGGGCGGAGAGGAGGTTGGTGCCATTGTCGCAAACCACCATTCCTGGCTTAAGCTGGCGTGACGTCAACCACCTCTCGGCCTGCCCCTGCAGAGCTGACAAAACATCCGCCCAGTGTGGCTCCTGTCCCCCAAACAAACTAGAGGGGTGGAGGAGAGAGGTGTGTCACAACCAATAGTAGCATTTTGGAGACGTGGTGGCGGAACAACCTCCAACACTACTGCACTTTGTCCTGCATCCTTCCCAGCTGCCAGAAGAGTGACCCGATGGGTCGTGAAAGACAGGTAACGTCCCTGTCCATGCCTGCTGGACCATGAGTCAGTGGTAATATGCACCTTACCACTGACCGCCCTGTCCAGCGAGGCAAGGACATTGCCTTCCACATGCCGGTAGAGAGCCGGATCGCTTTCTGTGAGAAAAAGTGGCGTTTGGGGACCTGCCACGAAGGAACCGCACATTGTACAAACTCAAGGAAGGGGGCCGAGTCTACCAACTGAAAAGGCAGCAGTTGAAGTGCTAGCAATTTAGCCAAGCTAGCATTCAACCGCTGGGCATGTGGATGGCTGGGAGTGAACTTCTTTCGCCGGTCCAGCAGCTGGGGGAGGGACATTTACCTGCTATAATCGGATGTGGGTGTACTGCTAGCAGAGTGCCCGGAAGCACTTGGCTGTGACACACCTAATTCTACACCTTCATTCCTCTTAGAGCAGGTTTCAGAGAGGACTGAAGGTTTAGTGGGGTTGGAGATCCCAGCTGATGAGGAGCAAGGAGAGGTCCGCTTTGTTCTTTGGTGTGGGTCTTTGAGGTACGCTTGCCAATGAGCTGCATGGCAGGTCAACATATGTCTGGTCAAGCATGTGGTGCCCAAGCGGCTGATGTTTTGGCCACGTGAGATATGCTTGAGACATATGTTGCAAATAGCAGCGGTGCGATCTGATGCACTCGTCTCAAAAAAGGCCCACACCAAAGAACTTTTAGAATAACGCGCAGAGGAAGCGCCCTGCACAGGCAGAGCTCTGCGGTGGGATTCATTCGGTGTGCTGCCCCTAAGCTGGCCCCCGGAGGGCATCCTGCCTCATTGGACATGTGCCTCCTCCTCCTCTTCCTCCTCTCTCCTACCAGGCACCCATGTGGAGTCAGTGCCCTCATCATCGCCTCCCTCTTCATCACTGGAGCAAACCTGGCAGCATGCTGCAGCTTGTGGAACATGACTGCCAGATCGCTGTCCTTCTTGAGCAACCCCTCTCTCTGCATCCACTCTACTGCTGAGTATCATCATCAGAGCCTACAAAACACTGGGCATCCTCCTGGAGCATGTACCCAACACTGTGCTCAAAGTGTTCAGGAGACTCCTCAGGAGGACGTGGTGGGTCTAGGGAAGGAGTCACTGATGATGACATTGAGAGGAGGGAAGACGATGCGTTGGCAGCTGCTTTGCTAGTACCCTGAGCCTGGGTGAGAGAGGATGAGGAGGAAGAAGAGGGCTTGGTCATCCACTCTACCAAGTCGTTGGTATGTTGCGGCTCATCATGTCCAGCTGCCAAAAAGAAGGATAAGCGTGTCCCATGGCCCCGTGCTGATGATGACGATGCACCGCGTCCACGACCAGCACTGTTGTCTCTAGACACAGAGCCTGCTTGCCCTCTTTTATCGGCTCGCGTCTGTCTGCCTTTCCTCGCTGGCCTTCCAGTCATGGTAATGGCCTGAAGGGAGTTGGGAAAACCAGCAATTGGGTAGTGTATATTGTGCTGGAGGCCCACACAACTTCCACTAACTCCTGCAGATGGCAGATGGCTCAAATAGAGAAGAGCTATGTAGGTGGATATAGTGGTGTATACTGGGTTCAGAGCATGCAGACAGCACGCACAATCTCCTACCGCTGACTGCAAGCTCTATTTAAAACTAGCAAGATAGTTAGCTATATAGGTGGATATAGCGGTGTATACTGGGTTCAGAGCACGCAGACAGCACGCACAATCTCCTACCGCTAACTGCAAGCTCTATTTAAAACGAGCAAGATAGTTAGCTATATAGGTGGATATAGCGGTGTATACTGGGTTCAGAGAGCGCAGACAGCACGCACAATCTCCTACCGCTGACTGCAAGCTCTATTTAAAACGAGCAAGATAGTTAGCTATATAGGTGGATATAGCGGTGTATACTGGGTTTAGAGCACGCAGACAGCACGCACAATCTCCTAACGCTGACTGCAAGCTCTATTTAAAACGAGCAAGATAGTTAGCTATATAGGTGGATATAGCAGTGTATACTGGGTTCAGAGCATGCAGACAGCACACACAATCTCTTACCGCTGACTGCAAGCTCTATTTAAAACGAGCAAGATAGTTAGCTATATAGGTGGATATAGCGGTGTATACTGGGTTCAGAGCACGCAGACAGCACGCACAATCTCCTAACACTGACTGCAAGCTCTATTATAAAAGATAGATATATCGCTAGCTATATAGGTGAATATAGCAGTGTATACTGCGGTCAGGGCACGCAGACAACAACCACTACAGAAGAGCAAGAACGAAAAATCGGCCGATAACGATCGGTGTATACTGTGTTGAAGGTACACAGAACACCCACTAACTGCTACAGACGGCAACACACTACACAAGGCCGCCGCGCTGGCGGCCTTATATAGTGTGGGGCGTGTACTACACAGCCTGAGCTATGATTGGCCACAGGCATCCTGCCTGTGGCCAATCATGGCTCTCCTCGCTGCCGTCGCTGTAATTGGCCAAGCATGCGGGGTCACAGTGCATTCTTGGCCAATCATGAGCCAGCAATGCACTGCGCCATCGCAGTGCATTGTGGGCCGTGAGCGCCACACAAATTTGGCGCGATTGGCCCATAACGTTCGGAATTCGGCGAACAGCCGATGTTCGAGTCGAACGTATGTTCGACTCGAACACGAAGCTCATCCCTAATGGTGATGGTGAAAAGTGGAAAAAACAAAACGTGATCCAAACTAGACCCCAAAACAGTGCAGTGAACAACTAAAAAGAAACCAGGTGAGAAAAACCTGTAAGGTAGAAGTGAAGATAGAGTATAAAAAAAATGAGTGAATAGTGCGGTGAACAGACGTTATCCCTAGAGGGGAGAGGGGAGGGGAAGAAAAGGGGAAGTTGAGGAAAAAAAGGGGGTGGAAAGTAAGGGGAAAAGAAAAAAAGACCAACAAAAGAAGAAGGAAAGGGGAGGGGGGTGGGGTAAAAAGGAGAGAGAGTGGAAGGGGGGGGGGGGCAGAAAAATGAAGGAAGAGGAAAAGGGAAGGGGAAAAGAGGGAAGGGGTGGGGGAAAGGGAGAGGGGAAGGGCAGGGAGGACCAGAAAGGGAATACAATAGTCCAGGTAAGAAAAAAAAAGCAAAAGAAGAAAATGATGCAGCGGTGATGAATAAATATTGCACAATCCAGTGGAGTTGCTTAAATATGAAGAAACCAGCAACCAAGTTAAAAGGGATGGATGAGAAGAGCCGACTCCATATCCACACGAGTGTCAGGTGATAGGTGACTAACCCAGCATGTATAGGCCAGGGTTATCAAGTGTGCAATAACAATGTGTATAATACAACCATATATACCTAATGGCAGTAAATGTGCAAAAAAAGGGAGCCCAGAGGAAAAGAGATCAATGCTGTACCCTTGTAATCAATGCAATGATAAGGGGCAAGAGGCCAAATTAATTATATTCCGGTGTGAAGAGTGGAGGTGCTGGGTAGAGGTGTGGGGAGTGGCTGGCGAACAAATGTGTCTAATTTGGTTCGTTGGTGTGTTCTTGAATCTGGTGAGGTTAGGTCTAAAAAATCAATGTCAATCAGGGTTTTTTTGGAACTGCCCGGAAGTGTCCCAAGAACCTTGGGAATAACATTGTGTAAAATGGAGGAACCAGCTCCGCCATCTGTTTGTACAGGTGACCTGGATAGATCCCCCGGTGCATGTGCCGATTTCTGTTTAGAAGATGTCCTTTTACCTTTACTAGGTGCTGCAGGGAAGGTGCCCCAACTCTAACGAAATCACTTGAGCATGGATTTCGAAGTGGATGGACCCATGGAGTGGGGACCTGTTGAGTAAGAGATGGATGATAAAAGTGATGAACCAGACTCAATTAGTCGAACAGCTGCACTGGCTAAAGGAGTATCCTGTGGGACCGATCTTCTACCTCTCATTCTACCCGACCATTTATACGCAAATCCCTCAGAAAAAGCAAGTTTATTCTTTATGAATTTAGATTGCTTATTTTTTATAATATCTTTATTCATCTCCTGCAGATGTTATTTTACCTCCTTCCATTGATTGGAGAAGGATGGAGCGTCCATGAGATGCTGGTATTGTGTGTTGAGCCTATTGATTTCACTGTCCAGTGAAATCATATCAAGGGTGTGATGGCTATTACACAGTTTCCATTAGTTCTAAACTGCAATGAGTCAAAATTTTTTCACAAGAGGATTTAAAGGAAGGGGAGGGGTCCTTGATGGTGGGAAAAAGCTGAATTCTCAAACCCAGAGGACAAGTCTCTTCCTTGATGTACTGTTTAAAATATCCCATGTGCCAGTGTAAGTGCGACTTACGTTTAAGAAGATTAAACATACAATCAACACTTCTTTAGATCAAGTGCTGGTAGTCAGACATGAAGTCTGAATTTGGGTCATGAAGCCTGTCCAGGGAGTGCCTAAAACATCCAGCATAAAGAGCCGCCCTGTAGGCCAGTCAATATGAATACAAAGAAAACGAGAAAGATTATAAGTCTCAAAAATTAAAAATTAATTAACAACGGAACAGAAATGTGAAAAGGAGAGGCCCTCCCTGAATCGCCGGGGAGTTGAAAAAGAAGGTTGCACAGGGCTATAGAGTTAGATATACAGGGACAAGGTCTAAATAACACAGGGGATCAACCTTCAAGTCTCAACCGTTCTTCTAATGCTGCGTACACACGGTCGAACTGTTTGACGTACTTAGTCTGTTGAAACACATTTCAGCGGACAATCCGCTCGTGTGTGGGCTTCAGCAGACTTTTTCAGCGTGCAGTCCGGAGTACTAAGAATTTTGTTTTTTCCAAAAATCTGTCCGTCGTACTTTGGTTTCAGCGGACAATACGGTCGTCAGTATGCTAGTCCGACGGACTAAGAATGGCGCATGCCCAGAAAGGATTTACAGGGCTTTGCTGTGTCTTGGACTTCCTATTCCTAGTCCCGTCGTATGTGCTGTACGTCATCGCGCAAGCTTTCGTCGGACTGTTTGTGTATCCGTGTGTGGTCGTAAGTACGTCAAACAGTTCGACCGTGTGTACGCGGCATAACACTACACCAGACCCCAGGTGTATTATCCACCTAATTAGTATTAACAAAGTAATGGGTGGCCTCCCATTGTGCAATAAAAACCATACTCAATGTTATCATATGTATCATCATCCAAATTGAATAAACTAGGGATTTGAGAGTCTGGACCTCAACCAAGACCCATCAAGGATGAAAAAGGCAAGCCGACTATCTCAGTACAGTTTGAACAGTTACAAAAGGATTTTCATAAACAAGTTAAAATTTAACAACATTTTATTAATACAAAAACAACACCAGGGTAATTACGTAAAATTCACAGATGGCGTGGTATTTCTACTAGTTTTGTGGTATAGCCGCTTCATCAGGAAATACATCTGAAAAGCATATACAGTGGTGTGAAAAAGTGTTTGCCCCCTTCCTCATTTCCTGTTCCTTTGCATGTTTGTCACACTTAAGTGTTTCGGAACATCAAACCAATTTAAACAATAGTCAAGGACAACACAAGTAAACACAAAATGCAATTTGTAAATGAAGGTGTTTATTATTAAAGGTGAAAAAAAATCCAAACCATCATGGCCCTGTGTGAAAAAGTGATTGCCCCCTAAACCTAATAACTGGTTGGGCCACCCTTAGCAGCAACAACTGCAACCAAGCGTTTGCGATAACGTGCAATGAGGCTTTTACAGCGTCCTGGAGGAATTTTGGCCCACTCATCTTTGCAGAATTGTCCTAATTCAGTTACATTAGAGGGTTTTCGAGCATGAACGGCCTTTTTAAGGTCATACCACAACATCTCAATAGGATTCAGGTCAGGACTTTGGCTAGGCCACTCCAAAGTCTTCATTTTGTTTTTCTTCAGCCATTCGGTGGTGGACTTGCTGGTGTGTTTAGGATCATTGTCCTGCTGCAGAACCCAAGTTCGTTTCAGCTTGAGTACACGAACAGATGGTCGGACATTCTCCTTCAGGATCTCTTGGTAGACAGCAGAATTCATAGTTCCTTTTATCACGGCAAGTCTTCCAGGTCCTGAAGCAGCAAAACAGCCCCAGACCATCACACTACCACCACCATATTTTACTGTTGGTATAATGTTCTTTTTATGAAATGCAGTGTTCCTTCTACGCCAGATATACTTGGACACACACCTTCCAAAGAGTTCCACTTTTGTCTCATCGGTCCACAGAATGTTGTCCCAAAAGTCTTGGGGATCATCAAGATGTGTTGTGGAGAAATTGAGACGAGCTTTGATGTTCTTTTTGCTCAGCAGTGGTTTTCTCCTTGGAACTCTGCCATGCAGGCCATTTTTGCCCAGTCTTTTCCTGATGGTGGAGGCATGAACGCTGACCTTAACTGAGGCAAGTGAGGCCTGCAGTTCCTTGGACGTTGTTGTGGGGTCTTTTGTGACCTCTTGGATGAGTCGTCCTGCCCAGACCTAGTTACTTCCATCTACAACAACACCCTGTAATCCTCCATTGACGTACTTGCTCCTCTTTCTACATGCAGAACCAGGCCTTGTCTGCCACAACCCTGGCAAACAGATGACACCAGAAGTCTGAAGAGATGCAGCCATGCTCTTGAGTAAGCATGGCATAAATTTAAATCCCTGCAAGACTTTACCCTCTACAAATCTGCCCTTCTCCAATACAACTCCTGCCTCCACACTGCTAAACAAACCTACTACAACACTCTCATCAAAACCCTCTCATCCAAACCTCATCAACTCTTTTCTACCCTTTATTCCTTACTTCACCCCCCTGCCCCCACCCACCAACTTGCTTACTGCTCAACAGATTGCCAATCATTTCAAAAGCAAAATCAACACAATTCGCAAGGAGATATCCAGAATTCAACTTCCTCCCCTACCCAACACATCAGGTCCAGCACCGCAGTCAATACTCTCCTCCTTCTACCCAGTTACCACCAATGAAGTTGATAGACTCCTCTCCATGGCCCACCTCACCACCTGTCCCCTGGACCCTGTCCCCTTCACAATTACTGCGCCCACCTTCCTGCTCTATCCTAAACTCCCTAACCCACATCTTCAACCTCTCCCTCTCCTCCGCCACCTTTCCTTCCCTGCTCAAACATGCACTGGTTACCCCCATAGTTAAAAAATCCTCACCAGACACCATCTGTTTGAATAACTTGACCCATCTCCCTGCTCCCGTTTGCCTCCAAGCTCATTGAAAGCCTTGTCCATGACTGAATGAGATGCTACCCCACGGACAACAACCTTCTCCACTCCCTACAGGCTGGCTTCCATCCACAACATTCCACTGAAACTTCCCTACTAAAACTCATCAATGAACTATTAACTGCTAAAACCAATGCTCATTACTCTACACTTAGACCTCTCTGCTGCCTTCAACACAGTTGAGCACCTGCTCCTCTTCAGCAAACTACACTCTGTTGGCCTCCATGATTCGGCTTTATCCTGGTTCTCCTCCTACCTATCTCAGTGCACTTTCAGTGTCACTTACTACTCCATTTCCTCTGCTCCTCTTCCTCTTTATGTTGGGGTACCACAAGGCTCCATCCTTGAGCCCCTCCTACTCTCGCTCTATACCTTTTCCCTGGGCCAGTTGATAACCCCCTATGGCTTCCAATATCACCTCTACACCAACGACACTCAGATCTATTTCTCCACTCCTCAACTCACCCCATTTATTGCCTCACGGATCTCAAACTTACTGAATGATATATCAGTATGGATGTCACACCACTTTCTCAATCTCAATCTCTCTGAAACTGAGCTTGTTATATTTCCTCCTTCCTGGCCCCCCTCCATGACTTTACCATTAAGATCAACAGCACAACCATTGGTCCCTCCACACACACACCAGGGTGCTGGGTGTAATCCTTCACTTTGACCTCTCCTTCAGCCCCCACATCCAATCACTGGCTAAATCCTGCCGCCTTAACCTCTGAAACATCTCCAGATTTTGACCCTTCCTGACTAATGACACCACAAAGCAACATATTCACTCCTTGATTATTTCCCGCCTTAACTACTGCTGCTCTCTCCTTAATGGCCTACCCATACACAGGCTACCCCCCTTCAGTATATTATGAATCCTGCTGCTAGACTAATACACCTCACTAACTGATCCTCGCTACCAATCTCTTCACTGGCTTCCCCTACTCCACCGTATACAATTCAAAATGCTGACCACAACATAACAGGATATCCACAACATTGCCCCCAGCTACATCACCAACCTCATCTGCAGATATTGCCCAAATCATCCCATCCACTCCTCCCAAGACCTCCTGTTCTCTAACTATCTTGTTACCTCCTCCCATGCTCACCTTCAGGACTTCTCCAGAGCCTCTCCCATCCTATGGAACTCCTTGCCCTGGTATGTCCGATCAGCCCCTAACCTGTCCACCTTTAGGAGATCCCTGAAAACTCACTTATTCAGGGAAGCCTATCCTAAACCCACCCAACTACTGTCCCCAAACAACCGCCATCAAATTATTCCCTGCATCTATTACCTTTTGTACCACCACCCCCTCCCTTTAGAATGTAAGCTCTAGAAGCAGTGCCCTCCTGTCCCTTCAGTATTGATTGGTACTGTAATTGTGCTGTTCCCCCTCTACACTGTAAAGCTCTGCGTAAACTGTTGGCGCTATATAAATCATGTATAACAATAATAATAATTAGTAATATTCTAAGAATAATTTCCTTCTATATCAAAAAAAGAGCTTCCCCCTGAGTGGGTGGGATTTTAAATGACCATCAACTCCGGACACAAATAGACACAGTAATATACAATTTTTATTTATAAATTACACAATGTACATACTATTACCAGGAAGGGCAAATGGGCTAAACAATGTCCTCCTGGTATATTAATAAATAAACAAACACATATACAGAACAAAATATAATTAAAACAATGCTTGCAGACAAGCATTGTTTTAATTATATTTTGTTCTGTATATATGTTTGTTTATTTATTAATATACCAGGAGGACATTGTTTAGCCCATTTGCCCTTCCTGGTAATAGTATGTACATTGTGTAATTTATAAATAAAAATTGTATATTACTGTGTCTATTTGTGTCCTGAGTTGATGGTCATTTAACCACTTGACCACTGGGCACTTAAACACCCTTAATAACCAGACCAATTTTCAGCTTTCGGTGCTCTCACATTTTGAATGACAATTACTCAGTCATGCAACACTGGACCTATATGAAATTTTTGTCCTTTTTTTCACACAAATGGAGATTTCTTTTGGTGGTATTTAATCACCGCTCGGTTTTTTATTTTTTGTGCTATAAAAGAAAAAATACAGAAAATTCAGTAAAAAAAAGAATTTTTCTTTGTTTCTGTTATAAAATTTAGCAAAATAGTAATTTTTTCTTCATAAATTTTGGCCAAAATTTATACTACTACATATCTTTGGTAAAAATAAGTACAAATTGGTGGATATTATTTGGTCTTTGTGAAAGTTATAGAGTCCACAAGCTATGGTGCCAATATCTGAAAATTGATCACACCTGAAGTACTGACGGCCTATTTCAATTCTTGAGAACCTAACATGCCAGAAAAGTACAAATACCCCCCAAATGACCCCTTTTTGGAAAGAAGACATTCCAAGGTATTTAGTAAGAGGCATGATGAGTTTTTTGAAGTTGTCATTTTTTCCCACAATTCTTTGCAAAATCAAGATTTTTTTTACTTTTTTTTTTTTTTCACAAAATTGTCATATTATCAGTTTATTTCTCACACAGCATATGCATACCACAAATGACACCCCAAAACACATTCTGCTATTACTCCCGAGTATGGCGATACCACATGTGTGAGACTTTTACACAGTGTGGCCACATACAGAGGCCCAACATGCAGGGAGCGCCATCAGGCGTTCTGGAGCACCCAGGACAATTCTGACATTTCTCTCCTACATGTAAAAATCATCATTTATTTGCTAGAAAATTACATAGAATCCCAAAACATTATATATGTTTTTTTGAGAAAGACCCTGGAGAATACAATGGTGGTCGTTGCAACTTTTTATCTCACACGGTATTTGCGCAGCAATTTTTCAAATGCTTTTTTTTGGAAAAAAAAAAACAGTTTTGTGCTTAAAAAAAAAAACACAGTAAAGTTAGCCCAATTTTTGCATAATGTGAAAGATGAAGTTACACCGAGTAAATAGATACCTAACATGTCACTCTTCAAAATTGCACAGGCTCGTGGAATGGCGCCAAACGTCGCTACTTAAAAATCCCAATAGGCGACAATTTTTTTTTTTTTTACTGGTTATATGTTTTGAGTTACAGAGGAGGTCTAGGGCTAGAATTATTGCTCTCGCTCTAACGTTCGCAGCGATACCTCACATGTGTGGTTTGAACACCGTTTTCATATGTGGGCGGGACTTACGTATGCGTTCGCTTCTGCATGCGAGCACATGGGGACAGGAGCGCTTTAAAAAAAAAAAAAATGTTATTGTTAATTTTACTTTATTTATTTTAGTTTGACATTTTTTTCCCAAAAATACATTTTTTGATCACTTTTATTCCTATTACAAGGAATGTAAACATCCCTTGTAATAGGAATATGGCATGACAGGTCCTCTTTACAGTGAGATATAGGGTCAATAAGACCCCGCATCTCACCTCTAGGCTGGGAAGCCTGAAAAAAATAAAAAATAAAAAAGATTCTGGATTTGATCGTATTGGCGAGTCGGTAGAAGCACCGGAGGGCGGCGAGAGGGGGGGGGTGTCTATGGCTGGGTATTGCAGGGTATCACCGACTATGGCTGGGTATGGCTGGGTATCTCAGAGTATGGCTGGGTATCTCAGAGTATGGCGTTGCAGAGTATTGCGTTGCAGAGCATTGCAGGATATTGGCGGGTGTTGCAGAGCATTGCAGAGTGTTGCAGGGTATTGGCGGGTGTTGCAGAGCATTGCAGAGTGTTGCAGGGTATTGGTGGGTGTTGCAGGGTATTTGTGGGTGTTGCAGAGCATTGCAGAGTGTTGCAGAGCATTGCAGAGTGTTTCAGGGTATTGGTGGGTGTTGCAGAGCATTGCAGAATGTTGCAGGGTATTGGTGGGTGTTGCAGAGAATTGCAGAGCATTGCAGGGTATTGCAGAGTGTTGCAGGGTATTGCAGAGTGTTGCAGAGTATTGCAGAGTGTTGCAGAGTATTGCAGAGTATTGCAGGGTATTGCAGAGTATTGCAGGGTATTTCAGGGTATTGCAGGGTAATGCAGGGTAATGCAGGGTAATGCAGAGTATTTCAGGGTATTGCAGGGTAATGCAGAGTATTGCAGAGTAATGCAGAGTATTGCAGAGTATTGCAGAGTAATGCAGAGTAATGCAGAGTATTGCAGGGTAATGCAGGGTAATGCAGGGTAACGCAGAGTAATGCAGAGTATTGCAGAGTAATGCAGAGTATTGCAGAGTAATGCAGAGTAATGCAGAGTATTGCAGAGTAATGCAGAGTATTGCAGAGTAATGCAGCGTATTGCAGAGTAATGCAGGGTAATGCAGAGTAATGCAGAGTAATGGCAGGGAATTGAGGGGTTAATTTTCGGTGAGCAGCGATGTGGGCACTGCAGATGCAGCCCACTTCGCTGCTGACACCGGTCTCTTCCCCCTCCGCTGTTCCGATCGGTACAGAGAGGGGGAGGGAGGAACCGGCGTCATAACATGACGCCGGTTTGTTTACAAGAGATCACTCCGTCATTTGACGGAGCGATCACGTGGTAAACGGCCGCTATGAGCGGCCGTTTACCGTGATCCATGATGCGCCGGGTCCTGTGGACCCGGCGGTCACGGATGCTCTCGAGTGCGCGCCCCAGGGGACGTGCGAGAGCGGAATTCTGGGAGGACTTCATATGACGGCCTCCCAGAGTTAAGAAACCGCCCTGTAGCCGTCATTCGGCTATAGGGCGGTTGTTAAGTGGTTAAAATCCCACCCACTCAGGGGGAAGCTCTTTTTTTGGTAAGTATATTGGGATTGGACCACTTCACCGTTATTTGACCCATTTTCAGTTCTTTTCTCGTTTAATTTCCTTCTATAGGTTTAAAAGTCTACACAAACATTTATATGTATCTTCTTTAGCTGTCAGATGGTGTTTAAATAAATTAAAGACCTTTATGATGTGATGGTTATTTCTTTTCTATTTCAACTTCCTCTTCACGTTTCTCAGTTTTTTTGTTTTCTATGTTTGCCTTTAAAAAAAAGTGCTATTTTTATGGTTTTGGGCCTGTCAGCTACTGATATAAATGTAACATTGTTGCTGTTTTGGGGGTTCTGAAAAAATAAATTGTTAAGCTGGTTGAAAATCAATGTTGAAATCAATGTTCTGGTGAAGCCTACACTACATTTTCATAAAAAGATATTTGTAATGAAATCACTTCAATAACAGGTACCAGCACTTTTTGTAAATGTAAACTATTTATTTGTTTATTCAGGTTTAATTATTTATTTCAGAAATCTTAGGAATTTGTTGATGTTGCATGCACCAAAAAAAAAGCGACTCTGCAAATAAGAAAGCTTTAATAATATACAAAAGACCTTGGCTTACTCTCATCTCAGATTTTGACCTAGTTTTCTGATTAGTGAGTGAATGTGTATCGGACCTGTTTGAGCTATAATTTGAGTTAAAATTTAAATTTAAATTTATAATTAAAACTATGCATCACAAAACAGCCTTTGTTCATGTTTCTGTGATTTATGGTAAAGCCATTGTACGAAATCATTGTAAATTTCCAGCTTGTAAGACAAGAGTCATTCGATATATTTCATCTTTGCATTTTGTTAGGAAACCCCAAAGGACAGTCACTATAAATGATTCCTTTACTGGAATGCCATTGAATATTCAGCCACCATATCTGTATAAAAATGTTCAGACTAGTCCAGATGGCCAATGACCCCTTTTATTATTGTTCTAGCAGTGTCATAATAATAATGGCAGAAACAGCTTGCGGGAACATTTTTTTCCTTCATAACGAGGCACTTTAATGTGCTATCTCAAATAAGAGATTGCCATGGAAATTGCTCCACAGTTTCCTATAAAAAGTAATGATTTTATGTTGGATATGCCTTCTGTTTCTTACAACTTAGAATAAGAGTGTAATTTGAATATTGTGTCTTAATATGAACTACAAAATCTGATAAGAACTGACCTAATGAAATAGTGGTCATTTTATTGACTTGACCTGTCTGCCATTTTTTAGTTTTATATAATCTTGCCTATATAGAAAAACAGGGAGGGCGCCACGACCTTGCGCATTACCAAAGATAAAATGTATTTAAATAGTAAAAACAGAAGTCATACAAATGTAAAAAAAAAGGCTTAACATTACTTCAAGAATTCGAAAGCCATGTCATCTACACACCTGCAACCTGGACCAGATATTAGGAGGAACCAGATGGCATCGCAAAATGGCTTACGTGTTACGAGGGAGTACCCTCTTCATCAGAGCCTCAGTGATAACAAACTAACTTTCTCAAGATTCCCTCCATATAAAGCCATTTGCATGTCTGAGTGGAAACCCACTGGAGCCTGCCACACCCAGCTGGGTGGGCTCGCACACCATGTCACTCCATCAAGCCATATCATATGCTAGATCACACTGTCATCCATGTGTCCTACTCCCATAAAGAGGGGGCTAAGTCCCTGCACTGGCATCAGGGTGCATTGCCTGTTATCCACCCAACCATCATCCCAATTCATTTTATAGCCAGAGCCAATGCTTCATATGTCACATTATGGCATTAATTGTTCGCACCAAAAAACACACCTACTCTTTTGAAATGTTAAATCTTTCCATATTGTGCGGTCCACCTTTCTTGTCAATAGGTGGAATGGAGGGGAAGCTGAAGGGGGGGATAATTGGGGGCGGGGTTTGTGGAGGAGAGAAGACAGGGGGCACCTCCATCATTTAATTTGATAGCCTGATTTTCAGTGCATTCTGTTAGTTCATTCTGACCAGCTGATCATTTTGAAGCCATGTTTCTGGTACATACTCATTGTAGAGTTCATGCTGTGCAGGGGCTTGGTGTTGGGGTTCTTACTTTGACCCAAGCCCAGTCCATGAACAGGGTGAGGAGGAGTTCATGGACCAAGAATTGGTTGCTCCAGCGTGACCAATTCTCCCACATGACTTTGTTGTGGGAGATCCATGAGAATAATCCTGATGATTTCAGGAATTATCTCCGGATGACGGACCCGGTTTTTCGCCGTCTGTTGGCTTTGCTGTCCCCTTGTATTATAAAGCAGGACACCTGCAAGTGGCAAGCCATCTCTCCCGAGCAGAGGCTCGTCGCCACCTTGCAGTACTTGGCAAGGGGAGAAGTCTGCAGGACATCAAGTTCTCGACAGGTATCTCCCCCCAGGCTCTGGGGATCATTATTCCAGAGACCTGTTCTGCCATCATTCAGGTCCTGCAAAAAGACTATATTTAGGTAATATTTCTGCTTTAACATCACATTATATGTATTTAAATAAATGTATTTTTAAATAAATTTGTATTTTAAACTGAAAAATATTTCCTTTGATTTACTGCTTGTGTTTCTTTTAGCTGTCTCCTAGGTTATCCAATGGGCTTTTTTTTTGGCCCCTTTCTTCAATAGTGCAAACATAATTTTTTGGACACATGAGGTAACAATCTCTTCTTCAGCTTACTGTTATGTTGTGATTCTGCTATGCACACACACTTTGTTTTGTTGTTAATGTATATAATGCATTAATGAAAAAAATATTCCTAATTTTCAGCACCATGAATTCATTTTTTGGAGTGACAAAAATGGCCTGATTGATGTAAATTATAAAACACTGTGGATGTTATTTACTAAAGGAAAATCCACTTTGTACTACAAGTGCACTGCATAAGTACACTTGAAAGTGCACTTGTAGTGCAAAGTGGATTTGCCTTTAGGAAATAACCCCCATTGTCACTGTAAACACCAACTTAAGCAAAAAAACTGCTACTAGGCATTGAAAGAAGAAGCCACACATTGTTGAGTAGAAAAAATCACATGTGCGTTTAGAAAAGGGTTTTTGAACAAATCAACATATTTTTTTAATAACTTTTTTTTTTTTGGACAATAGAAATATCCTTTTTTGTGGTAAACAGACATGTTTTTAAAAACATAAAACAATACACAACTCAAGAACTTACAAAATTCAACATAAATTGAAGGCAATATCAGACATCAAACTGTGTTGATCTTGCCTTCATCAGATAGGGTGATGTCACCCCTGTGAAAGCCAAATTTTGAAGATGCACACTAATTAGGAGTCAAAATGGGGATTTCCCTCCTGATCCATGCCTAAGGTCAACATGTGCTAGCACCCATCATGGGGGAACAATGGACTTGTTCCGCTGGTGCAACCCCTTCCTCTCATCTACTTTAGTTGCGAGGAAGGGGTTGCACCCACAAAACACGTACATTGATATCCCATGATGGCAGATAGCACATGTTGACACACTGTGTGCATCTTCAAAATTTGGCTTTTAACATTTTTTAGAAAAGTTATAAAAAAAATTACAAAAATTTTGGTGTGTTTTAGATTCTGCCTAAAACATCAGTGATGTTTTTGAGTCTTTTTTCCACATCATTGATGTCTTCCTTGATCTTCTGGAAATCACAATTGCACACCATGATCTCCCCAATGAGATTGTGTGCACTTGCACTTGTGAAATGTGTTTCTTCTTCCACAACATCCACATCACCTAAAATAAAAAAAGCATGTTTTATAAATATGCAGTTATACATTTATTACCTGAAGCTTTGGTCTCAGACATTCACCTGTTCTCAATATTTCGCCAACTTCCTAAACCTCTCCTTCCTCCACATCCTGAGGTTGTGGTTTTGTGATTTCCCCTTTTTGGGAGGTTGTGGGTCCCTGGTGTCCTCTGATGTCCCGATTCTTTTCTCCCCTATGTGAATTTAAAAAAATGTATACTTAGCACACAGATATTTGACAGCAGAAATATTAATATAAAACATTGCTTTGAAGTGTCATCCAATTGTCTGTTTTTGAGTTCCAAGCTGAAAACATGATTTTTCCCTTCCTTGAAGTTGGAATACTTACCTTTTTAGGTAAAGTTTCACACATGGAGACACCCCTAGTATCCACTGGAGCATCTGTGTGGGACACCCTAAAAAGTTTGTTCTAGTGTGCCACACTAGGGCTCCTGCTTCCAGATGTGTAAACAGCTGCTGAGTGTCCTCTCCTTACACTGAATCAAGTTTGCATTTCATTATAGTTGCAAACCCATCTAAACAACAATGTACTAAACTTATTTTAATCCAAATAGGCCTGAACAAATGTAGTTAACCAGCATCTGCCAAAAACATTGCATTAATGAGCGAACAAACAATGTTTACTACAAATGATTACTGTGTCCATGAACCTGAAACTTGCCATTTTAAACTGTACAACAGTAAAGAAAAGCACATGGAGCAGCATGCAAGTAATAATAATATGAACATACTACTCTGCATGCGATGTTTCTGCGCGTTATTCCAAAAGTTCTTTGGTATGGGTTTTTTTGAGATGAGTGCATCAGATTGCACCGCTGCTATTTGCAACATATGTCTCAAGCATATCTCGCGTGGCCAAAACATCACCCTCTTGGGCACCACATGCTTGACCAGGCATATGTCAACCTGCCATGCAGTTTGTTGGCAAACGTACATAAAAGACCCACACCAAAGAACAAAGCAGACCTCTCCTTGCTCCTCATCAGCTGGGATCTCCAACCCCATTATACATTCAGTCCTCTCTGAAACCTGCACTGAGAGGAATGAAGGTGTAGAATTAGGTGTGTCACAGTCAAGTACTTGCGGGCAATCTGCTATCGGTACACCAACGTCAGATTGTACCAGGCAAATTTCCCTGGCCCAGCTGCTGCACCACCGAAAGAAGTTCACTCTCAGCCATCCACATGCCCAGCGGTTGAATTGCTAGCACTTCAACTGCTGCCTTTTCAGTTGGTAGACTCTGCCCCCTTCCGTGAGTTTGTGGAATGTGTGGTTCCTCAGTGGCAGGTTCCCAAACCGCACTTTTTCTCATGAAAGGCGATCCGGCTCTCTACCAGCATGTGGAAGGCAATGTCTTGGCCTCACTGGACAGGGCAGTCAGCGGTATAGGTGCATATTACCGCTGACTCATGGTCCAGCAGGCATGTACAGTGATGTTACCTATCTTTCACAGAACATTGGGTGACTCTGTTGGCAGCTGGGAAGGATGCAGGACAAGGTGCAGTAGTGTTGGAGGTTGTTCCGCCACCACACCTCCAAAATGCTACTACTGGCGATTCTGACACACCTCTCTCCTCCACCCCTTCCTCTTCTTCTTCCTCCATGGCCTCTTCCTGTGCTTTGTCCTCAGAACCAGCGGTGCACCATAGGCATTTAAGGGGCTACGCAAGTACGCAGGCAAAAGATGCCATGCGGTGCTTGAGCTGGTGTGCTTGGGGGACAGGAGCCACACTGGGGCAGAGATTCTGTCAGCTCTGCAGGGGCAGGCTGAGAGGTGGTTTATGCCATGCCAGCTTAAGCCAGGAATGGTGGTTTGCAACAATGGCACCAACTTCCTCTCCGCCCTCTGACAGGGACAACTGGCCCATGTGCCCTGTTTGGCTCATGTCCTTAACTTGGTGGTGCAGTGGTTCTTAGGCAGGTACCCATGCTTATAGGATGTCCTGAGGCAGGCCAGGAAAGTCTGTGTGCATTTCTGCCGGTCATATAATGCCAGTGCTCAGGTGGCTGACCTCCAAAAGGAATTTAACCTGTCCAAGAACCACCTAATTTGTGACATGCCCACCAGGTGGAACTCAACGTTGGCCATGCTGCAGCGGCTGCACATGCAGCAGAAGGCCATCAATGAGTACCTGTGTCACTATGGCACAAGGACAGGGTTAGGAAAGCTTTTTTTTTCCCATGCCAGTGGGCCATGATCAGGGATGCATGCGCTGTCCTGTCACCATTTGAGGAGGCCACGAGGATGGTGAGCAGTGACAGTGCATGCATCAGTGACACTGTCCCTCTTGTTTACCTGTTGGAGCACATGCTGCGTGGAATAATGGACAGGGCACTTGAGGCAGAACAGAGGCAGGAAGAGGAGGACTTCCTTACCTCACAAGGCCCCCTTTATCCAGGAAGAGGATGAGGAGGAGGAGGATTGTGTCAGTATGGAGGTGGAGCCTAGCACTCAGCATCAGGAGCAGTCCTTAAGGGATCATTTACAGTCCCAAGAAACCCATGGACTTGTATGTGGCTGGAAGGAGGTGGCTGCGGATCATGTCGTCCTTAGTGACCCAGAAAACTCCGGACCGAATGCCTCAGCTAACCTACGCTGCATGGCCTCCCTGATCCTGCAGGGCCTCCCTGATCCTTATCTTGTTGTTGCAGAGGGAGCAGAGGATGAAACATCTTTGGGAAGCCTTGCAGAAAGGTCTGTGCAATGCATTCTCAGAGACTGGGAGGTGACAAATTCCTCGTCCTGGACAACGTGTTGCTGAGGCTTCGGTCAGTCACAGAAAGAGCGGTGGAGAATGTGGCCGTCTTGCCGATGCGTTCAGACTTTTTTTAGTCCACAGCCCCAAGGTATGATTGGTTCCAGCAACCATCGCCAGCGTCTGATTTACATGGTGCAGGAATACTTAGGGGCAAGATCAGACTTGGACACCTTTTCCAACGAAAATCCTCTGGGTTACTGGGTCTTGAGGATGGATCACTGGCCAGAGCTTGCACAGTATGCAATTGAGCTACTGGCCTGTCCTGCATGCAGTGTTCTTTGAGAACGCACATTCGGTGCACCGCCACAAGTGGCTAAGGCCCAATTTTTCAGCCCCTGTTTAACAGGGGCATATAATTACAATTTGTAATGCAATATTTTGCAGGTGGGTTCGTTGCTGCGCTCAACTACAATTTCTGTGAGGGGTTGCAGTGTTGTGGCACCAGCACCAGTGCCTAAATCCCAATTTTTCAGCCCCTGTTTAACAGGGGCGTGTTATTACAATTTTTGATGCAATACTTTGCAGCAGGGCTCATTCCTGCGCTCCAACTAGAGTATCTGTGAGGTGTTGCAGTGTTGTGGCACCGGTGCCTAAGGCCCAATTTTTCAGCCCCTGTTTAACGGGCGTGTTATTACAATTTTTGATGCAATACTTTGCAGCAGGGCTCATTCCTGCGCTCCAACTAGAAATCTGTGAGGTGTTGCAGTGTTGTGGCACCGGTGCCTAAGGCCCAATTTTTCTGCCCCTGTTGAACAGGTGCATGTAATTACAATTCTTGATATAATATTTCACAGCAGGGCCCGTTCCAGCACCCACCAAAAGTAACTGTGAGGACTTACAGTGTTGTGGCACCAGTCCCAGCACCACCACCACCAAAGGCCCATTTTTTCTACCACTGTTCAACAATGGCATGTAATTACAATTCTTGATATAATAGTTTACAGCAGGGTGTTCCAGTGCCCACCAAGAGTAATGCCTTGTACACACGGTCGGACAGTCCGACCACAAAATCCATCAGATTTTTTCCTATGGATTTTGTCTGAAACTGGTGTTGCATACACACAGTGGACAAAGTTGTTGGAAAATCCGATCGTGGTGATGTTCGTTGCGTACGACGGGACTACGTAGAGTCTAGTAGCCAATAGCTTTGGTCTCGTAATTTGATCTGAGTATGCATGGCACTTTGTCCGTCGGAATTCTCTACAAATGATTGGAATAAGTCCGATTGGATTTTTTTGTTGGAAGATTTTATATCCTGCTCTCAATTTTTTCCGTCAGAATTTCCGATGGAAAAAGTGCGATAGAGCCCACACATGATTGGATTTTCTGACAATATAATCCGATCGGACTTTTTCCGTCTGAATTTCCGACTGTGTACAAGGCATAACTGTGAGGGCTTACAGTGTTGTGGCAACACCAACACCTAAGGCCCACATTTCTGCAGAGTATATAGGGCAGGCCCCTACTTCCAAACATCCAACTTACAAATGACTCCTACTTGCAAACAGAATCAGACAACAGAAAGTGAGATGATATCTACCCTTAGGAAGGTCAATTCTCTACTGTAAGAGTTAACATGGGAAAAACGTGTCTCCTCTCCACTGATGCTTTATCACTAATCCTTGTTTCACTGAAAACCCCAACCCCAAATTTTCAAAAAACATTTGTCATTGGGACAGAAAGTGAGATGAAATCTTCTGAAGAGGTGCACAGACAGCAAAAAAATGTAACAGGGGTGATAACCCTTCCCTATGTTTTTCAAAAAGCTTAAAAATACATTTTTTGGCTGGAGCTACACTTTAAAAATGTACCAGTTCAAAATTACAAACAGATTCTACTTAACAACAAACCTACAGTCCCTGTCTTGTTTGCACCACCTGTATACTGCTGTTCAGAGTATATAGGGCCTGAGGGCCCCACGCCTTTCCTTTTTTAAATTTGGGTGCGGGGTTCCCTTAATATTCATACAAGACCCAAAGGGCCTGGTAATGGACTGGGGGGGTACCCATGCCATTTATCTCACTGATTTTCATCCATATTGCCGGGACCCGACATTACATTAAAGCCGCAAGCAGTTTTAAATTACTTTTATTCCTTTAAAAATGTTATTTTGTGCAGGGACTGTTCTAAGCTCGAGAAACAACTTGCCACTTTACAGGCATACTATAGACACCCCCAAGGCATGATATTTAAAGGAATATTTCACTTTTTTCACTTTAAGCATCATTAAAATCACTACTCCTTAAAAAACGGCTGTTTTTAAAACTTTTTTTGCATTGATACATGCCGTCTGGGGCAGGACCCGTGTCCCCAAACCCTTTTTAGGACAATAACTTGCATATTAGCCTTTAAAATTAGCACTTTTGATTTTGAACATTTGAGTCCCATAGACTTTAACGGGGTTCTAAAGTGTGAGCGAACTTTCGATCCGTTCGTAGGTTCTGGTGTGAACCGAACCGGTGGGGTGTACGGCTCATCCCTATTCATGAGATCACAAAAATAATAAAGAAATCAGTTTGTCAGAACTCTGTGTGAATACAAGCAGCAAAACAACTTCATAATTCTATTATTATAAAGAAGAAGAGAATGCGCTGCATTGAAAGATTTCAAAATTTGCAGAGTGGTGAATGTGCTACAGTAGGTGCCGCCGATATTATGTTTCCAGCGTGACAGTATCGCGCTGGTTCCCGGCGACAGGCTTCTCTAACCAGCGCAATGCAGTTGCGCTTGCTGCAATAGGAAAATGTCATTTTCCTATAGCAGCCTGAGCGAGGCAATAATGTCGCCTCACTCATGAAGCCTGCATGCCTTCTCGGGGGCATACCAGGCCCTTAGGTCCGGTATGGATTTTAAGGGGAATCCCCTTCGCCGAAAAAAAAAGTGTGGGGTCCCCTCCAAAATCCATACCAGACCCCTATCTGAGCACTCAGCCCGGCCGGTCAGGAAAGGGGGTGGGGACGAGCTAGCGCCCCCCCCCCCCTGAGCCGTACCAGGCCGCGTGCCTGACATCGTAAGGGGGCGGGGTCACCATGTGACATCAACCGGTGACCCCGCCCCTTGTCCCTATATAAGTCGCCGCGCACCTCGTCCCTGGCATTGCCGCCGGAGAGAGCGTTGAGTCAACATCTGAAGAAGAAGAACAGAAGGTGGCGGCGGCGACAGAAGACCAGACCACCACTAGTAAAAAAGCTGGAAGAAGAAGCGGTGGCCCGGCAAGAAGAACTGAAGAGGGGGACAAAATCCCCAAAGTCGGAAGAAGAGGGCGGCGACGAAGAAGAAAGCCGGGCTCCTCCGCTAGCAAAAGAGCTAGCAGAAGATAGTGGAGGAGTCCGGCGAGAAGACCCCCGAAGACGCAAGACCCCCAGAGCTGTGCAATAAACTATTTTAACCCTTGTGTGTTTGTTTTTTTGTACATTTTTTTTCACAGGTGAATGGGTAGGGGTACATTGTACCCCATACTTATTCACATAGGGTGGAGGGCTGGTATCCAGGGGTCCCCTTATTAAAGGGGGCTCCCGGATTCCGATAAGCCCCCCGCCCGCAGACTCCGACAACCAACGGCCAGGGTTGGAAAGGTTTACAGCACCTAAACCAAACAAAAGACATTTAATAGATTTCAACTTACTGGTCTTTATCTCTGGTAGTTGCATTAATTACTTTCAGGCTTTGTTCAGGCCATTTTAAGGCTGTGAACGGCGTGGTAGGACTACAAAACACCTCCCCCTAGATATTAATATCTGGTATATTTAATAGATGAAAAAGGAGGAAAGCCATTGTTCATTGTTAGTGTTTACATATACTTTAAATAGTTTCTGTGTAATTGTTGGTCAGGTCTGTATTAATTAACATCTTGCTGACCGCCCTATAGCCCTTTTTACTGCTACAGGAATGCAGCTGTGTGCCGAATCACGTATATATACGCATTTGCCACTAGCAGGCCGTTCTGCTGGGATAATTGCCAGGCACAGGACACTTGATGTCCTCTGGCAACCGCCAATCATCAACAAAACATAGAGAATTGGGATATGTAAACAAAGCATATTTCAGTTCTGGCAGGGGGGGGGGGGGGATCAATCCTGTGATCCTGCAAAGCAGGGACTACAAACAATCTCTCTTTCCCTAGTGAAAACAGCACACAGTGTACACAAAAGCGCTGCTTAGGCACACGGTTAACCATTTTATCACCCTAGATGTTTAACCCCTTCCCAGCCTGTATCATTAGTACAGTGACAGTGCATATTTTTAGCACTGATCACTGTATTAGTGTTGATGGCTCCCGCAAAGTGTCAAAAGTGTTAGTGTTCAATTATCCTCCACAAAATCGCAGTCCTGCTGTAAATTGCTGCTCTCCACCATTACTAGTATAAAACAAATCTCCATAAATATATCTCATAGTTTGCATACACTATACAGTTCACATTACCAATCAATATACACTTATTTGGATTTTTTTTTTTTAGCAAAAACATGTATCAGAATACATATTGGCCTAAATGTATGATTTTTTTTTATTTGATGTGTAAAGTATTATGTTTTTTTCAAAGTTGTTGGTCTTGTTTTGTTTATAGTGCAAAACCAAAAAACACAGTGGTGATCAAATATCACCAAAAGAAAGCTCTATTTATGTGACAAAAATTACATACATATTATTTGGGAACAGTGTCGCAAATCCACACAATTGTGAGTTAAAGTAACACAGTGCCTTATCACAAAAAATGGCCTCGTCATGAAGGGGGGGATGGTAAATCTTCCAGAGGTGAAGTGGTTAACCACTTCAGCCTTGGAAGATTTTACCTTGTTAATGACCAGAGCATTTTTTGCCATACGGCACTGTGTTGTTTAACTGACAATTGAATGGTCGTGCGGCACTTTACCCAAACAAAATTGACGTCCCTTTTTTCCCCACAAATAGAGCTTTCTTTTGGAGGTATTTGATTACCTCTGCAGTTTTTGTTTATTGCGCTATAAACAAAAAAATGCAGATAATTTTGAAAAAAAAAAAACAATATTTTTTTACTTTTTGCTATAATAAATCCCCAAAAGTATATATATATATATATATATATATATATATATATATATATATATATATATATATATATATATATATATATATATATATATATATATATATATGTAGCGGATGGCATTTTGGACAAAATGTCATACGCATGTAAATTTCAGTAGGGGTTCTGAGGGTTAATTACATAGGTTGGCCTTAACATCAGTCTGGCCAGGCTGTGTTTGGAAGTTCTGCCTGGTCATGTGAACGGTGAGGTGCACTTGACAGGCCAGAAACAGGCCTGGTTGGATGTTTGGGTATCAGCCTTCTTGGAACAAATCAGTGGGAGTGCCGGGGCCTGCTGAGGAGTCTGGGATGGGGTACTTAAGAGGTGTGGGTCACGTGTTGAGGGAGAGGAGTTTGTGAGACCCGTGTGGTCTATTCTGGTTCCAGGACCGGGTAGCCCCGTCACGGGGTGTTCGACATTCCGCAACATGTTCCTGTTAGAGGCCCCTGGTAGACCTGTCTGGTCTGGGGTAGGGATCTGTCTGTTCTCGAGTCTCGGAACCTACTAGTCTGAGGCGCAGTAATTGAGGGAGAATTCAAGGTGTCCGGGTGTGCTCTCGGCTTGGAGGGGCACCACAACTCATGGAAATGACCGGGGGAGGACTTTGCCGAGGAGGGCCGGCAAGTGGCATCCTGGGAAGTGCCTGGTTACTGAGTTGGGAAGGACATTGACGAATCCACATTTTTCCAGTACAATTGAGGAGATGGGAAATGTTCCATGTACTGAGGAAAAGGTTCCTGTTTTGCGTCAACATGCTGACTGCCATGATCTCTGGCTAGAGATCTGTTCAGCCTTGAAGTACCCAGCTGCGAGTGGCTACTCTCTGGGTGGAATTAGAGACTTTGCTAGACCTGCAGTTCAAGGTGCCTGAGTTCTTCACCCGTACCCTCTGTTCCCCTGAGAGACTGTTATTGGATGTTACTACTGCAAAGATGTGGAAGAGCAGGTCAAGAGGGTAACTGGTAAGCCCAACAAGTCAAGGCCGCCCAGCAAGGGTTGTGGCCACTACATATATATATATATATATATATATATATATATATATATATATATAAAAACTCTTCCTCAGTTTAGAACTATATGTATTCTTCTACATATTATTAATGGTAAAAAAAAATTCAATAAGTGTATATTGATTGGTTTGCGCAAAAGTTATAGCTTCTAGAAAATAGGGGATAGATTTAAGGCACTTTTATTATATATTTTTTTAAATTAGTAATGGCAGTGATCTGCAATTTTTATCGGGAGTACGACATTGCGGCGAACAGATCAGACACTTTTGACACTATTTTGAGACCATTGACATTTATACAGCAATCAGAGCTAAAAATAGCCACAGATTACTCTATAAATGTCACTAGCATGGAAGGGTTTAAACACTAGGGGGTCGATCAAGGGGTTCAGCATGTTCTAACTGTTGGGGGGATGAACTACCACTGACATAACAGAGATCACTGCTCTCGATAACAGGGAACAGAAGATCTCTGACATGTCACTAGGCAGAACAGGGAAATACCTTGTTGGCAAAGGCATTTCCTCGTTCTGCCTCTCCTCATCGAGATCACAAGCAGCCGGCAGACATCGAGTCTGCAGGACCTGCGGCACTCTCCTGTGGCACTCAGCAGGAACGTGCCCGCAATCCTGCTTTTGCTTACCGACGTACAGGTACGTCAGTTTGCGTAGGAGTGCCATTCTGCCAACGTATATTGGCGTGAGCCGGTCGAGAAGCGGTTAAAGAATGGTGTTGCATATGCTTCTTAACAGTCAGGAGCCTGAGAGTTCACATTTCAAAACATAACTAATTAAATAGTATATAAAAAAGGACACATTATCCTAGTGAAAAAAATAGTAAAGAACAGTTAAAAGCAAAACTGATCAGAAAATTTGCAAATACTGAGAGAAAAAAATCATCACATCCAGCACATAAATAATTGTTCTTTGTCCCAAACATTTTTTATCAATCAAAGAGCATACACATTTTGCTAACAGTTTAGCAGGTCTGAGAAGCAACTTCTTAATGATTTAATGTATTTATTGTTAAAGAAAAAAAAAACGTTTTTCACTTTTGTATCTGACAGAGTGCTCAAATCAGTGTTTTCAATTTTCTAGTTATTTTCTGATTGATGACAGAGCCATAGCTAGAGCATATGGCAAGACCGTTATCAAATGTACACCTAGAAGATTTATGAGTACATTACTGAAGGAATGATAAAAGTGATCTACTGTTCAAAAGTTTAAAGTCGCTTTTTGATGAACTGGTGGTGAGTACAGATTCTGCATGGGGACATCAATCAATAATGAGACAATGCACAATACTATTTGTTTCTTTACTCATTCATAGATTGTTTATACAACACATTATCTTCTTTTCATTGATGTTTTTTTGATCACAAGCTGCTAGACACGTGTTATTATGAGAGGTTGGTGATTTTGGATGTTGAGCAATAATTAATGATGAAAGCATTTCTAAAGGAACCTCAGCAAAAAATGCACAATCAATAAAATACTACACTCCAGAGGGATGATGTCCACTTTTATCATAAACATGATAGGACATTAAGGGCTTTAAAAAAGAGGTCTTGTTCTTTGGGCCTATCACTGATTCGGTCAGAGGATATAATCTGTAATTACCCCAAATCCTTCAGTATACCCTGTTGGACTTTATGCCCATTATGCATAACTAAACTCTCAATTCCTTTGAACTCCAACATCGTTCTGCAACCCCTCTGTTTTCAACCAAGTTCAACAGCTAGACTTGCTGTACCCAGCAGTGAACCCACTCTTCGACTGCCAAAAGCACCCATGAGCTATTGGAGCACCAGGCACCCATCTGGCTTCAGTTTCAGCTGTTGTATTTAACCTATGAATTTGTGAGAACTTTTAGATAATCTTGATAGGCTTATTAACTTTAGTGTCAATCTTTAGTTATACTGCTTATTTCAGGATCTCTATGACTCTGAATGCTCTATGTTCCCACCCCTGATTCTCTGTCCACGCCACCCCAAACCACCCCCAACCCAAACTATGGGTAGTTCTTGATCTACTTAAATTGTTGTCACTGACACCTCATTATCGTTCAAAGCATTCAGAGAATTCAAAGTTATAGACCCTAGATCTGTTCAGTGGTTTGCAGATTATGACTATATACATCTCTGGTAACTCATCACATTGGCTTTATTCCTCACTTGGATGATCTGTATGCCCCCAGCTTGCCCCCCCCCCCCCTCATTTGCCCACCCTTAATATGTGGACAAGCGATGGTGTCTACATTACCCCTGATAGGGAACTTTCTCCCTTTTCACTGGCTCCATTTGACCTTGTCTATTGTTGTTTTTTGTATTATAGTATTTTGATTAACATGTTCTTTGCTTCTCCCCTATTCTAGACTCCTTTTTCTTTCCCTCCTTAACCTTCAAGTCCACTCGGGTTGACTTGCCTGCCCAGCACGTGGCATTCACTGATAAGTTTTGCTCCCATACACAGCTACCATGGCCCCTCTAATTGTTATCTACTTGAACGTACAGGGCTTCAATATACCTCAAAAGTGCATTAAAGCACTCCACTCCTTTAACTCTCTGAAAGCGCATATAGTATTCCTTCAGGAAACACACTTTACAATGCACGCTACCACAACATTTTTCAGCTCCTTCTACCCACAAGCAGTGCTCCCTTTTACGTGGGCCTCGAAAACTATCCCCTACCTGGGAATTAACCTTACGACTGAATCCTCATGGCTTTTCTCAGTTAACTACCCAGCAATCCTGAGATAGCTGTCAAGCTTAGTGATGCAAAGGTCCTCCCTTGTCCTTTCCTGGCTAAGTAAAATGAACATAGTCAAAATGACTATCTTACTCAAGCTGCTGCCCTGTTTTCTCGAAAATAAGACCTAGTGTGATTGTCGGTGATGGCTGCAATATAAGCCCTACCCCCCAAATAAGCCCTAGTTAAAGTCCTTGTAGGTCTTATTTTCAGGGTAGGGCTTATTTTCGGGGGACACAAGGTAGGGCTTATTTGGGGGGTAGGGCTTATATTGCAGCCATCACCAACAATAACGCTAGGTCTTATTTTCAGGGAAACAGGGTATATCTATTCAGAATCCTACCGGTCCCTGTCCCTGCCTAATATATGCCTCTCCTGTAGAAAAGGGTGGTTATGCTTGTCTGGGGGTCATTAAATCCCAGGGTACCAAAGAACACACTTTACCTCATTAAGCTTTGCAGTGGCCGCGGCTTCCCTAATTTCGTGACTATAAAGAGGCGCACATGGCCAGCCTACACAAATATCATGCCACTCATGAAATTCCTTTAGAGATTGCATCAGCCGACTGCGACCCCTTATTGGTCTCTAACCTATTATGGCTATGCACAGCGGACCGATCGAACTTGTGTAATACCGTCACCAGGCACTCTTTCTCACTTTGGGATTAATCAAATCGCACTTCAACCTGCAATCACCCCACAACCCCCTCCTTCCCTTCCTCAAGAACCCAGCCTTTTATCCGGCTTGGAAGTCTCCAGCAGCGTTTTATAGGTGGGCATCTCTGGGACTGTTAAGGTTGCATAACTTTGTCCCTTATTCCACATTTCTCCCCTTTTCGACTCTTATCCCATCAGAAATATTCTGATATCATTAAATTAAAAACTTTTATATGTCGAACATCAACACTGACAACCTCCTCAGCTATCTATCTAGTTATAAATCCAAATGTAAACATGATCCACATGTTACAGGGCTCATGATATCTGGTCAGCAACTAAATCATCCTCACCCAATATCCTGGCAGTGGAAGCCAACTATAAAGTACTGTACTGACCCGTTGGTACTTAGTACCCACTAGAATAGCCACATTTGTCCCCTCCTACTCGGCTCTCTGTTTCTGTGGCTGTTCGGAACAAGATACACAAATACATATCTGGTGGACGTGCCCAATAGTTCAAACTTTCTGGAACAGTATTTTTGCTCTCACCGGCAAATTGTTTGATATTCCCGTACAGCCAGACCCAACCTTAGCACTTCTCAATTTAAAATCAGATTCCCTGTCACACATGCAATTTAAGCTTTTATTCAACTTCTTATGGCTGCAAAACAAACTACAGCTAAAGCGTGGAAAGCCCTCTCTTTGGTTGAAGCTGAAGCCAAACATACAGTAACTCATGCTATGACACATGCCAAAATGAAAGCCATTGAAAGAGATCAGGATCCCAAGTTTGACCAGATTTGGAAACCCGGGATCACACACTGCTTACCACCATCCCTTGACCAAACAGTCCTTCTGCCACAGTAGCTGTTATCCCATCGTCCCAACCTAGTGTATCGCTGTCGACCAGACCATCCCTGTGGACTCCTTTCTCTCATTTTCCTTCCTTTTCTCTCTTTTCTTCCTCTCTAGATATGGAGATTCCCACTCCTTATATATAATGGACTCCTTCTTTCTTGGCTAAACCCCCATTTTAGCCTCTCCCATAAAACTTTGCCTCATTTATACCCTCATTTATACACACTTTTTTGGGCTGCCCGTTAAAGTCCATTACAGGCACCAGTGCCCGTAAAAATGATGGGTGCGAGCCGACCACGTAACGTAATTGCGCTGCCCGGCACCATTTTCAAATTAATCTAGGGAGACCACAGGCAGCCAGGCGACAGGTGGAGGTACTAAAGCATAGTGAAGCTGTAGAGGGGATATCCATATCCGTAGCAAAAGGAGGACATTACTGGGAGCCGGGAGAAGTAATATGATGGTGGACAGAGCACATGCAGGGGACAGAGACTGATGTGCTCTGTCCACCATCATATTACTTCTCCAGTCCACATCATCAGTGTGCTGTGTCCTCCTCCAGTGCCCCTTTCACCTCTCCACAGATCAGGGCACGCAAAAAATAAAACTGTATTCACTCTGTGGAAAGTGGTCTCTGGACATCATCCTGCTGACTCTGATGTAAGGGAGAACTCTGTGCTGGCTGGGTTATAGTATCCTGATCTTCATGTACTTGTAGTGCAAAGTCAATTTGCCTTTCATAAATAACCCCCTTTGTATTGGTCTATCATGTAAAATCCCAGTAAAATACATTTAGGGTTTTGGTTGTAACATGACAAAATGTGGAAAATTTCAAGGGGTGTGAATAATTTTTCAAGGCACTGTACATGTCCTTAGAACAGGTGTATGTTTTGGTTAGGATTTCTAAACCCTTTCATATCACCAACAACACCTGTCAAGGATTCCCTTTATCTCCCTTAACCTCCCTCCCGAGTGTGGCTCGGGGTGAATTTTCAGAACCAAAAGCGGTAACCCCAAGCCACACTAAGGATCGCATCGCAGGATCCAGGCAAAGTTACTTACATTGTCCCCAGGATCCTGTGATGTCTCTCCGCATGTGCAAGCAATCCTCCACTCAATCTATCACAGTGCCAGGCTCTGTTCCCTGTGAGCGTTGCAATGCACGGGGATGGAGAACGGTGCCAAATTCAAAAAGTAAAAAACACATACAGTACACTGTAATCTGTAAGATGACATTACTGTATCAAATTATTTCACATCCCTTTTGTCCCTAGTGTTTTTTTCCAGTACCCTACATTCAGTTTTATATTATAAATACTGTTCCTTCTGTCTGGAAATTGGAAATTGTCCATAGCAACGAAAAAGTGTCCCTTTACATCAAAAGCAGTTTTAGACCAGCTAGAAAACAGCAATAATATATTAGAATCACTTACAGAACTGAGCGATAGTGATTTGTGGGGAAATCCATAATCAAACACTGAACGTAATGACAGCGACAATTATGCAACTGAGCGAATTTCAGTGTTTTTGATTTGATTACATTATTGAATCATTTTTATGATTATTATATTATTATTTGTTATAATTATTTATAGTTATTTATTATATTATAATTTATGATTTTGTGTTTCAAACTTTATCATACCGGGATGTCTACTAGTGTGTTATTTCTAAGAATTACAGGCCTACAATATAAAACGCCAAATTTCCATGCAAAACCACAAAATTGTACCGCTTTGAGCATCAAAAATCTGAAATAATCATACCACCAGGGTGGTTAACCATTGTGTACCATCTACCACAGTTGTACTGCGGCAGAATGGCACGGCTGGGCAAAACAATGTTATGTAACGTTACTTCGCCCTGTGGCGCCCCCACACTCGCCCTCCGAGACGATGCGTGTGCCTGGCGGTCACGATCACCACCGGGCTCCCGCAATCGCTCGGGGCACATTGAGAACCAGGATCTGTGTGTGTAAGCACACAGTTTCCGGTTCTCTGAGGGAAGAACAGACAGATTATCCAATCTGTCATTTCACCTGCACAGTCCCCTCCCCTCTTCAGTTAGAACACAAACTAGGGAGCACATTAACCCCTTGATTGCCCCCTAGTGTTAACCTCTTCACTGCCAGTGACATTTTTACAGTAATCAATCTCTAGCATTGATCACTGTATTAATGCCAATGGTCCCACAAATGTGTAAAAATTGTCCGATGTGTCCACCATAATGTCACAGTCCCGATAAAAATTGCATATCAACGCCATTATTGTGGCAAGCTCCTCCAGTCCAGCATATAGCCGACCACCTTTGTTGGAAGCTGGTGCCTTTTGGATCGCTGTTGATGCTTGATTTTTTACTTCTTCTTGTAAGGAGATTGGAGTGTCACTCTGGTGTGGTGTGTTTCCTACTCACACTGAAGCTGGTGCAGGGTCTCATCTTCATTCCCCTTTATTTCCCATTTTAAATATGGACTGCATTTAACCTTTTTATAGTGATGCACACAGACTTTTATATGTATTCTATTTGCCATAAACAAATTTATGCTGGCTGCTTTTAATTTGTGATTATCTGACCATATTGTCCAATAGCGCAGATATCTCTGTACGTGTTTTTGTTTTCCAAACCTGTACATGTACCTTTATTTGTAACAAAATTCTATTCTGCCAGGAGCACTAATTTTTTTCATAACTGGCATTTAAGAAAACACATCATGCAGATCTCAAAGGTCCACCAAGAGATATAAGAGATATATTAATAAAAAAAAAATATATATATATATATATATATATATATATATTAAATAATCTAGAAATTAAGTTTAATTTCCCAACATTTTAAACTGTATATTTTTTTATAAAATAGAGTCTGGATTTTTGAGGGTACTTCATGCAAAAAAAGAAAAAAAAGGAATCCATACCAGACCCTTTGAGTCAGTTATGGATTTTAACAGGTGACAAGGGGAAAAAAAAGGCACAAGGTACCTCTAAAAATTCATACTAGGCCCCTAATGTGAGCATGCAGCCTACCTTGCCAGGGGATAGGGGAGGGTGGCAATTGTGTTCCTCCCTTCCACCATACCAAGTAACATGCTTTCAACATGGTGGGTATCTGGCTATGTGGGACCTCAGTGGCAAAGCAACTTCCCACCAAGTTGAGGACAAGACTCTCTTCCCCACAAACCTGGCCAGTGGTTGTGGGGGTCTATGAGCAAGGGTCTTATCAGAATCTGGAAGCAATAAGGGGCCCCAAGTCACATAGAAATAAGGATGCCCAAACATTTGGCAAGTCCTTTATTAATAACATAAAAAAATCTCCAAAAACCTAATTTTAAATCTATCATCAGTCATGATACCTGTTGCCTACCTCACCAGAAAAAAAGCTTAATGTCCAAGTGCACACAATAGACCCAAGGATAATCTGGCTAAATTACAGCTCACTGAGCTCTCATCAGATTTATAAGGGAAGGGGCAGTGATAGTGGTGATATCATTGAAGAAATAAGGCCATGGCCAATGATGTCATGGCTGTCCCTGCCCCTTTGGTTACAAAGCAGGGATTCTCTGTAATGTCGGCAGTTCCTAGGGACACAGGGGGAGAAAGCCCCTGCTGTTACCTTAGCAATCAATGACATCAGGAAGCTGTCATAACTAATATATGATATTCATCTCATGCCAAATGGGGGCTTAATGAACAGCCACAAGTTTGGGTGTTTGTTTTAATGCCCAAACAGCCTAGGTTTGGACTGAACCATCAGTAAGGTGTGAATTCCTGGGGATAATTATTCTATCTTAACATAAATTGCCTCTTTCACAGGTTTTGTGAACCAGCTGTCCTTTCTGTCTTATAAAGTATGTCCCTTTTCTTTACCAATTTGAACTCTTATGCCTGTACCCTTCCCATGGATCAAAGCATTTTTTTTTTATTTCTGTTTTGGACCTGTTTATTCAGCAATACCTTTTACAATATGAAGGACAACAAAGTAACACATACTGTATATTGTTTTTTATGCACAAACATGGCTTCCTTTTCATGATATTGTCTTGAAGTTGAAGTTGAAGGGGAAAGGGAAAGGAGTTAATTGCAGCTGATTGAGGTAAACTAAGGGTTTGTAGAGGGTTAAAAAGGAGAAATTTTTTTTTATTACTTGTCAGGTTGCTTTAACTGACAACATCTGTAGATTGAGGTTTGTCCCTTTTGATCTGCTGACAAAGCTGATCTGTTATCTTCTTGTCCTATGGACATTTGAACTGGTACTACCTTTCTATGGATGTGCAGCTGAACTGTTACCTGTGATCCCATTGACTGAACGTCTGTTCTCAAATGACTCTGGCACTGATCTGGCAGTCTTAAATTGGCTACACATGGGTTGAAAATCATCCAGAAATAGTTGTATCGACATTTCGACTTTTGACCCCTCTTTATAGCTGTATGTATATTTGAATGCCCTGATTATATAAATAGTTAAAAATAAAACTGTATCTAATGGTCTTACCCACCCCACTCCCCCCATCTCTCTCTTTCCCCTCCTACTCACCCTTCTGGGGAAGAACTTTTACTTTCTTGCCCCCACCACCCCACCAAGAGTTTCTTGATACCTTATGGCCCTTGTGGGGGGGGGGGGGTACATTATCTGCCTAGGAGTGTTCAGAAGCACTGTCTACAAGCTCTGTACATTGCAAGGGGTTCTGGTGACTAATTTAATGAGCACATGTTCTGTCTTAACACTGCAGTCTGAAGAATCAGAGTGCTGTCCTGGCTTAAAGGCCCTTCTATATTGAATGTAAGTAGAACTTTTTTTGCCTTTTTAAACACATCTCTCTCTAAGCCCTTGTACACACGGTCGGACATTCCGACAAACAAATCTGTCGGATTTTGTCCGACGAATTTTGTCCGAAACTGTTGCATACATACAGTCGGACAAAGTTGTCAGAAAATCCGATCGTACTTAATGTGATGTCGTAGTAGCCAATAGCTTTGGTCTAGGAATTTGATCTGAGCATGCATGGCACTTTGTCCGAACGGAATTCTCTACACATGATTGGACAAAGTCCGCTGGGATCATGTTGTCCGAAAATTTTATAGCCCAGCTGGAAAACTTGGTCCATCGGATACTCCGACGGAAACAGTCCGTTGGAGCCCAAACACTGTCGGATTATCCGACAACACGTTCCTATCGGACATTGTCCATCGGAATGTCCAACCGTGTGTACAAGGGCTAAGAGTTAATTGGTACTATAATAAACTCTGTTAAACTTTTTTACATGAACGACACCCAATTTGTTTAGTTCCAAAAAGAGTCAATGATTCTGCTGTAAGATTGAACAGAATTTCACCAAGGAACCTGGAGGCAGGGCCGGGACAAGGGGTGTGCAGGAGGGGCAGCTGCCCTGGGCACTGTAGTATCATCTGAGGTGGGGGGGCATCACAAGGAGATTGGGGTAAGGGGATTTGTGTTGGAAGGGGGAATTTGGCATGGTGGCAGGGAGTTTTATTGTAGTTGGCGGAATTTGTGTGTGTGTGTGGGGGGGGGGGGGGTGGGGGGGTGGGATTGAGCGTTAAGAGTGATTTAGGAGGGTTTGTGTTGGGAGGGGTGATGGGAAGAAGATTCATGCTGAGGGGGGATTTTGGGGGTTGAAGAGTTGTGCTAGGAGAGGGGGTTTCAGCAATGGCAGATTTGTACTGTGAGGAAAGGGAATTTATGCTTTGGGGATTTTTTCTGATACTTAATGCTCATACATCTTGGGGGGCGCAGTTTGATATGTTCGCCCTGGGCACTAGATGACCTTGTCCTAGCACTGCCTGGAGGCCCTCTAATGCACAAGATATAGAGCGATTGTTGACATTTTAAGACAAAAGAGTGTGGGGTGCACACAGGCTCAGGAACAGTGCGAGCATTAGTTGGGCAGTATGATTAGAGGAAGCAGGAACAGTTGCAGAAAAAGTATCAGGAATTTTACATTATTTGTTCATGTGTTTCTTACACAAAAACTACAATGCTTTAAGATGTCTATTATCTAGTAAAACTCATGAGTTTCTCACTACTGGGGAGGGGGACACATGACGTATGCGGGACGAATCTCTAAGCAGATATTGAATTTTACATTTTAAAGGCTGCAGAATCTTTTTTTCAGCCAAAACATCTATCCATACATGTACAGAGGTCAGCCTGTAGAAACAGTATGGGCTTGCAGCATTGTATGTAACCTCATCATGGGTTATGCTTGTGATCAATGAGTACTTTTGTTTATAACATAGTTACTTTATGAATATTGCAATCATTTCATATATTGGATATATTTTAGATTAATTTCTTTGGTTTCAAATGGGTCTAACATCCTGTAAAAATACTTAACGGAAAAAGGTCATATCCTGCCACTAGCAGATATATCCAAAAGGGTATACTTTACAATTAATCAATACTGAATAACTCAAATGAAATCCCTTGCCATTACAGTGAAGAAGTCTGAGAGGAGATATAAATGGAATGCATATACTAATTGCTTATCTAATTTGCTGTCTTCGGTTTACTTATTTGCCTTTCAGCATGCATTGCCTGGAAATCTGCAATTTAAACACTCTGATCTGGAAGTCCCCTAAATGTACTATACTGCTGTATACAGTGTGTCGGATAGATTATCTTGACAGATTTTTTCACATGAAATTTGTCTTCATGCCTTGTTTGCGTTTGTTGTTTATGTATACAAATGATACTGCTACAAAGTAAGCAGTATAATTGAAAATTGATTATTTGTATAAAGATCATAAATATAGGATCATTGAAGAGTATTACTTACTGTATACCAAAACAGAGCAGAAATTAAAATGCAAGTTATAATGTCATTGTTAGAAATGTAGAACTGTAGAAATGTATTGAAACAGTATCTTTCAATGTTGTTTTTCATTTCTAGCCTTAGTAAGGTAGGATACTATTTACTTGCACAACTGATATTCTCAGATATTGTTTCCATTATTCTAAAAGTAGAGTTGCCTAAAGTCTTTTTGGGGAGGTAAGTTTCAGGTACAAATTACATATTCCTATGTGGCATCCTTCAGGAGGTCAGAAAATTCAGCTTTTATGTCTTATGGTGGAGTTCCACTTAAAATTGGAACTTCAGCTTATCTGTCCCCCCCTCTGGTACAAATTTAGCACCTTTCAGTGAGGAGGGGGGAACAGGTATGGCCCCCTCTTCCTCCCCCCACTGCCGGGCCGATTAGAAGGTGCAGCATGCGCAGTTGGCTTCCATTACAGCAGTGGTGGCGGCTGCAACCAACAGCTGATCCGAAGATGAGCTGGGGTGCCAAAATTGCAAACTCCCTGCACAGGTAAGTGTCCATATATTAAAAATATTTGCAGTATTTGTAGCTGCTGACTTTAAATTTTTTTTGTGGGGGGCAGGACCTCCGCTTTAACTTTGGTCCTGCAAGCTTACAGTTCCTGTGCTCTCTCCAACAGCTGGTTATGTAGTCAGGAAATGTTAAGAGACATATATGGGACCAATTAAAGAGGTAGTAAACTCCCCCCCCCCCCTTTTTTGCTTACCTGCAAAGTAAAGGCATAATGTGCTAATATGCATCACATACTAGCACATTATGTGACACCTGTAAACGAAGCCTGCGTCGTCCTCGCTGGAAGCCGCATTAATCTTTGCTGTCTTCCTTCTTTACGTGCCCACGGACTCCAGCTGTGTGACTAGCCAGGGCCGTGTAACGTCACTCCTGCACATGGGCATGGGAGTTGCCAGTCACAGCACAGGCTTCTGAAGAAACTGCACTGGTGGTGCAATGGTGCAAGTTTAGGAGATACAGTACCTATAGGTAAACCTTATTATAGGCATACCTATAGGCAGGGAAGGCCTGCGGGAACACGTGGGAATGATGTTCCTGCACTTTTTACACAGCAGGAACGCCATTCCCATTAGCAGCTGTGTCCTACAGGACTGCAAGCAGGGCCAGACTAGCCTACCGGGACATTTCCCGGTAGGTTGCCTGACCCTGGGGCCACTTTGAGCTGTGCCTGCAGTTCTCCCCTCCATCCCTCCTCCCCTTCTTGTGTACATGTCACACACAGCAGCTTCTTGCTGTGTCAGGGAGCTGAGTCTAAAATTTTCAGCTGCGCTATGACAAATGTCCCACCTCCTCCTAGACCAGCTCCTGTGTTAGATGGAACACTGATTAATTTGACACAACAGGAGATACCAAAGGTACTGACTGGTGAAGCTGCATGGATGGGCACAGTGAGGCTGCATGGATGGCAAAGTGAGGCTGCGTGGATGGGCAAAGTGAGGCTGCATTAATGGGCACAGTGAGGCTGCATGGACAAGCACGGTGAGGCTGCATGGATGGGCACAGTGAGGCTGCATGGATGGGCAAAGTGAGGCTGCGTGGATGGGCAAAGTGAGGCTGCATTAATGGGCACAGTGAGGCTGTATGGACAAGCACGGTGAGGCTGCATGGATGGAAACAGTAAGGCTGCATTGATGGGCACAGCGAGGCTGCATGGGTGGGCACAGTGAGGCTGCATGGATGGGCATAGTGAGGCTGCATGGATGGGCACAGTGAGGCTACATTGATTGGCAGAGTGAGGCTGCAGGATGGGCACAGTAAGGCTGCATGGACGGGCACAGTGAGGCTGCATGGACAGGCACAGTGAGGCTGCATGGATGGGCACAGTGAATTTGCATTAATGGGCACAGTAAGGCTGCATGGACGGGCACAATGAGGCTGCATGGACAGGCACAGTGAGGCTGCATGGATGGGCACCATGAGGCTGCATGGACGGGCACACTGAGGCTGCATAGATGGGCACAGTGAGGCTGCATGGATGGACACAGTGAGGCTGTATGGATGGACACAGTGAGACTGCATGGACAGCTACAGTGAGGCTGCATTGATAGGCACAGTGAGGCTGACTGGACAGGCACAATGAGGCTGCATTGATGTACACAGTGGGGCTGCATGGACGGGCACAGTGATGCTGCATGGGCAGGCACAGCGAGGCTGCATTGCTGGGCCCAGTGAGGATGCATGGACAGGCACAATGAAACTGCTTTGATGGGCACAATGAAACTGCTTTGATGGGCACAGTGAGGCTGCATTGATGGATGCAGGGAGGCTGCATTGATGGACGCAGAGAGGCTGCATTGGTGGACACAGAGAGGCTGCATTGATGGACATAGAGAGGCTGCATTGATGGGCACAGTGAAGTTGCATTTGATGGGCACAGTGAGGCTGCATTGATGGACACAATAAAGCTGCATTGATGGGCACAGCGAGGCTGCACTGATGGGGACACTGATCAGGCTGCATTACTGGGGACACTGATCAGGCTGCACTGATGGGGACACTGATCAGGCTGCACTGATGGGGACACTGATCAGGCTGCACTGATGGGGACACTGATCAGGCTGCACTGATTGGGACATGATCAGGCTGCACTGATGGGGACAATGATCAGGATGCACTGATGGGGAGCACTGTTCAGGTTGCACTGATGGGGACACTGATCAGGCTGCATTGCTGGGCACTGGTGATGCCACATTGCTGGGCACTGGTAAAGCTGCATTTGATGGGCGCTGGTAAGGTTGCATTTGATAGGCACTAAGGAGTGAGTAGCCCCACTGTGCACAATCAACACAGGCGGCCTGAGGACATTTATATATATATATATATATATATATATATATATATATATATATATATATATATATATATATACAGATATATATATACATATACATATACATACATACATACATACATACATACATATATATATATATATATATATATATATATATATATATATATATATATATATATATATATATATATATATATTATCTCACAAAAGTGAGTATACCCCTCACATTTTTGTAAATATGTTAATATTTTATTCTATCTTTTCATGTGACAACACTAAAAAAATTATACCTTGCTACAATGTAAAGTAGTGAGTATACAGCTTTTATAACAGTGTAAATTTGCTGTCCCCTCAAAATAACTCAACACACTTAAAGTCTAAACCACAGGCAACATAAGTGACTACACCCCTAAGTGAAAATGTCCAAATTGTTCCCAAAGTGTCAATATTTTATGTGGCCACCATTATTTTCCAGCACGGCCTTAACCCTCTTGGGCATGGAGTTCACCAAAGCTTCACAGGTTGCCACTGGAGTCCTCTTCCACTCCTCAATGATGTCATCACAGAGCTGGTGGATGTTAGAGACTTTGCGCTCCTCCACCTTCCTTTTGGGGATGTTCTACACATGCTTGGCCAGTCCATTACCTTTACCCTTAGCTTCTTTAGCAAGCCAGTGGTCATCTTGGAGGTGTGTTTGGGGTCGTTATGTTGGAATACTGCCCTGCGGCCCAGTCTCTGAAGGGAGGGGATCATGCTCAGCTTCAGTATGTCACAGTTCATGTTGGCATTCATAGTTCGCTCAATGAACTATAGCTCCTCAGTGTTGGCATCACTCATACAGTCCTAAACCATGACACTCCCACCACTGTGCTCGACTGTAGGCATGACACACTTGTCTTTGTACTCCTCACCTGGTTGCCGCCACACACGCTTGACACCATCTAAACCAAGTAAGTTAGAAGGGGCTTCCTTCGGGGACGAAAACCATGCAGAGCAATTTGATGCAGTGTGTGGCGTATGGTCTGTGCATTGGCAGGCTGACCCCCCACCACTTCAACCTCTGCAGCAATGCTAGCAGCACTCTGGCAACCTCTGCATATGACGCTGAGCACAGTCACTCAACTTCCTTGGTTGACCATGGCGAGGCCTGTTCTAAATGGAACTTGTCCTGTTAAACCACTGTATGGTCTTGGCCACCTTGCTGCAGCTTAATTTTAGGGTCTTGGCAATCTTATTATAGCCTAGACCATCTTTATGTAGAGCAACAATTATTTTTTCAGATCCTCAGAGAGTTATTTGCCATGAGATGCCATGTTGAACTTCCAATGACCAGTATGAGAGAGTGAGAGCCATAACACCAAATTTAACACACCTGCTCCCCATTCACACCTGAGACCTTGCAACATTAATGAGTCAAACGACCCTAGGGAGGCAAAATGGCTAATTGGGCCAATTTGGACATTTTCGCTTAAGGGTATACTCACTTTTGTTGCCAGCAGTTTAGACATTAATGGCTGTGCATTGAGTTATTTTGAGGAGACAGCGCATTTACACTGTTATACAAGCTGTACACTCACTACTTTAAATTGTAGCAAAGGGAGTTATTTACTAAAAGCATATCCGCTTTGCACTACAAGTGCAAACTATGAGGGCAAAGTGCACTGGAAATTGCACTGGGGGGGACATGCAAGGAAATATGTATATATGTATGTATATATATATTTTTTATTTGTGAGGTCGGGACGGGAAACTTGAGTGAGCTCCCACACTTTTTTTTCCCAGGACTTGACCCCTGCCTATAGGTACAAACATTAGAGGGAAGTTGACTTCCTCTTTGATTGATTTAAAGCAGGGCTGTGTAAATATGCTCGAATTATGCAGGCAGGGAGAGTACAGAAGGCAAAACTATGTTTATATGATTTTTTGTTTACAAAAGTTTTATTTGAAAAACAGGAATATTACAGGTGAAAAATACAAAGCATTACACACATATAAATCCAGGAGATGTATCACATCACAGGACAAGGCATATACAATTAACATGTGTAAAGTAATATGGTACAGTGTAGAAGATGAGAAGCTAAAAGAGTAAAATATATAATATCTCAGTTCGTTTATAATGAGTTGCTAACATAAATGAGTACATAGTCAGTGTCTACATACAAATGAGACGGGGGGCTACAGGATAAGGAACATAATCTCACAGTGTTCGCATTATGGAATGGACCAGTAATTCCATTTTTTATGAAAGGAAAACATTGTGTCTGAAAGTGTGTGGTGGATTCTCTCAGATAATTTAAGGGATTCCATTCTGGACAATACCAGGGACCAAGGTAAGTTATGTGTTTTCCAATTAAAGGCGATCATCCATTGAATAGAGCTGATTAGTGAATGGAGTAATCTGTTGCATGGTGGGGGAATATCCGAAATATCAGCATATAATATGCACATTAGTGGTGAAAGAAAAATTTTCATTTTGGTTGAAGATTCCATTTTGGTTACCACAACCTGCCATATAGGCTTGAGGAGTCTGCAACTCCAAAAAATATGAAAGTAGTTGCCTTCGTCTGCGCAACCTCTGAAGCAAGCTGGGGAAACTGAGGGATAGAAAGAATGTATTTTGGCAGGGGTCATATACCATCTAGTAACCAGTTTCTATGGGGATTCTCTGAAAGCTACGGCTCGGTTACTCTTGTGTAAATTATCAATCATCTTATACCAGGATTCCTGAGAGAGAGAGAGAGGTCCAAGTCAGTCTCCCATTGAAGTAAAATGGTTGGTTTTTCCGGGAGATGTAAACAATTTAAAGAGGTGTATATTAATGAGATTAGTCCTCTGTCTCTGGGAGAATTCATGCAAATTTGTTCAAAGGGGAACAAGGAGGAGAAAAGTGTTTGGCAAAAAAAACTTTAATCAAAAGGTATTGAGGAAGCTCAGAAGATGGGAGATTATATTGAGATTGTGGAGTAGTAAAAGAGACAAAGTTTGATTTTATTATAACTGATTTAAGTGTAGTTAAGTTTTTTTGAATCCAGTTATGGAAGAGTGTGTTTTCCAGGTAAGCGGCAGGGAAAATGGGGGTCCCCTAGATAAGAGGCTAAAGGGGGGGGGATCAGAAATTAATTTTATTCCACAGTTGAATAGAGTGAGCTACTATCAAGTTTTTCCTAATCAGAGTGTGATAAATTTGTGTGTTGATCCAAAGTATGCCTTTTAGGTAAAGAGGTGATATGGAGGAGGATTCAAACCTGAGCCATGAGATTTAAGTGTTTGAGGAATGCTATTGTGCAAAGTGTGTCTGTCTGGCTGCTAAGAAGTAATGCCAAAGGTGAGGAAGACCAAATCCTCCTTTGTTTTGAGAATTGTGCATGAGAGTATAGCTGCACCTAGGTTTTTTGTTATCCCATATAAACTTGTTAATTTCCCGTTGGAGTGAGTCTATTCTAGATTTTGGAATATTGATAAGGAGGGCTCTGAAATAATACAGGAACTTGGGGAGAATAGTCATCTTGAATGCACAGATCCTTCCCAAGAACGATAAATGATATGAGGACCAGGTTTTGATTAGAGAGCTAATATGTGAGAAGAGGAATGGGTAATTGGCTTTGTATAATAGTTTATGAGAGGGAGTGATATGTATTCCCAAGTATTTAAATGAGCTGGAAGACCAAATGAAGTTGAAGTTTTTTTGCAAGAAGGAGAGAGTGTTTGGGGAATAGTTTATTGGTAAAGCAGAGAATTTACTGTTGTTGGTAAATAATCCTGATAGTTTATGGAAGGAGTTTAGTTCAGCAAGGAGATTTGGAATTTAAATTAGGGGTTCAGTTAGGAATAACACAGTATTATCTGCATATAGGCTTAGTTTGAACTGATCAGGGCCTTTGTGGTAACCTTTTATATTGAGGTTTTGTCTAATGGCTTGTGCAAGCGGTTCTATTGCAAGTGCAAATAGGAGAGGGGAAAGAGGGCAGCCCTGTCTAGTTCCTCTACTCAAAGGAAAAAGAATCGGAGTTATTGCCTGGAATTTTAATTCTGGTTTGAGGAGAATTGTATAGTGCGTTAAAACCGTGAATAAATTTATCAGACATGCCATATTTGGGGAGGAGGTGGTTTAGATAAGACCAATTAACGCTATCAATGGCTTTGTGAATATCTAGGCTTAAAAGGCATACAGAATGGGAATAGAGATTGGCATCTTGGACAATATTTGTAACTAGTCTAATATTGTCCATTAATTGTCTGCCAGGGATAAAGCCTGTTTGGTCTGTATGAATCAGTGATATAACAGCTGAGGCAAGTCTGTTTGCCAAAAGTCTCCCAAAATGTTTTAAGTCATTATTAACCTCCTTAGCGGTAATCCCGAGTCTGGCTCGGGTTGGAATTTTAATTACAATAGCGGTAACCCCGAGCCAGACTCGGGCTTGCACCACTCGATGCAGGGGAGGACACAGGTAACGTTACTTACCTTGTCCCCTGGATCCAGCGATGTCCCCCGCGCTGTGTGATCGAGCTGTCCTCCGCTCGATTCACAGTGCCGAATGCCGCCGAGCTCCGTTCCCTGCGACGTTACGACGCACGGGAGCGGAGAACGGCGGCAAATTCAAAAATGTAAAAAGACACAAAACACACACAGCACTGTAATCTTACAGATTACAGTGCTGTAGTAAAAAATACACACCCCCTTTGTCCCTAGTGGTTTGTGCAATGCCCTGCATGCACTTTTATATTATAAATACTGTTTTTTACTGCCTGGAATTTGGAGATTGTCCATAGCAACCAAAACATGTCCCTTTTTCATTTTTTTGGGGATTTGATTACATTATTGAATAATTTTTATTATTATTTATTATATTATAAACTTTATCATACCCGGGATGTCCGCTAGACTCTGGTTTGAAGAGATTTCAGAGCGTTATTCCTAAGAATTACAGGACTACAAAATAAAAGCCAGATTTCCATGCAAAATAATTGTACCGCTTTCAGCACCTTATTCCAGACTGAATCATACCGCCAGGGAGGTTAAGAACTGAAATGGGATGGTAATTTTGTGGTAGGGAATGATCTTTGAGGTTTTGGTATAAGAGAGAGGTTGGCCAACAACATTTCTCCAGGGAATTGACCACCAAGTAAGACATGGTTAAACATTTTAGTGAGGCCAGGGGCTAATAATGGGGCAAATTTTTTTATAGTATGCTGTAGAACAACCATCAGGTCCTGGAGCTGTTGAAGTTGTCAAGGTTTTTATTATGTTTCTGATTTCAGTGTCAGTACAGGGTTCATTTAAAGAAGCTATTTGTTGTTCATTAAGTGTGGGAAGTTGAAGATTGTTCAACCATTCTAACGTTGAAGGTTGAGGGAGTGTTTGAGTGCCTGAGAGGAGATCTTTGTAAAATGACATAAATATTTGTAAGACATCTTGGGGAAGAGTCACCATATTACCATTTGATTCCTTAATTTATAGACATGTGGGGGGTTTGAATCATGTTTTAGTTTCCTGGCAAACATTGCTGAGGTGGAATTGCTATGTAATAAGAATTTTACTTTTGAAAATCTCAATGATTTTTCTGTGTCTTCTGATAATAGAGTATTTAAAGCTTGACGTTTACTTTGAATGAGGTCTGTTAGTTCAGGAGAGGGTGAGTGGCCAATTTTTTTGTATAAATCGTGTAATTCTTTAGTGAGACATTTAAGGTCTGTTAGTTTTGCTTTTTTCCTAGCCGCAGCAATGTTAATAATATGTCCTCTTAAAACAGCCTTGTGTTCCGCCCAGATAGAGGTGGGAAGCACTTCATCACAGTTGTTGTCATTAAAGTATTCCTCAATGTGTGTTCTAATTTGTTGATGAATATCAGAGTCGGTGAGGAGTGAGTCATTTAGGCGAAAGTTAACTGTAGTAAGGGCTAGCCCTATATGGGATGTTTCAAAGATGACCATATCATGGTCTGACCATGGGCAGGGGTGGATTGAGGCAGTAGAGGAGTTTGCTAAAAGTATAGGAGTGCTAAATATATAGTCAAGACGAGCGTAACAGTCGTGGGGATGAGAGTAATGGGTGTATGCTTTGGTGCCTATATTATGTGCTCTCCATAAGTCAATCAACTGGAATTTATTAAGGAGGGGCTTATAGATTTGGAGAATGCCTTTGAGGAAAGGACTGTTTTGCTTCTGTCAAGTGTGGGGTGAACTGCTAAAAAAATAAATAGGGATTAGGGGCATATATTGAGGCTAGTGTGAGGGAGCGTTTGTTAATGCTACCCTTAAAGATAATAAAGCGACTATCTATGTGTTTATATATATATTGTGGAGTTCAAAAATTATAGAATTACGAATCAAGATTACAACTCCTCTAGTCTTATTTGAAAAAGTTGTGTAATAGAATTGGTTGAAGGTCTTGTCAAAATATTGTGGGTGTTTAGTTGAAGAGAAGTGAGTCTCTTGTATCATTATAACATCAGCCCCTAGTCTTTTATAATGTCTGAAGGCTTTTTTTACGCTTATTAGGTGAGTTAAAACCCTGAACGTTGTGAGAAAATATTTTAAGGTCCATTGTTAATAAAGTGGGGATGTGCTAAGTGAGTCAATGTTGCCATACAAAAGTCGGTCATTATTACTAAATAAAGGACAATATACCTTGTTATGAGTGTAAGAGATTATATCTATAACCATATTGCATAGATTAATTAAAACAGCTGTTGTTCCATAACATGAGCACAAATGTGCAGTACCATAGAGATCAATCATTGCACCTGTATTGAGTATATAAGAAAAAAGGAAAATAAGAATTTTTTTACTTTTAAAGTGTCAACGTGACATTTGGCCAAAAGGGCGAAAACAATAACATAAACAAGAAAACAAAGGGGGCTAGGGGACATAATGTCACCCCACCTGAAAACTTCAACCAGAGGACAATTCAGTCCTGGAACCACCTGTGAGGACCACCGCCTCACGCAAAAAGGCGAGGAGGTAGACCCCAGAGGAAGCGTGGGAGACAAACCAGCGACAGCGGATGTGCCTGGTTATTCTATAAATGCTTATATAACATACATAAAAGTACATGGTTATAAATGTGAATCAGCACAAAGAGAAATAAACGTATGTTACCAAATTAGATACTAGAGTGTAAGGGCTATTAGTGCCCACAATGACAGCAAGGTATATACTGCAAGACCACCATGCTATGAGGCATATATCATATCCTATAAAGAAAAATGGATCAAGAAGATAGAAGTCTGTAGAAGATATAAAGCATCTCCCGTATGATCATGGGTGCCTCTCTTTAGAGGGGAGGTGTTCGGAAGTTCATACATCACATAGCGCTATCCATAGGAAAAAAAAAACATCTTTATGGTTATTTCACTATCAGCTATTATGGATGTAGACTGGTAGAGATAGAAAAAAAAGGGGGGTGAAAAGGAAAAATTACCACCCCTCCCCCGTGCCCCCCCACCCCACCCAGTCCCTCGTATAAGGTGGGAGGTTGTTGAAGTATGGGTGCAATACCCAAGTGGATCGTCTAAGGTGGAGGATCCCTGAGTTCCAGATGAGTTCGATATATCAGGGGGAGGAAGGGGGCAATCCAGTGCTACCATTAAGGATCAACAAGTTAACAATTGAAACCGACCATCTATAGTGTAGCTCAATCAAAAAGATTATGCTGTAAGGTTTTAAAAAGGTTGGTTCATTCTTCTTTGCTCTCTCTGCATGCGTCTTGGAGTAGACCAAATGGGAGATGATCTGGGTATAGTAGGGAATCGATGAGGTAGGGCTTGTTCCAGAAGGCCCATCTTAACCAGCAGGTCTGTTCCTTTGATTATATTGTAAACCGTGTGTGTGGAACCATTGTGCATAATAGATAATTTGAATGGGCAACCCTAACGATATTTGATTTTTGCTGAGTGGAGGACGGTAGTGACCTCCTTCATCCTGCGTCTCCTATCCAGGGTTGCAGGGGATATGTCAGAGTAAATCTGCAATCTAATTCCATCCAGCTCAATATTTGGGGTATTTCTAGAGGCTTTCATTATATCCTCTTTAGTGTTTCATGCCCAATATAATATCACGCGGCGGCTTGTCAGGGGTTGGTTTTGGACAAAGTGCCCTGTGAAGTCTGTCACATGCAAAAGCAGATAGAGGTTTATCAGGTACCAAGCTGTGAAATAATTTTGTAATGTTTTGATTTAGTTCTGTGATAGACTCAGGAACGCTACGCACTCTTATATTATTGTGTCTGTTTCTATTATCCAAATCTTCTATGTGGGCTTGCATAAAGGAGAAACTGTCAGCAAGGGTTTCATAATCTTTTCTAAGATCATTGTGGGCCAGCGACAATTCGTCATGTTTAATTTCCAATATGTCAGTGTGGCCTCCAATGCTAGCTATCTTTTGTGAGCGTGTTAGTAGTTTTACATAGCTCATATTCCAGTTTCCCCACTAGTTTCTCATAAATGGCTGTTAAGCTGGCATCAAGGTCTGCCTTAGTAAGGGGGAGAGTGTACTCACAGTTCGTGGCATGCAGAGAGTGCGCGGCGTTACCTGAGGCCTCGTGTGAGCCAGCGCCATCTTGGGTCATCATTCTTGTTTTAGTGGAGCACTCCAGGTCCAGAAGAAAGTTTGTCAGCGAGTGCTGGGAGCGTTGTTTTCATCCCTTTTGCTTTGCTGGCATGTACCAGGGTGTTCCGCGGGGGTGCTGTAAGGTTTCAGGCTGATGAGGTATTGAATTGGCCCCGGGAATCTTGGCAGGCAGGTCCGGTCAGACGGAGTTAAGCTCAGAAGCATCTGTCCCGCATCATATATATATATATATATATATATATATATATATATATATATATCATTTATATCTTATTAAAATATTTACTAGATTTTACATCAACATACTTTTATACCATACAGTATCTTTTTATTTCAACACAAATAAATATCACCCTATAATTCCCTAACAAGGCAACTCAAAATAATCAGCATTCATATTATAGGATTAAATGTAAAAATATCCAGTGCATCACTAGGGGAAAAATGTTTTATGTCAGATTATCAGAGAGAATTTAAGAACAACTCAACCTTCTGAGTTTCATATGTCTTGCAGACAAGGTCACAAAGACATTTATTTTCTCAGGTATAAAGCACCAGTAGCAGTTTTAGCAGATTTGATTTACGAAAGTAGACCTTTATCATGCATCTAAATTGTATTCTTCCATTCTACACTTTGAATGAATAAATCATAAGAAGTCACATTTCAGTTTAAAAATAAAATAAAAATTATATATATATATATATATATATATATATATATATATATATATATATATATATATATATAGTGTGTATCTCACAAAAATTAGTATACCCCTCACAGTTTTGTAAATATTTTATTCTATCTTTTCATGTGACAACATTGTACAGCTTGCATAACAGTGTAAATTTGCTATCCCCTCAAAATAGCTCAACACACGGCCATTAATGTCTAAACCACTGGAAACAAAAGTTAGTACACCCCTATGTGAAAATGTCCAAATTGGGTCCAAAGTGTCAATATTTTGTGTGGCCACCATTATTTTATAGCACAGCCTTAACCCTCTTGGGCATGGAGTTCACCAGAGCTTCACAAGTTGCCACTGGAGTCCTCTTCCACTCCTCCATGATGACATCACAGAGCTTGTGGACCTTGTGCTCCTCCACCTTCCATTTGATGATGCCCCACAGATGCTCAATAGAGTTTAGGTCTGGAGCCATGCTTGGCTAGTCTATCACCTTTACCCTCAGCTTCTTAAGCAAGGCAGTGGTCATCTTGGAGGTGTGTTTGGATTCGTTATCATGTTGGAATACTGCCCTGTGGCCCAATCTCTGAAGGGAGGGGATCATGCTCTGCTTCATTATGTCACAGTACATGTTGTCATTCATGGTTCGCTCAATGAACTGTAGCACCCCAGTGCCTGCAGCACTCATGCAGCCCCAGACCATGACACTCCCACCACCATGCTCGACTGTAGGCAAGACATACTTGCTGCCATACACACTTGACACCATCTGAACCAAATACGTTTATCTTTGTCTCATAAGACCACAGGACATGGTTTCAGTAATCCATGTCCTGTGGTCTGCTTGTCTTCAGCAAACTGTTTGTGGGTTTTCTTGTGCATCATCATTAGAAGAGGCTTCCTTCTGGGACGACAGCCATGCAGACCAATTTGATGCAGCATGCAGCAAATAGTCTGAGCACTGACAGGCTGACCCCCCCACCCATTCAACCTCTGCAGCAATGCTGGCAGCACTCAGACTTCTATTTTCCAAAGACAACCTCTGGATATGGCGCTGAGCATGTGCATTTAACTTCTTTGGTCGACCATGGTGAGGCCTGAGTGGAACCTGTCCTGTTAAACTGATATGTGATCTTGGCCATCGTGCTGCAGTTCAGTTTAAGGGTCCTGGCAATCTTCTTATAGCCTAGGCCATCTTTCTGTAGAGCAACAATTTCTTGTTTTCAGATCCTCAGAGAGTTCTTTGCCATGAGGTGTCATGTTGAACTTCCACTGACCAGTATGAGAGAGTGAGAGCGATAACACCACATTTAACATACCTGCTCCCTATTCACACCTGAGACCTTGTAACACTAACGAGTCACATGACACTGGGGAGGGAAAATGGTTAATTGGGCCCAATTTCGCTTAGGGGTGTACTCACTTTTGTTGCCAACGGTTTAGACATTAGTGGCTGTGTGTTGAGTTATTTTGAGGAGACAGAAATTTTACACTGTTATATAAGCTGCACAGTCACGCCTTTACATTGTAGCAAAGTATAATTTCTTCTGTGTTGTCACATGAAAACATAGAATAAAATATTTAAAAAAATGTGAGGGTGTATTCACTTTTGTGAGATACTGTATATATACAGTATATATGTGTTGAGAACGGTGGACTAAGCTTCATCAAAACATTGACAATAAAAACACTGTTGTCTTTGATCTTCTTCCTCTGCAAGTGCCTCTAAACCAGTTTTGGATATATATCTACATTTCTTGATCATACATCACGGGACACAGGAGCTTCATTACATAGTGGGTTATATAGGCACCTCTGGTGATTGGACACTGGTTAACCCCAATTAAGGAGAATTCCTCCCCTATATAACCCCTCCCATATGGGAGGCACCTCAGTTTTTTCGCCATTGTGTATATGGTGGTTGGTCACGTAAAACATGTACTATGAAGAAAGCTCTCTGCAGGTCCCTGCGGGGGCCTAAGGGCTACAACAAACCGGATCCATATCTCCGGCCGATATTTGACTCCCAAGATGATATGGTACCCGGGCCTCGTCAGCCGAAGAAATTAGGTTTGGCCTGTAAGTCCTCTCCTATTGGAAGACTGGGCTCTGGGAAAACCAGACTTGGTGTACTGTTTACACAGAGCGCACAAAAGTTTCTAGCAGAGTCTTTTACATGGTCCAGGTAGGAGGCTCTTCTGAGAAAGAGCCCCAGATAAACCTGAAGGCTGGCTAACACTGCCCGCCGTCATGGGTGAAGGCTGGAATTTGTCTGTTTCAGCAATTCCTGCGGCGAGGACAGGTAAGGGAAGTTAATCCTATATATATAATTTTATGATGGATTTCTTCATTTTGAGTAGTTGTATGTCTTACCTGGTTTCCACCACTAGAGGGAGTAAGAGCAGCCTGATGCATACTTACATGCCTTTCAGTACACACGCTCAGTGAAGCCTGGTTCTCCAGCTGTCTCACGTCTCCACTGCAGTCCCTGCCACAATAGAGGTAATACAGGGGTCCCACGTAGTCTGGGGGTCCCACGCAGCTCCGATGGAGTTTCCCTTTCCCCCCTCATGCACGCGTGGGCGCGCTCCCGGACTAATGGAGGAGGGGGGAGTGTGGTTGTGTGCCGTGCACGTCAGTGTGCACGGCGCTGTACTGCGCAGGTGCCAGGCGGCAGTTTTAAAAAGCCCAGAGCATCAGGGGGCTGTAAGTGGAGACACAGGAGCTGTGGGCAGTAAGCATCCCAGGGGATTGGATCCAGGCAAACCTTAGACACCTACTCAGCATCAGGTTGTGGAGTTTAAGCATATATATTTATTGGGAGACTTTAAGCACAACAGTGATTGCACTTTGTACTAGTACCTCTGCTTTGTAGCTTAGGACTATGTCTCCTCGTAAGAGGGTCTCAGGGGGAGGTAACAAGAGCACTGGTAAATCACCGCCTAGGTCCAGGGGTTCTAAAAGTGCCTGTAAGTTACCATCCCCCCTGCAAGACTGGAGCCAGCCTCTCAGGACGAGTGCCCCTGTCAGGTTTTGCAGCCTCTCCTAATGTGTCAGCCCCGATATATGTCACTGAGGACTCCCTTAGGGCTACATTGGAGGGTTTTGAAGGGAGAATAATGAATTTTATTTCTGCTTCCCTGAAAGATAGCAGGAAAAGGGGTAGATCCCCTCCCTCTGCTGAGATTCCTCTCTCAGATTATTTTCCTGACAATGAGGAGAGATCCCTGTCTTGGGACAGGGATCTTGAGCAGTCGGAGGAATCAGAGGAAGAGGAGAGAGTCCCCTCCTCCCAGGCGCTCAGAAAACAGGTGCAGTATTATACTGAATTGGTGCGTACCACATTCAGAATGCCTGCTGCTGAAGTCGCTACGTCCTCTGTTTCTTCCCTGGGAGTCAGGAAAGACCCACAGACTGCCTATTCCTTCCCAATTCATCCCTTAATGGATAAATTGTTAGATGAGGATTGGGGACATCCCGATAAACTGTTTGCTCCTCCTAAAAGGTTTTCTATGCATTATCCTCTGGAGGAAAGTTTCACCAAGAAGTGGGGAGTCCCATCTGTTGATGCGGCTGTTTCTTGTGTGAATAAAAACCTGAATTGTCCCTTGGATAATGCGCAGGTATTTAAGGATCCAACTGATGAGAAGCTGGAAACCTTATTAAAAGCCTCCTTTTCCATGACTGGCGCTGTAGTGCAACCTACAGTCGCAGCCGTGGGGTTGTGTCAGTTCCTTAAGGAACAGGTTAAGCAGATGCTTGGGCATCCAGTGAGGAAGTAGAGAATTATGCAGAAATACCTCATATTCTGTGTTTCATGATTGATGCGATTTTGGATTCTGTCCAACAAGCATCACGTCTGTCTCTCCTGTTGGTACACATGCGAAGGGCCCTATGGCTAAAGAATTGGGCAGCTGAGCTGTCATGCAAGAAGCATTTGATTGGGTTTCCGTTTAAAGGGGAACGTTTGTTTGGAGAAGAATTCGACAAATTCGTCCAAAAAATTTCAGGGGGTAAATCTACTCTCCTTCCAGTCAAAAGGAGCAAACGTCCTTCATTTAGGCGTGCTCTCTCTCCCGGAGCATCTAGCTCTATGCAGTGGCGATGGCCTTCTCAACCCTCCTCTACAGGAAAGGCTCAGGGCTGGGCCCAGGGGCAGAAAAAGACTTGGGGGCAAAAGCCTGCCAAGCAGAGCCCAAAAGCTTCCTTGTGAAGGGGCGCCCCCGCTCGGCCGAGTGGGGGGGAAGGCTCCTTCAGTTTGCAGGAGCCTGGTGGGAAGAGATCCGGGACAAGTGGGTGATCTCTTCGGTATCTCTGGGCTACAGGCTTGAGTTTCAGGAGATTCCACTTTCTCGCTTTCTAAGGTCGAGGATCCCCAGGGATCCAGTAAAGTAAAAACCACTATTTCTGGCCTTAGATCACTTACTATCCCAGGGGGTGATAGTAGAAGTGGACCCAAAAGAACAGGGTTCAGGGTTTTACTCAAATCTCTTCACCGTTCCGAAGACAAATGGAAGTGTCAGACCTATCCTAGATCTGAAGGATCTGAACCGGTTTTTACGCATCCGGTCCTTCCGAATGCAGTCAATCCGCACTGTGGTCTCCTCCCTGTAAGGGGGAGAGTTTATGGCATCAATGGACATCAAGGATGCATATCTCCATGTGCCAATTTTTCCCGCACACCAAATTTCTTGCCGTTCAGGCTTGCTATGGCCCCTCGAGTCTTCACAAAGATTCTGGACCCTCTCTTGGCAAACCTAAGAGCTCAGGGTATAGCCGTCATGGCTTATCTAGATGATTTGCTTCTCATGGAGAAAACAGTAGCGTTCCTGAACCACAGCGCCACCAGAACGCTAGAACACCTGGAACGCCTAGGTTGGATTGTAAACCTAGAAAAGTTGTCCCTACAGCCTGCCACCAGGTTGGAATACCTGGGTATGATCATCGACACCGCTCAGGGCAAGGTGTTTCTTCCAAGGCCAAAAGCCTTGGCCATTGGGGATCTGGTGCGCCTAATTCTGGGCAGGAGATCTTCCCCCATTCAATTGTGCATGAGACTGTTAGGGAAAATGGTCGCCTCCTTCGAGGCCATCCCATTCACCCAGTTCCACTCAAGGCCTCTGCAAAGATGCATCCTTGCGGCTTGGAACAGGAAGCCCCAATCCTATGTATCTATCCCCAGGGACACGCAAGAGTCTCGTCTGGTGGTTACAAACCAAGAATTTGCTGAAGGGCAAAACTTTTCTTCCTCTTCCATGGAAGATTATCACGACAGATGCCAGCCTGACAGGCTGGGAAGCAGTGTTGGAGGAGACGTGCTCGCAGGAGAAATGGTCTGCGATCGAGAAGCTATTGCCCATAAATGTCTTGGAGATCCGGGCAGTTTATATGGCTCTCATAAAGTGGTCTTACAGACTACGAGGTCTCCATGTTCGGGTTCAGTCCGACAATGCCACAGCAGTGGCTTATATCAATCACAAGGGCGGTACCAGGAGTCTGGTTGCCCAAAAAAGAGGTGAATCGCATACTTGTCTGGGCAGAAAAGCATGTTCTATGTCTTTCTGCAGTCTTCATTCCAGGAGTGGAAAATTGGCAGGCGGATTTTCTGAGCCGCCAGCAGTTGTGCCCAGGAGAATGGGCTCTGCACCCCGACGTGTTGTCACAGGTGGGGTACTCCAGACGTAGATCTGTTTGCATCCAGGTTCAACAGGAAACTGGACAATTTTGTGTCAAGGACAAGAGATACACTTGCTCAGGGGTCAGATGCTCTGACAGTTCCCTGGGATCAGTACAATCTGATCTATGCCTTCCCCCCGAGCCCGCTTCTGTCGCGGTTCCTGGGAAGAGTCAAGAGTCATGAAGTTGGCAGTAGGCAGGCCATGGATCCTCGCTCTCCGGCCAGATCTGCTCTCACAGGGTCCAATTTACCATCCTGCTTTACACAGTCTGAATTTGACGGTTTGGCTGCTGAGACCCACATTCTGAGAGACCGCGGCCTTTCGGGGCCAGTCCTTTCTACTCTGGTCAATGCCAGAAAGCCGGCCTCCAGGCTTATTTATTAAAAAATCTGGAGGGCATATGTTTCCTGGTGTGAACTCAGGAAATGGCATCCTAGAAAGTACTGTCATTAGCAGGATCTTGGCCTTTCTCCAGTCAGGCCTAGAAATGAATTTGGCCATAAGCACTATCAAGGTGCAGATTTCGGCCCTGTCAGTGTTTTTTCAGAAGCCACTTGCATCGCATTCCCTGGTGCGGGCTTTCATCCAGGGGGCCATGTGGATAAGACCGCCAGTCAAACCTCCGGTATGCCCATGGGATCTGAATTTGGTTCTCTCGGCTTTGCAGGGGCAACCATTTGAACCTTTGCATCTGGCTTCATTAGTTCTCCTGACTAAAAAATTGGTTTTCTTGGTAGCCATATCCACGGCTAGAAGAGTATCAGAGCTAGCAGCTTATTCCAGCAAGGAGCCGTATCGAATTATTCATAAGGACCTGGTGGTCATGCGTCCCAACAGGTCCTTTCTACCTAAGGTGGTTTCGGGATTCCATTTGAATCAAGACGTAATCCTACCATCCTTTTTTCCGGACCCACAGTCCGCAGAAGAAGAATCTTTGCACACTTTGGATGTGGTTAGAGCAATCAGTATATATCTTCAAGCAACTGCTCAGATAAGGAAAACTGATTGCTTGTTTATTTTGCTTCAAGGCCCTAGGAAGGGCCAGGCAGCGTCAAAATCCACTCTCTCAAGGTGGATTAGACAGGTTATTTCTCAAGCCTATAGTGTTAAAGGGAAGATCCCTCCTTTTCGAGTGAAAGCACACTCTATTAGGGCTGTAAGTGCTTCTTGGGGAGTGCATCACCAGGCTTCCCTGGCTTAGATCTGTAAGGCTGCAACTTGGTCATCAGTTCACACATTCACCAGATTCTATCAGGTGGATGTCAGAGGGCAAGAGGATATCGTCTTTGAGCGCAGTGTACTTCAGGCTGCAGTTTAGGTCCTCCGGTCCCTGGCGGTCTATAATTATGATCTGTGTCTCCCTCCCCTCAATCAGAACATTGCCTTGGGACATCCCACTATGTAATGAAGCTCCTGTGTCCCATGATGTATGATCAAGAAAATTGGATTTTTATATACAGCTTACCTGTAAAATCCTTTTCTTGAGAGTACATCACGGGACACAGGGCTCCCGCCCCTCTTGGGTTTTACGTGGTTTCTTATTGCTTTGCTACAAAACTGAGGTGCCTCTCATATGGGAGGGGTTATATAGGGGAGGAATTCTCCTTAATTTGGGTTAACCAGTGTCCAATCACCAGAGGTGCCTATATAACCCACTATGTAAAGAAGCTCCTGTGTCCCATGATGTACTCTCAAGAAAAAGAATTTTACAGGTAAGCTGTATATAAAAATCCCATTATACAGTACAAACACTCACACACACCATGCACTGTCTACCCCTGTGATATTGGGCGAATTTCTTAGCTCAATGGTAGTGCATAACAGTGAGGTCAGTCCACTTCAGCAACTCTATTTAAGAGTTTGGTAGACGATTTTTTATTGAAAAGAATGAAAAACTTCACCAAAGACATTAGTTATCTATGCAGGGGTTTCCACCGTCAATGTAAATGGTACAACAAAATACTTCAGTCTCCTGGCTCACTCTCTTGCCACGCGGCTGCTTCAAGCCTCAAGCCTAGACCTTGGGTCTGATCTCTAGACCAACACACAGTTCTTTAAGCTCAAGCTTTCTCATAGCTTACTCTCTTTGTCACAGACTAAATCTGCCTCCTGCAGACATGAACATTCTGGCTTCCCCATGCAGCCTCTCTGACACCTGGAGAGGGATTGGAGTCCTCCTGACACCTAAGCACAGACCTTCTATCAGTAAGGTGGAGCTCTGAGTTACAGTTTGGTCCGAGATTATAATAGGTGTGAACACCGACACACTCAGCCTGCTGGTGCCTAATAAAATCTAGACATAGGATTGAGGAAGCATTTTGAAGTCTCTGAGCTTAAGCCCTTGATCCTGGAATTACAAATTACGAAACCTGAAGAAAGATGAAAACCCATCTTTCTCCACTCAACATTTACATTCTGGAGCCATTCAAAGTATAATCTTAATAACGTTTATAGGATGTGTGTTGAATCCATTGCTCTCATGTGCCTTTTTAGGCAACAGTGCTGTCTTACATCCTTGTTCTTTTTGTCCCTCCTATTTAGCTTTCATGCCATTCTAGTTGCCTGCATAAGTCTGTTTTCTGATCTATACCAATATCAGGTACTATATAAAAACTCTTTGTACTATATCATTGTCCATCTTGCCTGTAAAGTCAGAATTAGGGCCCTGTGGCTGTTTACCCTTTCTCTCTTCCAATCAAGTTTATACGGATGTGGCTTTAGGAGTGTTGTTTCAATTTTTGAGATGGGGGTGGGTGCTTTGGAGCAAGGGAGCTCTACACCCCCCATTTGTATAGCACTGACTGCTGTATAAATGACAATGGTCCCAAAAATGTGTCAAAAATGTCTGATGTGTCTGCCATAATGTCACGATCATGATAAAAATCACTGATCACTGCCATTACAAGTAAAAAAAAAAAAATATTAATAAAAATGCCATAAAACTATCCCTTATTTTGTAAGAGCTATAACTTGATTGCAACCAATGAATAATCGCTTATTGCAGGGTTTTTTTTTTTTTTTTTAACCAAAAATATGTAGAATACGTATCGGCCTAAACGGAGGAAAAAAAAATTTTTTTATATTTTTTTGGGGGATATTTATTATAGCAAAAATAATGCGTTTTTGTGTTGTTGTTTATAGCACAAAAAATAAAAACCACAGGGGTGATCAAATACCACCAAAAGAAAGCTCTATTTGTGGGGAAAAAAAGGACATCAATTTTGTTTGGGAGCCACATCGCACAATTGTCAGTTAAAGCAACGCAGTGCCAAATCGGAAAAAGTGCTCTGGTCTTTGGCCTACAAAATGGTCCGGGGCTTAAGTGGTTAAAGAACAGGAGCAAAGGGCACTTTGCCTGATGCGTACTAACAACTATAACCATTTGTGGATCTGTCTCAACACATCCTTAAACGTCACAGACAACTCAACACAGTAACAAAAGCTCTACGCAACCACCACATCCTGTATCAATGGGTGACTCCGGCGAAAATTGTAATCATGCACAAAGGTACCAAACACATTGTGACATCTCTCCAGGATGGTATACGTCTCTTGCAAAGTTGGGATATCATTCCTCACACTTCCACAGCCACACCAATGGAACAAGGTTCAGAAGATAAGCAACAGGAGCACCCGCTCCCACAATGTGCTGGTAGGGGAAAAACCCGCTAGCTACTGGCTTAATCTGCAACAATACCCCACTCAATGAGCTGCTGTGCTCGGCCCTTTGGCACTCTTACCCCACTGCCTCTTCCTTGGCATTAGTGTGCCATAGAACAGGAAGTGTGCAGCGTAGTGTGCCCTATTCCCTTATTGTTTTGTTCTCTCTTTTTTTTTTTTTTAAACTGATTGCTTGCCTTACATTTTCTGACGTCTCTGACAATTCAAATATCACAGCAACTGCAGTTCTGCACTTTCTCTGTGCAGCAATTTCCTCCAGCTTAGCTTTCATCAGTAACTTCAAACCTGACCACCTACAACATCCCTACCCACATCCCCACAACTATGATCATCAAAATTCTTTCCTATCATACCAAGGGGCTTAATCACCCAGCAAAGAGAGCTTCACTATGGAAACTAGCATAGCAATCCAAATGTGGTATCCTCTGTGCAGAGGAAACCTACTTTCATGCCTCCAACCCACCAAAATGCTCTAACAAGAACTATGATTTCATCTTTACTGCTAATGCTCCAGCAAAAAAAAAAAAGCATCCTTGTTGCCGTCAGAAACTCTCTCTCCTTTCAACTACAAGACTGCATCAAAGATGAAGGAGGGCGCTTTCTATTCCTTCGATGCTCCATCAATAACTCCACCTACACTATTGTAGAAAAGATGTAGCTGGATAGCCGCACTCAGAATTATTCAACTTTATTTCAAAAATGTAATTAAAATCATAGCATCTAGGCTGGTAAACAGACTAACTGCACAGCCGCTTATGCATAGCTAATGAGCAGAATATACATACAGAGCTATATACACACACACAATCAATTAGACAGATGAATAAAATAAGTGTATGACAAGATAGCAATTAAGGAAACACCTGTGAACATCCAAAGTCTGAAGATTAACATTTAAATGGATGAAAGGAAAAAGCCTTTTTCCCCAAAAACACCAAAATCAAGCTGACAAGTTGAAAGCATACATAATGGTAATAAATGAATGACATGATAAATCTTATCCTTAGGTGAAGAGGTATAGGTGCAACCTAGAGAAATAAATTGTCCATGTTGCCCCCACATTTTACGAGGCGATACCATCCTTTCTAGGTCTCTAAATAAGGATTTTAAAGCCATGGCTTTCATTAACTGTAACACTAAATTTGTTATTTACGTGGTTATGTGTGAACAATGTTGCATACAGTATGTTGGACACACAACACGAAGACTGAGAGACAGATTATATGTCCACCTCTATGACATTTTCAAAAACCACCCCACTAATGTGGCGAAGCATTGGAATCTTTGCCATGATAAGGATGTCAGTGGCTTACGCATTCAGGGGGTGGAAAAAGTCACTTTATCTAAAAGAGGGGGTGATAGGTTTAGTCTGTTATGCAAAAGGGAGATTTATTGGATATTCCATCTCCATACGAGGCAGCCTATGGGCCTTAACTTTGAGTTGGACATTTCATTCTTTTATGAGTGAATTTTCCACATATTGATTGCCCAGTATTTACTAAGCTAATATGTATGGCTCCCATTTCACTGGTTGTCGGTCTGGTGCTGACAGGTTTTTTCATCTGGTTCTGCTGGGCTCATTTTATTATGTTTCTGCCAGAGTTTATTCACTATTTTCCATTTATTATAATTGCTTTACATTATTATTATTATTATTATTATTCAGGATTTATATAGCGCCAACAGTTTGCGCAGCGCTTTACAATATGAGGGCAGACAGTACACTTACAATACAAATCAATACAGGAGGGATCAGAGGGCCCTGCTCATTAGAGCTTACAATCTAGAAAGGAGGGTCAAGTTGAAACAAAAGGTATTAACTGTGGGGGGGATGAGCTGATGGAGAAAATGAAAATACAGTTAGGTGTGGGTGGGGTAGGCTTCTCTGAAGAGAAGTGTTTTCAGGGATTGTCTAAAAGCTAATAAAGTAGGAGATAAGCAGGCAGATTGGGGTAGGGCATTCCATAGGATTGGGGAGGCTTTGGAAAAGTCCTGGAGGCGAGTATGGGAGGAGGTGATGAGGGAGCTAGAGAGCAGGAGGTCTTGAGAGGAACGAAGACCTTACATTGAGGACAGGCCAATTATTCGAATGAGACTTTTTTTTGAATAGGGCTGTATGCATATATTGCAGCATTTTTCTCTGCAGTGATTATGAATATCAGTATTTTTTATGTTAATTAATATCCTATTAGATATGTTTGTCATTCGTTTGATAATCACACAGCTGATATATTATGTTGGGTGTGTGATCAATCAACAGGGTTTTTGTATCAGCTTCTTATACCTGTCAGTATAATGATATTCGCATTGAACCTGCCCTTGGTTTTAGAACATTCGATATCGATCGTTCATTTGGTCTATTCCTATATTTACTTTTATTTTTGATATCTATGCATTGTATCATAGGAGAAGACCTAAGTAGACACATCCAATAATGAGATATTTGCAATCTTTCTAATATGAAACCTTTTTCGGGATGTGTCATTTTTAGGGAATATTTTTTATATTTTTTGTCTGTTTTTCTCTGGTGGGTTTGACATTCAATGAGCCCCATGTATTGGCATGCACACACATTGAGAGTTTGTTTCTTTCTCTCCTTTTTTTTTTGTGTGTCTGCCAATGCGTGTGAAAAAACATATAATTTTTTTTACATACAAAATGAAAAATGTTTTTACTTATGCCATTTTTTATTTCTCTAGGTTACACCTATACCTCTTCACCTAAGGATAAGATTTATCATGTCATTCATTTATTACCATTATGTATGCTTTCAACGTGTCAGCTTGATTTTGGTGTTTTAGGGGAAAAAGGCTTTTTCCTTTCATCCATTTAAATGTTAATCTTCAGACTTTGGATGTTCACAGGTTTTTCCTTAATTGCTATCTTCTCATACACTTATTTTATTCATTTGTCTAATTGCTTGTGTGTGTGTGTATAGCTCTGTATGTATATTCTGCTCATTAGCTATGACTAAGCACCGTGTTCGGTGTGAAACATGTCAGCGGCTGTGCAGTTAGTCTGTTTACCAGCCTAGATGCTATTATTTTAATTACATTTTTGAAATAAAGTTGAATAATTCGGAGTGCGGCTATCCAGCTACATCTTTTCTACTTCAGTTCCTGTTGCAAACAGAGCCAGCACCCTGTGGGATTGTGGAGACAGCTGTTTTGGGAGAAGTCATTACCTTAGAGCGGTAATTCTTTGTATTTATATCCACCTACACTATTGTTACCGTATATGCCCCGAATGTGCGCAAACTTCATAAACAAGTCAGAAACATCCAGCAGTGCAAAATTATCTGGTGTAGCGACTTTAACATGTCCCCAGACCCTACACTGGATTCCTCATCACAGCCTAAAAGATGTAAACCAGCTATGGGTCCTCTCCTAATAATCTTCCAACTCCATGATGCCTGGCAATGTCAACACGTGGAAGAACGTGACTACATGTTCTTTTCACCTTGCCACTTCTCTTAGCGCCCGTACACACGGTCAGAGATTTTGACAACCAAATCCGTCTGAGTTATTCCGACGGATTAATTCCAGAAGAGGTCTGGAAGTGATGTTGCATACACACGGTTGGACTAAGTTGTCGGAAAATCCAATTGTACATAACGTGATGATGTTATTTTGTTACGACGGGACTACGTTCAGGCTAGTAGCCAATAGCTTTGGCTTAGGAATTTGATCTGAGCATGCATGGCACTTTGTCCGTCGGAGTAGGCTACACATGATCAGAGTATGTCTGATCGGAGCATTTTGTCGGAAAATTTTACCGGCAAGTTGGAAAAGTTGGTCCGTCGGAAACAGTCCGATGCAGACCACACACAGTCGGAATATCTGACAAAACGGTCCGATAGTACACATTCCGTCGGAATCTCCGACCGTGTGTACAAGGGCTTACTCAAGTATAAACCTCAACCTAGTAGACCAATGGACTCAGAAAGTATCAGATTCCTCCATCTTGCCCATTACGTGGTCAGACCATTCTCCTATCTGCATCACGATAGAAGATTGTCCAAACCCACCCCCAGCCTATCTATGGCGAATGAACACAAAAATTCTACAATCTGACTCACGTGGAGCAACTTCTAACTTTTTTCACTCTTAACAAAGACTTAGTGAGTACTCTTGAGGCCGCTCATAAGGCTTTTATGTGTGGTCTATTCCTACAACCAATGGCTAGGGAAAAAAGCAAAGGAAGCAGCTCATTGCCAACCTTATAACAAACATTCAAACTACTGATACTCTCAATTAGCAGCACCCAAACCCCGATCTCAAAGCTAAATTACTCAAACTCCGACTTGACTTAAGGTCCCTTCTCATTGAAAATTATGACAAGCTCCATAAAAGCACAAAGATGTATTTTTAAATATCTGGCAACAAAGCTGAGAAACTTCTGGCCTCTCAAATCAAAGGGTGCCGCACTATAGCCCACATCCCATATCTAATTCACCCAGTTACTAAAGAGAAAATACTTAATTCACAAGACATTTCGGATGCCTTTAGCAGCTACTATGAATCTTAATACAACTTGAATACTGACCCTGCAATAGTCCAGCCTGCTACTTCCTCCATCTCTTCCTTCTTCGACTCAGTCCACCTCCCCAGCCTAACCCCTGAGCAACAGGTAGTCCTTAATGCTCCCTTTACTGCCGAGGAGATTGGGGCAGCAATTGACTCACTTCCCAACAACAAATTCCTAGGCCCTGATGGATTTGTGGGGGAGTACTACAAAATGTTCAAATCCACTCTTGTTGACCATCTTACCCCCCCCCCCCCCCGTTCAATGGCAGTGCTTCCTCTGCCTCACTCCCTAAAGAAATGCTCTTAGTGACAATCTTTACACTGCCGAAGCCAGGTAAGGATCCAACCATCCCTCAAAACTTCCACCCCATCTCGCTTCTGAACCTTCACACTAAATTATATGCTAAAGTTATAGCAAACAGACTTTGAAATACTCCTATCCCTCATCCATCCTGAACAAGCAGGATAAGCAGGATTCATCAAAGGATGAGAAACGTCTGATGCTACCTGCAGAGTGTTAAACATTCACCACGCCGAAAACCGAGGAATGCCTTCTCTGCTCATTTCTTTACAAGACTTTAGTATTACTTTAAGATAAGCAGACCCCCTACTTGAATGAGTAAGTGGTACATAGTACCCCTATGCAGTCATAAAACAAAGTCCGTTGTAAATAAACACAAAACGTTTTTTAACTATTTCTTTGATAAATAAAAAAGTGTAAATAAATAAATGAATAATGTGATCACTTTAAACATAACTCACCAATTCTAGTCCATTGATTTTCGAAAAGAAGAAAAAAAACTAAATTTGCCAACCTGGCTGCTTGCGCCACACTCCCACTCTAACGACAACCCTCTGGAGCTGTCATCAGGATTATATACAAGGGGGTGGAGATATTTGGCCATGCCCATATTTGGTTAGTGATGTCACCAGCCACTATCTATTTCTTTTATTTACATGGTTGGTAAACCCAGGCCATATAAGTGAATGGGGCCAATTATGTAAATGGACCTGTATCCATCAGCGTCCTTACTGAACAATGACAGCAGGAAGCAGAAAGTCTGAATGCCCGAACAGCCAAGGTTCGGTCTGACTGAACCTTGAGCTCATCCCTATTGACAACATTGTCATATATTTTATTATTCTTAGTAGATTTGTTTTTTTTTATAGGGAGATCGTACAGTTATTTTATGATATGTTACAGTTTTGCATTAAAGTGTGATTTTTATGTTCACTTTGCTTGGTGTAGCTTGCACACTTTTGACTTTAATCACAATAATATAAGTATGGTTAGCCGGAAGAAAAAACATTGATGCGTATTTTGTGTCCAGGCAGGTTCACACCAGAACGTATTGTGGAAAACTTGCGTTATGTCCTGCACCGCATTCAAATCAGCAGTGGTGTCAATACAATTCCAGCTCCCCAATTTGTGCCTATTAACTGGAGCACCACAATACATATTTGATACCACAACACTCAGTAAAATGTTTTGAAGCATATATAAATTTGTTTAAAAATACATATTCTTTTCAATGTAAAAGAACAGTTATTTAACAACTCACCTGGCCCAGCTATAAACTTCTAGTTTTAGGATGGTGCATGACAGCACTTCCTCCAAATGCAGGCACCATAGAAATGCAACACACCAGAACTTGTCAGAGCCCAGCAACATTTTACTGACAACACATCAGAATAAAGCAAGCATCCCTGCTCAATAGTTTTGGCCAAACCTAGCATTAGGCCAGCTATAAACGGATCGAATCTCAGCCGGTTTAGCAGGAAGAGATTTGAACCATTAGTGGGCAGGCTGAATGTACCACATTATCAATCAACCAATCAACCTGGGTACAACCAGCCTGCTAGATTCTCTTGTGATTATCAGACAGTGTTGACAGGGGAATACCTTCTGCCAAGAAATCATCTTTCCGCGCCTTCTCCCAACCACCCACCAGGAGAAAACAATGGGCCAGCAGGAGGTATTCCTGAATCAACACTGTCTGTGTTGATGGGGGATTAAGAAAATTTCTTTCTTGCAACCTGTTGTTGCAGGAAAGATATTTGCTCCATGTATGTCCAGCTTAAGGCAGGCCATGGACGGTGGGTGGGAGAAGGTGGGGAAGACAATTGCTCAACAGGAGGGATTCCCCTGTCAACACTGTCAACTGACAATGGGGGAGGGTGGGGGGATGCTTCCCCCAGTGGGAGAATACGGTGCTTATTGCTAGTGGCTATAGTACCCACCAGTGATAATCACAAGAGAATTCGGCAGGCTGGTTATATCCAAGTTGATTGACCATCTTCGTACATGCAGCCTACCCATTAACTGTTTGAATCTCGGCCAGTTTCTGTGGAACCGGCTGAGATTCGAACCATGTATGGCCGGCCTTAGACATAGCAAGCTATGACTAAAGCCAGGATTGTCTGAAAAATATTAGCAGGGATTCTTGTTTTAAATGCACACTTTCCAAAATGTGAATACTAGTAATTGTTGCATTATGTTTTTTTTTTTTTCTCATCAGTTGGCAATGAGTATATTACACTGTCTGTCTGTAAAGAATATCTTCATGATCACATTTGGCTGGTTTGATTTCTAACAAACAAAAAAAAATAATAATAATAAAATACTCAACATCCAAGTACATCTGTGCTTTTCTTTGATTAGTTGGGTAATTAGTAAATTGGAACAGTACTTGTGAGTTTAACCACTTAAACTGAAAGCGAGTCTGGGAAAGCACATAAGGGGGTTAGTACTTGCAATTATTTTCATAAGTGACTATTTGTAAAAGTGATTGGTTTATTGCAATTACATAAAACATTTTAACAAAGCATGTTTTGAAGATGCCAGGAAGAGTATTCACAAATGCTCTTAGAGGCAGGTTTGCCTATATGCCTGAGAGTTTCCTTTTTATTGTTTATGGTTACCAAACCTTTTATTTTTAAATAAGCATCTGAATATTGTACCATACAAGTCATCAATGAAAAAAGAATGTTTCCTGTGGAAGGGATACTATTGGCTGACTTGTGTTTACTTGTGTTTCAGAAACTTAAATTTTCAGTCTGTCGAGTTAGCCAATGAATTGTATTAATAAACTAAAGAAGGTTATGTGCTGAAAGCACAAATCTAGTGCTCACAATAAATTGTCCAACATAAAGGAAAAACACATAAAATGTAATGAAGTAGCAAAAAAGCGGTGATGGGAAGATCCACAGCTGACAACATCAAACGACCAGCCAGAGAGGAAAGTCAGGTATAAGATGGATCCTAATAGGGAAATAGTACAGGGAAACAAAGTTCCCTCAGCTGCTGGTGAAATCAAATTCAAGGGAAATCCGAAGGCTTACAAAAGAACAAAGGTGCCAATGGGCTGCATCAGTAAAAAGTGTCAGAATTTAAAGTGGTTGTAAACCCTCATGTTTTTTCACCTTAAGGCATCCTGGCAGTGACCAGCCCCCTATTTCCCTTGGACATGCTGTCCCTCTCTCCATGGGGTCCTGGCTCTTGATTGGATAGATTAATAGCAGTGCAGCCATTGGCTCCTGCTGCTGTCAAGCAAATTCAATGGTGACGGGGCTGAGTTTGGCATTCCTGTCTATAGACGCAAATGCTGGACTCGGAAGTGCCTTGGCAAAGTAATCCCGGAGGGAAAGCGCTTCTCTTAGGTGGCTATCTGATGCATGAAGGAGCTGCAAGAGCCTCAGAGGGACCTCAGAAATTGACGATTGGGGCCACTCTGTGCAAAAGAGCTGCACAGTGGAGGTAAGTATGATATATTTGTTATTTAAAGAAAATAAAAAAACTAGCCTTTACAATCACTTTAATGTACACGACATATCTAAACTTACATTTAAGCAAACAGAGTAGCACCCAACTAGAGGTTGGTGATCCATAGCTCAGCAGAACAGACTAATTGAGGGATTTATGAGCTCTTCAATTCCTCTCTTGGTCTGTGCTGCCAAGCAGTATTTATATCTAAATGTCCAAATATTAATTTTGACAGAAGCACCCCCTACATATTTTCTTAAACAGTCATTATTGTTTAATCATAACAGTCATTATTTTTAGCAGCAATTTACCGTCATTTTTATTTTCGATTCGAATGCAGCAAAGCGAACAAACGGAAGAAAGATCTTCCTCAAATGATTACAATGACTCTTTAAATCACCTTTAGCTTCACAAAAACAGCATTATTTCAAATTGGTACTCTAATAACACAGTCTTTGATTTCAGAAATATGTGTACAGTTCAAGTTCAAATGAAATTCGATGCAAAATTTGGATGAATTTAATTTCGTTATTCGGAGCATTCAATAAACTTCATTTATACTGTAATTCGGATATATCCAATCTCCAAAAAATGAAAAATGTATCTGCATATTAATTTGGAACGAAACAAGCCGCACATGTCTAGTTAATCTAGCCATTCTGCGCCAAGCTAAGGTTCGTTTATGCAGAAGCAGTGGTTCACTTTGCAAATGTCAAGCAGTTCAATGGACCCACTGTGTTTCCAAGTCCTCTGACTTATTGCCAGGGAAAACAGCAGACAGTAGCAGTGTCATCTAGTGGATGGCCAGAACAGACGCAGATGCAGGTGAACCTATCTTAAACAGAATCCAGGTTCCAAACAGACAGAGCCACATACTTTACAGTAGCAGAGGTAACAAACCTATAATCAAGTACAGACAAGCTGGCTAAAAATACAGTTGAAACAATTCTCAGGAATAATCCAAGTCATAAACAGGAAGAAGTCAGACATAGGTTAAAGTAGAACTATAGGCAAAACATTTTTTTTCTCCAGTCATCTTCAAGGTGGGTGCACCTGAGATGACTGATCTCACCTGACAGGAAACACAATCAACAACAGAGTTTAAAAGCCCCCCCCCCCCTCTGTCCCTGAGTTATTGATTGTGTTTCCCACAGGATGGCAGCAAAACCATTTATTTTTTTCCTTTTTAAGACCAAAGGTCTGGGACCAAGTCAGACCTAGAGCAGCCAGTGGTGACTGCGGGTCTGATAGGGTTCTGTCCTTTTCAAGGGGGTCTTCCCCGCTTTCTCCCTGAAAAGAAAGCACTCAGGGGGTATACTACAAGGGCCCCTCTGAGATTCTGGTGGCACTATGACAGGTGAGGTGTCCATAACCCCAGGGACTTTACATCCCACTCCCCAGTCCTACCAGACAGTGGTAGATGGTACGGAGTGGCCGCCAGAATATCCCCCATAAGCTGGGGAAAGAGTCCCGGATGCTTGCTGGCATGTTTTCTCCCAGCTTAGGGAGCTGAGGATTCTCCTGTTCACCGCTATGCTCCAGCGGCGTTGGCGGCTGCTACTGTGCAAGATCGGATGTCGCGGTGCGCTCACGTGAGGTCATTTCTGGTGATTCTGGTTTACACCAAAATGGAGTGGCGAACGGCTATAAAGGCGGTAGAGTGGAGGTCTGCGGCCCTGAGTCCCCCAAACCTTCCTGGAACGATCCTACCCACCGGTTTATCAGTAGAGAGGATGGAGAAGGAGGGCGGACCGGAGCTGGCAGCATCAGAGGTCACCACAGTGGGAGAGTGATTCGGCTGGTGTGGGGAGGGGATTTGGGGTGGCCCTATTTCCCTCTCTCTCACATGATATCAAATGGGTAAATGGCTATAATGTTTTTTTTTTTTTGTATTCGTCATTCACAGAGACTAAATGCCCTGCCCAGGGAATGGCCAGTAGGTCTAAGTCCAAAGCCACCTTAAAGTAAAGGCGCTGTGGGTATTGTAATGACAAACTCCCACAAGACCACAGCAAGCCTTTCTGCTTCAAATGCATCTATAAATTAGTAGGCAAAGAGACAGCACAGGTTGTAAAGGAATCCTGAGCACTACAATCTGAGATGCTAGCAACCCTCCAGTCCTTTAGGACTACAATAGAGAAGGAGCAGGTAGAAACCCCTTCAGGAAGGGGAGTACTCTGATCAGGATAGCCAGGTGGAGGCTAGGCCTGGGGGGACACCTTTTCTCAGCCGAGGACATGGAGGGTCTCCTCAAGGCTATTTATGAATTGGGGGACATTCAGATGCCTTCCGCCCAGGTTTCGGCTCAGGACAAGGTAAATATTGGACTGGGCAAGCTGCAAACTAAATCTTTCCCAGTGCACCAATCCCTTAAGGATATTGTCACGGTCGTTCCACTACCCCGATCGTACAGAAGAGACGTACCTGCAGGGTTCCTGTACGACGGGATCTCCGACGCCCTCGGACGCGGGTCGACGCGAACAAACACGCGCGGGTGCACGCAGGTCCCAACAGACGTTCGCAGGTGCGCGCCGACACAAGCGGGCGTTCGCACCGTACGGACGTGCGCGGGGTCACGAGCGTAACCACGGCCACCTGCGGGGGTACGCAAACGGGCCGTACGACCAATCCTGTTGCCCAATAGACTATTTAAGGCCACAGCTCCTGCTCCTCGGCGCTGTTCGGTCTACAGCGTTCCTGAGACTCCTGCTGTTTGTTCGTGATTGTGTTCCTGATATTATACCCGACCTGTTCCTGGACTCTGCCTGTATTCCGCCTGCCCTTGACCTTTGCCTGATTGACTACGCCTCTGCCTCCCGCTTCTGTACCTCCGCTGCCAGATAGTTGCCGACCCTGCCTGACTGACCACGCCTCTGCCTCTCGCTTCTGTACCTCCGCTGCCTGATAGTTACCGACCCAGCCTGATTGACTACGCCTGTCTGCCCGAAGTCCGGCACCCATTGACTCTGCCACCTTGCCGGTCCTCTTGTGCCAGCCGCCCAGCAGTCCTTGACTGACATCCAACGCCAGGTGCACCTGCCGTTCCTGTTACCACCAGTTCCAGTTGTATCCGCTATCTGCTATCCGGCTAGGCACTTGTGTCCTCCGGGCTCCTGAACCCCTGTCTCCATCACCAGGGGCTCGAGAGCCGGTGGTTTACGAGGCGCCGCTCCCTGCACGTCGGGGCTCTCTAACCAGGTACGTGACAGTACCGAACAGCCAGGATGTCTGAGCCCTCGCAGGGAGCGTCTCCCATGGATGAACTCTGCCATCATCTAGCCGGCCTCACCCAGGCCGTGAAGAGCCTACAAGAAGGCTACGGACGTTTGGAGGAACAGGTCCAGGCCCTATCTGCCGCAGCCCCGGCTGCCTCTGGGTCTCCAGGCCCACCATCAGTGGTCATGTTGCCGCCAGAACCAAGGGTACCTACACCAGACCGCTTCTCCGGTAACCGGAATAAGTTCAGGGCCTTCCGGAACTCCTGCGAGCTCTTTTTCGCCCTCCAACCCCGGACTTTTTCTCTTGAGGCAACAAAAGTGGGGTTCGTCATTTCTCTATTAACCGACGAACCTCAGACCTGGGCACATCGTCTCCTCGAACGGAAGGACCCCTCTTTGGATTCTTTGAACGATTTCTTCCTAGCCATGTCCCGACTGTACGAGGACCCGCAACTCGCCGCCACTGCAGAAGCAGCTTTGCATGTACTCCAGCAGGGTCGCAGGCCAGTAGAGGACTATGTGTCTGAGTTCAGGCGTTGGAGTGCCGACACAGAGTGGAATAACTCAGCCCTTCGCTACCAGTTCCGCATGGGACTTTCGGAGGCATTAAAGGATGAATTGGCTCGCGTGGGAACCCCTGAAACCCTCGAAGCCCTCATCGATCTCTCGATTCAGATTGACAGGCGTTTGAGGGAACGTCGTTTAGAGCGCTCAACTTCCACTTCTCGCCCAGTCTGGATGATGCCGCGGGTTCCAAGTCCCAACCCTCCGGTCCTTCCTGCTCCACCTGCTCTGGATCCTTCGGAGCCTATGCAACTGGGTCTACTTCGCCCTTCCTTGACGCCCGAGGAGCGCCAACGCCGGAGAACTGGCAACCTTTGCCTTTATTGTGGGGAATCTGGACATTACGTTCGCACCTGCCCCGCCAAGTCACGTAAGTGCCTTCTTGCACCTTCTGCTTCTCCTGCCATTCTGCCCAGCACCAACACCATCTCTCACCTGGTTGTACCTCTTCTCCTACAGTTTTCCGGAGGGACTCTCAGCGTTGACGCCATCATAGACTCTGGAGCTTGCAGCGGCTTCATGGACCTGTCTTTTGCCCTGAAGAATAACATCCCTCTTCGGCCTAGGGTAAAGGGACTTTCAATCTTTCTGGCCGACGGCTCCTCCCTTAAATCCGGACCCGTTACTCAGGAGACGTCCCCGCTTTTCGTCACCATAGCCGGAACTCATCAGGAATTCCTGAGTCTGGATATCATCAAATCCCCCCTGTTTCCTGTGATCCTGGGCATGCCCTGGTTGAAGGCCCACAACCCTCTGATTAACTGGTTCACTGGAGAAGTAGAGTTCCCGTCTGCATATTGTCATCAAAACTGCTTCCCAGCCGCCAACACAGATCCTGCCTCTTCTTCTCTGCTCTGCATGGAAACAGACACCGAGCTCCGACGGGTTGTGCCCGAAGCTTACCACCAGTTTTTAGATGTATTCAGTAAAAAGGGCGCAGAGACTTTACCTCCCCACAGGCAATACGATTGCCCTATTGACCTACTCCCGGGAGCGGAGATCCCGTTCGGGAGGATCTTCCCCTTATCTGAAACCGAGCTGGGTGCTTTAAAAACCTACCTGGACGATAACCTGAAGAAGGGTTTCATACGACCATCCACTTCCCCAGCAGGCGCAGGGATTTTCTTTGTTCAGAAGAAGGACCATTCCTTACGGCCCTGTGTGGACTACCGAGCACTCAACAAAGTTACAATTAAGAACCGTTATCCTCTACCGTTAGTGCCCGAATTATTTCAGAGACTGGGGTCGGCCAAGGTGTTCTCCAAGTTAGACTTACGGGGCGCGTACAACCTCATTCGCATTCGCAAAGGCGACGAATGGAAGACCGCCTTCCGTACCCGCTTCGGACATTATGAGTACCGAGTTATGCCCTTTGGACTTTGTAACGCTCCCGCTACATTTCAACACTTTGTTAACGATGTCTTTAGAGAGTACCTTGATTTGTTTGTTGTTATATATCTCGATGACATCTTAATCTTCTCTTCCTCTTTAGCTGAACACCGGGAGCATGTGAGAAGTGTCCTGGCCCGTCTCCGCCTCCATGGCCTTTACGCCAAACCGGAGAAGTGCGTTTTCGAACAGCAGAGTATCCAATTCCTGGGCTTGATCATCTCCGTAAACGGCATAGAGATGGACCCACAGAAAATTTCAGCCATCATAAACTGGCCCGCTCCCTCGGACAAGAAAGGGGTCCAACGCTTCGTGGGATTCGCGAACTTTTACAGAAAATTCATCAGGGGATTTTCTTCCATTATTTCCCCCATCACTGAGCTGACCAAGCAGAACCAGAAATTTCAGTGGACCCCTAGGGCTCAGGAGGCCTTCGAAACTCTGAAGAACCTGTTTATCTCTGCCTCAATTCTCAAACACCCCGACGCCTCGCTGCCTTATATCCTAGAGGTGGACGCTTCGGAAGTGGCCGTCGGGGCAGTACTTTCCCAGAGACAGGGACCCAAGTCACTTCTGTACCCGGTGGCTTTCTTCTCCCGCAAACTCTCAGAAGCTGAGCGCAACTACGATGTCGGTGACCGGGAGCTCCTAGCGATCAAGGCAGCATTGGAGGAATGGCGCTATCTCCTTGAAGGCGCCTCTCATCCAATCCTGGTCTATACCGACCATAAAAATCTCGAGTATTTGAAAGCAGCCAAGCGATTGAAACCTCGGCAGGCCCGGTGGGCACTTTTCTTTTCCAGATTTGTGTTCCACATCACATACCGGCCCGGGTCAAAGAATGTGAAGCCTGATGCTCTTTCCCGGATGTACAACGAAGCTGTGGAACCTCATACCCCCGACACCATCCTGCCTCCAGGAAACTTCCTTCTGCTCCAGGAAGGCCTCCTATCTCAAATTAAACAGGCTTCCAGCGATCCAGCCATCCCACCGGACATCTCCTTAACCTCCAAGGACGGACTTCTCTGGCACCTGGACCGAATCTTCGTCCCCCAAGAGATCCGCACGGCGGTCCTCAGTTCCTGTCACGACCATCCATTGGCCGGTCATTTTGGGGTGTCCAAGACCACGGACTTGCTCCAGCGCACGTTCTGGTGGCCCCAGATGAGGAAGCATTGCAGGGAATATGTGGAGGCATGCACCACCTGCATCAGGAATAAAGGTAGCAAATTAGGGGCTTGGGGCTTGTTGAGACCTTTACCCATCCCGGACAGACCATGGAAGATGATATCTATGGACTTTATAGTGGATCTGCCCCTCTCTGAAGGCTTCTCCTCTATCCTGGTAGTGGTAGACAGGTTTACCAAGATGGCCCACTTCATACCGATGAGGGGGACCCCGTCGGCCACAGAAACGGCCAAGGCCTTTATTAAGGAAGTAGTAAGGCTCCACGGTGTTCCTGCTGACATTACCTCTGACAGAGGAGTACAATTTACGTCTAGGTTCTGGAAAGCCCTCTGTGAAGCCCTGAAGATTGAGCTCCGTCTCTCCTCGGCCTATCACCCTCAAACCAATGGCCAGACCGAGCGAACCAACCAGACGTTAGAGCAATATCTGCGTTGTTTCTCCTCTTTCTCTCAGGATGATTGGGCATCACTTTTACCGCTTGCAGAGTTTGCTTATAATAATGCTACTCATTCTGCCACTAAACAGTCACCATTTTTTGCAAATTTTGGTTTTCATCCGTCCTTTTTGTCCGGTAGTCTCCCCGAATGTTCTGTACCTGCAGTCCTGGAGGACCTTAATTTTTTTTTGAACAATAACAAGCTTCTTCAAGAGACCCTGGCGAAGACCCAGAAATGCTATAAAGAGGCCTTTGACAAGAGGAGAAGAGGGGAACTTGACCTCCAGGTCGGGGACCTGGTCTGGTTGTCCACACTAAATTTGAAGCTAGCCTGCCCATCCAAGAAGCTGGGCCCGAGGTTTGTGGGTCCATTTCCCATCGTAAGGAAACTAAATGACGTGGCCGTCGAGCTGAAACTCCCGGAGTCATTCAGGATACACCCGGTCTTTCATGTCTCGCTACTGAAGCCTGCGGTTCCTGATCCCTTTGTTGACCGGAATACCAATCCTCCTGAGCCCGTGACAATTGATGGGGAACTGGAGTACGAGGTCGAGTCCATCCTGGACTGCAGGAAGAGACGGAACCAGATCCAGTTCTTGGTAAAGTGGAAGGGCTACGGCCCTGAGGAGAACTCGTGGGAACCAGAGTCCAACCTGCATGCTGCAAAACTAGTCCAAGCCTTTAAGAGGTCCCATCCTGATAGGATGATGCAGTTGGGCATCCGGAGGTTGCCCTTTGGGGGGGGGCAATGTCACGGTCGTTCCACTACCCCGATCGTACAGAAGAGACGTACCTGCAGGGTTCCTGTACGACGGGATCTCCGACGCCCTCGGACGCGGGTCGACGCGAACAAACACGCGCGGGTGCACGCAGGTCCCAACAGACGTTCGCAGGTGCGCGCCGACACAAGCGGGCGTTCGCACCGTACGGACGTGCGCGGGGTCACGAGCGTAACCACGGCCACCTGCGGGGGTACGCAAACGGGCCGTACGACCAATCCTGTTGCCCAATAGACTATTTAAGGCCACAGCTCCTGCTCCTCGGCGCTGTTCGGTCTACAGCGTTCCTGAGACTTCTGCTGTTTGTTCGTGATTGTGTTCCTGATATTATACCCGACCTGTTCCTGGACTCTGCCTGTATTCCGCCTGCCCTTGACCTTTGCCTGATTGACTACGCCTCTGCCTCCCGCTTCTGTACCTCCGCTGCCAGATAGTTGCCGACCCTGCCTGACTGACCACGCCTCTGCCTCTCGCTTCTGTACCTCCGCTGCCTGATAGTTACCGACCCAGCCTGATTGACTACGCCTGTCTGCCCGAAGTCCGGCACCCATTGACTCTGCCACCTTGCCGGTCCTCTTGTGCCAGCCGCCCAGCAGTCCTTGACTGACATCCAACGCCAGGTGCACCTGCCGTTCCTGTTACCACCAGTTCCAGTTGTATCCGCTATCTGCTATCCGGCTAGGCACTTGTGTCCTCCGGGCTCCTGAACCCCTGTCTCCATCACCAGGGGCTCGAGAGCCGGTGGTTTACGAGGCGCCGCTCCCTGCACGTCGGGGCTCTCTAACCAGGTACGTGACAGATATAATCCGAAAGGAATGGAAGGAGCCTGAGCGCAAGCTCTTAAAACGTAAATGCCCCTTTAAAGAGTAGGAGGGGAAAAAATTCTTTAAGGTCCCATGGTTGGATGCGTCTTTGGCGCAGGTGTCCAAAATATCGGACCTCTCCTTTGAGGACTTGGGCAACATCCAAGATCAGATGGATAAGAAATCTGAAACTTTGTTGCGTAGAGCCTGGGACGCTAATGCGGCTGCTATGGGTCCAGCATTGGCCTCCTCCTGTGTTGCCAGAAACGCAGACTCATGGCTCAACAGGTTTATGGACCATGTCTTGCATAAAAAAAGAGTCCAAGGAAGTAGTAGACTCCCTGGAGGTCATTGGAAGGGCGATAGCTTTCTTGGCAGATGCGGCTGTGGAGACAGTAAGAACAACTGCTAAGTCAGGGGCTCTACTGAACTCTGCTAGAAGGGTCTTTTGGGTAAAAACATGGGATGGAGATTTTACCTCTAAATCCTGACTCTGTGGTATTCCGTTTAAGGGCTCCCTGCTCTTTGGTTATGGACTAGAAGAGGTTCTTTCCCGATCCACAGAAAAGGGTAAACAATTCCATACAAAACCCAAGAGGAATAAGGGAAAGATTTTTTTTTTCGAAGCCCCTCTGCAAAAAGCCAGTTTAAGAGTAAAAGTGAACAGAGGAAGAAGTGGAGGCTCGGAAATGGAAAGGAAAAAAGTGGAATACTTTTTTCCGGGTCTGGCCCTTCCAACAAGGAAGCCAAATGACGCCAACATAAAGGTTAGCGCAAGACTCTTGTAGCTTCTCCCCCCGTGGGAAAAGAGTACACATAGTCCTTACATCCTAAATCTCATAAGAAAAGGGTAAAGGTTGGAATTTCGTTCGACTCACCCCCCCCCCCCCCTTCAAATTTCCTTGTTACCTGCCTTCCCAAAGACCCACTGAAAGCAAGGGGCCTTTTGAGCAGTGTATGTGAACTCACAGAACAGGAGGGGATTATCCCTGTTCCAGTGAGTATGATGGCTCTAGGGTTCTAATCCCACATTTTCGTGGTCCTGAAACCATCGGGCAAGTTTCGGCTGATTATAAATCTGCGGAAGCTGAACCGGTACTTACAAAAAAGTACCAGCTATACTAAATGTTACGGATGGAGAGTATCTATACGGTCAGGAAACACCTTCAGAAAGGAATCTTCATGCTCATGTTAAATCTGAAAGATGCTTATTTGCATATACCCTTTGCCCCGAAACATCAAAAGTACCTGCGATTTGCAGGATGTACAGTATTGGCAGTTCAAGGCGCTCTCCTTCGTCCTTGCGGCCAGTATGAGAATATTTACCAAGGTTCTCGCCACGGTGGTATCCTTTTTACACCTTCAGGGGATAGCACTGATCCCATACTTAGACAATATGCTGATTTACAGCCCAGCCTGAGAGCAGCTCCAGATAGACCGAGACATAGTGTTGTCCACTCTGGATTCCCTGGGTTGGATGGTCAGCTGGAAGAAGACCTCCCTTGACCCATCGCAGTCCAAAGTATGCTTAGGGTGCCCGTTAGACTCGGTGGCCCAAAGAGTTTTTCTTCCTCCAGAACAAATCTCAACGGTTAAGGGGGGCGTTGGCAGCTCTCCTTAAAACCGGAGAGGCCTTGTTGAGGAGCATTAAGAGAGTGCTTGGGCTTATGACTTCTTGCATCCCAGCTGTTCCCTGGGCCCAACTCCATTCCCTGGAGGGGGATCCCTGGAGGAAAAAGTTTGTCTTGTAAGGGAGGTAAGAAGCTCTCTATATTGGTGGCTCAACCCAATCAACCTATCGGGGGGTCGGACATGGACACGACTAGATCTGATAGGCATAACAACGGACGCAAGTGCCTGGGGCTGGGGAGATCACTTCGCCCAGGGTCCCTGGGACCAGAGTAAGAGCAAAGCTTCCTCCAATTTCAGGGAGCTTCTGGCAGTCGGGAAGGCATTATGTTTTTTAGAGAACCAGCTAGGCGAGCGAGGGAGGGAAGTACAAGTCTTCTCGGACAACGTGGTAGCAGTGTCCTACCTGAATAACCAAAGAGGGACAAGGTCAGGCAAGTTAAGGACACTGATTCAGGAGATCATGGGGGAAGCAGAGAAGAATATTCTTTCGGTCTCAGCAGTCCATATAAAGGGATCCCTAAATCTCCAGGCAGACGTCCTCACTCCTCAGCAGGTAGCCCATTCATCAGGGAGAGTAGGAACTGAACAAGGAAGTTTTCTCTCTGGTAAGCCGTCATTTTGGCAAACCAGAGATAGATTTGTTTGCCTGCCAGAAGAACATGAAAGTTTGGGAGTTCTTCTCTCTCACCAGGGAACAGGGTTCCTGGGGGAGTGGATGCCTTAGCTCAGAACTGAGATTTCAGCCCCCCTAGTGCTCATCCCCCATTACAGAAGCTGTCCCAGTCGAACGGAGACCTTATTCTGATTGTACCATGGTGGTCGAAGCAAGCTTGGTTCCCCACCCTGTGGAGATGATCCATTGCTCCTCTGTTGCATCTTCCGGTCTGACGTGTTCTCCTCTGCCAGGCCTCAGTCGTTCATCCCGACCCAGGGTTTCTTTCACTGATGGCCTGGTTTTTGAAAGTGCGATCCTCAGGAGTAGTGGATGTTCAGAGAAGGTAATTGATACGCTTTTGCTTAGTAGAGAGACAGTCACAAGACAGATCTATGCAAAAGTCTGGAAGGTCTTCTCCTGCTGGACTCAGTCTAGGGAAGGCACTCTCCAAACAGTCCTGAACATTTTAGCTTTCCTCCAAGATAGGTTGGACCTTAGAGTTCAAGTGACAGCCCTGACAGTAGACTAGCTCGGGACCCCATTGTTAAAAGATTTTTGTCGACCAGGGAAAGGTTAATTTTGTTAAGGACAATCAGGTTCCCACCATGGGATTTGTCCCTGGTATTGGATGCCCTAACGAAAGGACCTTTTGAGCCGGTGGCTCAAATTTCATTTAAATTTCTTTCCCTTAAGATGGCCTTCCTTCTTTCTATCACCACAGCCAGAAGGATTGGCGACCTACAAGCTCTGACTATTAAAGAGCCTTTTTTGTTGCTCCTGGAGGATAGGGTAATCCTCAAGCAGGATCCATTATATTTACCAAAAGTGACCTCTGAGTTTTCACAGGTCACAGGAGATTATTCTTCCATCATTTTGCCAGAACCCCAAAAATGATAAGGAAGAAAGATTTCACATTTTAGACGTTGTCTTCTAGTCTATTTAGAGAGAGTGACCATCTACTGATTACTTTTTGTGGCCAGAGAAAGGGTCTTCAGGCCTCCAAACCAACGATAACCAGGTGGATCAAACAGACTATTGTAATAGCTTACAAGCACTCAGGTAAACTGGTCCCAGCCCACCTTAAGGCTCACTCAACTAGATCTCTGGCGACCTCCTGAGCAGAGAGGGCACGCCTTTGATGGATCAAATCTGCAAGGCAGCAACATGGATGAGCCATAATACTTTCCTGAGGCACTACAGAGTGGAACTGTTGTCCCCTCAGGACTTGGCATTTGGCCAGAAGGTCCTACAGGTGGTGCTCCCACCCTAAGGTAGGCCTGAACTTCTTGCTCATCGTCTCAGGTGTTCCATCCTGGAAGATGACTGGAGAAAATTACCAGTTACACTTACCGGTAACAAGTTTTCTGGGAAATCTTCCATGACGGCAGGCCTACTTCCCTACCCTTAACTGTTGGGGATGTTTTAATTCTTCACAGAATGTACCCTCTGGCACTGGTTTGGGCTTATACTTTGTCATAACTGAGGGACAGAGGGAGGGATGGGGCCTTTTAAACTCTGTTGTTGATTGTGTGTCCTCTCAGGTGTGCCATCCTGGAAGATTCCCCAGAAAACCCATTACCGGTAAGTGTAACTGGTCATTTTTTTTCTTTTTGGATAGAGCAAGAAAGAGTTATAACCCTTGTCTGCCCTCACAAGCACAGTCATGGCCCCAACACCCAATTTCTTCCTCAATGCAAAATGACATCACAGGAAATGACAACAGTAAAGGGGAGGGCATCCACAGGTGTGGGGGGAGAAGTGCACATCCCCCACCCACTTGAGGCATGTACACTGCCCCCCACCCAGCCATATGCATGCACATCCACCATCTTGACCAGTATGGAGCCTATTGAATACTGTTCAGAGTAACTAGTATCTAGTAAGATCATTCTACTTGTTCTTACAGGCTTAAGAAGATCTGCAAGGACATGGCTACTGCTGTTGTCAATATACGGTACAAGTATACCAACAAGGCAGATATCAATGTCGTCTTATAAAAGCAAATATGTAACCAAAAGGGATAGTGTAGCCACAACAGTGATATAATGTTTCGCTCATTATGGGGACTTCACTTCTCTAACATGCATAGACATTTGAAGGCAAGAAGCCCAGCGCATTGCGTTTGATACTTACAAACCGGAAAACGCCCACACACACAGAGAACACGTCTCCAAGCCCATGAGAATTTTTTCATACTGATGGTTTTACCGCTGGTCCCGATTCAACCCAAGTGCACTCTGCTAGAGCGCTCCTCGGTTAAATCAGACGCGGGAAGACAGATGACAATCTATAAAACACACATCCTAGAATAAAATGTCCACAAGAGTAGGGATGAGACAATGTTTGCCTGTTCGCCGAACAGCGAACAATATGCAGTGTTTGCGGCAAATTCAAAAGCCATCGAAACACCGTTAAAGACTATGGGACACTAACATGAAAAATAAAAATAGCTTATTTTAAAGGCTTATATGCAAGTTATTGTCATAAAAAGTGTTTGGGGACCTGGGTCCTGCCCCAGGGGACATGTATCAATGCAATTTTTTTTTTTAAACAGCTGTTTTTTCACGAGCAGTGATTTTAATAATGCTTAAAGTGAAGCAATAAAAATGAAATATTCCTTTAACCACTTCGCACCCAGGCCAATTCTGACATTTCTCTCCTACATGTAAAATTCCTAATTTTTTTGCAAGAAAATTACATATAACCCCGAAACATTATATATGTTTTTTTAGCAAAGACCCTAGAGAATACAATGGCGGTCATTGCAACTTTTTATCTTGCACGGTATTTGCGCAGCAATTTTTCGAACGCGTTTGTTTCAGAAAAAAACAGTTTCATGCTTAAAAAAAAAAGCACTAAAGTTAGCCCAATTTTTTTGCATAATGTGAAAGAGGAGGATACGCCGAGTAAATAGATTCCCAACATGTCACACTTCAAAATTGCACGCGCTCGTGGAATGGCGCCAAACTTTGGTATTTAAAAATCCCCATAGGCGACACTTTAAATTTTTTTACTGGTTACATATTTTGGGTTACAGAGGAGGTCTAGGGCTAGAATTATTGCTCTCGCTCTAATGTTCGCGGCGATACCTCACATGTGTGGTTTGAACACCGTTTTGGGCGGGACTTACGTATGCGTTCGCTTCTGTGTGTGAGCTCACGTGGACAGGGGCGCTTTACATTTTTTATTTTTTTTTATTGTTAATTTTATTTTTATTTTTTTAGTTTTACACTTAAAAAAAAAAAATGATGACTTTTATTCCTATTACAAGGAATGTAGACATCCCTTGTAATAGGAATGTGGCACGATCGGACCTATTTACAGTGAAATATGGGGTCAATAAGACCCCATATCTCACCTCTAGGCTGGGAAGAATTTTAAAAAAAAAAACGATCCTGGCTTCCTAGCCAGATCGGCACCGTTAATTTGAATACCGAGGCCGGGCGTGACGTCATAACATCGCGCCCGGCCTCCGAACGATCATAGAGACTCCAGGGACAATCTAGTCTGCCGGAAATCTCTATGATTACTTGCTGGGTCCGGCGGATCCTGTGACCAATGGAAACGGTGAGTCGGTAGAAGCATCGGAGGGCGGCAGGAGGGGGGCGTCCCCTCCCGCCGCCTGTAAGAACAATCAAGCGGTGGAACAGCCGCTATGATAATTCTTATGGTGTAGGGAATCGCCGACTGAAAACGGCAATATCTGAATGATGTCTGTGGCCTCAGGCATCATTTAGATATAACCACCGGAACCCCATGACGTCAATAGATGTAGTGTGGGAACCAAGTGGTTAAATATCGTGCTCGGAGGGTGTCTATAGTATGCCTGTAAAGTGTCACATTTTTCAAAAAATAAATAAAGATTTGGTATTTAAAATGGATCACAGCTGTAATGAATTGTCGGGTCTTGGCAATATAGATAAAACTCATTGAAAAACAGAGCACGGGTCCCCCGTCCCCCTCCAAGTCTAATACCAGGCCCTTTGAGTCTGGTATGAATATTAAGGGGAACCCCAAACCAACATTTAAAAAAAAATGTGTGGGGTCCCCCGTAAAATCCATACTAGGCACTTCAGGTATGGATTTTAAGGGGAATCCTGTGCCAAAATTACAAAAAATGGGGGCAAGGTGCTTTGGGATCAGACACCAAAGCACCCTCCCCATGTTGAGGGCATGTGGCCTGGCATGGTTCAGGAGGGAGGGTGCTCTCTCATCCTCCCTCTACTTTCTTGCGGTCTGCCAGGTTGCGTGCTCAGATAAGGGTCTGGTATGGATTTTGGGGGGACCCCTACGCCAATTTTTTTTTTTACATTTTGGTGCAGGTTTCCCCTTAAAATCCATACCAGACCTAAATGGTCTGGTATGAATTTTGGGGGGACCCCTATAGCATTTTTTTTTATTTGGCACAGGGTTCCCCTTAATTTCCATATGTGACCTGAAGGGCAATGCAATTGTTTTTTTAATTTTGGATCGGGGTTCCCCTTAAAATTCATACCAGACCCAAAGGGCCTGGTGATGAACTGGGGGGGGGGGGGGGACATGACAATTTTTCCTTTAGAAATGCCATTTTGCTGTGGTATTGTTCTAAACATGGGAAAATACGCCACTTTGCACTCACTCACTGGACCTGAAAAGATACTTATAAACAAAAGTTATTACTCTATCCTTTATCTTTAATCTGCAAAAAAAGGCAGCCAATACAATATTCCTGTACATTGGTAAATTGTCACTGACATTCCCCAAAACCGACAACAGCGAAACCCTCTGTAACTCTGTAGTTTCATGTTCCTAAAAAAAATATGCCGCAGCACATAGAAGGGCTGCCTGATGGGTTCTAGCATATTCGTGTTACTACATACAAACAATGAGTAGACAAGACATGAGACAAACATTTAGATACAAACCACTTTTTACGATTCGGGACTGCGTCTCTTTAACTGCCAATTGCGTGGCCGTGCGATATGGCTCCCAAACAAAATGGACATCCTTTTTTTCGCACAAATAGAGCTATCTTTTGGTGGTATTTGACCACCTCTGCGTTTTTTTTTTTTTTGCGCTATAAACAAGAGCGACAATTTTGAAAAAAACGCATTATTTTTAACTTTTTGCTATAATAAATATCCCCCAAAAATATGTTTAAAACTTTTTTTCCTCAGTTTAGGCCGATACATATTAATCTGCATATTTTTGGAGTTATCGCAGTAAGCGTATATTGATTGGTTTGCTCAAAAGCTATAGCATCGACAAAATAGGGGAAAGTTTTATGGCATTTTTATTAATATTTTTTTTTTTACTAGTAATCGCGATGATCAGCCATTTTTATCATGACTGTGACATTATGGTGGGCACGTCATTTTTGATACATTTTTTGGACCATTGGCATTAATACAATGATCAGTGCGATTAAAATTGCATTGATTACTGTAAAAATGTCACTGGCACTGAAGGGGCTAACACTAGGGGGCAGTGAAGGGGTTAATTTGTATCCTAGAGAGTGTTCTAATTGAATGGGGGGTGGGACTGTGCAGGGAAACTAACAGATCGCTGTTCATGCTCTGTATGAACAAATGATCTGTCAGTTCACTGCTCAGAGAACTGTAAACGATGTGTTTACACACACAGCTCCCGGTTTTCTGTGTGCCCCAAGCGATCACAGGAGCCCAGCGGTGATCGAGACCGCTGGACACTCGTATCAGCTCAGGGAGCAGGTGCCCCCTAGTCCCCGTTTATGCCACCAACGTAGCATAACAGCGATTCGCGCAGCAGAGCCATGCTGCCGCAGTACAACTGCGGCGGCTGGTCGGCTAGCAATTAATATGTGCCATAATATACTGTAGGTCAATATTCTGCTTTGATGCTGCTTTGCATTTCTAGCTGGAAAATGTTTAGCCTTGAGCTGTATGTGACATTATGTACCCATATTTCTAAACTCTAAAATCTGTTTAACAATATATCCACACAATAGTAATACTAGTGTTTCTGATGCAATAAACAAATTATATTACATTTCTATAATCCTGTTACACCATAAAGATAACATAAAATGCAATTCTGTCTTTGCAACATTCATGGTATAATAAGGCACAAGATAAAATAAATCATACATTATTAATCATTCTAAGTGATTGATGCACGCTGTGACATTTTCCTTAAAAGGAAGGAAAAAATAAGTAATTAGCAAGAATACAATACATATAAAGAAATAATTAATCTGAATGAGATTAATTTGTGCTTAATGTAGTGTTATTAAAGTCTAAAGGGTATACTGAAGTTCACTCTGCTTGCATACTGGTACATTAATAATATTTTGCTAGATTCAGATCTTACAGAACTAATAATTGTATTGATTGCTAAGTATACATATTATAATTCATATGTATAAACAACATGTTAAAATAGTCCTTGAAAATACAAAGTTTCTAATTGAATAGATAGCTTTATCCCTTGATAGCTTAAAACACTTAACCCATTTATTTAATGTGGTTTCGCAATAATGTCAAAATACAGATGTAGGTTAGTATAAAGTGCTTTTTTGACTATAGTCCAGGAGACTTTTACATAATATATTGGCTTATATTTCTAAAACAGAAAATAGCATGAAAAATAGAGCAGAACAAAATTAAATTAAATTACACATACAAAGGAAAAACATATTAAAATAAATAAATAAAGCATTGTATAGTATGGAGAAGGGAAACATTTCCCCTGTTTTAGTATACAGAAGGGGGGCATTTGAACAGAGTGACATCATAAAGAAGAGCTTAAGGCTACAATTGGGATATGGGGTATGGGTGAAGAGACCTAAATTGTAATTTTTTTTAATTTTTCTTTTGTTAGGCTTTTCTAAAATGAGTTTCCATTGAGAAAAAAAACAGTGGGAAAGCAACAATTTACCACATATTTTATTTTATTTTTTAGAGGTGTATATAATGTGAAGTGAGATGAGTACTCTGTTGCTGTTAGAAAAGTCTGTGTAAGCATAACTTTGCATGTAAAGAGTAGTGGTGAGCCAAACACACCTGTGATAGATAATGAAGTTCTGCGAAATCTCCATTAACAGATATAAATAGTATTGTAATTCTAAATATATTTAAGCTAGATTTGAATGTATATTAAACCATTGAGTGTGTTTGTCTTAAACCATTTATAGCCCTGTTGGTGTAAATAGCAGTTACAGTAAATAGCTTTCTACTTCCAAGGTCTGGCCATTGTTTTTCCTTATCAACAGAAACCTTATTTGAATCCTCTTTCTTAGCCTCTTCCCCATTCATCGTAGCACTGAGTAGCAAGTCAGTAACCATTTTTATTAAAAAATATATTTGTATATATCCTTTGGATGTATAGACTACATTATTTTTAAAAAAGTTCCTTTTATCCATTTCAATATTCTCCTTCCCTTCAGGTCCTTTAATTTGTTTTTATTAGGTTTTAAATATGTATACTGTTTGCCTTTCAAATATAGCTTCATCCTTTTATACAATGTAAATTATTTTTATCCTCTAACTTTTATTTCCACATATGTACATCATGCTATATTGCTATATACTGTGCATACATTTTTATTTTTTGTCTCTGATAGCCCTGGGGGGGGGGGGGGGGAGTCTTTGTTCCCCCTAAAACACATTGGTTTTATCATGCTTTGCCACTTTAAAAAAAACAAATACATATTCATCTTTATAGGATACCGGGTGCTCCTTTTTCCTACCCTCATTAGCCTACTTAAAGGCTAAGGTCACTATATTTCTCTAAATCCAGCTCCCTATGTACCAATATACCATTAATATAAAATGGTTGCAGAAATATAACAGCTTTCTTTGATTTTGAGACCAAGGCCTTACCTTAGTCCTTGCTATATTTCTTAGAATGCTTCAGAGACTCCCTGATATAAATTTGAGGGAGAGAAACTGGTAAGACATAGGAAGAAGTTTACCAGCTTATCTCATTAGCACACATTCCTCACCCATCAACTAAGTTTTCACAGCATTCCCGGCATCTCTCCATGTGTGCATTTGCCTGGGTTCCCAAGCATCCCTTCAGATGGGCTCAGGCTGCAATCCTAAACTCCCTGGGGCTGTATGCAGACCATGGGACGCCCCTAATATAGTGCAAGGGCCTGCCTGATTGGATACAGAGTGAGAGTGAGTCCTCCTATTATATAGATTTGGTAAATCTAAAGGAGATTGTAGAGAGACAGATTGTATAGTGTATGGCCACATTTATACATCTAAAATTGCCTAATTGCACTTTCAAAGTCATTCATTGTTAATGGTACACCAAATACAGGAGCAAACACACATTTTTCCACATGAAAAAACAAGTGACAAATGCAGTAAAAAAGTCCCATGTCCCATGAGCTACTTTGCCACATGTAGCGCAGACCATTGAAATCAATGGGCTGCCCTATGTGTGTTACTGGAAAAACAAGGAAAAAATGTGCGCTCCCACTTTGCTAGGTGTGAATGGGGCCAATGAGGCTCCATTAACATCTGTGTGTTTCCAAAAGCATGGAAAAACATGCAGAAAATGCACACTTTTCCATGAGTTTCAGAAACACTGCAAATGTTCATTGTGCTTGTGTTGCCATTACCACAAACGCACCAAAAACAGCGGTAATGCACTATGAGTGGCCGTGACGCAATACCGGGAGTGACATAAGACTGGCAGAAGACGCCAGGACACCATTTTCTTTGTGTGCTGTTTATCTTTTTTTAAATGTGAGTCTGATTCGTATTTTAATAAATTAAACCATTTGTTTTACTTAAATATTACACTACTAGAGCATTTTCCTTCTCCCTATGTATTCTCATTGAGTGGCATATATTCGTGGAAATCGCTAGCTGGTTCACAATACAGTTAATACAGGGAGGCTATTTACTTTACTTGAGGTGCTATTTTATCAAGGAGTGGAGGTGAGAGTTCTGCGAGCCCATATCTTTCCATGCTATAGGAATATTTTTCACCTGATGTTTCTCTGAATTTTATCTATCTGAATACCTCTGGTGCCGTTGAACAATATTCAAAGACTTATTATATGGACTAAATGTTGTGCCTGCTTTCTAAATATTTATTATTTATTATTTATCTATTTTTAAGCATGTAGCACTTTAAATATTTATTATTACACATTGTATTTGCACAGGATCATTATGAACTTTATTTTTCACTGTTTGGTATTTTGTGAATACTACTAGGTCCAGCTACAGCTATTAGCACTTTAATTGCAATTTGCAATGTTCACATTTATTTAGTGACACTTGTTTGGTGTATTTGAATTTTGATTCATTGTATCACTTGTTTACCCATATAATTTTTTTTCTTGTATGAAGTTCATCACTACCCTTTTCCCTATTCGTAGTTTTACACCTTCAAGTAGTAGCGCGAAGGCCTTTTTACTTATAATGCACTATGTTCTGCTTAAAAAAGTTATGGAGCTTCGCTGGGGTGACTGTTGCGTGTAGGGCAGCCCATTCATTTGACAAGTGAAAATGCTCAAAAACAATGTGAATTTTTCACTATGTGAAAATGTGAACGGGGATGTTAGCATCCATCCGCTCTCTCAGTGTACTTGTATACAGATGACCATACACTTTGCATTCTGATTGCACAATCTCTGTACAATTTTCTTTACATTTACCAAAATTATGGAATAGGTGAATCTACCTGAACAATCCATTAAATTTGTACAAATTCAGACAGGCCCTTGTACTACAAAGCTGATGGGAGATCTAAAGAAGATTGTACAATTAGATTGTATAGAAAGTGGATGGAAGATAGTATTGTAATGAAGGAGATGTGGTCTAGAATGCTGAACACACCCTATCACACTCTCTTCTGTGATTCAACATGTATGTGAAAGCTTCTGGAAAATGGCCTACAGGAAGTGACTGCTGAGAGTCGATCTACAGGAAGTGATGTATTCCAAAAATCATTTTAAAAATTAAAATGAATTGACAAGATTTTAAACCTCCTGTGGATAAGGTAAATAAGAAAAAAACACATTGGGATGGCTGGGCCAGGAATGGTATTTTAAAAAAAAGCTTCTATTATGAAAAAGTGAAACTCTGCTTGAAAGGGTGAACTTTTCCTTTAAGACATGACTTATACAGTGTCAGAAACCATGAATCATACTATGACAGAAGTACAGTTAAATCACGTGTTTAATAATAGTAGTTGAAGAGCAAGCAGGATCTGGAGCCAGAAGAAATGTCAGCCAAGCAAATCTTTAACAGGAACACAGGAAAGCATCTCTAGAGATATGACCAAGGTGAAGGCTTAGATCATCTGGACAGCTTAAGTAGGCAGGACTGACGAGCAGGATATCATCAACAGGGGAGTCACTGTGGAGAGATAGGAGCCGGCAATTAGCCAACAGCTGAGCGGCTAGCTTTGAGAAGGAAGAGCTGGAGCTGAGCCCAGCCCTGACAGTACCCCTCTTCAATGACCACTCCCCCTCAGAAGACCACCAGGCTTGAGGGGAAAACGTCTATGGAAATCACGGAGGAGGACAGGGGCATGTGTGTCTGAGGATGAGACCCAAGAGTGTTCCTCCGGACCACACCCTTTCCAGTGCACCAGGTACTCTATGTGCCCACGGAACTTACGGAAGTCAACAATGGACTGGAATCACATGAACCAGAACAGACCAGACTCCATCTTGGAAGTGGAGGAAAATTGTTGTGACAAAGCGTCAGCCTTTACATTCTTAATATCGGAAAAGAATGAGACAATGCCCTTCTGGGAGAGAGGTTTAGCCTCAGGAATGTGAGATTCTTATGGTCAGTAAGAATGAGAACAGGCACAGTGGTAGCTTCGAGGAGGGTTTAGTACCTTCAGGGCTAAAATGATCGCCAACAGCTACCTGTCACCAATCTCGTAATTGCACTCCACAGGTGACAATCTCTTGGAAAAGTAGCCACGGGGATGCATAGTGCTCTCAGAGGTAGGATATTGAGACAGAAGGACGCCAACTCCAGTCTCAGAAGCATCAATCTCAAGGATAAAAGGTCATGTAGGATCAGGATGTGCCAACATAGGAGCATAAATAAAGGCAGCCTTGAGACTCTCAAAGGCCTTAATGGACTCCGGAGACCAACGCTGTGGGTTACTGCCCTTTCTGGTCATATCAGTCAGGGGCTTTACCAGAGACGAAAAGTTACAAATAAACTTCCGATAATAGTTGGCAAAGCCAAGAAAGTGCTGCAGAGGATGTACACCCACAGGTCGGGGCCACTGTAGGACTGGGTCCATCGAAAAACCAGCAGTGGAAATTACATAATCCAGGAATTTAACCTGCTCACGATTGAATTTGCACTTTTGCAATTTTCAATAGATTGTTCTCTCTTAGTTCCTGAAGCACACAACAGACATCTGTGTGGTGGCTCTCCAGGGACTTGGAGAGTATGATATTTTGTTGAGATAACTCATCACACATAACTGCAAATCTCGGAGGACATCGTTAATAAATTCAAGTCAATTGTACAATCATACGACCTGTGTGGAGGCAAACTACTGGCTTGACCTTTGTCAAAGACATTGCTAAAATCATGGTACTCCTCCGGCAAGAAGGAGAGTGAAGAGGTGCACAGTACCTTGGCTACCTTCTGGAAGCATGTCTTACTACATTGTGGCAACCAGGAGAGAACCTCAGCACAGAGCCAATCAAAAGAGGGGTTGTGCCTCTGTAACCAAGGATAACCAATAACCAGTGGAAACTTAGGTGAGGAAATAATTTGGAATTGGATTATCTCATGGTGAAGAACCCCCTATGGACAACAGAACAGTCTCATGAGTAACACGGGCAGGCTGTAGAGGTCTTCCGTCAAGAGCCTCAATGGCAAGTGGCGTGTCACGCATCTGCAGCGGAGTCGAGTGCTTCGATTAAAGCCTGTATCTCGATGGATGACTCAGCCCAAGAAAGGGTAACCAAAAACCAGAGACTTATCCTTCTGGATAACTGAGGATGAAACAACGCAACCTAAGGTCTGTCCATGACATGACATTCCCTGGACGGGTAGGATAAGACTTCAAAAAGTGACCTGCCTGGCCACAATAAAGGCACAATCTCTCCCTCCTCCTAAGGGTTCTCTCATCTATAGAGATGCATAAAGCTCAAGTGCATGGGTTCATCTTCACAGACTCTGTACCAGGAGGCATGGGAAGTGAGGGAGGTAAGGGTGGGACTGAAAAGTTCGGAGACAAATGTACAAGAGGCTTCTGCAGGCGCTCCATAAAAATAAGTCTTTCTCTAAGTCTGGAGTCAATGAGGATAGAAAACGTGATCAACTTCTCCAGCTCGGTGGGTATATCTTGGGCTGCTATCTCATCCTTGATGGAGACTCTTGAGAAAAGCAGCCACGAGGGCCTCATTGTTCCAAGTATGGAATTCAATGGCGTATTTGGCAACAATTCTCCTACTCTGTTTGATGGACACGAGGCACTTGGCAGCAGAAGCGGAGTGTGCAGGAACATCAAATACCCTTTTAAAAGAAGTCACAAACTCAGGGTAACTCAAGACAACAGGTTTTTGTGTCTCCCATAAAGGGTTTGCCCAGGCGAAGGCTCTCTAAGAAAGCAAAGATATTAGAAAACCTACTTTGTTTCTATCCGTGGAAAATGCCTGGGGCAGCATCTCAAAGTATATTTCAACCTGGTTGAGAAACCCTCTGCTTTGGACTGGATCACCCCCAAATCACTAGTAAAGTGTAGTCGAACCAGACATACCTGTACCTGAGGTAATACTCGAGGCGGGTGTCTGCACAGAGATGGCCTGAAACGCAGGTTGTACCAGAGCAGCCACAGTGGGAGATTCCAGATGAGCCGTGACAAACTGATCCACTGCATCTTCTGAATTCATGGTCTTTGCCTACTGTCAGAAACCATGAATCAGACTGAGACAGAAGTACAGTTAAATCACACTTGTTTAATAATAATAAAAAAAGGTAAACAGAGTAAACTTAGTCAAAACATAGCCAGAGTTTAGGAATCGGAACGTATAGTCACACAAGCCAAAACGCCAGGGAGCCAGAGATGAGCGTAGTAGAACAGCAAGCAGGATCTGGAGCCAGAAGGAATGTCAGCCAAGCAAGTCTTTAACAGGAACACAGGAGAGCATCTCTAGAGATGTGACCAAGGCAAAGGCAGAGATCATCTGGACTGGACGGCTTAAAGCGGGATTCCGCTGCCGTTTTTTTTTTTTTTACCTGTGTCACTGGTGGGCGATTCCTACGGTGTCTTTGCAGTCACGATCGGCGTCTTTTTAACCCCCGGCGTGACGATTTCATTGCTAAGGAAAAAAGCATCCACCGCTCCATCTCGCACATGCTCATTGAGTGTCCTCTTTGTTTTCCTTCCTCTTGCCTCGTGTGCTATAGTGGTAATGGCAGATAGAGCTGCCTGCCCACTTTAAAAATGGCAATTTCGGACATGCCCTCGTCACGTGACCGGCGTCCTCCTTCCGAAATCTCACGAGATTTCGGCATGACTGTGTACCCCACTGATTCCTGGGAAGTAGCTAAAAAAGTTCCCAGGGACCATTGCAAAGCCGATAAACACGCCTACTCCCACGGGAGGAGAGCCCGGAAGTCGGCATAAACATTAAAAATAAAAGGTAAATACTGCATATTATTTTATTTCAATGGTCATAACTGCATCTATGTTCCAAAGCCATTTGAATAAGATGAACTTGCAATTTTCTGTACAAAACCGCTTTAAGTAGGCAGGACTGACAGGCAGGATATCATAAACAGGTGAGTCACTGTGGAGAGATAGGAGCTGGCAATTAGCCAAAAGCTCCAAATACCTGTATTGGTATTGTTGCTGATACTGAGTATACCTGATACCTTTGATTTGAGCTAACACAAAATAAATGGGCTCAATTTGCACTGCAAAGATCTGCATGCAATTTAAACAGGAATATGTGATTCCTGTCTGAATCACATGAGGTTTCCTGCACAGCTCCTATATGAACCCAAGCTTGTCATAATGACTTCTACCTATGTTCACACAGGAGTGGTGTGGGAAACCACATGAGATTTGAACATCAATCACACCACATTCCTGCTCAAATCACATGCAATTGTATCGGCTCAAATCTTACCTCAAAGATACTGGTACTTGGTATTGGTGAATACTTGATCAAAAGTATCAGTACCTGTACTCGCTAGGGATAAGCTTCCAGTTCGAGTCTAACTCATGTTCAACTGGAACATTGCCTGTTTGCCTGTTCACCGAACAGCGAACAATTTGGGGTGTTCGTGGCAAATTCAAAAAGCCGCGGAACACCCTGTACAAGGATCCCAAAGCATCCTCCAAATGTTGAGGGCATGTGGCCTTGTACGGTTCAGGAGGGGGGGTGCTCTCTCGTCCCCCCTCTCTTTTCCTGCAGCCTGACAAGTTGTGTGCTCAGATAAAGGGTCTGGTATGGATTTTTAGGGGGAACGCCACGCCATTTTTTGTTTTATTTGGCGTGGAGTTCCCCTTAAAATCCATACCAGACCTGAAGGTTCTGGTATGGATATTTGGGGGGAATCCCGCGTCATTTATTTTAAATTTGACACGGGGTTCCCCTTAATATCCATACCAGACCTGAAGGGCCTGGTAATTGAATTTGGGGGAACCCCACGCTTTTTTTTTTATCAATTACTTTTAATGACTGTTCTCTGTATTACGGGGGGCCGACAATTCATTATAGCCACTAGTGATTTTAAATGACTTGTTTTCCTGCAGAAATGACACTCTGTGCAGGGACAGTTCTAAGCACGGGAAACATGCGCTCCTTCACAGGCATACTATACACACCCCCAGGTACGAAATTTAAAGGAATATTACACTATTATTGTTTCACTTTAAGCATTATTAAAATCACTGCTCCCGAAAAAAACTTCAGTTTGTAAAACTTTTTTTTGCATTGATACATGTCCCCTGGGGCAGGACCCAGGGCCCCAAACACTTTTTATGACAATAACTTGCATATTAGCCTTTAAATTAGCACTTTTTATTTTGAACGTTCAAGTCCTATAGACTTTAATAGGGTTCTAAAGTTCACACAAAGTTTAGGTCTGTTTGCAGGTTCTGGTGCAAACCGAACCGAGGGGGGGTATTCGGCTCATCCTTAGTACTGCCTATAAAAGAAGGTATCAGTGCTTCACCTAAAAATCCCTATGGAAGGATGTCCCAGAAAAAGGTCACATTATTATTATTATTGGCAATTGGGAATTAAGATGATTATGGCATTATTACATTCAGAAAAAGTGCTGAACTACATATATTAAGATTGAGAACAGTGGACTGTATAGCTCAGGTGTTTAAAAGGTTTTGTCAAAGAGTTTTTATTTTTGTAATACAATGACAAATGCTCTGCATTTTAAAGGAGTTTACACAAAGGGTGGACTGTTAGATAACAAAGTTATGTGAAATCTCCATTAACAGATGTAAAAGGTATTGTTAGTAGAAATATATTTTAGTTAGATGGGGATATATTTAACCACTTGCAGACCACCCACAGTACATTTACTGCCGCAGGGCAGCCGCTCTGCACCAGATCATATACCAAGCGATCGCATGCTGCCGGCAACCCGCTCCCGCTGGGATTCTATGCAGCGGGAGCCCAGCAGTATGGCAGATTTTCATTCTGTCTGTCAGAAAGGAAGGCACAGATCCTGTGTTTCTGCTAAGCAGAACGACAGATATTTGCCTTCCCCCTAGTCAAAGCACCTCCCCCACAGTGAGTAAGCACAACCTAGGCACATAGTTAACCCTTTGATCGCCCCTGATGTTAACCCCTTCCCTGACAGTGCATACTTTTTTAGCACTGATCACTGTATTAGTGTCATTGGTCCCCAAAAAAGGGGGTCAAAAGTGTCAGTTCGGCATCTGATTTGTCCGCTGCAATGTCGCAGTCCTGCTAGAAGTTGCTAATCACCGCCATTACTCAATATACGCTTAATGGGATTTTTTTTCTCAAACATATGTAGCAGAATAAGTAACAAAAAATAGTGTCAAAATATGTAAGTAATTATCATTAAATGATTATAACGATAAAAAAACACCTTAAGTGCATAAAAAACACAGCAATACATAAAGTAAAAATATCATAAACAAAAGTCCAATCATGGAAAGTTCATAAGTGAGTCCGGATAAGCGTTTGTGACACCACAGTGATTCAACACGATCCAAAAAGCGCATAAAGTGCCCGTCACCGTATATTAAATGCGCTTACCAGAAAGTAAACAAATAAGGGCGTTTGTATATATTCGATGGGTCCCATCAAAAGATATCCTCCTTTTTAGTGGGTCAGCTCTCCATCTCCTAATAGTACCTTCCAGATATTAATATACTTCGTGGTCCCAATAGGGAGCTCAGTAATTCCCAAAAAAGAAAGGAGCTAACATGGCATAATAACGTTTGGACAATTTATTAAAAGAAAAAGTAACACACTTACATGTGGATGGATAAAATACAGCTTGTATAAACAGTACATAAAAAGCCGGCCGGCAAACAGGAGCCCGTCCTCCTCTCCAACAACGTGGTGGCGTCACTGCGTGCCCTCCCAGACGCGTTTCGTCATACCTGACGTTGTCAATGGGGAACGGGCAGCGCAGTGACGCTCCGCTTAATAAAGATACTAAAGCGTACCAAGCCTCGTTCTGAGATGCAAGGCTGGGTCCTAATACGCCATTGTAAATAATGGCAAATAGCCCTGAAGCGGGTACAATCTGTCCGCTGCTAATAATGCAACGGGACTGCTTGTGATATAGATCGCTAACGTCCTAAGCATCGTACGGATGTATCTAATGTTCAAAAAATGAAAAAAAAGAGACTTGCACATACTAAAGATGACATTAGATTCAAGCCCATGCATGTTAGTGTGCCGCAGGTGCAAAATAAATATTGCATCAGCACCGCACCACATCCCGGTATATAAAAAAAGGGAAACCTGGACATAAAAGGGAATTAACCCAATAATGGAATAGGCAACATTCTATCGTGTGAGGGAGTCAGTGCAAAGGAAACATGCTGAATATCATGTGTCCAGCCCATATATATCAATGGTCACCAAAAAATGTAGGTAGCCAAAAAGGATCACATTAATCAAAAGATCTTTTTACTATATATTGGCCAGAGAAAATACTATTAAAAATATTCCATGCATGTGGGTTTGACAAAATAATCGCATGAAATTGCTCATGCGTCTAAATCAAACCTTTTGATTGCATAGGAACAGTATCCCAATTTATATCCAAGATTCTATCGGAAAAAAGAGAAATCCAAAAATCCAAAATTTAAAGGATATGGAATTAAAAATAAAAATAAAAATAAAAATTCAAAAATTTAAGATATGTGGTGTATAATGTGTAATATGTGGAAAAATAAAAAATTAGAGAATGAATATGTGTATACATGTAATGGAAATTTCATACATTTAAATTCCATAACCCAGTCCAACATCTCAGAACCAGCAAGGCCAAAAAGACTATCATGGTACATATAAGAGACATATTTAACCCACATAGTACATAAAAGATGTATATATGTACGTAAATGAAACTGTCAACCTTAATATCTGAAGTGAGAGAAGAAAATGAATTAGGAATTGTCAATGAAGGCATTGACATCAGTGTCAATATTGAGTCCAAAGGGGACATAGGTTTTGAGGCGATAGACCCAGGACATTTCAAGTTTTGAAATTTCCCTAACTAAAGAACTGCCCCGCCAGTGAGGCTTGTATTTGTCAATCCCTAAAAAAAGGGTCTTGGAGGGGTCTTTGTTGTGAAATCTCAAATAGTGCTTAGACACAGAATGGTTTGGAAAGCCAATAATGATGTTAGTTATGTGTTCATTAAGTCTGACCTGTAGGGGGCGTTTTGTGCGTCCCACATATTGCAGCCCGCAAGGGCATTGCAACATATAGACCACTCCCGTGGTGACACATGTGATGCACGGTTTGATACTATGGTCTAGTCCGGTGGCCGTACTACGAAAAGTGGTGGTCCGTCTTTGATTGCAGGAATTCAAAGAACAGACCCTACACTTTCCGCATTTATAAAATCCAGTGAGTTGGTCGAAAAAAACCCTACTCCTAGCGGGAGGGTCAACAACATTAGGTGCTAGACGGTTACGTATTGACGAAGCCCCTCTAAATACCACTTGAGGTTTCTCACTGATCACATTTTTCAAGGTGGCATCACTACTAACGATGTGCCAGTGTTTGTTTATCAGTTTTTTTATACTCTTCTGTTGAAGAGAGTAAGTGGTTATAAAGGGGACTTTTCCCTGAAAATCATTTACACGTGGACCCCTTTCAACTAACAGGTCACCACGGTCAATGTTGGTCACTTCATTGAGGGTTTTGGTCAAAAACTCCTGTTGGTATCCCTTTTCTAAAAATCTAGAGGTAAGTACTTCAGCCTGTACCCGAAATTCCTCTAATCTAGAGCAATTTCGTCTAAGTCTGATATATTGACTTTTGGGGACTGCTCTAAGCCAGGGAATGTGGTGACAACTATCGATAGGAATAAAGGAATTCCTATCCGTGTCTTTAAAGAATGTCGAAGTGACAAAACGATCCTCTACCACTGAAATGTTCAAGTCCAGAAAATTGATTCTTACCTGGCTCAACTCATAACTAAGACATATGCCCCTTTCGTTGTTATTCAGGGACTCTAAAAAGTTCCTCAAATCACTCTCTTGGCCATTCCAAAGGAGGAGGATGTCATCTATGTACCTAGCCCACAATCCAATCTGAGGTATATTGTGGGCATAGATGACATCCTCCTCCCACTTGGCCATAAAGAGGTTAGCCAGGCTGGGGGCATATTTAGCCCCCATAGCTACGCCCATAGTTTGTCTATAGAACTGGCTCCCAAACCAGAAGTAGTTATGGGAAGCTGCAAACTGCAGGAGAGACATAAGGAAAGCTACCTGCTGGGTAGAGAGCCTAGGGTCTCTATCTAGATAGGAATGAACTGCAGCAAAACCCAAGTTGTGCGGAATGCTCGTATACAGGGAGGCCACATCTGCCGTGACCATCCATGTATCAGGCCCAGCGGACAGATTTTCTAAAAGATTAATGACATGTCTCGTGTCCTTAACATAGGAAGGGGTCCTTTGGACCAAAGGCTGCAGATATGAATCAATGTATCTGCCCACCCGGGAAGTGATGGAATCAATACCACTAATGATGGGTCTTCCCGGGGAGCAGACAGGGTTCATATGTATTTTTGGTAAGTAGTACAGGATCGGGGTACGTGGGGCTCTAGGGATCAAGAAATGGCTCTCTTTATTGTTCAAAAAACCCGCTACCTGCCCTGCCTTAACTAACTTTTGCAATTCCTTTATATAGGTGAATTTTGGATCGGAGGGCAATTTAATGTAAGTATTGGTATCACCCAAAATTCTATTAATTTCAGCCTCATAGTCAACCCGATCCAACACTACAATAGCGCCACCCTTGTCAGCTGGCCTAATGACAAGATCTTTACTCTCACAAAGAGAGTCCAAACCTTCCTGCAATTCCCTTTTCATTTTACATCTCTTCACTTCCAATGCATCTAAATCTCTTAAGACAACATCTCTGAAAACACGTAATGCAGCAGGGAGAGTGCCAGGAGGGTTAAAAAGTGAGGCATTAGCCATGCCCGAATGAACAACTTGTGGAGCTACATTGTTTGATGTATTCAGATTATATGTGTTAGATGATCCCATCATATATCTTTTGATATGCCCATATGCCCCCAGCCTGGCTAACCTCTTTATGGCCAAGTGGGAGGAGGATGTCATCTATGCCCACAATATACCTCAGATTGGATTGTGGGCTAGGTACATAGATGACATCCTCCTCCTTTGGAATGGCCAAGAGAGTGATTTGAGGAACTTTTTAGAGTCCCTGAATAACAACGAAAGGGGCATATGTCTTAGTTATGAGTTGAGCCAGGTAAGAATCAATTTTCTGGACTTGAACATTTCAGTGGTAGAGGATCGTTTTGTCACTTCGACATTCTTTAAAGACACGGATAGGAATTCCTTTATTCCTATCGATAGTTGTCACCACATTCCCTGGCTTAGAGCAGTCCCCAAAAGTCAATATATCAGACTTAGACGAAATTGCTCTAGATTAGAGGAATTTCGGGTACAGGCTGAAGTACTTACCTCTAGATTTTTAGAAAAGGGATACCAACAGGAGTTTTTGACCAAAACCCTCAATGAAGTGACCAACATTGACCGTGGTGACCTGTTAGTTGAAAGGGGTCCACGTGTAAATGATTTTCAGGGAAAAGTCCCCTTTATAACCACTTACTCTCTTCAACAGAAGAGTATAAAAAAACTGATAAACAAACACTGGCACATCGTTAGTAGTGATGCCACCTTGAAAAATGTGATCAGTGAGAAACCTCAAGTGGTATTTAGAGGGGCTTCGTCAGTACGTAACCGTCTAGCACCTAATGTTGTTGACCCTCCCGCTAGGAGTAGGGGTTTTTTCGACCAACTCACTGGATTTTATAAATGCGGAAAGTGTAGGGTCTGTTCTTTGAATTCCTGCAATCAAAGACGGACCACCACTTTTCGTAGTACGGCCACCGGACTAGACCATAGTATCAAACCGTGCATCACATGTGTCACCACGGGAGTGGTCTATATGTTGCAATGCCCTTGCGGGCTGCAATATGTGGGACGCACAAAACGCCCCCTACAGGTCAGACTTAATGAACACATAACTAACATCATTATTGGCTTTCCAAACCATTCTGTGTCTAAGCACTATTTGAGATTTCACAACAAAGACCCCTCCAAGACCCTTTTTTTAGGGATTGACAAATACAAGCCTCACTGGCGGGGCAGTTCTTTAGTTAGGGAAATTTCAAAACTTGAAATGTCCTGGGTCTATCGCCTCAAAACCTATGTCCCCTTTGGACTCAATATTGACACTGATGTCAATGCCTTCATTGACAATTCCTAATTCATTTTCTTCTCTCACTTCAGATATTAAGGTTGACAGTTTCATTTACGTACATATATACATCTTTTATGTACTATGTGGGTTAAATCTGTCTCTTATATGTACCATGATAGTCTTTTTGGCCTTGCTGGTTCTGAGATGTTGGACTGGGTTATGGAATTTAAATGTATGAAATTTTCATTACATGTATACACATATTCATTCTCTAATTTTTTATTTTTCCACATATTACACATTATACACCACATATCTTAAATTTTTGAATTTTTATTTTTATTTTTAATTCCATATCCTTTAAATTTTGGATTTTTGGATTTCTCTTTTTTCCGATAGAATCTTGGATATAAATTGGGATACTGTTCCTATGCAATCAAAAGGTTTGATTTAGACGCATGAGCAATTTCATGCGATTATTTTGTCAAACCCACATGCATGGAATATTTTTAATAGTATTTTCTCTGGCCAATATATAGTAAAAAGATCTTTTGATTAATGTGATCCTTTTTGGCTACCTACATTTTTTGGTGACCATTGATATATATGGGCTGGACACATGATATTCAGCATGTTTCCTTTGCACTGACTCCCTCACACGATAGAATGTTGCCTATTCCATTATTGGGTTAATTCCCTTTTATGTCCAGGTTTCCCTTTTTTTATATACCGGGATGTGGTGCGGTGCTGATGCAATATTTATTTTGCACCTGCGGCACACTAACATGCATGGGCTTGAATCTAATGTCATCTTTAGTATGTGCAAGTCTCTTTTTTTTCATTTTTTGAACATTAGATACATCCGTACGATGCTTAGGACGTTAGCGATCTATACCACAAGCAGTCCCGTTGCATTATTAGCAGCGGACAGATTGTACCCGCTTCAGGGCTATTTGCCATTATTTACAATGGCGTATTAGGACCCAGCCTTGCATCTCAGAACGAGGCTTGGTACGCTTTAGTATCTTTATTAAGCGGAGCGTCACTGCGCTGCCCGTTCCCCATTGACAACGTCAGGTATGACGAAACGCGTCTGGGAGGGCACGCAGTGACGCCACCACGTTGTTGGAGAGGAGGACGGGCTTCTGTTTGCCGGCCGGCTTTTTATGTACTGTTTATACAAGCTGTATTTTATCCATCCACATGTAAGTGTGTTACTTTTTCTTTTAATAAATTGTCCAAACGTTATTATGCCATGTTAGCTCCTTTCTTTTTTGGGAATTACTGAGCTCCCTATTGGGACCACGAAGTATATTAATATCTGGAAGGTACTATTAGGAGATGGAGAGCTGACCCACTAAAAAGGAGGATATCTTTTGATGGGACCCATCGAATATATACAAACGCCCTAATTTGTTTACTTTCTGGTAAGCGCATTTAATATACGGTGACGGGCACTTTATGCGCTTTTTGGATCGTGTTGAATCACTGTGGTGTCACAAACGCTTATCCGGACTCACTTATGAACTTTCCATGATTGGACTTTTGTTTATGATATTTTTACTTTATGTATTGCTGTGTTTTTTATGCACTTAAGGTGTTTTTTTATCGTTATAATCATTTAATGATAATTACTTACATATTTTGACACTATTTTTTGTTACTTATTTTAGTATAGGGTTGGCGCAGTTTTCCATTTCTGTATATCTGTTTGGTGTTATATCACATCTATTGCTGCTGCCTGTTTCACATATAGTTTATTTGTTTTCACGTTTTTTCCTAGCGCGGCATAACTTTTTCCATATGTAGCAGAATATATATTGGCCTGAATTGATGGAGAAATTATTATTATTTTTTTTTTTTTTACAGTTTTTATTGGATATGTTTTATAGCAGAAAGTAAAAATAAATAAAATATATATATATATATATATAATTATTTTTTTTTTATTGTTTTTTTTTTTTATTTATAGAGCAAAAAATAAAATCTAAAGAGGTGATCAAATACCACCAAAAGAAAGCTCTATTTGTGGGAAAAAAGGACAAACGTTTTATTTAGGTACAGTATGCAATTGTCGGTTGAAGTAATATCACAAAAATGGCCTGGTCAGGAAGGAGGTAAAACCTTCTAGAGCTCAAGTGGTTAAACCATTGAGTGTGTTTCAGCATCAAGCCATTCCTACCTTCCCTGTTGGTGTTACTGTGAATACTTTTCTACTTCCAAGGTCTGGCCATTTTTCTTCCTTATCAATAGAAGCCTTGTTTAAATCCTCCAATCAGGCTGCACCCAATATACAATGTAAACACACTTGCTGGTCAACGGCACTCCTTTTCTCACACCCTGTCAAAGCATGAGGAGAGGTGAGCCGGTAAGTGTGACAGCTGATATCTACATTGATATGATGATTATCAGTGCAGCCCACAACATTTCCTTTCAGTGCTGCCTATCAGTGGCCATCACTGTTGCCAATCAGTGCTGTCAATCAGTGCCCATCGGTGCTGCCCATCATTGCTAATCAGTGCCTCCTCATCAGTGTCGCCTATGAGTGTGCATTAGTGCTGCCTATGAGTGCCGCCTATGAGTGCCGCCTATCAGTGCTGCATATCAGTGCAGCCACATTAGTGTTCATCATACCACCTCATCAGTGCCCATCAGTGCAGCCTATCAGTGCCCATAAGTGCAGACTCCTCAGCGCACATTTAGTGAAGGATAAAAATTACTTATTTGTAAAAAAACAGAAGCCAAGAAAACATTTTTTTTTTCAGAACTCTTTTTTCATTTGTTTAGCAAATATTAAAAAACAAAAACAAAAAAAAAACAGTGGTGATTAAATATCACCAAAAAAAGCTCTATTTTGTGTGAAAAAAAATGATAAAAATGTCATACAGTGTTGCATGACCACACACTTGTCATTAAAATGAGACAGCGATGAAAGCTGAAAACTGGTATGGGCAGGAAGGGGATGAAAGTCCCAGTAGTCAAGTGGTTCATTTGGATTCAAATGTCATCGAAAGAGACCTAAGATTACAGCAAAGAATGTCTGCTCTGAAGGAACTAGAGTTAAATGCTGGAGATGGGCGAATGGTTCGGGTCAAGCAAAAATTTGGTTTGAACATTGCCTGTATGCAATGCACTACACGCTGCACAGTGCATTCTAAGCCCTGAAAGCTTTGCCCAATCAGGGGGCAGTAAATAGCTGGTTGGTAAGGAGTGGGCTGGGAAGCCAGTCATGGCGTCCTTAACAACCGATGAGTCATAAGCTGTCAATAGGCTTCCCTGCTGACAGCTGAATAAAAAAAAATGCCGGCAATAAAAAAAGTGGGGGAAAAAATGGCCTGGAGCCCCACCGGGTCCATACCAGGTCTTTATCCAAGCACACAGAAAAGAGTTGGCAAGCGAGTGAACCAGATCACATGCCCTCGATTTGGGGGGTGGGTGCTACCCCAAAGCATCTTGTCCCTATGTTGATTTGGACAAGGGCCTCATCCCCACAACCCTGGGCTGTGGTTGTGGGGGTCTGCAGGCAGGGGACTTATCGGAATCTGGAAGCCCCCTTTAAGAAGGGGCCCCCAGATCCCCGACACCCCTATATGAATGAGTATGGGGTAGTTATTCATATAATAAAAAACAGTTTTTGACAATTCCTTAAATAAAAAATATTTTTTATTTAAAAAAATGTCCCCAATGTAGATCCAACATCAATCACTATGCCGCCGCCACTGCCGAACCCAAAAAGGAAGAAAAAATCACTCCGCTGTCATCAAAGGCAAACCACCAAATGCCTGGCTTTCCTTTATACAGTTCTTATATAGGTAAGGAGTAGGGATGAGCCGAACACCCCCATGGTTTGGTTCTCACCAGAACCTGCGAATGGACCAAAAATTTGCATGCACTTTAGAACCCCGTTAAAGTCTATGGGACTCAAACGTTCAAAATCAAAAGGCTAATATTCAAGTTATTGTCTTAAAAAGGGTTTGGGTTTTTTTTGGGGAGTTTTAAAAACTACAGTTTTTTCCGGGAGCACTGATTTTAATGATGCTTAAAGTGAAAAAAAGTGAAATATTCCTTTAAATATCGTACCTGGGGAGTGTCTATATACTATGCCTGTAAAGTGGTGTGTGTTTCCCGCTCTTAGAACAGTCCTTGCACAAAATTACATTTTTAAAGGAATAAAAGTAATTTAAAACTGCTTGCGGCTTTAATGCGATGTCTGGTCCCCGCAATATGAATGAAAATCAGTGAGACAAATGGCAAGGGTACCCCCCCAGTCCATTACCAGGCTCTTTGGGTCTTGTATGGATATTAAGGGGAACCCCTCACCCAAATTAAAAAAAGGAAAGGCGTGGGGCCCCCAGGCCCTATATACTCTGAACAGCAGTATACAGGCGGTGCAAACAAGACAGGGACTGTAGGTTTGTTGTTAAGTAGAATCTGTTTGTAATTTTGAACTGGTAGCTCCAGTCAAAAAATCTATTTTTAAGCTTTTTGGAAAACATAGGGTTATCACCTCTGTAACATGTTTTTTTGTGTTTGCTGTCTGTGCACCTCTTCAGAAGATTTCACCTCACTTTCTGTTCCAATGACAAATGTTTTTTGAAAATTTTGGGGTTTTAGTGAAACAAGGATTAGTGATAAAGCATCAGAGGAGAGGAGACACATTTTTCCCATATCAACTCTTACAGGAGAGAATTTCCCTTCCTAGGGGTAGATTTCATGTCACTTCCTGTTGTCTCCTTCCGTTTGCAAGTAGGAGATGCTTGTAAGTTGGATGTTTGAAAGTAGGGGCCTGCCCTATATACTCTGCAGAAATTTGGCCTAAAGGTGTTGGTGTTGCCACAACACTGTAAGGCCTCAAAGTTACTATTGGTAGCCGCTGGAACGCCCTGCTGTGAACAATTATATCAAGAATTGTAATTGCATGCCATTGTTGAACAGTGGTAGAAGAATTGGGCCTTTGGTGGTGGTGGTGCTAGTGCCACAACACTGTAAGTCCTCACAGTTACTCTAGTTGAGCGCAGGAATGAGCCCTGCAGCAAAATATTGCATCACAAATTGTAATTACACAAGCCTGTTAAACAGGGGCTGAAAAATTGGGCCTTAGCCACTGGTGGCTGTGCCCAGAACCAAAAATGTTCTTGCAAGCTATCAGCATGATCATTGAGGAGGAAGAGGATAGTGACTCAGCATAACAGGATAGTCACTCAGCATCAGCATAGGTAGTCTTGAAGGGATCTGACATTTTATAAAAAATGATTCGGTTATATCAGCATCAGGTGCTTGGTAGCTGGTGGTGATCCAAGACTGATTCATTTTTATGAAGGTCAGTCGATCAACCGAGTTGGACAGGCACACCCTGTGATCGGTTACAAAGCCTCCAGCAGCACTGAATGTGTGTTCCGAAAGAATGCTGGATACAGAACAGACCAGTAGCTCAATTGCATACTGTGCAAGCTCTGGCCAGTGATCCATCCTCAAGACCCAGTAACCCAGAGGATTTTCGGTGGAAAAGGTGTCCAAATCTGATCTTGCCCCTAGGTATTCTTGCACCATGTAAATCAGATGCTGCCGATGGTTGCTGGAACCAATCAAACCTTGGGGCTGCAGACTAAAAAATTGTCTGAGTGCATCGGTCAGATAGCCACCTTCTCCACCGCTCCTTCTGTGACTGACCAAAGCCTCAGCAACGCATTGTCCAGGACCAGGAATTTGTAACCTCCCAGTCTCTGGGAATGTGTTGCAGCACGCGCTCCTCCCCGGGTCGCTCGTCGCCCTCCTCGGGCAGTCCGACGCACGTAGCTGCTCAGAGAAGGGGATCGCCAGGGACGTCCACACCGATTAGCAGCAGCCCAGCAAAGTCCAGGCCAAGGCTCTCAGAAGAGGCACTGCAGGTGAGCGCTGAACAAAACTCCTCTGCTGATACCAGAGAACTGCATGGATATATAGCTGAGTTCCCTGCTACTAATCAGCCTGTCTCTGAGTCCACCCTGAAGGACATGTTAGTCTCTCTGCGTGCATCACTTCATAAAGACTTCATGCAATGTGTCAGTAACTTTAAAGCTGAAGTAGGTGTACTGGGTGGCAGACTAGATCATGTGGAACAAAAAATGGGGGACTTTGCGATTGCCCATAACACTCTGGTTGACGCGCACAATGACCAATCTGAAGACATCGCTTGGCTTAAATCCAAGATGGCGGACCTGGAGGACAGGTCCAGGCGCAATAACGTAAAAATCAGAGGGGTCCCTGAAACTGTTCTCCCTGCCCAGCTGGCCCCATACGTCCAGGACCTCATGAGAACTCTGCTTCCTGATTTATCGGATCAGGATGTGACTATTGATCGTATCCATAGGTTGCCTAAGCCGTCCCACTTGCCTGACAACATTCCGCGGGATGTTCTCCTGCGGATCCATTTTTTCCAAGCCAAGGAACAACTGCTCTCGGCGTTTAGGAAGGAGACCCAGCTCCCAGAGAGATTCTCCCACCTGCAACTGTTCGCTGATCTCTCCCAGTTCACCCTTCAGAGACGCAAAGCTCTTCTTCCTGTCACTAAAGCACTGCAGAATCACGGAATCCCTTACCGATGGGGTTACCCTCTGAAACTTCTTATCACTCACGAAGGTAAATCCTCGGTGGTTTCGACACTGCAAGAAGGGCTGGATCTCCTGCGCTCCCTTGACATCATCCCTGAGGAACCGGTGGGGCCGTCGGCATCGTCTCCTCCCAGCCGGCTGGAGAATCAGGGAGACTGGCAGGTGGTTCAGAGGAGACGCCGGAAGAAATCCAAAGCCAGAACCCCCTGAGAACTTTGCTGAAACCTGTTATTTGTTTTTGATCTCCCGACCGCTGGAGGTCGTCCAGTGCTCTTTTTCTTCTTTACCCCCCAAGTAAATGGGCATGTATAGTGCCTTCGGATCTCACCAGAGATTCCCTTTTTTACCTACCTCTGTTCTGTTTTTTTGGTTCTTGTTTTATTGTTCCTATTTGCTGCACCATTGCAGCCTTGACTCGGTCTGTCATTGCTCATGTGTTTTTGCATCGCCTAGCCCTGATACATGTTTGCCTTATTCAGCCTACCCTTGGAAGCCTGTCTTGTTGGAAGCCCAGAGGTCCCACTGTGCCCCTGGCCACTTCCCTTTTCATTTGCATCTAAATGCCACCTTCAATGCCACTTAACTTCGTCTCTTTTAATGTTCACGGCCTCAACCATCCAGTTAAGCGGAACTCTCTGTGGAAGGAGACTCAGAGGTTGGATGCGGACGTTCTTTGTGTTCAGGAGACTCACTTTCTTGACAAAGCCAATCCATACTTCCAGCACAGGAACTATCCGCACATTTTCCTGGCTTCTGCCTCTGAGAAGAAAAGAGGGGTGGCTATTGCTATCAGAGACTCAGTAGCCTTCTCCCTCACTGATGCTATTATGGACCCTGATGGGAGGTATTTAATCTTATTAGCTGTACTGAACAATAGGCCCTATACTATAGTTAATTTGTATGCCCCCAATGTACACCAGCTAAGGTTCTTGAACAGATTGTTTCGTAAGATTAACAAATGTCGTAAGGGGTCTCTAGTGGTTTGTGGAGACTTCAATGTAACGGTCGACTCCGCCCTGGACACCACGTCCAGGGCGAGTCGGCCTTTGCCGAGGCTTCAGCCTCTACTTGCTGCTGAAGATGTCTTTGATGCATGGAGGTGCCAACATGCGAGTGAACGAGATTTCACATTTCACTCTGCGAGACACAACACTTACTCTAGGATAGATTTGATCCTGGTGGACAGGTTGCTGTTGCAGGCGGTGTCTTCCTCCACCATCCACGATATTTCTTGGTCAGACCATGCTCCTGTTTCTGTCGAGGTGGTGGAGGAACACACCCCGCGCTCCGCTTATGTCTGGAGGGCAAACTCTCAACTCTTTCAAAATCCCTCGCATGTTGCTGCTATTTCCAAAAATCTGACGGAATTCTTTAAACTAAATGCTCACTCTGTGCAGAGTCCCACTACCCTCTGGTGTGCCCACAAGGCCTTTATGCGGGGCATAATGCTCCAAATCTCATCTAGGGATAAAAAAGCTAAAACCCAAAAACTGAATGACGTTCTGGCGGACATTCGGTCTTTGGAATCCTCCAACAAGTTGGCGCCGGATTCCAACACGGCTCACAGACTGACCCAGCTCCGTGTTGAACTTCGCCGCCTATTACTGGCTAGGTATGATAAATATGTACATGCATTGAAGCTGTCACACTACTCCTCCAGTAACCGGGCAGGCAAATATCTCGCCAATAGAGTGAGGGCTGCTAGAATTAAGGCCAAGATTCCCTATGTTTACCACCCTTTGGATAAACAGAAAAGGATTAACCCGCAAGAGATTGCGGATGCCTTCGCTGCTTATTATTCCTCTCTGTACAATTTGAAGCTAGATCCCGAGACGCCCCAGCCCACGACAGAAAGTATACGATCCTTTCTTTCCTCTATCAATTTACCCTCCCTTACGGAGGAACAATTGGCATCCCTAAACCTCCCTATTTCACCTAAGGAAATTATAAAGTGTATCCAATCCCTTCCTCTGGGTAAATCTCCGGGACCGGATGGCCTGACTAATGATTACTTCCGTTCATTTGCAGACCTTCTTTCCCCGGTGCTTTCAGAAACTTATGCGGAAGCGTTTTCATCTGCCTCCTTCCCACCGGAGATGCTTAGGGCCTATGTGGTTACGATTCCCAAGCCTGGTAAAGAACCTGACACCCCCTCCAACTTCAGGCCCATATCCCTTCTTAATACCGACGTCAAGATATACGCTAAAATTCTTGCCCAAAGACTCCTCCCCTTGGTCCCCCGGTTGATCCACCCAGATCAGTCGGGATTTACTCCCGGCAGACAAACCTCAGACGCCACTAGACGCGTCTTGGGGGTTCTTCAGCTTGCAGAAGCCCGTCGAACGCCTTCTCTGCTCCTCTCTTTGGACGCGGAGAAGGCGTTCGACCGGATCCATTGGGGATACATGGAGGAGGTCCTTCGGAAGTTTGGCTTCGGTGGACCGTTTCTATCAGCTATCCTCGCCCTTTATTCGGCCCCTTCTGCCCAGGTCTTCACCTCCAATATGTTATCATTGCCCTTTGCCATTTCTAATGGCACTAGGCAAGGATGCCCATTGTCTCCTACAATTTTTAATCTGCTTATTGAACCGCTTGCAGAAAAAATTCGATCCCAATCCTTAATCACAGGTATATCTACGCAAGAGAGCCCCCATAAAATTAACCTTTTCGCTGATGACATCATCCTTTTTTTGACCTCCCCATCCTCCTCCCTACCACAGGCTCATCAGATACTCCACGAATTTAGCCTAATCTCCTACTACAAGGTTAATTTCTCTAAGTCAGTAATATTAGAGACGGGCCTTAGTCCCTCCCTCAGAGCAAGATTGATGGCCATGTTCCCATACAAATGGAGTGACTCCACCATCCCGTACTTGGGCATAAATCTAAGCAAATCCGCGAGCCAATTAGCGGGGGCTAACTTTCCTCCTCTTATTGATAAACTCACGAAGGAGGCCAACAGACTAGCTAAGTATGAACTCTCTTGGTCGGGACGACTGGCCTCCTTCAAGATGTTATTACTCCCGCAAATTTTGTACATATTTAGAGCATTGCCCGTTCCCCCTTCTAGGAAACACCTCCATGATCTCACTCTCTTGATGAATAGATTCATCTGGAGCTCTAAAAAACCTAGATGTTCTAGATCACTCTTATTGAAGCACCGGTTGGCTGGGGGTATGGGACTGGTGGATCTCAAGGACTATTACCTTGCTTCCAGGCTGGCACAGCTCTCTCATTGGTTCAACTCGACCAGCGAGCCGAAATGGTGCTGCCTTGAACGAGCTCTTACCCCCACTCAAGACCTAAAACTTCTTCTTCTCACTGATTCGATTAAACCCTGGCCCTTACAGTCCCTCCCTCTGACGGTTTGCGCTTCTCTGCAGGCCTGGCGAGATCTTCTTAAATCCACACCCTCGACCTACAAATCGGTATCTCTACCTATCCCTCTAATATCCTTAGAATTCCTAATTCCCAATTTCTCTGTCAGAGACTGGGTCCGGAAGGGGTTGCTATCATTGCAAGATCTTTTCCAGGGCCCTTCCATTGTTTCATACCAATCCCTGAGGACTCAATTCCATCTAAAACCTATTGACATATATAAATATTACCAAATAGCCCACTTGTTTCGGGGTGGTGGAGTCACCAATGTTCCAGTAGCCGAATCTCTCTGGCGCTTTCTTGCTGCTGATCCCCCCTTATCTAAGGGTATATCCCTATTCTACAACTTTCTACAGCAGAAATCTGTTTTTAACAAATCTCGTCCCTTTTTGCGCTGGGAGGAGGACTTGGGCCGCGCCTTCTCTGAGGCACAATGGTGTCAGGCACTCAAGGCTAATTATAAGGCCTCTCGGTGTGTTGGACACTGGGAACTTGCCCAGAAAATTGCCCTACGGTGGTACCTCACTCCCTTTCGGATCTCGAAATTTGGCCTGGCGGAGTCCTCCCCCTTGTGCTGGAGGAACTGTGGGGAGGTGGGTAACTTACTGCATATTTTTTGGTCTTGTAAGCATCTCCGAAGCTTTTGGAATGCTATTTTCCGAGCTATCTCAGAGATTACAGGTTTCCTATCTACCCCCGAACCAGGCTTGGCAATTCTTAACTTAGGTATTGATAGATATCCACCTGACTTCAGAATTGTTGTTTCCCATATCCTCCTGGTGGCTAGGTCTCTGATAGCTAGATTCTGGAAAAATGACCAGGCCCCCAGTGTCTCTGAGGTTTGGTCGACTACATCCCTACATTACTCCTACGAGCTAGTCCTGGCCCTCAGGATGGGGAAAAAAATTCAGTTTGATAACAATTGGAAAATTTGGAATACATGGTATAAGAGTTCCCACCTGCCATGAACCCTTACCCTGGTGTTCAGCTCTCTTGTTACAAGGTACTAATTTTTCTGTGACTTACATTACTACTTTTATGCACATAAGCTTTCTCTTTTGGGCATATGACAGACCAACTGTTTCCGAGTTTTTTCTTTATGTTGTTTGTTACTGTTTTGTTTTCTTTGTTCTACAGTATGCCCACCAGATTGCCTTTTCTCTTTTCTCCCCTACCACATGCTTGTACTATGCTATGTAATATGGTGACGTCATGGGAGAATTATTTGTGATTTTTCCTTCATTGTACTGTAAAATTTTGTGAAAAACTTTCAATAAAAACCATTTACAAAAAAAAAAAAAGAAGGGTTTCCAGCCAGTAATGATCCCTCTCCTTGATCTGACGAATACGAGGATCCTTCCGCAGGCTTTGCAGGATCAGGGAGGCCATGCCGCTTAGCTTAGCTGAGGCATTCGGCCGAAGTCATCTGGATCACTAAGGACGACATGATCCGGAGCCACCTCCTCCCAGCCACGTACAAGTCCACGGTTCCTTGGGACTGTAAATGATCCCTAAAAGACTGCTGCTGATGCTGAGTGGCAGGCACCACCTCCATGCTGACATAATCCTCCTTCTCCTCTTCCTGTGTGATCGGCAGGCCAGCAGGAACAATGTCTGGATAAAGGGGGCCTTGAGAGGTAAGGAAGTCCTCCTCTTCCTGCCTCTGTTCTGCCTCAAGTGCCCTGTCCATTATTCCACGCAGCATGTGCTCCAACAGGTGGACAAGAGGGATAGTGTCACTGATGCATGCACTGTCACTGCTCACCATCCTTGTGGCCTCCTCAAATGGTGACAGGACAGTGCATGCATCGCTGAACATGGCCCACTGGCGTGTTGAAAAAAAAACAAGCTCCACTGACCCTGTCCTGGTGCCATAGTCGCACAGGTACTCATTGATGGCCCTCTGCTGCATGTGCAGCCGCTGCAGCATGCCCAACGTTGAGTTCCACCCGGTGGGCATGTCACAGATTAGGCAGTTTTTGGGCAGGTTAAATTCCTTTTGGAGGTCAGCCAGCCGAGCACTGGCATTATATGACCGGCGGAAATGCACACAGACTTTCCTGGCCTGCCTCAGGACAACCGCTGCACCACCAAGTTAAGGACGTGAGCCAAACAGGGCAGATGGGTCAGTTGTCCCTGTCGGAGGGCGGAGAGGAGGTTGGTGCCATTGTCACAAACCACCATTCCTGGCTTAAGCTGGCATGGTGTCAACCATCTCTCAGCCTGCCCCTGGAGAGCTGACAGAATCTCTGCCCCAGCGTGGCTACTGTCCCCCAAACACACCAGTGCAAGCACCCCATGGCATCTTTTTTCCTGCGTACTTGCATAGCCCCTTGAACGCCTATGGAGCACCGCTAATTCCGAGGACAAAGCACAGGAAGAGACCATGGAGGAAGAAGAAGAGGAGGGGTGGATGAGAGAGATGTGTCAGAATCACCAGTAGTAGCATTTTGGAGGCGTGTTGGCGGAACAACCTCCGGCACTACTGCACCTTGTCCTGCATCCTTCCCAGCTGCCAGCAGAGTCGCCCAATGCACCATGAAAGATAGGTAACCTCCCTGTCCATGCCTTCTGGACCATAAGTCAGCGGTAATATGCATCTTACTGCTGACCGCCCTGTCCAGCGAGGCCAGTGTGCGTTAACACAGGTGGGCGCACGCGGGTGCGCGATAAAGCTGTCGGGTGCACACGGGTGCGCGATAACACTGTCGGGTGCACGCGGGTGCGCGATAACGCTGTCGGGTGCACGCGGGTGCGTGTTAACGCTAATGGGCGCATGCGGGTGCGCGCTAATGATAATGCGAGTATGTGCACAGGCATGCGCGGGTGCGCGTGAGCGTACGTGGACACGCAGTATGATGGATCTTGGCGCCAAAGGGGCTATTTAAAGGGACCTGTCACCTTGCCTCCCTGCTGTCTGGTCTACAGCGTTCCTGAGAGACCCTTCTGCTATACCTTACTTGTTACCTGATACCTGTTACCCGGCTTGCCTCTGACTACCCTCTGTTTGCTGCCTGCCACCGACCCCGGCTTGTCTTGACTATTCTTCTGCCTGCTGCCTTGGTACATATCCAGTCCGCCTGTGTATGACCCGGCTTGTCTCCGACTACGCTTGGCCGGCCGCTTTGGTGCTGTTCCTGCCTACCAGCATCCAACTCAGCCTGCTTGAAGATCTGCTAGTGTCCTGATCTACAAGACACCTTCCCCTCTGTTCCGGTGTTCCTGCTGCTCCTGCTCTCCGCTGCTCCTGGTTCCAGCCTGCATCTGGTTCCCCGTCTGCTACTCGGAGTCTGGACCAGCCCTTGCATTTGTGACCTGCCAGGCACTTGTGCCCCTTCTGTGCTCCTGAACAAGCCCACGCAGGGAGCCTCTCCATCGGATGAACTGTGCCGCCATCTTGCCGGCCTTACCCAAGCTGTGAAGGACCTGCAAGAAGGTTACAACCGACTGGAGGAGCGAGTTCAGGCCCTGTCTGCACCTTCACCATCTTCATCTGGGACTTCCTCCGCTCCCTCTGTAGTAATGCTGCCACCCGAGCCAAGGGTCCCCACACCCGAGAAGTTCACACGGGGCCGAAGTAAATTCAGGACTTTTCGCAATGCTTGTGAACTATTCTTTGCTTTGCAACCCCGGACATTTTTGCTCGAATCCACTAGTATGATTTGTCATCTCGTTGCTGCTGGGAGAACCACAATCTTGGGCCCACCGCCTTCTGGAGCAGAAGCACGCTTCGCTTAATGATCTGAACTCTTTTTTGCAAGCCATGTCTCAGCTCTACGAAGACCTGCAACTGACAGCCACTGCGGAAGCGGCTCTGCATTCTCTACAGCAGGGCCACGCAGCAGGGCCAGTGGAGGACTATGTGTCAGGCGTTGAAGTTCCGATACCAACTGGAACAGCGCCGCTCTGTGTTACCAATCTGGGATGGGTCTTTCAGAATCCCTGAAGGATGAATTAGCCTGAGTGGGTATTCCATAGACTTTAGACGCCCTCATTAACTTATCCATCCAGATAGATAGGCGTCTAAGGGAGGGAAGATCTGAACGTTCTGCTGGTCCTTCTCGCCCAGTCTGGATGCTCCCTCGTGTACCCAGTTTTCCGCAGTCAGCCGCTCCTGCTCCAGTAACTTCTACTCCAGACTCCTCCGAGCCGATGCAGCTAGGCCTTCTGCGTCCTTCGCTTACACCGGAGGAACGGCAACACAGACGGGCTAACAACCTCTGCCTCTACTGTGGAGAACCTGGGCACTATGTGAGGACCTGTCCTGCCAAGCTCCGTAAGTGCCTCGCCACTTCCTCTGTTCCTGCTTCCGCTTTGTCTAATAATGCTTCTCCCCTGGCTGTCTCCACTCTCTTACAGCTCCCAGGAGGGAATATCCTGGTCACCACAATTATTGATTCCGGAGCCTGCAGCGGTTTCATGGACTTGACTTTTGCTACCAGACACCATGTTCCTTTGTGGCCCAGAGCGAAAGGACTTTCAGTTCACTTGGTCGACGGTTCAGCTCTTAAATCCAGGCCAGTCACCCAGGAAACAATGCCTCTGTTAACCACCATCTCCAAGAATCATCAAGAACTGTTATACCTGGACATTATCGAATCCCATTTATTCCCCATCATCCTTGGCATGCCCTGGCTGAGGGCCCATAACCCACAGATCGACTGGTCTACTGGGAGAATCAGCTTCCCCTCTCCCTACTGTAACCAACACTGTCTGTTAAAGACTGCTGAAGATTCCTCGTCCTTATTATGTTTGGAAGCAGACAAGGAGATCCGCCAATCTGTTCCCAAAACCTATCACGGTTTCCTGGATGTCTTCAACAAGAAGGGTGCAGATACTCTCCCTCCCCACCGGCCATACGACTGCCCAATCGAGCTCCTCCCTGGAGCCAAGATTCCTTTTGGGAGAATCTTTCCCTTAACAGAACTGGAGTTGGGGACTCTAAGGACTTATATTTACGAGAACCTAGAAAAGGGGTTCATCAGGCCTTCTAGAGAAGGACCACTCGCTGCGTCCTTGCGTGGATTATCAGGAGCTTAACAAGATCACGATCAAGAATCGGTATCCTCTTCCCTTGGTACCCGAACTATTCCAAAGACTAGGGACAGCAGCAATATTCACCCAATTGGATCTCTGCGGGGCCTACAACTTAGTCCGCATCCGGAGTGGTGACGTGTGGAAGACTGCCTTTCGCATCCTGTTCGGACATTTTAAGAACCTGGTCATGCCCTTCGGGCTGTGTAATGCCCCTGCCACGTTCTAGCACTTTGTGAACGATATTTTCAGAGACTATCTTGACCTGTTCGTTATCGTTTACCTAGATGATATTCTGATTTTCTCTCCTTCTCTGCCCGAGCACCGTGAACACGTTAAGAAAGTGTTAACAAGACTGCGATGCCATGATCTATATACGCCAAAACCCGAAAAATGTTTGTTCGAGCAGCAGAGCATTCAATTCCTGGGACTAATCATCTCTGTGGAGGGTATCCAGATGGACTTTCAGAAAGTTTCTGCCATTTTGGACTGGCCTGCTCCTACGGATAAGAAGGGCATCCAGCGTTTCGTGGGTTTTGAAAACTTTTACCGGAAGTTTATAAAGGGATTTTCCGCTATCATCTCCCCCCATCACAGAACTCACAAAGCAAGGTAGTCGCTTCCGTTGGTAATCCGAAGCCCAGAAAGCCTTTGTAGCCCTCAAGAACCTGTTTACATCTGCATCAGTCCTCAAGCATCCTGATCCGGCGTTACCTTACATTCTAGAGGTAGACGCTTCTGAGATTGCAGTAGGGGCAGTACTTTCTCAGAGACAAGGACCCAAGGCTCTCTTACACCCAGTTGCAATCTTTTCCCGTAAATTATCTGAAGCTGAGAGGAACTATGACGTGGGTGACCGGGAGCTACTGGCCATCAAGTCTGCACTGGAAGAATGGAGGGAGCAGCACATCCAATCCTTATCTACACTGACCACAAGAATCTTGAGTATTTTAAGGTCGCTAAGAGATTGAAACCACGTCAGGCCAGGTGGGCACTCTTCTTTACTCGATTTTCTTTCCATATTACTTACAGACCGGGGTCAAAGAACACCAAGCCAGATGCCCTCTCAAGAATGTACAGCGAGTCCGAGGCCTCTTCGTCTCCAGACACCATCCTGTCTCCAGGAAACTTCCTTTTGCTTCAGGAGGACTTGTTGGCCCAGATCAAATGAGCTTCTGCTTGTGGCTCTCCTCCATCTGATGTCATGCTGCAAGCAAGGGACGATCTGTTGTGGTATCAGGATAACATTTTTGTACCCCAGGAGGTGCGAGTTGCTGTTCTCAGTGCCTGCCATGATCACAAGTTAGCCGGCCATTTCGGGGTGCACAAGACATCTGAACTGCTCCAGCGTATGTTTTGGTGGCCACAGGTAACAAAGGACTGCAGGAATTACGTGTCTTGCACTGTCTGCACTCAGAATAAGGGCAGCAGATCCAAAGCCTGGGGTCCGCTGAAGCCTCTGCCCATTCCTGAAAGACCATGGAGGATGATCTCCATGGATTTTATTGTCGAGCTGCCTCCTTCTGAAGACCACTCTACCATCTTTGTGGTTGTGGACAGACTTTCTAAAATGGTGCATTTTCTCCCTATGAAGGGTACCCCTTCTGCGGCCGAAACAGCCAAGGTCTTCATCAGAGAGATTGTGAGACCTCATGGGATCCCTGCAGACATTGTTTCCGATCGAGGGGTGCAGTTTACCTCAAAGTTCTGGTGGGTGTTATGTGGTTCCCTGGAGATTAATCTCTCCTTTTCTTCAGCCTACCATCCACAGACTAATGGCCAGACAGAGAGGATGAACCAATGTTTTTCATCTTTCTCTCAGGATGATTGGGTTCCGCTCCTACCTCTCGCTGAGTTTGCATACAATACCTCTGTCCACTCTGCCACCAAGCAAACTCCATTCTTTGCAAACTATGGATTTCATACTTTGTTCCTGTCAAATAGCCTCCCGGAATGCTTGGTACCTGCGGCTCAAGAGACCTTAGCCTTTTTCAGTGCCAACAATAAGCTTCTCCAGGAAACAATGTCCAGGACCCAGGAATACTATAAAGAAATCTTTGATAAGAAGAGGAGGGGGGAACTTAACTTGGAGCCTGGAGATCAAGTTTGGTTATCAACCCTGAACCTGAAGTTGGCATGTCCTTCCAGGAAATTGGGTCCTAAGTTCGTTGGTCCCTTTCCCTATAAAGAGGAGGATCAACAGTGTCACTTATGAACTACAGCTGCCAGAATCATTCCGGATTCACCCGGTTTTCCATGCGGCTCTACTCAAACCCACTGTCCCAGATCCCTTCGTTGGCAGAAACACCGGTCCGCCCGAACCTATTCTAATTGATGGAGAAGTTGAGTTTGAGGTGGAATCAATTCTGGACTGCAGGAAGAGACGTGGCCAGGATCAGTACCTGGTGAAGTGGAAAGGGTACGGGCCAGAAGATAATTCATGGGAGCCAGAGTCCAACATTCATGCTGAAAGAATAATTCTGGCCTTCAGGAGAGCCCAACCAACTAAGATGGCTCAATTGGGCATCCGAAGGCTGCCCCTTGGGGGGGGGGGCAATGTCAAGAAGGACGTTCTGATCACCCAGCTGTTCCCAGAAATCTTGCCTGCAGAATCTCCAGCAGAAGAGCCAACCAGCGCACACTTGTGTGCATTAACGCAGGTGGACACACGTGGGTGCGCGAGGGCGCATATGGACGCACGCGGTTGCACGCTAATGTTGTCGGGCGCACGCGGACGCACGCTAACGCTACCGGGTGCACGTGGGTGCGCGCTAATGCTAATGGGCACACACGGGTGCGCGCTAATGATAATGTGAGAATGCGAACGCGCACGAGTATGCGCACAGGCATGCGCGGGTGTGCAGTATGATGGATCTTGGCGCCAAAGGGGCTATTTAAAGGGACCTGTCACCTTGCCTCCCGGCTGTCCGGTCTACAGCATGCCTGTGTATGACCCGGCTTGTCTCCGACTACGCTTTGCCTGTCGCCTTGGTGCTGTTCCTGCCTACCAGCATCCAACTCAGCCTGCTTGAAGATCTGCTAGTGTCCTGATCTACAAGACACCTTCTCCTCTGTTCCAGTGTTCCTGCTGCTCCTGCTCTCCGCTGCTCCTGGTTCCAGCCTGCATCTGGTTCCCCGTCTGCTACTCGGAGTCCGGACCAGCCCTTGCATTTGTGACCTGCCAGGCACTTGTGCCCCTTCTGTGCTCCTGAACATCTGTCTGCTCTACCAGGAGTTCTTGAGCCAGAGGAATACGAGAAGCCACTCCCTGCATCCGTGGGCTCAACCATCAGGTACGTGACACAGAGTCTACCAACTGAAAAGGCAGCAGTTGAAGTGCTAGCAATTTAGTCAAACTAGCATTCAACCGCTGGGCATGTAGATGGCTGGGAGTGAACTTCTTTCGGCGGTGCAGCAGCTGGGGCAGGAAAATGTGCCTGGTACAATTGGACATCGGTGTACCGATATCAGATTGCCTGCAAGTACTTGGCTGTGACACACCTAATTCTACACCTTCATTGCTTTTAGAGAGGACTGAAGGTATAGTGGGGTTGGAGATCCCAGCTGATGAGGAGCAAGGAGAGGTCCGCTTTGTTCTTTGGTGTGGGTTTTTTAGGTACGCTTGCCAACCAACTGCATGGCAGGTTGACAAATGCCTGGTCAAGCATGTGGTGCCCAAGTGGCTGATGTTTTTGCCACGCGAGATACGCTTGAGACATATGTTGCAAAGTGCAGTAGTGCAATCTGATGCACTCGTCTCAAAAAAGGCCCACACCAAAGACCAGGTCCCTGAGAGGACTGAAGGCATAGTGGGGTTGGAGATCCCAGCTGATGAGGAGCAAGGAGAGGTCTGCCTTGTTCTTTGGTGTGTGTCTTTTAAGTATTGTTGCCAATTGACTGCATGTGAGCTCAAAATATGTCTGGTCAAGTATGTGGTGCCCAAGCGGCTGCTGTTTTGGCCACGCTTGATACACTTCAGACATATGTTGCAAACAGCAAAGGTGCTGAACATGTCTCAAAAAATGCCCACACCAAAGAACTTTTGAAAAAAAACACGCCGAGTCAGCAGTGCCCTGCACATGCGGAGCTCTGCGGTGTGATGCAGTCAGTTGGCTGTCCTTAAGCTGGCCCCTGGAGGGCATCCTGCCTCATTTGGAGATGTGCCGCCTCCTCCTCCTCTCTTCTATTAGGCACCCACATACAGTCAGTGATCTCATCCGCTCCCTCCTCACCACAAACCTGGCAGCATGCTGGGGGAACATGACTGCCAGTTTCTTCTTGGGCACCCCCTCTCTCTGGGCTCATGTTACTGCCTTAATCCTCAACCTGGGTACCATCATGGAAGCCTTCAAAATGCTGCACATCCTCCTGCAGCATGTACCCGACACTGTGGTCGAACAGTTCGGGGGACACCTCAGGACATGATGGTGGGGCTAGGGAAGGAGTGAGCCAATGGAATAGACCACTTTGGCAGATGCATTGGAAGCCAAACTTATATTGTCTCTAGCCTGGGTGACAGAGGATGAGGAGGATGAGGACGGCTTTGTCATCCACTCTACCAACTCTTCTGCATGTTGCGGCTCAACATGGCCAGCTGCTGAAAAAAGGACAAGCGTGCCCCATGACCACGTTCTGAGGATACACTGTATACAAGACCAGCAATGTTGGCTATAGACACAGAGCCTGCTTGCCCTCTTTTAGTAGCCTGTGAGCATCTGCCTTTCTTTGGTGGCCTTCCAGACATGCTGTAAAATTGGATTAGCAAAGTTTACTAAAAAATTACACTGGAAATGGCCTGCAGTCAGGTATAGGCTTGGCTAGACTAGAATGCAGTGGATATATATGTATATATATATATATATATATATATATATATATATATATATATATATATATATATATATATATATATATATTATGCACTGCAGATCACTGAATCACTTGCCTGCCTGCCTGAAAGTGTATTTGAAAATGTACACCAGCAATGGCCTGCAGTCAGATATAGGCTTGGCTAGACTAGAATGTAGTGGATATATATGTAGGAGACTGTATATTTGGCTCTAACACCTCATAATGTTCGATCTTCATTAAACGATCAAACAGCCGATGTTCGAGTTGAACTCGTTCCACTCTAAATCATAGCAAATCCCTACCAATCAGCAGTCAGTGCAGATCACAGTGGAGTTGATGTTTGTGAGGTTGCTGCAGGAAGTAGCCAGTCTACTGTGTATGTTTCCTCTGTTGACAATACTTTACAAACACTAGAAACTGGAGTTCTGAGAGTAATAATTAAATTATTTACAAAGAGGAGGTCTAATACATTACTGAAAATTGTTATTGTTGAAAAAAGTAGTCTGTTGTATCTCTCTGATGATTTCTTTGTCATGGGTAGAAGCAAAGGTGATATAAACCATAAGGCCAGTTGGATGTGATAGCTGAGGCTGAAACATGTAATAAGATGGATGATGACTTAACAGTCAAAGCACAGATAAACAGTGCAGTGGAAGTTGGCCCCCTACAGATCCAGGAGGGAGGATGGTTTAGAGAAAGATTTCCTACAGTTTAGGGTGGATGAAGAGACAGACAGTACAGTGAGGACCCTTACATGTTTAATATGGTAGTTTGGAGAAGTATGACTCACAATTTTGGAATTTCCAGGAGAGTATAATTAGGTTTTGTATTTCAAAGGCTGAGGGGGTTAACCAGAGGTCTGTAACAGAAATCCCCCAAAGTGCAGAGACCATTCCTTTGTCAGCATTGCTAGTGGCAGTGGACAAAATGACAGCATGTTAAATCATGGTCCAGATTAAGTCAATCAGGCATTGCTTCTGGAAACAGATCGAAGGCATCAGTAAAAGGTAGCTGGAACAGATGTGCTGAAAAGGTGGTGGCTGGTGTGTTCTAATCCCCCAGTTGAAATAAGGGGATATGTGACAAGATAACACACACTGTGAGCAAGGGCTATTTAAGCATGGTTTTGAGTGTAAAGAGTACCTGACCAGGCCCTAAACTAATTAGCATAATGGGTGATCTGTCTGACCAGGGCCCCTCTCTTAGAGACACGCTGTTGTTTAAGTGGCATGTGTGTGGATAGAATCTGGGAGAGGTAGCTACAAATATGACAATAATAATATGTTTAGCATCCCTATGTATTCTATGTATCAAAAATGTTTGAAGGAAATTAAAATAATTACATAAATACATGGGCATCTCTCATGGTAAAACATAAATGTTCACCAGTACTTTACCCATCATTTTTATTATCAAGATAGCACAAAATATGTTAAATACCTACTTTGAACTTTTTCATAATGGTACAATTTCCTCAGCGTGGTACAATTTCTTCAGCATGGTGATAGCACATCAAATTATCTGCATAGCTTCACTTTATCTGTTCAAAGACTGTTCAAGAGAAAAAATGGCTTAGGAATTAATTGTTGATTAAATTACTGATATCTTGCCAACATGAACAGTAAATTTTCTGTGTCTTAGTCATAATTTTTAATGAAAGAGTTGTACTATTAGACTGACCTTCCATAATATTAAATTACAGTAAATGGTCAAAATGTGATGTACTTCATACTGCTGGGCATTTTAAAAAATACTGATAACAGAACACATAAACTGTAAAGGGATGTTGAGGTTTATTTTTGATTAACTTTTAATAAAGTTTAACTAATTTGTTTAAACCAAGCTGGTCCATTTTTACATCACTAAGAGATGTGGTAGTTGTGCTCACTTTATAAACTATATGTAGCCTCAGATACATACAGTATACAGCACTGTGTTCTGGTACAATGACAGCAACTTCTCACCTCACTCCTGGAACAATATAAGTCAGGCTAAGCACTGATCGGCCATTCAGAGAAAGCTTTGTATTTTCTAAATTAATACAAAGTTTCCCCTTATTGACTTAGGCAGAGATCATGATGTAATTTACCCAACTCTCCACCTCATCCGATCAAAGAAAGCTTTGAATTTATTCAGAAAATACAAATTTTCCTGTGAATAGCTGGGCAGTGCTCAGCCCAACTTGTTTTTTTTTTGGGAGTGGGATGGGAAGCTCTCATCCTGCTACTGGAAAATAGCACTCTATACTGTATGTGACAGAGGCTATATACTGTACATATACTGTGCATTTCTTAGTGATGTACTGTATATAGGTAGTTTGACCCAGCTTGGTCAAAATAAAATATTTAAACTTCATTAAATGCCGGAGATCAGCTTTAATTTTTCTAGTTAGAGTAGACCAGACATTGAAGGATATGTTGTGAAGGCTGGGATTTAGCTATGTGTTTTGAGTTCACCATATACTTGCTACATAAACATTAAAATGGTATTCCAGCCAAAAATTGAACTTCAGCTCATTTGTCTCCTCTCCCCCTCCGGTGCCACAATTGACACCTTTTGGGGGGGGGGGGGGGGACAGGATATCCTGTCTTTGATAGGTATCCTGTTACCACTTCCATGAGTTTGTGCCGCAGCCCACAATGTCACAGAAGGGCTCCCTCCTCCTCCTCCTGTCGCCAGGCCAGTAGGAGAGAGGAGCGGAGCCTCACGCATGTGTAGTAGGGTTCCTGGCGTGAAGCTGTAAGGCTACACTGCCCAGTTCCCTTAACCTCAATGGTGGTGGCACCACCACCCGTCAGCTGATGGAAACATCAGCTGCGGTGCTGACATCGCTGGACTCCAGAACAGGTAAGTGTCCTATTATTAAAAACCAGCAGCTGCAGTATGTGTAGTTGCTGGCTTTTAAATATTATTATTTTTGGAGGGGACCTCCACTTTTGCATAAAATGATTACTAATCACCTATAGGGGGAGTAAACTGGTTGAGAAAGTTAGATAGGGAATTATGTAGGATGTAAAGAATGTACAGTAATATCTTTATGTGGTATAGCTTTTCCAAGGAACCAGGAATAATTTCAGCTGTGTTTTAATCTGTAAAAAATAGAAGATGTTCAATGTTGACTTGAGATAATATGGGCACATGCAATGATTGATGTGACATTATGTGGACAATGATAGATAACTAGATGGGTGTCAACATTTTTCTTATGGTAAAAATAAGTGCAGACATAAGAGGGCAAAAGAGGCAAGAAATATCATTTATATGCATTTTCAGGATTGTAAGAAATGAGGAGTTAGACCTTGCAATATAAGTGGAATTACATTTAAATGCAAGTTTTAAGTATAATATGCAATACTTCTCAATATAGCCTATCCGTTAATTTACAATATATGGGCACTGTTACATTATGCTAAGAATATTTGATTTGCATAATTATACAGCTTTAAGATCCCTGCAATGTAATTGAATAATTGATTGAAATCACAGTGATGTTCACATTTTGTCAATAGAACATCCTCCAATATATTGCACACATAGGTCAGGCTCATATTTTTAAACAGATGAACTCTGATGGAAAAGTAAAACTGAAATTACTTTTGTGAATTATTTAAGGCAAAGCCAGGAGGTGAAACTGCTTAATCGTTTCCAAGAATTGAGTAATGTTGTGATCAATAAAGGCTGCTTGTTGGTTATAAGGTGAGTTTTATGGCCATATTGTTAAAAAGAGCCAATTTACAGGTATGATCACTAATTCAAATGTTCTAGAATATTTCAAAATAAATGCTCCTAAATACTTAAATGCAGGATAATTGCATTTAATGCTGGGAAAGTAGGTTGGTGACATCAACATCTGTTATTTATAAAGAATACCAACTAAATGGTTACTATTAAAATTTAACAGTAGAGTTTATTACAGATCTTTACAATAAAAGTGCGGCATTAAAACTTAATTGAGCATATTTTTTCTATAAAAAAAGGTATGTGCTGCCTTCAATTTTGCATAGCATTTACAGTGTTTCTAAAAATACATTATTTATTGTTTTAAATCACAGATAAACTGGTAGCTTTGAAAAAAACTGTATGTGTTAAACACTACACCAAGTTACAAATTTCTATATATATATAATGACTAAACTGGACCTCTTGTGGATACATTACCTCATTACAGACATACAATGGCCACTGGGGAGCTCAGAGTCCAGCGGTGTGCCAAAATTTCAGTTCAAGTCTTTTTTTTAATAGCTGAATTGCCCATGTGCTATACAGAAATGAAGACTTAGCTATGCTTCTAGTGCTCAAATTAGTGGTAAGTAAAAAATAGTGGAAATTTGTGATAATCAGTGGTAATGCCAGAATTTGACAAATAGTTCAGCACTGGTCCTGATGGGAGTGTGTAGCAGGGAACTGAACTTCATTGGAACAGACCGACTAAAGACCCTCTGTATGGCCAGGAAAAATAAAGAGACCATGTTAAAGTACACTTTGGCATTACATTTAAATTAATTTAGAAGTTTATAATGTACAAATGGCGACCGTTAAAATAATTTTCCAATTGGAGACTAAAATTAAACCCAAGCACATTTTGAATAACTCTACTCTCTACACATTCTGGTAGAATCACTTGGCAGGGACCATCAAGAATATAAAGCAGTCTGTTTATTAATGCTTCCAGACAAGATTTACATAACTTTTACCCAGCTACATTTTCAAATACTTCTGGACTCTGGACAGGGCTGTGATCATCTTTGCCTGTGCTGCTTTCAGCTAATATCACACTGAACAAACCTGACTTGATCTTCTCTCAATGCAAAAATTCATTTTAAGGATTTAGGCTAACAGATACTTTTTCTCTGCATGCATTGTGATGTAACAAAGAAGACAACTACTTTTATTTAAAAGGTTAACTTTCATTTTAGGTTTTAACACTATTCATTTTGTAAAATAAATAACTATCTGGGAGGGGGGAGTTAAAAAAGTACAGGAACAAATATTTCCAATTTTATCTTTTTCATTCAGGTTTTTACATAAAAAAAAAAAGGCCTACTGCCCTGTAAGAAAAGCCCTACAAAAGTAAGTAAAATCCATGACTGGGGTGGGGGAGATCGTTTTCTTGAAGGATTGCTTCCTTCATTTATAGCGTATACCGTATATACTCGAGTATAGGCCGACCCGAATATAAGCCGAGGCCCCCAATTTACCCCCAAAAAAACTGGCAAACTTATTGACTCGTGTATAAGCCGAGGGTGAGACATGCCTGTCCATCCCTGTGTGTGTGTCCGTCCATCCCTGTGTGTCCGTCCATCCCTGTGTGTCCGTCCATCCCTGTGTGTCCGTCCATCCCTGTGTGTCCGTCCATCCATCCCTGTGTGTGTGTGTGTCCATCCATCCATCCATCCCTGTGTGTGTGTGTCTCCATCCATCCATCCATCCATCCCTGTGTGTGTGTGTCTCCATCCATCCATCCATCCATCCCTGTGTGTGTGTGTGTCTCCATCCATCCATCCATCCATCCCTGTGTGTGTCTCCATCCGTGTGTGTGTGTGTGTGTGTGTGTGTGTGTGTGTGTGTGTGTGTGTGTGTGTGTGTGTGTGTGTCCAGCCTACCTTTGTCCCGAGCCTCCGTCCCGTGCCTTGCCTCCTTGCCTCCGTCCCGTGCCGTGACTTGCCTCCTTGCATCCGTCCCGTGTCGTGCCGTGCCGTGCCTTGCCGCCGCCGTCCCGTCCCGTCCCGTGCCGTGCCTTCCCTTGCCTCCGTCCCGTGCCCTCTTCGTCGGCGGCCATTGTAAAGTTCAAAAGCTGCGCCGCCGCCTTCGCCTGTGATAGGCGGAACACTGAATTTCCCAGCAGCCTGTGTTCCGCCTATCACAGACGTCGTATCATCCTCGTCCGTAGTACGAGGATGATACGATGTCCGTGATAGGCGGAACACAGGCTGCTGGGAAATTCAGTGTTCCGCCTATCACAGGCGAAGGCGGAGCCGGAGGCGCGGCTTTTGAATAGAATGGCCGCTGTCTGTCTGCTCGACACGCTGATCGAGCGGGCAGACAGCGATGACTCGAGTATAAGCCGAGGGGGGCACTTTCAGCCTCAAAAAAGAGGCTGAAAATCTCGGCTTATACTCGAGTATATACGGTAGTTATATCAGCCAGGTTAAAAAAAGACATGAGTCCATCTAGTTAAATCAATATCACGTCTGCAAGTTGTAAGCTAACGATTTTAATAAAAGCCCCCCCCCCCCCTAATAAATGTAAAGGTTAAATAAATGGTAATACAATAGTATTTTAAAATGAAAAATGTATTTATGATATGTTTTCTAAATATGTGACCTCACAGTATCAGTAACATTAGCTGTAAAGCAGAAACATTATCTAATAAAGCAAATAATTGTAATCAGCATTTTTATGTGTGACTAGCTTAAAATCCAACATGCAAAAAAAAAAAAATACAGCAGTTGAGTAATCTACTGTAATGTAACTAAACATAGTTCTTTTTCTGTTGATTGATGGTTATGGCCTTTTAAATCTAGAAATATTATTTTCCCAAGGCTATGAATGATCCTAAGCAAGCTCATAGTATTCCACTGTCTTGCCAGCATGATTTATGGTATGAATCGTGTGTCTTAAAAATGCTACAGTTTTCTCATTACCTATGTTTCTTACAAGGTGCAGTCAAATATAAAAGATCTGTCTCTATCTAATATGAACAATATAATTTTTTTTTTAAATAGCACTATTGCTTTATTTTCCTTTTTGTTTCAATTTATTTTCAGTAATGACTGGTTTAGTCAATTTTCTTCCATTAACTTTCAATAATTAAACTGCATAGAAAACACTTTTTGTCCATTGACTGTTGTCTATACAATATGAATTGTCAGCGCTCAAGTGGTGAATGGGTACAATCCTGCTATTTGACTATTTCCATTCTGGGTTCAGTCAAGTAGTCCCACAGAAGTGAATAATGATTCCATGTCATAGTAGCCTTCAGACAAGGGAATCTTTCCACAACACTACAGAACAGACAGAAAGCACACTGGCACCCTGTGATATCCTCAACAAAACTTCATTATGAAAAATGATATCTTTTATTAACAAAAGCACTTGGCCAAAGGACATACAACAGAAAATCTATTGAAAGAGAGATCTTCTTCGAAGCTCAAAAGAAGAGGGTTCAAAAGCATTTGCTCTTGAAATGTGTTAGATAAGATGCACGCTTGAGGCATGAGGACTATGGTAGTTATTTACTCAGAAGAAGGCACTGCACTAGTTCATACATTAATTGGTGAGGCGGAAAATTCATTAATCGAGTGCGTGAACCGGCGCACATTGAAGCACAAATAGCCATAATAAATACCTGCATATGTACAGCAACTGTCACTAGGGTAACTGCAGTAAAGGGTAACTGCAGTTTTCTCATTGATAATAGCGCACGCCCAATACAATTGGTTAATTTCATCTTATTGGATGTGTCTTGTTGGGCAAAAAGTAGGTGTTTTTTCCGTTAATTAAACCTTTGATGCTAATCTCATTAATATCACTTCTAATATATCTTTGAAATGTTTTTTTTTTCTTTTTTTATCCAAATCTTTCAATACATTACAAAGAACAGTGTAGTGTTCCTCAACCCAATAAATTAATATTTTCAGATCTTGATCTTTAAAGGTGACGATGCACTGCAATCAGTGAGCTTAAATAAATTAGATTTAGAGCAATAACCTGTTTGATTTTCTAAAATTTTAGTAGATTTGCCATGACCCACTTGTATTTTCCAAATGATATTTCTTGGGCATTATACAAGGCACATAGGAAACCACCTTTTTTCAAGACATGCTAGAGTGATCAGGATTCTTCAAACTATGGCTCTCCAGCTGTTGCGGAACTACACATCCCATGAGGCATTTTAAAACTCTGACATTCACATACATGACTAGGCATGATGGGAATTGTAGTTCCTGAACAACTGGAGGGCCATAGTTTTAAGACCCCTGTGCTAGACCATTGTTATGCCTCAAGAATTGGGAGTGTGGCATCTACCCAACTTCTCTCTGCTGGTGGACACAAGAACTTACATCTACAGATATATCTATATCTATCTATCTATCTATCTATCTTTATATATATATATATATATATATATATATATATATATTGTAGACATGTCACTGGAGAAGTGATCGAGGGGGTGTACATCTCACCTAGGTTGCGACATAGTGTGAGATGGTAAATCCAGGATGGATCAGTTTCTCAGCAGCGATATGCTGTTGAGTGGTTAAGTAATTTTGCCGGGCCTGGGTTTATATGGAATGGCAGGTAGGTTTGGTAGAGGGACCTGTCATTCCACATCCCCCGATCCAGTTCTGGGTTTGGGATCAGGTGAGCTTTGATCCTAATTAGCCTGGGAAGGTAAAGGCTCTGCAAGGCCTGCAGGTGATTGCTCCCAGCCAGGGAATGAACAGCCTGTATGTTGAAGGAAGCTGCAAGCACAGACACTGCTGGAGCTAAAACCCACCCTGCGATATCCAGACGAAAAGACGCTGTCTTTATAAATGTCAGATAGGTGAGAAGAACCTGTTAGTAAGCGCCCAGCCGGGCTAGGTCTTTTGTTTATTTTGTTGTACTTAGAAAGCACGGTGTTGCTGTATGTTTTGTTTGCTGGACTGTTTGTACCACGAATAAACGCCAAGATCTGCTTCATATATTCCAAGTCTGCTGTGAACTGTGTCCAAACACACCCTACCCCGGGAAGATCCCTTACAATTGGTGGAGAATGCGGGCAACAGACGGTTGCTAGGGGCAACGGTGTGGACAGACTTGGCTACAGCTGCTTATGTCCTGGGTGAAAGCTGCATCTAAACTCCAAGAACAGTCCAGCAACATGGAGGAGATGCTGAAGCAGTTTATGCAAGTGAGTTTGCAACAACAGCAGGCTCAGACAGAGGCCAATAAACGACATGAACAGTCCATGGCTGCACAACAGCAGATGATGGCTGCACAACAACAACTTCTCGAGCACCTGATAGCAAATCGAGAGGCGCCTGTGGTTGCTAATCCACCCACAGTGGAGGGAGCCGCTCCAGAAATTTTTTTTGGGAGAAGGACTGTGCAGAAAGCGCTGCAAAAGATGACTGCTGAGGACGATGTTGAGGCCTTTCTAACAATATTTGAGCGCGTGGCTGAGCGAGAGAAGTTACCAGCCGCTGAATGGGCAGAGGTAATTGCGCCCTATTTAACAGGTGAACCTCAAAAGGCCTACTATGACCTCAGTGAGCAAGAGGTCAAGGACTATACTCGGCTAAAAGCGGAGATACTTGCCCGACTAGGAGTTACTACTGCGGTCCGTGCCCGGAGGGTACGCAACTGGAGCTACAGTCTGGACCAATCAGCGAGGTCCCAGATGTATGACCTAATCCATTTGGCAAGAAAGTGGTTGGAGCCAGACACTTCTACTCCTGCACAAATCCTAGAGAAGATCGTGATGGATCGCTACCTCCGAGCACTTCCTACTGACCTGCAACGCTGGGTGGGACAAGGTGATCCTAAGGATGCAAACGAACTTGTCAACCTTGTGGAGAGGTTCCAGGCGACTGAGGACTACCTCCGTGATGTTCCTGCAGCATCTTCACCTCCCCGGAGCGCCAGACCTGTGCCGTCAGCTGGTAAGAGACTTCCATCTATTGGGGGAGTGTGGAGGGCTGCTGATGGAGGGATAAGGGCTCAAGTGGTGTCTCAGGGACAAAAGACTGGTGATGGTCCCGGGTGGCTAAGGGGCTCTAAAAAGGACTCCTTGCCAAGGAGACCAGCCCCTATCCAGTGTTGGAGATGCCATGAGGCGGGACACGTGTCTGCCCATTGCCCTCTTACCTCTGAACCCATGGAATGTGACGCTAGCCGGCGCCAGTTGCTATTTGCGGAACCATCTTGTGCTGCAGTTCCTGGACTAGAGACTGAACCGCAAATCTGCAACATCACAATCAATGACTTTCCTGTTAAAGCGTTAATGGACTCAGGAAGCCTCGTAACCTTGGTGCATGCTAGCCTGGTGGCTGGGGACTTAGAGCCTAACAAGCATATGAGTGTTGTGTGCATACATGGTGATACAAAAGTGTACCCTATAGTGCGGGCTAAAGTCGGGACTAAACAAGGCACCGTACAATATGAAGTGGGTGTGGTTAAAAACCTCATGCATGATGTAATATTGGGCCGCGATTTTCCGTTATTCTGGGCTCTCTGGGAAAAAAGAGAAATCCCCAAAAGGAGTGAGGATACCTCTAAGGAGGTTGCCTTGTCCGCTGTGAATGATAAAAGTATGCAGGATGAAAATGATTGTTTTCCTTTGCAGGTCCTGGTTGGGGAGGAGGATCCTCCCACTGAGCAAAATATACTAGACTTAGAGGTGTCTAGGGATAATTTTGGGGCTGCACAATTACAGGACCCCACTCTCAAAAATGCGAGAGAGCAGGTTACTGTTATGAATGGGGTACCTCAGGAACCAGATGCTGAAAAAAGATTTCCACATTTTTCGGTGACTAATGATCTTTTCTATAGAGTCAATAAGATTAAGGATGAGATTGTGGAACAGCTTCTGGTACCTAAGCCGTACCGGCGTCAGGTGCTTGACATGGCTCATAACCATGTTCTTGGGGGACACTTGGGGACTGACAAAACGAGAGAGAGGGTTCTCCAGAGATTTTTTTGGCCGGCCATATATGATGACATTAAAAAATACTGTGAGTCGTGCCCCACATGTCAGGTTAGTGCCCCAGTGTCACATTTTCGCAGTCCTTTGGTTTCGCTCCCTATTATAGAGGTGCCTTTTGAGCGTATTGCCATGGATTTAGTGGGTCCCATTGTAAAGTCAGCTAGAGGACACCAGTATATTTTGGTAGTCATGGATTATGCGACCCGCTATCCTGAGGCTGTACCCTTAAGAAACACTGCATCTAAAACAATTGCACGTGAGTTGTTTTATATGTTCTCTAGGACTGGGATCCCCAAAGAAATCCTAACTGACCAAGGTACGCCATTTATGTCGAAAGTAATGAAGGAGTTATGCAAACTATTTAAAATCTCACACATCCGTACCTCTGTGTACCACCCCCAGACGGACGGATTGGTGGAGAGATTTAATAAAACTTTGAAACATATGTTGAAGAAAGTGGTGGAAAAAGATGGTCGTGACTGGGATCATTTATTACCCTACCTCATGTTTGCTATTAGGGAAGTGCCCCAAGCGTCCACCGGGTTCTCACCATTCGAGTTGGTCTATGGTCGTCACCCTAGGGGTCTACTGGACATCGCAAAAGAGACATGGGAGAATGAGTCCACCCCATACAAGAGTGTTATTGAACATGTAGCACAAATGCAGGACCGTATAGCCACTGTAATGCCCCTCGTAAGGGAACACCTCCAGAGGGCTCAAGAGGCCCAAAGTAGGATTTACAACCGGTCCGCAAGAATCAGGACATTCAACCCAGGCGATAGGGTCCTTATACTAGTCCCCACTGTTGAGAGTAAATTCTTGGCGAAGTGGCAAGGTCCTTATGAAATTGTTGAAAAGATCAGTGAGGTGAACTACAAGGTGCACCAACCAGGTAGAAGGAAGCCTTTCCAAGTTTATCACATAAACTTGATCAAGCCCTGGAAAGACAGGGAATCCTTGGTGGCGACAAATACTGTTAATAATTTGTCACAACCAATCCCTCCAGTCAAGGTAGGTGATACTCTATCAGTGTCACAGAAACAGGAGGCTCAGGAATTTCTACAGAAAAACAAAAACAAGTTCTCTGACCTCCCAGGGCGTACACACCTCATCCATCATCACATTGAAACTGAGCCTAGAAGCAGAGTAAACCTTAAGCCCTATAGGATACCGGAGGCACGTAGGGAAGCCGTATCTGCCGAGGTAAAACGTATGCTTGCTCTGGGGGTAATTGAGGTGTCCCAGAGTGAATGGTCCAGCCCAATTGTGCTAATCCCAAAGCCCAATGGAACTTGGAGGTTCTGTAACGATTTCAGAAAGTTGAATGAGATCTCCAAGTTCGATGCGTATCCTATGCCCAGGGTAGATGAGTTAATTGAGAAGTTGGGTAACGCCAGGTACATAACCACCCTCGATCTCACAAAGGGCTACTGGCAGATTCCACTGTCTGCTGAGGCTAAAGAGAAAACGGCATTCTCTACCCCTGATGGACTATTCCAGTATGTAGTGATGCCATTCGGGTTACATGGAGCGCCTGCAACCTTCCAGAGGTTGATGGACTTAATTCTGCGACCACATCGTGATTACTCAGCTGCCTACCTCGATGATGTGGTCATTTTTAGCCCTGATTGGGAAAGTCACCTCTGTAAGGTACAGGCCGTGTTGGATGCCATAAGTGATGCGGGGTTGACCATAAATGCCGAGAAGTGTGCTCTAGCCCTAGAAGAGGCCAAATATCTGGGCTACATTATTGGGAGAGGGTTGATTAAGCCACAGCTAAATAAGATTGAGGCAATACAGAATTGGCCTAGACCCCTGACAAGGAAACAGGTTAGAGCTTTCCTGGGTATTACGGGGTATTACCGTAGATTTGTGCCGAACTTTGCCTCAGTTGCTGCTCCACTAACTGACTTGACAAAGGGCGGAAAGACAGCAATGGTCACGTGGACCCCAGAGGCCGAGAAGGCTTTCCAAAGCCTTAAGTCTGCCTTGTGCCAACCACCTGTGTTAATCACCCCCGATTTCAGGCGAGAATTTCTGGTCCAGACAGATGCCTCTAACACAGGCTTAGGTGCAGTACTCTCACAAGTAGTGAATGGTGAGGAGCATCCAGTGACGTACTTGAGTAGGAAACTAACCCCGGCCGAGAAAAATTATGCCATTGTGGAGCGAGAATGTTTGGCAGTAAAGTGGGCTCTAGAAGCTTTAAAGTATTACTTGCTAGGCAGGAAATTCAAGTTGGTGACAGACCATGCCCCCCTAACATGGATGAAGTTAAACAAGGAGAGAAATGCAAGAGTGACTAGATGGTTTCTGTCCCTACAAAACTTTAATTTCACTGTGGAACACAGGCCAGGGAAATTACAGGCAAATGCTGATGCATTGTCGAGGGTAAGTTGTCTGTGGGGACAAAAGGCTCAGCCCTCCGGTCTGAAAAAGAGGGGGGGATATGTAGACATGTCACTGGAGAAGTGATCGAGGGGGTGTACATCTCACCTAGGTTGCGACATAGTGTGAGATGGTAAATCCAGGATGGATCAGTTTCTCAGCAGCGATATGCTGTTGAGTGGTTAAGTAATTTTGCCGGGCCTGGGTTTATATGGAATGGCAGGTAGGTTTGGTAGAGGGACCTGTCATTCCACATCCCCCGATCCAGTTCTGGGTTTGGGATCAGGTGAGCTTTGATCCTAATTAGCCTGGGAAGGTAAAGGCTCTGCAAGGCCTGCAGGTGATTGCTCCCAGCCAGGGAATGAACAGCCTGTATGTTGAAGGAAGCTGCAAGCACAGACACTGCTGGAGCTAAAACCCACCCTGCGATATCCAGACGAAAAGACGCTGTCTTTATAAATGTCAGATAGGTGAGAAGAACCTGTTAGTAAGCGCCCAGCCGGGCTAGGTCTTTTGTTTATTTTGTTGTACTTAGAAAGCACGGTGTTGCTGTATGTTTTGTTTGCTGGACTGTTTGTACCACGAATAAACGCCAAGATCTGCTTCATATATTCCAAGTCTGCTGTGAACTGTGTCCAAACACACCCTACCCCGGGAAGATCCCTTACAATATATATATATATATATATATATATATACACACACACACACACACACACACACACACACACACACACACAGTGAAGCAGGAAGCAATATACATTGGCCTGGAAGTGAATCTGTACACAAGAAGTAGGTGTCTGTTTTGAGGCCAAATCATTTAGACATACACACATGACCCACACAAACACCACCCCTTGTAAAAATAAAAAACACAATTTCTTAATTTGCAAATGAGGATCATCTCTTCCTCAGAGAACAGTGAGTGGGGCATGATGGTGGGAAGAAATTAGCAGCAGTCCAAACAACTTCTTGGAGGGGCGTGATGTAATTCCTATATGCTGGGCACCACTTCCGGGAACCAGAAATGTGCCTAGCTACATAGCTCCATGCACACAGCAGTTGTGCATCTCAAATAAACAGCGGTCACGCATTTGGTGCATCTAGCAGCAGAAACCCAATTTTTATGGAAATTAATAGTAAAGCAGATGCAGAATTCCAGGACTGGACTAACAAATGTTTATAGTGAAAGGCAACTGGTGTTTTCTATTAACCAGTTCCTGACCGGCGCACACCGATGCATTGGCAGAATGGCATGGTTGGGCAAATGGGTGTACCTGTACGTCCCTTTTAATTTGACATCATGCCATCACATGTGTGCCACCGGTGGCACACGTGCACCGGCCAGGACCTCCTTAAGTTGGGTTGCAGACTAGATGTCTGCGGGGATACCCACGATCACCTCACGGAGAGGAAGAGCAAAAAATACCACCAAATTAAAGCTCTATTTGTGGGAAAAAGGACGTACATTTTGCTTGGGAGCCACATCACATGACCGCGCAATTGTCAGTTAAAGCGACGCAGTGCTTAATCGCAAAAAGTGCTCTGATCTTTGGCCAGCAAAATGGTCCAGGCTTAAGTGGTTAAACAAGGTCTAAATGGGCCATTGACATGCATCAAGGTTGAAGGAATGTGTCTTTGCAAAGTTAAACTAAAATTAATCGTTTCATATTTTTGTTTTGCGATGAGTGCAGAGAGATTAGAAGTCTTGTCAGTTTTGGGTGATGTCTGCACCACTGAAATGTTGCCAGTTTCTCCTTCAAATGTATTCACTTCCTGTCACATAGCCAAGCAGGAAGTGAGGGTAAAACCCTACCAATGTCTTTCCTTGGGGACACACAAGTCAATCTAAAGGTAGGCAGCTATGTTGCGTGCATGTGGCCTTATAGGGTTCAGGAGGGGGTTGAGCGATCACTCTTCTCATCCCTTTCCTAGCTGGCCCTGTTTTATGCTCTGAAAAAGGATGTGGTTTGAACTGGTGAAGGCAGCTCATAGCCTTTTGAGAATGGAGTGGAGTGTGGAGTTCCCCTTTAAAAGAAAATCGAGCCCATGGAAATCCAAGGGATGGGGGGGGGGGGACAAGAGAATTGGAGAATGGAGTGTGGAGTTCCCCTGTAGAAGCAAAAGTTAGCCCATCGAAATCCAAGGGATTAGAGGGGGGGAGACAAGACCATTAGAGAATGGAGTGTGAAGTTCCCCTTTAAAAGAAAAAGCCAGCCTAAGGAAATCATATGCATTAGATGGGGAAGGTTAAATGCCCTTTTATGAGGAGCTGGAGGAGGAAGAGTCTGTTAAATAATTTTAACAAAGTGTATGTCACATGTTGGCAACATGACCTGTGTGCAAATTTCCTTAAAAAAAATACATAAAGATGAACCAGCGTAAAAAAAAAATGTGTCAAGTTTAGAGGTGCACCTATTCAACCCATGTAATTGCATGTATGTTGCTTAACATTTAATAAGATTTTGGCTGCGCAGTGAGCAAACTCATATGAACTAGCGCAAGAGCCGCTTGCGCATGCGCACTGCTTACATTCATCTCAGGCAGTTCTAAACGTACTTGCAGGCCCCGAAGGCTTTCTCTGAAAAAGTTACTTTCTCATTCTATTTTGGGCATATTTGTTACTTGGGCAGTTGTTACTAAATTTCCTCACATCACCCCATAATATTGGCACCTCCATCTTCTGTCAATATTGAATTGGAGATGCCGTGCGCCAAGTCCATAGTGGTGCACAGATCACTATAGTAAATGGGGGATTTGAGCTCTGTTTCCGGCGCAGCATTTCGTAAATATGTGAAATGTGCATTGGGCCTCACCGTGTGCCTCTACTGAACACGGCACAGCATTCATAAATCCCCCTTATGTGTTGTTGAACAGGGTAAACAGTTTGACATCTCTCTTTGGATGCAGTGTTAGATATCATTTTTAGATTAGAATTGTATTGAGGATATACCACAACACAGCTGCTCTTTCTATCTGTTCTGCATTGATTGTTGGGGCTGGGTTTTTTTTCTCAGTATCTCCAACATCCAGGTGCTGCATGCAGGCAGCCCATTAAGCCTGTTTGTGCTATGCAGGCATCATCATCCGAGTGAATGAGGCCTTAGACCATGGATTATCAAATTATACAAGAGAAGGTATTGCAACTGTCATTAACAATACCATAATCAAAATGTGTTCTTCCATCTGGGAACTAAAGTAAACTCAATAGTACATATTGTAACATGGGAAGCAAGGTCTTTCTGACAAACACGGAGACATTAGCTGTTTGTCTGTTCGTATATTGAGCTATAGTGAAGAGAAAGAGAAGACACAGAAGGGTGGGATGATATCTGCAATACTATTTAGAAACAAACAAAATACTGCTCCAGGTTGGCCCACCCCACAGGACTTTACATCCAGTAAAGAAAGAAGAATCAGGACAGCTGCACTTCTCAGATACTCTTAAAAGCCATTTTTATTTCACTATAATAATCCATAAAAGCAGTGAACTCTCAGTGGGGGAGAGAAGGAGACACAACTGACACATTTCATGCTGTGCTCAGCGCTTACTCATAACCTTAGTTATAGTTACAGCTTGGTTACAGCTTGAAATGTATTAGCTGTGTCTCTCTCTCTCTTCCCCCATTGTGAGTTCACTGAATTTATAGATTATTATGTGAAATAAAGTATCAGATATCTCATATTCCCGTAATGATAACCCAATAACTTTGCAGAATAAATGGAAATAAACAGTTTTAAGTTTCAAGCCCTCACTCAATTTGATTGCATTCTCTGTGGAGGGGTAGAGATGCACTTGTGTCCTGGGGTCCGACCCTGAAGCAGTGGATAACTATGAAGGAGATGGTGAGTGGGAAGTATCAGCAGGGAGGTGACAGATGCATATTAGATGAAGGTATCAGCAGCCTCATCAGGAGCAGATTCTTGAATAAGGTAACTCTCATTTTTTGCTGGAAGATGGAGCTTTAGAGCACTCACCCTAGGCTCCTCTCTCCCTCCCTACCATTTGGTGTGGTTGGGTAAGGTTGGGAAATGTTCTGATGTTATGATGTTCAGGCAGGAATATTGTGGGTGATAAGCTCAGACCTACAATTAGATGCATCCTGCCAGTGCAATTTTCAGTATTTTCAATATGAAGCTGAGATCAAGAACACTGGAAAGTGACCTCAAATTATAAGTAGGAACGTTTAAATGTAAAAGTGAGAGGATATACTGTATTTTTAATATTTGCTTGAAACAGACTTTGTGCAGAGGTAGTGAGTCATTCAACAGTAAGTGAGTACAAACATACTTTGAATAAAATATGAGGGGGCGCTCATAGGGTTCAATATAATGTGCAATGGTATTTACGTATTCCTAGAAAGCAATAATTCTATATTCATATTAAAGGACAATGTGCCATAGTAAAGTAGATACAATCCATATACATGATAATTGTGAACAAAATCGTGAAAAAATTATAAAAAGTTCATAGCAAAAAAGTCCTAGTGAATTTGACTCTTTTGTATTGATTATCTTCAAAGTGGCATCATTAGTGAACAGTCCATCACCAACTGGAATTAATACACCCAATGTGCTCCATATGGAAGCCTCCTGAAGGCTTCCTGATGATGTAGCAATACGAAACGTACGTTGAGATGCTTCTTGGTCATACTACTTCCGGTCCCCTTGGTTGATCGTGCTGGACGGTGGAACGCACACCAGCAACAAGTGCGAGCCGGGAGCCTCAGTGCCTGGCTAAGGCACGATATATTGGCCTTGTCTTTTATTTTATGTTTTAATAAATAGGATTACACTATTGGTTTCCCTTTTATCTTTTCTCACATACCCCATCTATGGTCTTGTGGAGGAGGGATTTTTGCCTCAACAGTCTCCTTCATTGAAGCAGGTTCATCTTGCTAAAAGCGTTTCTTGACCTGCTTTTTAATTAAAGAGGTCACCTCTATCTGGTAAGCAGAACCCACATATGGAGCACATTGGGTGTATTAGTTCCAGTTGGTGATAGACTGTTCACTAATGATGCCACTTAGGCCGCGTACACACGCGGGGACTGTTCGGCCAACTTTGTCCGTCAAACAGTTTCGGCAAACAGTCCGCTCAAAATTAGCATGGACGGACATGGCCACACACGACGGACGAACAGTTTGCTGAAACCGTGCGCGATGACGTGAACGGCACGTACGACGGGACGAAAAATACGACGTCCTATACACTGCATTATAACTTTCGGCGTGTAAAGCCTTTCTGAGCATGCGCGGAACTTAGTTTGTCGAACAAGCCTACACACGAGGGAACTGTTCGCTGAAACAAGGTTTCAGCGGACAGTTTTTCGGAAATTCCGAAAAACCTTGTTCAGCGGACTGTTCGCTGAAACTGTCCGCTGAACGCCCACACACGGGCGGACTGTCCGCCGAAACACTGTTCAGCGGACAAAGTTGGCCGAACAGTCCCCGCGTGTGTACGCGGCCTTAGAAAATTATCAACATAGAAGAGTCATATTCACTAGGACTTTTTTGCGATCAACATTTTATACATTTTTCACTATTTTGTTTACAATTATCATGTATATGGATTGTATATATTTTACTATGCACTTGAATATGAATATAGAAGTATTGCTTTATAGCAATACATAAATATTATTGCACATTACATTGAATCCTATGAGCACTCCCTCATATCTCACTCACTATTATCTAAAATTGGTTAACCTACCTTAGCTAAGGGAACAGCTGTCAATTTATTTAACTTATTATGTTATTTTTTGGCGTGGTTAGCACTCTCACCTAGCAGTAAGAAGGGTTGCTGGTTCAAATCCCAACCATGACACTACCTGCCTGGAGTTTGCATGTTATCCCTGTGCCTGTGTGGGTTTCCTCTGGGTACTCTGGTTTCCTCCCACAATCCAAAGACATGCAGGTAGGTTAATTGGCCCTAGTATATGAATGGGGACCTTGGATTGTGGGCTCCTCCAGGGTAGGCACCGATGTGAGTGTGCAATGTACAGGGATAGGGACAATTGTAGACACTCACTCAGGATGGACTGGTGTCTTTATTCAACCTTACTAACTGAAACTATGAATTCTCCAATACTTTGAATAAACATAGGTTTATTTTCAGACAAAAAAATGTCAGTGATGTCCACTCTGGCAAAAGGAGGAGAGCTGTGGGGAGCCCCTATGATGTAGTAAGTATGCAGTATTATTGAATTTGCGATGGTAGCCTATCTCATTACAGGAAATTTTCAATGTAAAGCAGTGAGTGTTCAGCTTGTATAACAGTGTAAATTTTCTATCCCCTCAAAATAACTCAACACACAGCCATTTATGTCTAAACCACTGGCAACAAAGTGAGTACACCCCTAAGTGAAAATGTCCAAATTGGGCCCAATTAGCCATTTTCTCTCTCCAGTGTCTTATGACTCATTAGTGTTACAAGGTCTCAGGTGTGAATGTGGAGCAGGTGCTTTAAATTTTGTGTGATCGCTCTCACTCTCTGATACTGGTCTCTGGAAGTTCAACATGGCACCTCATGGCAAAGAACTCTCTGAGGATCTGAAAAAAAGAATTGTTGCTCTACATAAAGATGGCCTAGGCTATAAGAAGATTGGCACCCTGAAACTGAGCTGCAGCACCATGGCCAAGACCATACATTGGTTTAACAGGACAGGTTCCACTCAGAACAGGCCTCGCCATGGTCGACCAAATTAGTTGGTCGACCCACGTCATATCCAGATGCTGTCTTTGGGAAATAGATCTATGAGTGCTGCCAGCATTGCTGCAGAGGTTGAAGGGGTGGGGGGGGGGGTCAGCCTGTCAGTGCTCAGACCATATGCCACACACTGCCTCAAAGTGTTATGCATGGCTGTTGTCCCAGAAGGAAGCCTCTTGTAAAGATGATGTACAAGAAAGCCAGCAAACAGTTTGCTGAAGACAAGCAGACTAAGGACATGGATTACTGGAACCATGTCCTGTGGTCTGATGAGAGCAAGATAAACTTATTTGGGTCAGATGGTGTCAAGCGTATGTGGTGGCAATCATGTGAGGAGTACAAAGACAAGTGTGTCTTGCCGACAGTCAAGTATGGTGGTGTGAGTGTCATGGTCTGGGGCTGCATGAGTGCTGCTGGCACTGGGGAGCTACAGTTCATTGAGGGAACCATGAACGTCAACATGTACTGTGACATACTGAGCAGAGAATGATCCCCTTCCCTCCCTACGCATATGGTGCTGTAACTGAAAAGTTTTTTTCTGAACCTTCTAACACTCAATTGCTCGCTCACCATCTCAGAGAATACTTCAACATCAACGTTTCCCCTTCTGGTGACCATTTTTTGGTGTGGAATGTCCATAAGGTGTACATGAGTGGAATTATGCTCCAATGCTGTGCCCAAGCTTAAAGACGATACCCTCAGCACTTAGATGCTATACTGTCAAATATTCATAAGCTGGAAACACATAACAAGGCCCGACCTGACCCCAAATGATCTTTAACCCTTTCTAAGCTCCAATTAGACCTCAAAGGTCTTTTATTTGAGCAGTTTGATAAGTAAACAAAAACCTTGAAGGTTAAACACTATGCTAGTGGTAAAAGAGCAGGTAGATTGTTGGCCCATAGACTGAAAGACCAACGGGATAAAGCTAAAATCTCACAATCTTATTAAGCCCTGCAATAGCCACAAAATAACTAATCCTCAAGATATTGCCAACTCCTTTGCTGACTATTACAACATTTCCAATGTTCTCCCTGAATATATATATATATATATATATATATATATATATATATATATATATTCAGGGAGAACATTGGAAATCCTTTGAAATCTTATATCTTCAGAGAGAATATTGGAAATCTTGTCTTTGCATTCTCTAATGTGATGAATACACAGTCACTGTATGCTTTGGGAAATACAGTAAAACTCTACCTATGTGATTTAAAGAGCTGTTTTCTGTCTTCTAACTTTTTAGCCATACATTTCATTTTCATCTTCCGCAAAACCTCAGATGCATGCTTGTCATTGTTTGAAGTTTCTGAAAATTTGTCTAGAAGACCATTATCTGCCTATATAAGGAAAATGCCTGTAAAAGTAACTATTTCTGTTTGTCTTTGGAATATACATAGGTAGTGTCATGCCTGTACAGATCTGTTAACACCAAAGTAATTAGAGGGACTTTTACAAGTGGGGCTTTAATCAGAAGACATAGAACTGATCACCAATATAAAGGGAATGAAAAGAGAATGAACATGATTATTTAATAAAACTGTGTATTTAGGCCAATGTAGTTCTAAAATATAAAGCTGACCTGTCCTAGCTCTGTCAATGTCAAGTAAACATGTTCCTTTTGAGGGTAATAGAAGAACCTGTGCGTAGAAATCTTGTGAGGAACTAATTAAATACATCAAAGTACTTTGGCTAAATAATTACAACTGGCGTACCAACCTTTGCATGAGAAATTGTCCTTAAAATTGTTTATATATATCAATTATGTACTGCTGTAGATTTGTATGCATATCTTCACACAAATGTATGTTTATGTATAATAAAGTGTTCTTGCTCATGTATCTAAATTTAGGGGACTATTTAAAAAGCAGCAGTATGGCCATTCAGTAGCCATACTGCTATTTTAAAGAAAAAAAAAAATCAGTATTTTTATAGAGCTTGCAGAACGCAATGGTAATGTATAGTGAGCTGTTTAAGAAACTTGTAAAAGATCATGGAGGAGTGCTTTTAGGAATGGAGGCAGAGGGAATGCCATATGATACCACATAGTATTGCAGTAGCACCCTGGAATTTAATGAAGAGCAGATAGCGATGTTGACTCTTATGTAAGAAGAAGAGTGGTATTTTGAATTTTCATACAGGACTATTATGTGGGAAAGTGTCATAAAAGGTCACCATTGTTTTTTTTTTTTAAAAGGTGTTTATTTAAATTTTCAAAATACAGCTTATACAACAAAAAGGATACATATCCAATAGCATCTCTCCAGAGGTGCAGACAGAGGTATAAACCCGCAGGATACAGCGTAAAGTAATGTATGTAGTGGCCCGAGCACCACCCCATGTAGGTAACCCTCCATGCAGCGAGCTGACACACAGTCCGCTGCCTACACCGTTATTAGTGCAAAAATTATGGCGGTGCTCTGGAAAACCCTAAAAAAACAAAATATACGGTGGAGACGCACCACTGGAGTAAGCAAAACAGTTAAACACAAAAACACAGAAAACCCCAACAAAACATAGACACAAAAAGACAAGCAGGCATCCCAACACATACACACAACCCATCCACACAAGTCATCGTCCCACTGCGCAGTATCATTTTCAACGTAAATAGCAGCTTCGTAAGGTCATATAATTGCTGACTTCTACCATAATTCACCCCCTTCCCCCTATACCCAGCATCACATTCTACATTACCAGAAGCCCCGGCCCAACCCCCTCAGCCCCGCCTAGGGGACTTGCGAGGATAGTACCGTCCCCCAGAAAGAACCAGAGACATCCATCCACGGCTTCCACACCTTATGGAACTTTTTCAAGCAGGCTCTATTTTTATACACAATTTTAAATTTGGGGAGTTCACCATTAATAATACCATATAGGGATTGAATCCTTGGAGGGGCACTCTCTTTCCAGTGCAATAAGATCACTTTGCGTGCATAAAATAAAATGGTACATAGTAAAGTCCGAGCTGATGTCCTGTGGATGAAGTCATTCAGTATACCCAGCAGCCCCACCTCAGGGGTTTGGGGCACCGGGAAAGCAAGATGATCATCAAAAAAATTAAACATGTCCTTCCAGTTTGAATCCAGCCTAGGACAGCTCCAAAACATATGATATAAATCAGCCTTATCGAATGTACATCTAGGGCACAAGGCCTCATTTCTCAGACCCATTCTAGCCAGTCTAGCTGGAGTATAATGCAACTGATGAATAAACTTAAATTGTACATATTGATCGGAAGTGCTGATAATATCCTGAAAACAAGTTTCAGTAGTTTCCTCCCACCCCTCCTCCGACAGGTCAGGTATCAATCTTTTCCATTTCACAAAAAAATTGTGAAATGGGTCTGCCCCTACCCTGGAAAGGTGACCATAGAAAGTTGTAACCTGTTTAGTAAGATCCGGGTAGGACATCAGGTCCTCCATAGGAGACTCCTGAAGCTCTATGGTCAGGGAGCCAAACTGCGCCCGGATAGCATGTCTAAGAAGTAGGTACTTATAAAAAAAATTATGATCTATTATAAAAGTGCCCCGTAAATTTTCAAAGGTTTCAAAGACATTTCCCTTAATTATATGAGACAAGCGCAGTATATGCAGCCTGGTCCACCATTGGGAGTCTGGATGCCCGCACAATTCAGGCAGACTGGGATTGTCCCATAGTGGGGTTTGCGGTGACCTGCCAGGGGTTGTAGTTGAAAGCAGCTTCTCTCCCTCTCTCCAGGCCAGTAAACCCACCTCCATATGGGAAAACCTAGAGCACTTAGAATATAGTGCCCTATGCAGTACATCATTGACTGTGTCAAACGGTGCATGTAGGATTGACATGAGAGTGGCGGAGGGGGTCTGAGGGCTGGAATGCAGCCAATCATATACATAGGTAAGCTGGGAGGCAAGGAAGTAATTGTATAAATTTGGGTAGGCCAGGCCTCCTTTCGATTTTGAGGATTGCAAAGATGCCTTGGCAATCCGCGGGTGGGAATTTTGCCAGATAAAAGAGGACACAATAGACTCTATTTTCTTAAATAACTTTTTAGGGAGATAAACCGGAGCAGCTCGAAAACAATATAAAAATTTAGGGAGGAATATCATTTTAAATGTAATGCAATGTCCAGGCATAAAACCAGCCTGATCTGGCGATATCAAAGTAAGTATGACTTTTTGCAATCGAAGAGCTAAGATCTTGGCCAAAATGTTTGCGTCATTATTGAGGAGGGAAATGGGACGGTAGGACTCGCATAGAAGTTTGTTTTTGCCCGGCTTGGGCAAAACCCCTATCAGAGCCTCATTCATGGAATCAGGAAGAGATCCTGGTTCAGGGGCGCTCGGTAAGTGAGGAGTAGTTTAGGAGCTATCAAGTCAGTGTAGGCCTGATACCATGCCGAAGGGATACCATCCAGGCCAGGAGCCTTTGATGGCGGTAGGGAACCTATCGCTGTTTCCACCTCCTCAAGAGTGATTTCCTGTTCCAGGAGGTGCCGCTGAGCGTCCTCCAGGCCAGGGAACACCAACGACGAGAAGAAACCCCTAAATGTAGCCTCCGAGGGGGGCGCCGGATCGTCATATAGTCTACTGTAGTATGAGGTAAATTCCTGATTGATAGCTACCGGATCCTCGGTAGTGGAGCCATCGGTCAGTTGTATGGCAGAGATGGAACTATCCAAATAGTCCGTATGGGCAAGAAAGGCTAGCAGCCTCCCGTTCTTCCCCCCGTGTTCATGTAGTTTTGCTGTCAAATGTAGTTGTTGTATTTTAGTCGTGTCTACAAGATGTAACTGCAACATCTTATGGGCATTCGTCAGCTCACCTCGGGTAGCCTCTGTCGGGTTTAGCGTATGCCTATGTCTAGCCTCCTCAAGGGAACGTTCAAGTTCCATTTGTTGGGCCCTCCCTGCTCATCTATGATGCTTAATACAGGATATGTACGATCCACGCAAAACCGCCTTAAAGGCGTCCCATGTGGGGCCCGCTGCTGTGGTGTCAATGTTAGTGGACCAATAGTCTGTCATATTCGATGGGATGGCCTCTTGTATCCCTGGTGTGGACACCCATAAGGGGCTAAGTTTCCACACCCTAAATGAAGGACAATGTCCTAGGGTAAGAGTAAGCTGTAGTATTGAGTGATCCGACACTGTTTGAGAGACATATTTAATTGCCCTGACAACCGGCAGAAAGTCCCCGGTAGCCAGTGCATAGTCCAGCCTGGACAGAGAACCATAGATTTTGGATTGACAGGAGAATACCTTTTACCCCGGGAACTTCCAACACCAAATAACTACATACCCATACGCCTCACACCATTTACTAAACATCCTGGACTCATTCACATGAGGTTTCAGTCTATCCAAATCGGGCCGTAGCACTGAGTTAAAATCCCCCACAATAAACGTAGGGCAAACAGGTAACAGTGATAACTTAACGCTCAAGTCTGAGAATAACGTGGCTGTGGCTGGCGGAGGAACATACATTGTGACCAGAATGACAGGCGTTCTCTGCACCGTAGCGTGTAACACCAAAAACTGACCCCTGGGGTCCGAGACCACCTGGTGGCACTCAAAATGTAGCCCCTTGCGAATTAAGATGGCCACCCCACGAGCATAATTAGAGTACGTGGAGTGAAGGTTTTGAGCCACCCAACACTTTTTTAACGCAAGGATTTTTGAGCCCACCAGATGAGTCTCCTGTAGACAGAGAATATGCGGGTGCAATCATTTGATCTGCTCAAACACCAATGCACGTTTAAATTTGGAATTCAGCCCCCGCACATTCCATGAGCATATGTTTACCTCAGCCATGGAAGGGTTGGTAATATCGCACAAGTGGAAAAAAGCAGGCGCAGCCTGTCCAGGAGCCCCAGGACAGTCCCCCGCCAAGCAGCCAGAGCCACAGCACCTCCAGTGGGACAATGTGACACACACACATACATCCATCCATCCTCCTCACACACCTCAACCATACAACAGACAACAAATAAAGAGCTGCCAATAAGCAGCAACAATCCTGCCCTGCTCCCACGGAAATGTAGCGGGCTTGTACCCAAAACTAGGGTCATGCATGGGGTGCATGGCCTGATATCCATGTGATTAACCGCAACAAGTCAACTTCACCACTGAGTGGCTCAACATCGTTCTCCTAGAGCAGCTCCCAGATACTCATCCAAAAAATGGAGGAGTAAAAGTGTCCCGCAACAAAAAATAAACATTGTCAATCCCATCATGTTACAACAAATGAAGCAGAGACCTGCCGCACTGACCAGAGGTAGATTCAAAGATGGGGGGGAGATGAGGAGGGCAAAAGAAAACAGACGTCAACCGTCCAGGCCAACATCCTTCAGGCAGGATCTCGAGGAGGTTGGGGTAGGGACTCCCACCATGCGATGACGTTCTTGGGTGACTGGAAGAAAAGAACCTTCTCTTGATGGACAATGCGCAGGGTAGCCGGGAATATCATAGAGTACTTCACTGCATGTTCTCTCAACTTTTGTTTAACAGACTGGAATTGTGCCCTTTGGTTGCGAACAGCCACCGAATAATCTGGGTACAGTGACACTGTAGCATTGTTAATCTTCAGACTGCCTTTTATTCTGGCCGCCCGCAATATAGCGTCTCTGTCCCTGTAGTTCAGCAACCTGATAACCATGGTGCGTGGGGGATTGCCTGCGGGGAGGAGTCTGCCCGGGACTCTGTGAGCCCGTTCTATCACAAAGCAAGGGGACAGTGTGTCACGGCCAAACTCCTGCTCCAACCAACTTTCCAAAAAGGCCACTGGGTCAGACCCCTCCACCCGCTCAGGGAGGCCCACCAGCCTCATGTTATTGCGTCTGAGGCGGTTCTCGAGGTCGTCCACCTTATCTTCAAGGGAGGCTATTTTACCTCTGCAGTATTGAGTTTAGGCAATAAGGGGTTAACTGAGTCTTCCAAGTCACTAATACGTTTCTCAGTTTCATCCACCCTTCCACGTATTTTCTGAACATCCTGCCTCAGTAGTGTAAAGTCACTTTTGATTTCAGCCACAGTCCCCATAAGAGCATCATGGTTTACCTTAATGGTCTGCAGCACCTCAGCAAGCGTAGGCCCTCGTTCGTTCTCCTCCACCTCCTCCCCCGCCGAGATCTGTGACACCAGGATCGGAGGGTCCGGCTGTCCCGGGGTGGACGGCGGAGAGGCTTCCCCAAAGAGATCTGGTGTGGAGGCCGGAGAATCACAGGGCTCTGCGGCGGTGGTCCGGCGGCCATCTTGGCCCGAGCGTGTGTGCACATACATTCGCGCCGGCGGCTGCCTTCTGCGTATGCCCATCCGCCGATATCACCTTCCAAGGAAGCAGGGAAGTCCTCCGGTACAGGCGGCGTCTTTCGTTCGGCATATAGTGAGGGATTAACCCAGGATGAAGCAGGATTGTAGCGGGAGATGTCGGAGCTGCACAGAAAGACGTCCGCTCACATGACCACCTAGGCCACGCCCCCCAAAAGGTCACCATTGTTAAGGGACAATATTGGTGCAGCTCCTCTGTATCAGTATTGCACAGGTTGGGAAACAATATATTATATCAGAGCAGGTGTGTCTGTCCTGGAGTTGTGTGAGTAATTCTGTCTATAATCCTCTGTCCTGATTTTGCCATATGTAGACACCTGCTCATTGGACAGTACTTTTTACACCCTCAATCTGGCAAACGTATTTTTATTAAACATAGACTTACATGCACTTCAGAATATGTGATCTACCTACTCCACTGCCCGTGCAGCTTGTATTATGTGGGTAATACACTTTGAGATCTTTTAATGAAAAGGGCACTATAAATAAAATGTATTATTATTATTATTAAAACCATGACTCCCTTTAGAAACTGCTTTAATAACAATCAATCAGCTATACAACAGGCCTTGTCTTCAAGATCCACTATGCAGCCAGTTGCATGTCATTTCCTTGAATTAAATCATCCACTACCTACCCGCAAAAAAGGTGGTTGACCACGTTCCCACACTAACCGGATATGGAGACCGCCATTGCCATCGCCTATTACTGGAATGTGAATGTCGCTGGATCTATGACTTACAAACTTCGGCACCAAAAGGCATCAATGAACAATTGAGTTACAATTGCTTCCTGTGATCTGAAACATCACAACAAGATTCTGCCCCTTATGATTGATTGACAGCTTTTCTGCAAAATGTTTGGTGGTACTGATCTCAAGGTGTGTGTGGCTGTCTCATCAACAGTTTTTCCTACGCATTTTGTGACCAGGCTGACCTTACTCCCCACTTAGAATGTTCCCCCACTTTGACCAGTGTATCAATCTTCCTCTTGATGTCCTCTCTGTCTTTTCCCATACCATCGCTCATACAATCTTCACCATCATTTACAGTCTTTACAACCATGATTTGTTCTCTTATTTTTTACATTAATCCGCTGGATGATTGGGGGCATTAATGGCTCTGTGTATGGTCTCTCCTTCGAATACTGATTGCTATGTTGCCTCATAAAGAGTGCAATCTGCCTGATCTTGATCTTATGTATTCATTTGTTTTTATTGAGTATGGAAACATTTGGCACTATTTTCTTTGCAGGGATTGTATATACTGTTGATTGACTGTGGTTACTCTTTTTATGTACATTTACTATGTGACTAGTGCACTTTTGTGCAGACATTCCCTGCTCTCCTTTATTCTGGCTTTCACACTTTGTTTTCAACCATTTCTTCCTGCTTCCTGTTCACTTTGGAGCCTTCCCTCCAGCCCTGGGTCCAGCTTCTTCTTTCTCCTGTGATCTGCTTTCTAATGACACCTGCTACAGGTCTGCGAAGCTTCTTTTCCTTATTATCCTAATGTACTTTTTTGTGACCAGTGGGGCTAGTCTGCTTTAAGTGTTGGCACCTCTGGTGCTCTCCCTGTTCTGAGCTCAAGCAGTTTTTAATTGATCTGTTAATTTTAACCTTCAACACATTCATTTGGTGACTTTACACTGGGTTCATATCTGTTTTTGTATGTGTCTCCTAATCTACATTCCTGGTGCTTCAGGCTGCTCTATTTTTTCCTATACACATTACATGTTTACCATGTTTTTCTACTCCAGCTCTGCCTCAGCATGGGTGGCCATCTTGCCTAGGTAGCATGATACACTGTCATGCAGTTTTTTGTCTTTAGTGCCTGGATTTGGCTCCTTCCTTTATTGATGTCCATTTTGTAGGTACTTTTGTCGTTTTTCTGTTCTCCCAAATTTGGACATCACTTGTTTGTTGTTTTATATATATATATATACACATATATTTATCTATATACAGCAAATGTAGATTTGTGCACTTGATTCTGTCTTGCTACTCACTCTTGGTTTTACTCAACTTTTGAACTCCATTGCAAAGGTGCAATTTTTTTTTGAACTAGAGGTCTGACTTGGCTTATTGCTTAGTTGTTATATAATCATGAGTGGGTCTGGAAATGTGTCAGCCCTTTAGTGAGCTTGAACTCAATGATTATTTCTTATCTGTTGACTGTTGCATGCATTGTCAGTGTCTTCCAGGATTATAGGATGTGCAGACTGGCTCTGTGGTCTATACTGGTTCAGTTTTTTATATAGTTGTTCTCCTACCTAACCTCCAGCCTTAAACAGCACCAGTACAACACAAAAGAAAATCATAAAGCACAAAGTACTTTATTTTGTAGTAAATACAATAATCAATTAAATTAATGCTCACTGGATCACATATACCTAGTTGCACACATCACTAACAAAAACAAATCCAGCAGTGTTAAGGTCTGTTTCAATGGACATTAAGCTTATGTCAAGAACATCAGTTTGACATCAATTAAAGTATTACTAATGTTTTTTTTTGTTTGTTTGTATTCCTATCTATGTTGATCCAGAAAATAGTTAATGAGATTCACCCTCTCCATTTGTCCTGTTTACCATTTTTCATTGAAAGTAAAAGTAAAAGAAAATCAAAATTTTTTTTTGTTTCAATATTTTTATTAAGGTTTTACATGATACATGCAAGTGAACATACATCTATACAATAATATGCATATGACTTATAACAATGCTGCATACTAGGTACCAATAAAAAAGGTATAGTACCATAACAGTAGTGAGTTAAATCTGTACGAAGACACATTCCTACAAATCCCCGGTACCTTAGGAGCATAACGGGCAAACATACTGTCAGGAATCCGTCCATTCCGTGCGAGCGGATCGCCGCTCGCGCATGCGCACTCGCGCCGCGGGTCGTGTGCGCGCTAGCGCGATTGGCGCCAGTGGCCCTTTTTAAAGGTACAGCTGCAGATGTTCTGTGCTGTTCGTCTGCAGCTAGTACCTGAAGAAACCTGTTTTCCCTGCCTGAAGTTTACCTGATTACCGACCCGGCTCCTGTCTGACCCTGCTGCTCTCACCTGCCCCGACCTCGGCTTGTTTGACCTATCTCGGACTGATTACCATTGCTGAACCTCTGCCTGTTGACGTTTCTTCTGCCTCTTCCCTGCTGGTTCCTGCTTGTTGTCGGTCCTGTTTATTCTCCTGCTCAGAGACCTTCCTGAACCTGCTACTGCCTCTCAAGGCCCGTGGACTGCCCATCCACTTGCCACAGTCAGCTTGCCAACCATCATTGTCTGCCATCTGCTGTTGAAGTTCCTGCATCTGGAAGATCCTCATCTCATCAGCATCCGCTGCTGCATCTGGCCAGACGCTCCTACCCCGCTGTGCTCTAGTCCCTCTGTTCCCATTTCAGGGGGACTTGAACCAGAGCCTTAAGAGAGGTCTCCTTCCACCAAGTCAGGCTCACCACCCAGGTACCTAACAGTACGAACAGCCATGACTGAGCCTGCGGAAGGGGCCTCCGCCATGAAGGAGATCTGCTCGCATCTTGCGGCCCTTACCCAGGCCATGAAATCCCTTCAGGACGGATACACCAGGTTGGAAGAGCGTGTTCAGCACCTATCTACTTCCGGTCCAACAGTCACGGCACCTCAGCCTCCTCCTGCTCAGCCAGCTACTCACTCTGCCGTTATGATGCTTCCACCTGAACCAAGGGTTCTCATCCCGGAGGGGTTTGCAGGGGACCGTTCCAAATTTCGGGCATTCCGCAACGCCTGCCAGTTGTATTTCGCCCTTCAGCCCAGAACCTTCTCCCTGGAAGCAACTAAAGTGGGATTCGTCATTTCCCTTCTGCAAGGAGAACCTCAGTCCTGGGCCCACCATCTTCTGGAAAACGACAACTCCCTTACCCAGACCCTCTCTTCTTTCTTCGAAGGAATGGCCCAGCTCTATGACGACCCCCAATGGACTGTCACTGCGGAATCTGCCTTATCTGCGCTTCAGCAAGGCCGTAGGACGGCTGAGGACTATGTCTCGGACTTCAGACACTGGAGCGCAGACGCCCAGTGGAACGAGTCAGCCCTGAGACATCAATTTCGTATGGGTCTGTCTGAAGGCCTTAAAGACGAACTGGCCCGTGTTGGTACCCCAGACTCCCTGGAAGGCCTAATTGCTCTGGCCATCCAGATTGACCTGAGGCTTCGTGAGCGAAGGGCCGAACGCTCCTCTCAACCTCATAGACCTGCCTGGATGACCGCAAGAACTCCTACTCCGGCACCTTTCTTCACCTCTTCCCCTCCAGGGGGACCTGCCAGTGTTGCTCAAACCTCTGATGAGCCCATGCAGCTCGGACTACTGCGGCCCACCCTGTCACCTGAAGAGCGAGCCCGGCACCGGCAGCTGAACTTATGCTTGTATTGTGGCGGATCTGGACATTACGTGACCAACTGCCCTGTTAAGACACGTAAGTGCCTTTCTTCTGTGTCCAACAGTTCCGTAATCTTGCCAGCCAACACCTCCCACATTGCTCTTCTACTTTCATTACAGCTTCAGGAAAGGACAGTCCGTGTCAACGCTATCCTTGATTCCGGGGCCTGCAGTTGCTTCATCGACTCTGCCTTCACCGACTTGCATTCCATACCTCTTCGGAAGAAGCCTCATGGACTTTCCATCTTCCTGGCCGACGGTTCTCAAATTAAATCCGGTCAAGTCACCCAGGAGACCTTTCCGCTACTAGCTACCACCTCTTGCCAGCACACGGAACTATAGACTTTTGATGTTATTTCCTCACCACTATTCCCGGTGATCCTAGGCATACCGTGGCTTCAGGCACATAACCCCACCATTGACTGGCCCTCCGGGCGGGGAGGTGAAGTTTCTATCCCCCTATTACCTAGATCACTGCCTTAATGGGGTCCCTGCCCAGCCCGGAACGCTCCTCTGTCTGGACTCAGACCTGGACTTGTGTCAGTCAGTTCCTGAACCCTATCACGAATTCCTGGACGTTTTCAGTAAGCGGGGGGCTGATTCCCTTCCTCCGCACCGTCCTTACGATTGTCCCATCGAGCTTCTTCCAGGAGCAGAGATCCCGTTCGGACGTGTCTTCCCCCTGTCTGAGAAGGAACAAGAAGCCCTGAAGGTCTACATTTCCGAAAACCTTAAGAAGGGGTTTATACGCCACTCCACATCTTCTGCTGGTGCCGGAATATTCTTCGCCAGCAAGAAGGATCAGTCACTTCAGCCCTGTGTGGATTACCGGGAGCTGAACAAAATTACGGTTAAAAACCGTTATCCTCTACCTTTGATACCTGAACTTTTTCAAAAGCTGAGGTCGGCTACTATCTTTACCAAGTTGGATTTGAGGGGAGCTTATAACCTGGTCCGTATACGGGCTGGCAACGAGTGGAAAACTGCCTTCCGAACTCGTTTTGGGCACTACGAGTACTTGGTTATGCCCTTCGGGCTCTGTAACGCCCCTGCCACTTTCCAGCACCTGATAAATGATGTCTTCCGGGACTTTCTGGACATTTTTGTCATTGTGTACTTGGATGACATTCTGATCTTCTCCGGGTCTCTAGAACAACATCATGGGCACGTCGGCAGAGTGTTGCTTCGGCTCCGGCAACACGGGTTATACAACAAAGCCGAAAAATGCAAGTTCGAGCAGCAGAACATTCAATTCCTTGGCCCCTAAATTTCCCCAGCAGGCATTAAAATGGACCCGCAGAAGGTATCCGCTGTTCTTGATTGGCCAGCTCCCACTGATAGAAAGGGGATCCAGCGCTTTGTGGGCTTTGCCAATTTTTACAGAAAATTCATTAAGGGGTTCTCGGCCATCATCTCTCCCATCATCCAGCTCACTAAGCAAAACGTACGTTTCTATTGGGGCCCTGAAGCACAGGCAGCCTTTGAGAGAATCAAGAACTTGTTCACTTCTGCTCCAATTCTCAGCCATCCTGACCTGTCTTGACCCTATATCTTGGAGGTCGATGCTTCAGAGGTAGCGGCGGGGGCAGTGGTTTCCCAGCGTCAGGGCGACAATGACCTGATGCACCCCGTAGGGTTCTTTTCCCGAAAACTTTCTCCTGCGGAGAGGAACTACGACGTGGGGGACCGGGAGTTGCTAGCCATCAAGTCTGCTTTAGAGGAGTGGAGATATTTACTGGAGGGGGCGGTTCACCCCGTACTCATTTACACTGACCATAAGAACCGTCTGAAGCCTCGGCAGGCCCGCTGGGCTCTCTTCTTCTCTCGGTTCTGCTTTCACATTACTTATCGTCCTGGTTCAAAAAATGTGAAGCCGGATGCGCTTTCTCGTATGTTTGATAGTTCCAAGGACACCGCACCCCCAGACACCATTCTTCCTGCTAGCACCTTTTTGCTCGTCCAGCCAGATCTGTTATCCCAGTTAAGAGGAGCTTCCCTCATGTCCTCTTGTCCCCCAGGGATTTCATTGGTATCCAGAGAAGGGCTGCTATGGAAAGGAAAGACAATTTAATCTTTGTCCCTGAAGATGTCCGAATGAGGATCCTGGGTTTTCTTCATGATCACCCCCTCGCAGGGCACTTTGGTTTCCGCAAAACACTGGAACTTGTACAGCGTGCCTTCTGGTGGCCTGGCATGAGGGAATTCTGCAAACAATACGTTGACTCCTGCCCCGTGTGTAGTCGAAGTAAGGTTTCCAGAAACCAGGCCTGGGGGCTGCTTAAACCACTTCCTGCACCTGACAGACCCTGGCGGTTGATCACAATGGATTTTATTGTTGAACTTCCTCCCTCTGAGAACTGTACAGCCATCTTTGTGGTGTGTGACCGCTTGTCCAAGATGGCCTATTTCCTACCCTTGAAGGGAACCCCCTCTGCATCCGAGACGGCTCACATCTTCATTAGGGAGATAATCAGACTTCACGGGGTACCCGCTAATATTGTATCAGACAGGGGGGTCCAGTTCACTTCTCGTTTTTGGATAGCCCTATGTGAGACCTTGAAGATAGAACTGGCCTGGTCCTCCGCCTATCACCCCCAGACCAATGGGCAGACTGAGCGTACCAACCAGACTCTCGAACAGTATATTAGATGTTTTACGTCGTTTGTACAGGACGATTGGGTTTCCCTTTTGCCCTTGGCGGAATTTGCCTATAACAACGCCAGTCATTCTACCACAGGGCAATCCCCGTTTTTTGCAAATTATGGTTTTCACCTGTCTTTTCTCCCTGATCTTCTTTCAGAATCTCATGTTCCAGCAGTCCAGGACACGGTGTCTTTTCTCCATCGCAACAACCGGATCCTACAAGAAGCCATAGCTAAGGCTCAGGCGGACAGTAAGAAGGTCTTCGATCAAAGGAGAAGAGGAGAACTGATTCTTCAAATCGGGGATCAGGTATGGCTTTCTACTTCTAACTTGAAATTAGCCTGTCCTTCCAAGAAATTGGCACCCAAATTTTTGGGGCCGTTTCCAGTTAAGAGGAGGATTAATGAAGTGTCTTATGAACTATCCTTACCTGACTCCATGAAAATACACCCAGTTTTCCATGTATCTCTGCTCAAACCTGCTGTACCTGATCCCTTTCCTGATAGAGGAACAAGACTGCCTGAGCCTGTGCTGGTTAATGGAAATGAAGAGTATGAGGTGGAGGCCATTTTGGACTTCAGAAGACGGCAGGGACAAGGTCAGTTCTTAATTAAGTGGAAGGGCTATGGCCCGGAAAATAATTCTTGGGAACCTGCTGTTAACCTGCATGCTGACAGATTAATTCGGGCCTTCTTTTCTGCACACCCGGACTTCAGACACTGGGGGGGGCAATGTCAGGGATCCGTCCGTTCCGTGCGCACCCGCGCCGCGGGTCGGCACGTGCACGCGCGCCGCCGGGCGCCTCAGGCGCGCGCGGGTGCACGCCTGGTGCCAATCACGCCGCGCGCGCACGTGTGCGCGCTAGCATGATTGGCACCAGTGGCCCTTTTTGAAGGTACAGCTGCAGATGTTCTGTGCTGTTCGTCTGCAGCTAGTACCTGAAGCAACCTGTTTTTCCTGCCTGAAGTTTACCTGATTACCGACCCGGCTCCTGTCTGACCCTGCTGCTCTCTCCTGCCCCGACCTCGGCTTGTTTGACCTATCTCGGACTGATTACCATTGCTGAACCTCTGCCTGTTGACGTTTCTTCTGCCTCTTCCCTGCTGGTTCCTGCTTGTTGTCGGTCCTGTTTATTCTCCTGCTCAGAGACCTTCCTGAACCTGCTACTGCCTCTCAAGGCCCGTGGACTGCCCATCCACTTGCCACAGTCAGCTTGCCAACCATCATTGTCTGCCATCTGCTGTTAAAGTTCCTGCATCTGGAAGATCCTCATCTCATCAGCATCTGCTGCTGCATCTGGCCAGACGCTCCTACCCCGCTGTGCTCTAGTCCCTCTGTTCCCATTTCAGGGGGACTTGAACCAGAGCCTTAAGAGAGGTCTCCTTCCACCAAGTCAAGCTCACCACCCAGGTACCTAACACATACAGAGACCGTAGAGGGACTCTCCTAAAAGTGTGTTGAGGAACCGGGTTCACCACCTAAGCACCCAATCATCCCTATCGGGATCAATCTGTGAGAGGGTGGGGATGCACTCAGTCAAACCTCATGCCGTAGTCTTACCGGTTTTCTGATTGAGGCAAGTGAGTCCACTGATGGCTTGTGCCCTGCAAACATATAGAGGTATCATCTCAGGGATGGGGTACTAGAAATAGTCTCTTTTCTAAGCTAGGTTTAAAGTTGTGTGTGGTATTTAAACCTGTCTGTGAGTTACAGCTGGAAACATTAAATTTTTATTACAGGGTAGGAAGGGTAATGGGAGATAGGTGAGTGTGGGGAAGGGGGAGGTGTGTCTCTGTAGACAGTTGTCAGGAGCAATTATCTGGTACTAGGTGTCCGCCCCCAGGTCAAGCTGTGGCGTCGTAGCAATTAAGGTGTGGTATTCAGTAGGATTCTGTCAAGTGGATCCAACAGGCCCATATCTTATGGAATTTCATCGGGGAGTCTCTCGCTTGTTGTATTAGGTCTTCCATTTCAGTAATTCTCCCTACCCTTTGTAGCCATTCATAAATGCTGGGGGGGGGGGGGGGGCTATCCCACCAATGTACAGGTATGCAGAGTTTGGCTGCGTTAATGAGTTGTAGTGTGAGGGACCGTTTATATGCCGATTGGGACAAGGAAATGTGGTGAAGTAAATATTGGGCTGGTGTGAAATCTGGTGTGTAGGTCATTATGAGAGAAATAAGGAGATGTACTTCCTTCTAGTAGGGCCAGGGACAGTCGCACCATATGTGGAGTAGCGTACTTTGGGCCGCTTCACAACGCCAACATAGAGGCATAGGATAGTTGTGTGGAACTTATGAATTTTGTCAGGGGTCCTATACCACCTGGAGTTTATTTTAAAACCATTCTCTTGTGTTGAGACATTCAAGGAGCCCTTGTGGATATGGGTATATATTCGTTACCAATCTTCCCGAGAGAGATCTGTATCAAGTTCCCTTTCCTATTTTTGGTTAATCACATCATCTTTGGGATTATTATCTGCAAATAATAATAATACATGTCCGAGACCATGTGTCTTTGGGGTTCCGACCTGGAGCATATTGCTCCAAAGGGTGTCTGATGTCTGTAGCAATTAGAGGGCGAATTGGAGCTGTTTAAAAAAAATCCTAATCTGCAAGTACGTGGAGAAGGGGATATCCATGTTGGAATGAAGGGAGATAAGGGTTTGGAAGGGAAGGAGTTTTCCCTTGCCAAAAAAGGATTCTGCCCTGAGTGAGGATTCCACTGGAGAGCCAATGGCGAGGGACCCCATGATCCCTGGGGGAAAATCCGGGTTGCGGTCAATCAGGTTTAGGGGCCCAGGAGATGAGGCTATCTTCAATCTGTTACAGATTGTTCAAAAGACCTGTAACGTAGGGCCAGTAAGGGGGTGAGCCTTGTTTTCCCTTGGTATCCCATTGGGGGCTGATCCATGGTAGATGGTGTAATGGTAGGTGGGAGACCGCTTCCTCAAGTTTGATCCATGCTTTGGTTTTAACGTGAAGGTGCCAGTCAACTATTCTGGCCAACTAATGTGACCAGTAATATTTATGTACGTCAGGGAGGCCGATTACGCCCTTCAGCATAGGAGTAACTAATTTGTCCCATCTCATGTGAGGTTGTTTAGAAGCCCAGATGAATTTTAGACATATCTGTTTGCATGTAGCGAAGAATGAAACAGGTAGTTTGATCGGTATAGTCTGTAGTAGATATAGGAGTCTGGGGAGGATATTCATTTTCACTATTGCCGCTCTCCTGAACCAAGAGAAGGAGCCTTTGTTCCAGTTCTGAAGGTCTTTTTGTATAGTTTTGAGTACAGGAAGGAAGTTCTTTGAATATTGGTCAGATAGTTTCACTGGTATTTGGATTCCTAGTTAGGTGAGAGTGTGCGTGTCCCACCCAAAGGGAAAGTTGTCTTGGCAAAGTGACACTGTATTGGCGGGCAGAGATATGTTCAGGGCCCTGGATTTTGCTAAATTCATTTGAAGATTGGATATAATTTTAAGAGGGAGAAATCTTTTAGTAGGTTGGGGATTGTAGTGATGGGATCAGTGAGGAAAAGTAGGATGTCATCCGCGTATGCTAGCTTGTATTGTCTGTCATTTATTTCCACCCCTTTAACATCTGGGTTAGCCATAAGTCTGTGGAGTATAGGTTCCAAGGTGAGCACGAATATGAGAGGGGACAGGGGGCAACCCTGTCGTGTTCCGTTCGACATGGAGAAGGCATTGACACATGACCGTTAACTTTAATTCTCACTGACGGGGATGAGTAGAGTACAAGGATGAACTGAAGCATACGATCCCAAAACCCCAGCGCTTTTAGTGCTTCTGTCATGTAGTCCCATGCCACCCTATTGAACGTCTTCTCAGCTTAGAGAGAGAGAAAGAAGCCTGGTGTTGGAGATATGGATAGCCAGTGATGTATGCTAATGGCTTTCAGGGTGTTATCCCTTGCTTCCCTTCCAGGGATGAATCCTACTTGGTCTAAAGAGACTAAATTGGGGAGCATGGGGAGTATACAATTGGCGAGTATTTTCACCTAAAGTTTCACATCAATGTTTATGAGTGAAATGGGCCTGTAGTTTGAGACCAATGAGGTATCTTTACCTGGTTTTGGTATCAGGGTGATGTGGGCTTCGAGGAGGTCTCTACTATTATTAAGAGGGGTGGGTATGAAGTTAAACATTTTTAAAAAGTACGGGAGGACTGCGTCAGTTATGGGCCTGTATTAACCAACCGACAGGCCATCAGGGCCAGGTCACTTGCCCGTCTTCATTTGCTTCAGGGTCACAATAGACTCATCCCACGCAATCGGTTTGTCTAGGTCCGCAGCCTCTTCTGAGGTAATAGGTTTTGGGCTGTGTTGAAAAAGGAAGTTGGTGATCAACTCCTTTCTGTTAGTGGTTTGATCTGTTATAGTAGGGTGGGTAGGTTATAGATTTTAGTATAAAATTGTTTAAATTGATCCGCAATGCCTGTGGAGGCAGTCATCTTGTTACTTGCAGTGTCAGAAATGGAATGAATGGTCAAGGCTGCCTTTTTAAATTGAAGAGCCCTGGCGAGCAATTTCCTTGATTTGTTGCTAAATTCGTAGAACATTCGACGTATGAATGCATATTTGCATTTGGTTGTTTTGCCCAGCTCTTCAAGCATAGCTCCCTGGCCTTCAAGAGCTTGTTGAAAGTCTTTGCTGCCAATGATTGTTTATGCTTACTTTCGAGAGAATAAATGCATTCCGACAATTCTGTAATAAGAGCTTGTCTAGCTTTCTGTCTTTTTGCGGCAATGGAAATGAGCTCTCCCCTGATGACACACTTGTGTGCCGCCCAGAGGGTCATTGGGTGGATCTTGGAGGATTCATTCTCGCAAAAATATTGCAATAGGCGTGAATTCAACGCCTTTATGGTTTCAGGGTCAGAAAATCTCAAATTTTGGGTTGTCTCCAGAAAAGTAATAGAGCGAAATTCTTTCAATGGGGACACTAGTTCTGATGGCCTTTTGCCCCCAAAGGATTTGCAGGGATTTCCTCTCACTTCCTATTTGGCTACAGGACAGAAAGCAAAGGGAATTCTCCAAAATGGGACACAGAGGGTGAAAAGAAATCTGACCCTCCCTTGCTCTATCCAAAATGAAAAAAAAAAGTTTTGCAGAATGCATTGCCAAGTTAATTTAGCCTGTGGTTACCTTCTTTTGGCCTGCATTTGACATAATTCAATCTTAAGCACATTCCACATTACACTTAATTGCTCTAAGTCCCGTCTATTCATCTCTTGTTTCTCAGTGGTTCATCAATTTTAAAGGGTGATGACATCTGGTGCTCAAGTGCCATCAAACAATCAAATATGGATTTATTTTAGTTATCATGTTTTAAAAATACTGCCAAACTCTTGTGTTGAAAACCTCATTGGTAAATGTACTAACATATTCACAGGGGCAGGAGAAATCTTCACACTTTTATTTATCAGCATGTCTATAGCAGAAGGTATTCACCATTAATTTGCCTAAAAGAAAACAGAGTATAAATAAATAATATATTGATACTAATTATGTAACTATTGTTGCTAAGCTTGGTCTAATGAATACCATGTTTGAGTGATGTACTTGTGTAGTATAATAATTATAAAGGAAACTTGTGCTGAAGGAAATATGTAGGCTACCACTGTTAACCTCCCAAGCTGCCTGTGGAATGAATACTTATTGGGTCACTGAAGTAGACCATATATAAAGAAAACAATGTCAAGAGAGTTTAGAACCCCTATACTAGTTGGAGGTGAGGCACTGAACAAATAATTACAGCCAGTACATTAGCATTATAACTAGCAAATTATTATTTTCAAAAGAAATGTCAGGAATGACAATACACATATTCCTTTCAGGTCAAGTGTTCTTTAGGTTAGAGGATAAATAGATAACAATTGCATTATATGCCTCAGCTTACTGGGGTATTGTGATATAGATACACCTTGTACTTTTTTTTTATTAATTAGAGAGTGAAAAGCCAAAATGAATGCTATTTTTTATGCAATTTACAATATATAATATACATTAATTCAAATAACCTGTCTCTTTTGTAAATGTGTCCAGTGTCTCTGCAAGAATAAATCTGCATGAATAAATGCTGCTATTTATTTATATTTACTCTTCTTCTTCGTCCTCTCCTTGTTTTGATTTTTGCAATACGTTATATAACTTGCCTCTACCCTATAAACCATGGACATTGTATTTTGAAAAAGGAACAAATGCTGAATATTTCACAAATACTGAAACAATGGTAAAAGCAATTAATATTAGAAGACTGTTTTCTTGAACAGATTTATCATTATAATCATCTAGAATTAGTTGACACAAAACAAGCAGTATGAGTAATGCCACGTACACACGGATCAGACTATCCAGCGGACTAAGTCTGGTGGACAAACCACCACAAAGTCCGCCGGACTATCCACCATACTTTTGAAATGAACGGACTTGCCCACACACGGAGGAAAGTCCGTTCATTGAAGGAAGTCAATGTCGCCACCTTAGGCGCCGAGATTGACACGTCGCTGGCCCTGTCACCTGGTATGGAGTTAAAGGGGAAGCCCTACGCCAAAAAAACTGTCAGTGTAGGGGTCCCCCCTAGGTCCATATCAGATCCTTATCCAAGCACGCAACCCGGCCGCCCCCCCCCCCTTCCCCAAATCACCCCCCCATGTTGAGGGCACGCGGCCTGGTACGGCTCAGGATGGGGGGGCGCTCACTGGTCCCCACCCCTTTCCTGACCGGCCGGGTTGCGTGCTCGGATGAAGTGGAGCTAGGGGGACCCCCACAACGTTTTTTCGGTGTAGGGCTTCCCCTTTAAGTCCATACCATGTGACGGGGCCAGCAACGTGTCAATCTCGCCGCCGAAGGTGGAGATATTGACTTCCTTCGATAGTCCTGGCTACCTGGAGCCGCGCTCAAAATGAACTGACTTTTCTCCATGTGGGAAAGGTCCATTCATTTTAAAAGTACGGCGGACTAGCGCACACACGGCCGTATCGCAGTCCGGCGGAAATTTTTTGAGTCAAAACTACTTTCTAAGTCCGCCGGACTTTTGGGTAAAAAAAAGTCCGCCAGAGCCCACACACGGGTGGATTGTCCGGCGGACTCGAGTCCGCCGGACTTTTCCGCTGGATAATTTGATTGTGTGTATGCAGCATAAGAAGGGAATGAATAGAGAAACATTGATGTCTATCTCTTGCTCCAGGAAAACAAGTAAACAAGGATCTCGGACTGTACAAGCCACACAAGGAGTAAACAATACTATAATAAAATCATGCAGTTTATAACAAAAGTTAAGAGTTGTATCTAGTGTACATATTACTAATGCACAATACTGGTGCTGATAGATCATTGTGTGCATTCATACACCAGAAGAGAATGCTCATATGCTGACATGTTTCACCAGAGTTGCTTCATCAAGGCCCATGAAGACATTACAGCACTTATCTATGAAGGAACAATAGCATATTATACAATATCCATATATATTAAAATTCAGAACATTCCTACGTTCACTATATAGGACCCACCTCAAGCACAAGGAGACATCAGTAAGGCCACTCCCTGGGCGGAAGCTGAATCAGTAAGGAACTCCACCAACATCTTTGTAACCAAAGAGCAGAAACTAACATGTATTGCATGATAAGTTATAATAGTTCCATTTGATCTACTTTTTGGGAGCCAGTATAATAATTCCTGTGTTGAGTTAACATTATTTGATTACTGGTAAATGTTTTTGGTCATGAATAGCTTGATAGGTATTTTATCTGTCATAAAGTGTTTAGCTCTTCACTCATCCTAAAGCAAATAAAAACATATCTACAGTATATAAAATAAAAATAGTAAAATCACATATTACAAGGCAGGTAACATGACTTCCTACTAATGTTTCTTATTTACAATTACAGTGTTAATATCTGGGGATAACATTTATTTATTTTACACATACTACAAGCAGTATATCCAACATTAAACAAGAGGAGGGCAGGCTTCTGCCTCATTGAAACATCAACATAAAATCTTAACTGTGTGTTCACCTTATAAGACCCATGAGTGCTGTTCTCTCTTTGGATTGTATGTATTACAATCTTTGCTGCACACCTAGGCCCTTTTTTTATCTTTGGTATGTGTGTAGTGGCAACCATTGGATATTAATAACACTCTGAAATCTGAAACACTCATCAGATAGTGTGGATATTACATATCAATATGCAGGTACGAGAACACTGTTATTAATAGTTCTTGCTCCTTTAGTGTTTGTGCTAGTATGGACACTTTTTCCACATAGTGTACCTCTTGACATACCAGGCCATGTTGCAGTTTAAAGTGAAATTCCAGCTTTGCAGATAAAAGTATACATGCTTTGGTAAATGCCTCATGAATTCTGTCCTAGTATCTATTTTCCTTCCATGTTGCCATTAAGGATGAGCCGAACACCCCCCTGTTCGGTTCGCACCAGAACCTGCAAACAGACCTAAACTTTGTGTGAACTTTAGAACCCTATTAAAGTCTATGGGACTCGAATGTTCACAATCTAAAGTGCTAATTTTAAAGGCTAATATGCAAGTTACTGTCCTAAAAAGTGTTTGGAGACCTGAGTCCTGCCCCAGGGGACATGGATCAATGCAAAAAAAAGTTTTAAAAATGTCAGTTTTTTCAGAAGCAGTGATTTTAATAATGATTAAAGTGAAACAATAAAACTGTGTAAGTAGTAGGGATGAGCCGAACACCCCCCTGTTCGGTTCGCACCAGAACCTGCGAACAGACCTAAACTTCGTGTGAACTTTAGAACCCTATTAAAGTCTATGTGACTCGAACGTTCACAATCTAAAGTGCTCATTTTAAAGGGTAATATGCAAGATACTGTCCTAAAAAGTGTTTGGGGGCCCGGGTCCTGCCCCAGGGGACATGGATCAATGCAAAAAAAAGTATTAAAAACGGCTGTTTTTTCAGGAGCAGTGATTTTAATAATGATTAAAGTGAAACAATAAAAGTATAATATTCCTTTAAATGTGGTACCTGGGGGGTGTCTATAGTATGCCTGTGAAGGGGCGCATGTTTCCCGTGCTTAGAACTGTCCCTGCACAAAGTGTCATTTCGCAAGGAAAAAAAGTCTTTTAAAATCACTTTCCATTGTCGGCTCCCATAATACAGATAACACTCAATGAGTGTTCTCTGTATTAGCCGACAATTCATTCATTGATAAAAAATAAATAAAGCGTGGGGGTTCCCCTAAATTCAATTACCAGGCCCTTCAAGTCTGGTATGGATATTAAGGGGAACCCCGCATGAAATAAAAAAAAGGAATTTTTCAAAAGTGTGTTTGTCTTATTTAACCATTTTTACACTTTCTTTGTGAAATGGTAGGGGTACTTTTGTACCCCCTTACCATTTCAAACAGGGGGGTGGGACCTGGGGGTCCCCTTGTTAAAGGGAGCTTCCAGATTCTGATAAGCTCCTCACCCGCAGACCCCCACAACCACCGGCCAGGGTTGTGGGGATGAAGCCCTTGTCCACATCAACATGGGGACATGGTGCTTTGAGGGGTCACAGACCCCCAAAGCATCCTCCCAATGTTGAGGGCATGTGGCCTGGTACAGTTCAGGAGGGGGGGGCGCTCTCTCGTCCCCCCCTCTTTTCCTGCGGCCTGCCAGGTTGCGTGCTCAGATAAAGGGTCTGGTATGGATTTTTTTAGGGGGACCCCACGTCAATTTTTTTTTTATTCGATGCGGGGAACCCCCACGCTTTTTTTATTTTATTTTTTATCAATGAATGAATTGTCGGCTAATACAGAGAACACTCATTGAGTGTTCTCTGTATTACGGGAGCCGACAATGGAAAGTAATTTTAAAATACCTTTTTTCCTTGCGAAATGACACTTCGTGCAGGGACAGTTCTAAGCACGGGAAACATGCACCCCTTCACAGACATACTATAGACACCCCCGAGGTATGAATTTTAAAGGAATATTACACTTTCATTGTTTCACTTTAATCATTATTAAAATCACTGATCAAAAAACGGCCGTGTTTAAAACTTTTTTTTTTGCATTGATCATGTCCCCTGGGGCAGGACCCGGGTCCGCAAACACTTTTTAGGACAGTAACTTGCATATTAGCCTTTCAAATTAGCACTTTAGATTTCTCCCATAGACTTGTACAGGGTGTTCCGGCTTTTCGAATTTGCCGCGAACAGCCCAAATTGTTCACTGTTCGCTGAACAGGCAATGTTCGAGTCGAACATGAGTTCGACTCGAACTCGAAGCTCATCCCTAGTTGCCACCCTTTCTGCACTTATAAATGAAATACTGCTTTCTCCTTCTGGTAAATACTCTACTTCCAATTATACAAGAGCAGGCTTTGCACAGCGACTTCCTGTCTGGAGTCATGTTGTTTTGACTCTCCACTATAGTCCTTGAGATGACAGAGGTAATATCAACACCATACCGATGCTGCTGGAATTGAATGGATTACAATTATCATACAATCCTACCCAGTCATGCCTACCTCCAAGCCTATTTGTACTAGACATACTCGATGCAAGAAATTCCTGTCACCATATCCTTCCCCTTTCACCATCCATAATAATGGCCAGAACTATATCCATTTATACACTTGTCCCAAATCATCATGGGACATGTAGTTTCAGGAAATGATGTGGCCAGCAAACAGAAACCTCCTCCAGGTGTCCAGGACTTGTAAAGAGCATCAGAGAAAAGCTATGATATTAATAAAAAAAAAAAAAATATATATATATATATATATATATATATATATATATATATATATATATATATATATACACATACATACATACATACACTGTGGTTGAGGAAAGCTGCACCTGGTCTGAATTCAGTGCAAAGCAATCTGGTCTTCACACTGACCATATACACAAGTATGAAACTCATACATACAGACAACTGGATCCGGTATTTAAAGTACAAAAGAAAATGTAAAAAGTTCTGATGGAAGATGGAATTATTGATGATGAGACACAAAAAATCTTACTATGTAATCACAGTATTACACCTTTATTATATATATTACCCAAGATCCACAAGGACCCTGTTAACCCACCAGGACGTCCGATAGTTTTGGGGATGGAATCAGTGACAACACCGTTAGCACAATATTTGTATAAATGTTTAACATCATTATTGGTTAATACTAGGTCATTTATACATGATACTAGCAATTTTTAAAATAGAATTAATGGTATCAAGTTTTCATCTGATTCCAGTCTCATCTTTATACCATTATACCTCATGAGCTGGGTATTAAAGCATTCCAGAGGCTGCTGTTACAATCACATCACTATAGCGTTAGACAATTTGCTTTTCTCCTGGAACTACTGAATATTATCCTTGAAGAGAATTATTTTCTCTTTAAGGAAACCCATTATCTACAGCTGAAAGGGGCAGCGATGGGTTCCAATCTCGCACCCCCATAGGCAAACTCTTTTATGAATATGATAGAAACATCTTTCATATATAATAACAGAATTTTTGTTGAGCATTGTTAAGGATGGTATAGATTTATAGATGACATGTTTGCTGTGTGGGGTGGCAATATTGGAAACCTATTATTATTTGATCAGTATGTCAATTATCTTATTCTTCATTTGAAGTTCAACATTGTGTATAGCAGGGAGAAAATTCCCTTCCTGGATACAATACTGAAAATAAATAAACCTAGAATTGAAAGTGACCTGTATGTCAAAAGTACGGACCGTTATCAATTATTACATTTTGGTAGTTTTCATTCCCAAGGAGTTTTTAACTCTATTCCTATGAGTCAATTAACTAGAGTTCAAAGAATAGTCAGTGATCCACAGTGTCGGTAAGAGAGAATAAATTAAAAGGAGACTAAATTAATTAGTATAAGTTATCCAGCAGCAAAACAAAACATACTAATGTAAGTAGTACTAGGATACTAGGATTAGTAGCAGGCATGTAAAGAGAATTCCTTTTGTAACACAATTTCATCCATTTTCTCTTGTGTTTTTAGCAAAAAAATGTGGGGTTTATTAACCACTTAAGGACCACCTCCCGCCGATATACGTCAGCAGAATGGGAAGGTTGGGCACAATCCCGTACTGGTACATGGCTCTTCAAGTGCCCAGCCGGCGGCGCGCTCCCGACCCGGTCCTGAGCTCCGTGACCGTGGACCAGTGGACCCGATCGCCACTGGTGTCCTGCGATCGGGTCACAGAGCTGAAGAACAAGGAGAGGTCTGTGTAAACAAACCTCTCCCTGTGCTTCCTAGTGTTGCTGTCACCAATTGTCTGTTCTCTTTTATAGGGAAAGATGATCAGTGATGTCACAAGCCAGGCAACGCCCACCTACAATAAAAAAACACCTTTTGGCTAAGATCAAGTGTAGTATCTGTTCTTATCAGTTACCAGGAGGTGGCGCTTGCTTCCGTCCCTGTTCTACGGCGAGGTGGAGCAGGGGTGGCGGTTGCTATGCAAAACCTGCTGGTGTAAAGGTGACCCGGAGCGGTTCTTAGCCGAAAGGGAAGCCTTCTGATGGGGATGGAGAACCACTGGTCGGCACCAGGGGAGGGGACCCTGGCCTTCTGGCTTGGATTGTGGCAGCTTTAGCTCCGGTCAATTTTTCGGGAGGGAATGTTTGTTCCCCTTTCTCCCACTGGGGGAACGGCCTGTACTTCCCGAATGTAATTAGGTAGGAGTGATGGGAGCGAGGGTGAGGCCTGATGGCAAAGGGTCTCACTAAGCTCCTGGATCTCCATGCCTTTCTGGCTGGGGTGGGGGATGCTTCTGTTGAAAAGCCTATGGTGATGTGCCCCTGAAGTGGCAGTTCAGGGGTGCCTTATACTCGCTGTGCTACGCACTTTGATATCTGGCACCTTGGTCACGTCACTATATAACACGCTTTTTTACACCTGCCTCTAGGGCCTTTTGTCTAGGACCAGAGGAATTTTTGATTCCTGGCCAGAGGGCCTGGTCATTGTATTGCACAATGGCCACCTTTTCACTCTCCTCTTCACTATCCCTTTCCTCACTTTTTATTTATTTTATATGTGTGGTTTGTCACGTTTTGTCACTTCACGTTTGATGAGTAGGGTGTCAGTCCTCGGACCTATCCTGAAAGTCTTGTGGGAGGGTGGACATAGGCCTTCTGGCTTGGTTCGCCCTCTATTGGGGGGTCTCCCTTCGGGGGAGCCCCTATTCCCTAGTGCCTGGGTGGGTCTGTTTCGGCAGACCTTCCGGAGAAAGGCGGTCGTCCGGCTTCGGCTGGATGGCCATGAATCTGGTACCTCAGTCCCCGTCTGGAGCCTAACGCCCCCGGGGATCAGGGTAAGGTCCTTCCTTGTGGAGGACAGCAGACACCCATTGCACGTTTTTGTGTGTCACTATGTGTGTGCACTTTTTTTGGCACCGGGTGGAAGTTTTTGGGTGTGTTTTGCACGCCATAGGCTTTTTCAAAAGAAAAAAAAAACACATAACGTCACACATAACCCCTACACTGCCACCTAGTGGTTAACTCCTTCACTGCCAGTGTCATTTACACAGGAATCAGTGCATTTAAATAGCACTGATTGTTGTATAAATGACAATGGTCCCAAAAATGTGTCAAAAATGTCCGATGTGTCCACCATAATGTCGCAGTCACAATAAAAATTGCTGATCACCGCCATTACTAGTAACACAATATTAACCACTTCAGCCTCGGACCAATAAATACCTTAAGGACCAGAGGTGTTTTTGCAATTTCGCACTGCGCTGCTTTAACTGGTAATTGCGCGGTCATGCAATATTGCACCCAAACGAAATTTGCGTCCTTTTCTTCCCACAAATAGAGCTTTCTTTTGATGGTATTTGATTGCCTCTGCGATTTTTATTTTTTGCGATATAAATGGAAAAAGAGCGAAAATTTTGAAAAAAAAATGATATTTTCTTCTTTTTGTTATAAGAAAAATCGAATAAACTAAATTTTAGTCATACATTGAGGGCAAAATTTATTCAGCCACATGTCTTTAGTAAAAAAAATGTCAATAAGCGTATATTTTTTGGTTTGCGCAAAAGTTATAGCGTCTACAAACTAGAGTACATTTTCTGGAATTTACACAGCTTTTAATTTATGACTGCCTATCTCATTTCTTGAGGTGCTAAAATGGCAGGGCAGTACAAACCCCCCCCAAATGACCCCATTTTGGAAAGTAGACACCCCAAGGAAACTGCTGATGGGTATGTTGAGCCCATTGAATATTTATTTTTTTTGTCCTAAGGGATTGAATAATGACAAAAAAAAAAAAATAATAAAAAATGTACAAAAAGTTGTCACTAAATGATATATTGCTCACACATGCCATGGTTATATGTGGAATTGCATCCCAAAATATATTCCGCTACTTCTCCCGAGTACGGGGATACCACATGTGTGGGACTTTTTGGGAGTCTAGTCGCGCACGGCATCCCGAAAACCAATCACCACCTTCAGGATTTCTAAGGGTGCAAATTTTTGATTTCACCCCTCACTACCTATCACAGTTTCGAAGGCCATAAAAAGCCAAAATAGCACAAAACCCCCCAAAATGACCCCATTTTGGAAAGTAGACACCCCAAGCTATTTACTGAGAGGCATGTTGAGTCCATGGAATATTTTATATTTTGCCACAAGTTGCGGGAATATTACAAACTTTTTTTTTTTTGCACAAAGTTGTCACTAAATGATATATTGCTCACACATGCTATGGGCATATGTGAAATGACACCCCAAAATACATTCTGCTGCTTCTCCTGAGTACAGGGATACCACATGTGTGGGACTTTTTGGGAGCCTAGCCGCGTACGGGACCCCAAAATCCAAGCACCGCCTTCAGGATTTCTAAGGGCATCATTTTTTTATTTTACTCCTCACTACCTATCACTACCTATCACAGTTTTGACGGCCATAAAATGCCAAGATGGCACAAAACCCCCCCAAATGACCCCATTTTGGAAAGTAGACACCCCAAGGAAACTGCTGATGGGTATGTTGAGCCCATTGAATATTTATTTTTTTTGTCCTAAGGGATTGAATAATGACAAAAAAAAAAAAAAAATGTACAAAAAGTTGTCACTAAATGATATATTGCTCACACATGCCATGGTTATATGTGGAATTGCACCCCAAAATATATTCCGCTACTTCTCCCGAGTACGGGGATACCACATGTGTGGGACTTTTTGGGAGTCTAGTCGCGCACGGCATCCCGAAAACCAATCACCACCTTCAGGATATCTAAGGGTGCAAATTTTTGATTTCACCCCTCACTACCTATCACAGTTTCGAAGGCCATAAAAAGCCAAAATAGCACAAAACCCCCCAAAATGACCCCATTTTGGAAAGTAGACACCCCAAGCTATTTACTGAGAGGCATGTTGAGTCCATGGAATATTTTATATTTTGCCACAAGTTGCGGGAATATTACAAACTTTTTTTTTTTTGCACAAAGTTGTCACTAAATGATATATTGCTCACACATGCTATGGGCATATGTGAAATGACACCCCAAAATACATTCTGCTGCTTCTCCTGAGTACAGGGATACCACATGTGTGGAACTTTTTTGGAGCCTAGCCGCGTACGGGACCCCAAAATCCAAGCACCGCCTTCAGGATTTCTAAGGGCATAATTTTTTTATTTTACTCCTCACTACCTATCACTACCTATCACAGTTTTGACGGCCATAAAATGCCAAGATGGCACAAACCCCCCCCAAATGACCCCATTTTGGAAAGTAGACACCCCAAGGAAACTGCTGATGGGTATGTTGAGCCCATTGAATATTTATTTTTTTTGTCCTAAGGGATTGAATAATGACTAAAAAAAAAAAAAAAAAAAAAAAGTACAAAAAGTTGTCACTAAATGATATATTGCTCACACATGCCATGGTTATATGTGGAATTGCACCCCAAAATATATTCCGCTACTTCTCCCGAGTACGGGGATACCACATGTGTGGGACTTTTTGGGAGTCTAGTCGCGCACGGCATCCCGAAACCAATCACCACCTTCAGGATTTCTAAGGGTGCAAATTTTTGATTTCATCCCTCACTACCTATCACAGTTTCGAAGGCCATAAAAAGCCAAAATAGCACAAAACCCCCCAAAATGACCCCATTTTGGAAAGTAGACACCCCAAGCTATTTGCTGAGAGGCATGTTGAGTCCATGGAATATTTTATATTTTGCCACAAGTTGCGGGAATATTACAAACTTTTTTTTTTTGCACAAAGTTGTCACTAAATGATATATTGCTCACACATGCTATGGGTATATGTGAAATGACACCCCAAAATACATTCTGCTGCTTCTCCTGAGTACAGGGATACCACATGTGTGGGACTTTTTGGGAGCCTAGCCGCGTACGGGACCCCGAAATCCAAGCACCGCCTTCAGGATTTCTAAGGGCATAATTTTTTTATTTTACTCCTCACTACCTATCACAGTTTTGACGGCCATAAAATGCCAAGATGGCACAAACCCCCCCCAAATGACCCCATTTTGGAAAGTAGACACCCCAAGCTATTTGCCGAGGGCCATCTTGACACTATTGAATATTTTTTTTTTTGTCCCAAGGGATTGAATAATGACAAAAAAAAATAAAAATGTACAAAAAGTTGTCACTAAATGATATATTGCTCACACATGCCATGGTTATATGTGGAATTGCACCCCAAAATATATTCAGCTACTTCTCCCGAGTATGGGGATACCACATGTGTGGGACTTTTTGGGAGTCTAGTCGCGTACGGCACCCCGAAAACCAATCACCACCTTCAGGATTTCTAAGGGTGCAAAGGCCATAAAATGCCAAAATAGCACAAAACCCCCCCAAATTACCCCATTTTGGAAAGTAGACACCCCAAGCTATTTACTGAGAGTCATGTTGTCTGAACGAAAAAAAAGAGATTGATCGGTGGGTATGCCCACCATTAGATACCTCCCTTCATCCACCCACTTCTAATGATGGACATACATGCACCATTTATATATGCCGAAGCATGGGGGCATCCTCCCGCAAAAAAGTTATGCCGCGTACATATGTTCAAACTTTTCCATGGGCAAGCCCCCTGTCGGAATTTTGACCGTATGTACGCGGCATTAGGAGCAAAATCGCTCCTCCACCCCTTATGCCCCCATGCTTCGGCATATATGCTCTTTTTTAACTGTGGTGGTGAAATCACCGCCTACAGCACTGGAGTCACGGCTTTATGTATCGTGGGAGCAAACGCTGTTGCTGTCAAGATAAATAAATCCGCGCTGCAGCTGAATGGCGTACCTGCTAAGCAAATTATGGTTAACGTTAAAACAAAGTAACATTACAGTATAACAGTAAAACCTTACCATACCATACCTGCAAAGCAAATTCCCAAAAAAACTGTAAAAAATAAAACATTTTTTAACACAACCTGTGCCTAAAATATATATATGCCGAAGCATGGGGGCATCCTCCCGCAAAAAAGTTATGCTGCGTACATACGTTCAAACTTTTCCACGGGCAAGCCCTCCGTCGGAATTTTGACCGTATGTACGCGGCATTAGGAGCAAAATCGCTCCTCCACCCCTTATGCCCCCATGCTTCGGCATATATGCTCTTTTTTAACTGTGGTGGTGAAATCACCCCCGACAGTGCTGGAGTCGCGGCTTTATGTATCGTGGGAGCAAACGCTGTTGCTGTCAAGATAAATAAATCCACGCTGCAGCTGAATGGCGTACCTGAAAACATAAAAAATGGTTAACAATAACACAGTAAACAGTAAAGTATAAAAAATTTGAGAGAAGAGAGAGAGAGAGAGAGAGAGAGAACAATAAAACGACAACTATTTTTGGTTTTTATATTTTATATTTTTTTTGGTTTTTATATTTTATACTTTTTTTGGTTTTTTTATTTTACTTTTTTTTTTTTTTTTATACACTTTTTTTGAACTGTAAACTGTAACTGTAACGGTTCGGGTCTCTCAAAATGTAATGGCATCTTGGGAGACCCTGTGTAAGTGTGCCTAGGCTGTGAAATGCTGTACCCTACGCTAATACTTCACTAGTTCATGGTAGCGTTCAAAACACTCACCCTGACAAAGACCAGGATTGCCAGGACAGCGTGGACAATAAGAACGGGTGTCACGCCTATATCCGCGCTTGCTACAGACACGACATCTTTTTTGGGGGGCTCGTTGGGTAGGGGTACTCGGGAGGACATAAGAATAATGCCTCTCATGCAGCCGGCTTACTGCATTTGGTTGGGAATGGTGAGGTACAGAACCGTCTGGAAACAGAAGCTCTGTGACAACCTCTCTTTGAAAGAAAAGAAAGGTTAATGTTCCGCCTGAAGTTTTGTATAGCACAAAAGCATTCAGCAAAGCCAATTGAAATAAGTAAGCAGACACTTTTTTGTACCAGCGTCTGGTCTTACGGGAAGTTAGATACGGCGCCAACATCTGGTCATTGAGGTCCACCCCTCCCATATTTTTGTTATATTCGTGGACACAGAGGGGTTTCTCCACAATACCAGTCGCCGTAGGAATTTGGACCGTCGTGTCTGCATGAAGGGAGGTAAGAACGAAAACATTCTTATTATGCCTCCACTTCATAGCGAGCAAATTATTACACCGATAGCAGGCTCTCTCCCCCAGCCTAAGACGGGAATCTACAAGCCGCTGGGGAAAGCCCCGGCGATTAGGTCGCACGGTGCCACATGCTCCAATCTGATTATCAAATAAATGACTAAACAGTGGCACGCTGGTGTAATAGTTGTCCACGTACAAGTGGTACCCCTTTCCGAATAAGGGTGACACCAATTTCCACACTATCTTGCCAGCGCTTCCTATGTAATCAGGGCAGTTCTCCGGCTCTACGTAACTATCTTTACCCTCATAAACCATAAAGCTCCATGCATAGCCTGTGGCCCTGTCACAGCACTTATAGAGCTTGACCCCGTACCTGGTACGCTTGTTGGGAATGTACTGTTTGAATGACAAGCGACCAGTAAACTTAACCAGGGACTCATCAACGCAGACAACTTTTTGGGGAATAAACAAGTCTGCAAAACGTTGGTTGAAGTGGTTTATGAGGGGCCGAATTTTGTAGAGCCGATCGTATTCAGGGTCTCCACGTGGACGACAAAGTTCATTGTCACTGAAGTGCAAGAACCGCAAGATCTGCTCGTATCGTTTCCTGGACATGGAGTTAGAGAACACGGGCATGTGGTCAGCCGGATGCGTGGACCAATAAGCCCGCATCCGCATAAATTTATGTGTGCCCATGTTGAGGGAAAGGCCCAAAAACGTCTTAAATTCGGAAACCGTAACTGGTTTCCAATCTCTGGCAAGAGACGGCAACTGGGGATTAGCGGCGATGCGTTGACCAGCATATAAATTGGTTTGGTCCACAATAGATCTATAGAGATCTTCCGTGAGATACAGAGAATAAAAATCGAGTGGCGTAAAATCATCTGTATCCACCTGAATACCGGGTTGGGCAGTGAATGGGGGAAGTACGGGTTCTGCAGAAGTGGTGGGCACCCAATTGGGATAGGCGAATTCTGCAGGAAGGGCACTATGGGTACGACGGGCCTGTCTTTGTCTTCTTCTTCTTGGTGGCAGCGGGACACTACTTGTGCTTGCCACCTCGCCAGCTTGAACTGCACTTATGGGACTCGCCACATCACCACGTGATACTGCAGTGCTGGATGTACGTCCAGGGTGTACTAGGCCGCTGGTACTTGCCAGTTCACCAAAAGGATGAGCGGCGCTAGTACTGGCTCTATACTCCATACGAGGGACTTGCGGTTCCTGCACCTCAGCAACATCAGAAAATCGGGGTCGGGTACGCCTGACAATAGCAGGGACCTCTTCTTCGTCGTCAGAGCTATCTGACATGGAGGCGCTGTCCTCTACAGGTTCGTATTCTGAGCCTGAATCTGACAGATCAGTGTCTTCCTCTTCACTATCTGTCATGCTCAGAAATGTGTAGGCCTCTTCACTAGTGTACCTTCGCTTTGCCATTTTGGGCTCTAAATTTAGGGGTACAGTAGTGAGACTCACAGGTAAAAAAGCACCTAGCCTGTCAGCGACTGTATAAAAACGCTACCAAAAAAACTGCTAGCGATCGCAGGGATCAGGCCTGACTCTGCGAACGCTGCAGTTATGTGTGTTGTGTTTTGTAAGTGACAGTGATCGATCGATACTGCACTTGGGTGGGCTGGGCTGGGCTGGGCAGAGGGGCAAAACGCAGGTGCTAGCAGGTATCTGGATTGATCCTGCTAACAATGCGTTTTTTTAGAACCCTAAATTGCTGGGCACGCTAGTATAGATCTGATCAGATCAGATATTGATCTGTTCGGATACTATACCACTAAGGGAGGTGTATGCTTTGCGCGTGGGTGTTAGCGGTGCTGGCACTAACCTAGCACTGCCTGAGGCGACGCAGACCCTTTCTGACCCTAAAACCAAATTTATATCACCCGCCGGGTGATCAGGGGGTTAACTAAGGGCAATCAGGGGTTAAAACCTTTATTGGGTATTTATATGGGGGTACCTAAATAACTAAATAACTAACTGGCTAACCAGCGTCACCAGTGACACTTATGCAGCGATCGCTGGTGAAAGGGTTAACTCTAGGGGCAATCAAAGGGTTAAAACCTTTATTAGGTTATATATCGGGGTACCTAACGGTATAAAAACCTGGCGTTGAACCTAAAAAAAAACTAGCTTCCTAGCGGGACCAGTGACACTATTGCAGCGATCAGAAAAACGATCGCTTAGTGACACTGGTAAAAGAGGGTGAAAGGGTTAACTGGGAGGGCAATCAAGGGGTTAAACCTTTATTAGGGGGGGGTAGGGGGCTACCCTGGACCTAAAGGGGCCTAACACTAGCTGCCCTGACACTTTTTACAGTCACAACTGACACTAAATGTAGTGATCAATAAATAAATGAACACTGCATTAGTGACACTGTGACTGGGGGGGGGGCGGGGGGCCGATCGGGGGGGTGATCGGGGGGTGACTGGGGTGAAATGTGTGCCTGTGTGTACCTATGTGTCAGTGGACTGTTGGTGCACTTACTTGCGTCTTCACTCCTCGCTGTCCGGTTCAAAAAGACCGCCACGAGGAGTGTGACATCACTTCCTCCTCCTGTGTTTACATTTTCACAGGGGAGGAAGTTCGTCACTGGCCAGGAGCGATCGAGAGGCGATGGGCGGAAACCAGCGGCCATCCCCTCATCGCCGATCGCTCCGGCACCGAAAGGGACCGCCGTATCTAGCGGGAGGGGGTCCGATCGGACCCCCCACCCGCTAGAAGGCATTCACGTACATTTACGTGATTGTGCCTGCCTGTGCCATTGTGTTGACGTACATTGGCAATACGGCGGTCCCGAAGTGGTTAATAAAAATGCTATAAATCTATACCCTATTTTGTAAACGCTATAACTTTTGCGCAAACCAATCAATAATCACTAATTGCGATTTTTTTTTACCAAAAATATGTAGAAGAATACGTATCGGCCTAAACTGAGGGAAAAAAAAATCTTTATATATTTTTTGGGGATATTTATTATAGCAAAAAGTAAACAATATTGCATTTTTTATCAAAATTGTCACTCTATTTTTGTTTATAGCGCAAAAAAAAAATTGCAGAGGTGATCAAATACCACCAAAAGAAAGCTCTCTTTTTGGGAAAAAAAGGACGCCAATTTTGTTTGGGAGGAATGTCACATGACTGTGAAATTGTCAGTTAAAACAACGCAGTGCCGAATCGCAAAAAGGGGCCTGGTCCTTTGGCTGCAAATTGGTCCGGGGCTTAAGTGGTTAAGAGATTATCCTACCATGGATGCTTTTTTAAACCCGCCATTACCCTCATATAGAAAAGGTAGAACACTGAGAGATTTTTTGACTATGTTACTATTTTTGGATATTTAGATAGTGATTTTTTTCATTTTTAATTTTTAAATTTTGAATGCATAAGCATGTAAGCCCAAAACGGAAATCTTTTGAACACTTAACTATGTAAATATCTTGAATTTGTCGGATTAATAAGACTTCAAGTGTAGCAATCCTCTGGACCTTTTATTTTGTGTGCGTATATATATATATATATATATATATATATATATATATATATATATATATGATACTAGAACCATAAAAGGAGAAAATTAACATTGCAGGTGCACTGGAGGTTCAGAGATAGAAAATATATTGTGGAAAGCTGATGAATCTGGAGTGTTTTTTTTTTGTTTTTTTTATTTCAATTTTTTATTTCAATTAATTTTATCTGTATCAAAAAGAAAAATATAACACTTAGCGTGGATACATCCTTGCTAAAACATCCATATACAAATTCTTAATACATTCTTAACACCCACTTCCCCCTCCCCCCCACCCAGCCCCAACCCCCCTTCCCCCCTGTACCTTTACCCTCCCCATCTACCTTTCTTTCTCCCGATCTATCCTATTCTTTTCCACTGTTCCTCTTCTGCCTCTGTGTATCTATTTTTCTTTTCTATTCCTCTACTGTGGTTTTTGCCTTATGCTCCCATTGCTTCTGCAAATCTTATTGTTAGCTTATAGTCGACCCATTTCCGCCATTTCTCTTCAAACTCTTCTATTCCCTCTCCATCACGGAACCTAAGGAATTCTAAGCATTGGATTTAATTTACTTTATTACACCAGTTCTTCATGGTGGGCCTTTCTGGTTCCTGCCAGTGTCTGGGTATAAGGCTTTTCGCAGAGTTTAAGAGCTGTGGGAGCAACGTTCTCATATATTCCTTCATTGACATTCTTATCCTGTGGAATAGGCACCCCCACGGGTCGTCCGGGACCTCTATGTAAGTTATCTCCCATATTGTTTGCCTGATCCCCCCCCCAGAATTTTTTAATTTCAGGGCAAAGCCACCATATATGGGCCATGGTCCCTATTTATTTACACCCTCTCCAACACAGTTGTGATATTTCACTTTGGCATTTGTGTACCTTATCAGGGGTGATGTACCATCGGGCCAGGCATTTATAATTGAACTCTGCCATATTACTGTTGACTGAGGTGATGTGTACTCGTGCAGTATTTGTCTGATCTCCACCTAGTTTACTGGTATTCCTAGTTCCCTCTCCCACTTCTCGATGTATGGTGGTATTTCCAGCCCTTTCCCATCGTTCAGTTCTCTGTAAATCCTAGAAATCCCATTCTTCCTTCCTTTATCTGTACAGATTTTTTCCAAAGGAAGTAGGTTTTGTGCCGAACTAACGGGCTTGGGCAATGTCTCAACAAAGTGTTTCAATTGGCTATACCGCCATGCATCTATCACCATCATTTCCTTTTTATTTTTTAATTCCTGATATGTATGTATTTTACCTTGTTGCATTATGTCTTTTAGTTGAGCGGTCTCCTGTATTATCTAGTTACCAAACAGTGTCTCTATTCCTGGTGTGAAATATGTTGTATTTTTCAATGGGATTAACAGTGAATTATATTCCCACTTCTCCTTTTTGTGTATGTTATCCCATATTTTCAGTGCATTACTCGTGATAGTGTGCTTGTCTTTACTGAGATTCCTATATTGTGCCAGAATCTAAATAATTTTACCCAGTGTGGCCCTACTTAATGTGCATTCCATCTTAACCCATCTCTTTTCTTTATTATTTTTTACCCATTCTATTATTCGTGACAGTATAATTGCGTTGTAATCATTTCTAATATCTGGTGCCCCCCACCCCCCCTCGCGCCTTATCCTTGGTTAACTGTGTTAACTTTATTCGTGATTTTTACTTCTCCATATAAATCTTAAAAATAGTGTTTGTATTGTTTTGAAAAAAAAAGCCACTGGGAGAGGGATTGGAATCATTTGCATCTTATACATAATTTTGGGTAAAATAACCATTTTAAAAATATTGATTCTCCCCCCCCCAGGATAATTGTCCTGATGTAATTCTATTCAACTCGGTTTTGATTTAATTTAGTAGTGGTATATAGTTTAATTGATAAAGTATCTCGCTGGAAGTTATCTTGACTCCTAGGTACTTCAGTTCTTTTTTTCCCCCAGACAAATGGAAAATCTTTTTGATAAGTGAGCACTTCTTTTTTTGGTATATTGAAAGTTAAGGTTTCTGATTTGGCCAGGTTCATCTTAAAATTGGAAATATCACCGTACTCTTTCAGAGATTTTATTAAGTTTGGGAGGGTCATCATGAGGTGTGTTATGTATAATAAAATATCATCTGCGTAGGCTGAGATTTTATGGATTTCCTCGCCTACTTTTATCCCTGTGATTGATTAATCTGGAGTTAAGCTTTAAGGAGGAAGGCATATAGCCAAAGATGGGCTTGAATACTTGGACATGCTCTCACTCAAACGGTGAAGTGAATCAAAGGAGTATTGAATGGATATCTTCAACTATTTAGGTGTGTTTATCTACCAATTAATGTGCATTGTTTACAGGTTTTACCTACTTGTTTCGCCCATCTATGTATTAGAAGTGCTTGCTTATTGAAAACAATCAACTAGAGAAAAAGCTGAAGTTGCCCTCTGAGGCTGACATGATATAATAATATTGGGGCATAGTAGCATGTAAGTGCACAAAGATTTTCAGATACAGCTGTGTTTATCATTGTAAACTTTCAGCAAATGCAGTACTTTTGAAAAAAGAATGTCTTGAAATGAATTGAATGCTTCATAACTGGTTCCAGACTTTAGGATTTGTTATGACTCATCTAGTGATTTGTCATGCAATAAATGAAGGGTAGATAGAAGACTGATAACAAAAACAAAACTTATAGTTTTGCATATTGTGATGTTTATAGACCAACTAAACTTCTAATTAATATATCTACTTTAAAATGAACTTTAAGGTTGAACTAAAGAAGATGTGAAGTGAAAAATAAGCTTAGAACAGTACTTTCTAAATACATTTTGCCTTTAGCTCTGCTCACAGAGGCAAAGAAGGGCATCAAGTATTGGAAACCGCAAGGATTAATGATATAAGTTAGCACTTCGCACTGTGAAAAAGGTATAGCTATCTAATTACCAAACAATACTGGAATATTTCACTTTACAATAGAAACTAAATGCATTTTTAAAGTCTTTTATGGTAATTGGCTGTATAAAGAAACAGTTATTAGAGGTATAAGAAACTAAATGTCTTCAAATAATAGAATTGCATTTACTCCATTTATCCTGACTAATAAAAATCTGCTACGAGAAATTAACAGTTTCTGGTACTTACAGAATTACTATTTTCCTTCTGTTCTATTTAACCCCATTTGTTACTTTAGTGTATGTGAAGAGGACACATATTATCAGGGCCATTAGGAGTTGGAGGTCTAAGGATGAAGAATATGGAGACTCCTATTATTGCAGATAAGGAGATTGAAGTTAGGAACATGATGGGTTAACTATACAGTAGCTACTTCAAATTACTTCCTCGAGTGTTCATACCAGTCTCTACTTTTAATGTTTTCTGTTGTCTAATAGGGTCAATTTAACATGGTAGCCACTACAAAAGCTAGACCAGTTCTGTAAATAGAGATGATAGAATGTATAGTGTACAGACTGGTCAGAGTTTAACTGGCATTATTATAATCTATCTTTACATATTATTATTATTATTATTATTATTATTATTATTATTATTATTATTATTATTATTTTTTTGTTTTTATTATTATTATTTTGATTATACTGATATCAATTTACTAATTTTGCTTATTCACAAACTGTGTAGTAATACCAATGGTACTCTGCCAATTATTGTACTAAAGGTTGTTAATCCAAGTCAATGCTTAGAGAGTATAGCAAGTGGCCAACAATGGGCCAGTGTGTATGGCAGCTGTTCCAACAGAGGCTGGCCAAATGTCCAGCCTCTGTCAAAGGGGCAAGACCAAAAAAGGTGTACCAATCGGCATCCAATCAGTGCTCTCAGCCAATGACTGAAAGTGCTGACTGATGTGTTCTGGCAGGGGGCTGTCCCCCTGTCAGAACACAATAGCTCAGCGGAGCAGATTGCTGTACTAACATTGGATTGTTAGTAAAGTATTTCCTCCCGAGCCCTTCAGTTTTTTATCATTCAATACCCTGGGTTAAATGAGAAAAAGCTGATATTGTGTAGGGATGGACCGAACACCTCCCGGTTCAGTTCACACAGAACATGCGAACAGGCAAAAAGTTCTAGCGAGCATGAAAACCACTGTCAAATGACGGTGGTGTAGCTCTCATTCTGGGTGAACATGATATGATGGCCTCCCAGAACAACCACTCTCACGCTCCCCTGGGGCATCAGTTGCATCTCCTCACAGGGGACAGAAAGGTATGTAATCAGGGCACTGATTATCAGTGCCCTGACTACAATTAAGTGCCCACCAGTGCCAGCAATGATTGCTTACCACTGCCAGCAATCAGTGCGACCAAGGCAAACAATTGCAAACAATCTGTGCCCACAGGCACCAGCAATCAGTGGCCATTAGTGATGCCAGTCACTGCTGGCTATCAGTACTGCCCATCAATGCTCATCACTGCTACTCATCAATGTCACCCATCAATGCCCATCTGTGCCCACCAATGCTGCCTATCTGTGCCCACCAGTGCTGCCTATCTGTACCTTGTGCCCACCAGTGCCATCCATCAGTGCTGCCTATCAGTGCTTATCATTGCCACCTATCAGTGCCACCTATCAGTGCCCATATGTGCAGCATATTAATGCCCCCTCATCAGTGCCACCTAATCAAAGCCCATGAGTGCCACCTCATCAGTGCCCATAAGTACCACCTCATCAGTGCCCATCAGTGCAGCCTATCAGTGTTACCTCATCAGCACCCATCATTGAAGAAGAAAAAGTACTTGAACAAGCAAAAAATGGAAAAATGGGACTTTAAAGGTGCAATTTACAACACAAAAATTATATCAAAAATATAATTTTATTTAGAAAAGGTAATTGATAAAAAACATGAATTTAAAATGTATTCAATGTTACAGTACAGTTTCAGACGGCGCAACTGAAAAATGTTGTTCTCAACATGTTTCACTATGTCCAGTAGCTTCCTCAGGAGAATGGTATTTATCAGGCACTATCTAAGAATAACAACACACAAAATTACAACATAAACAATAGAGGTATCAAAGAACATACAAGTATCAATATGCAAGTATCAAATAATGCCACACATCTAATTTTTCTTCATAAATTTTGGCCAAAATTTATACCACTACATATCTTTGGTAAAAATAAGTACAAATTGGTGGATATTATTTGGTCTTTGTGAAAGTTATAGAGTCCACAAGCTATGGTGCCAATATCTGAAAATTGATCACACCTAAAGTACTGACGACCTATTTCAATTCTTGAGACCCTAACATGCCATAAAATTACAAATACCCCCCAAATGACCCCTTTTTGGAAAGAAGACATTCCAAGGTATTTAGTAAGAGGCATGATGAGTTTTTTGAAGTTGTAATTTTTTCCCACAATTCTTTGCAAAATCAAGATTTATTTTCCTTTTTTTTCACAAAATTGTCATATTATCAGTTTATTTCTCACACACAGCATATGCATACCACAAATTACACCCCAAAACACATTCTGCTATTACTCTCGAGTACGGTGATACCACATGTGTGAGATTTTTACACAGCGTGGCCACATACAGAGGCCCAAAATGCAGGGAGAGCCATCAGGCGTTCTGGAGCACCCAGGACAATTCTGACATTTCTCTCCTACATGTAAAAATCATCATTTATTTGCTAGAAAATTACATAGAACCCCAAAACATTATATATTTTTTTTTAGCCAAGACCCTAGAGAATACAGTGGTGGTCGTTGCAAATTTTTATCTCACACGGTATTTGCTCAGCAAATTTTCGAACGCGTTTGTTTGGGGGAAAAACAGTTTTGTGCTTAAAAAAATAAAAACAGTAAAGTAAGCCCGATTTTTGCATAAAGTGAAAGATGAAGTTATGCTGAGTAAATAGATATTGAACATGTCACTCTTCAAAATTGCACATGCCCGTGGAATGGCGCCAAACGTTGCTACTTAAAAATCCCCATAGGCGACGCTTTAATTTTTTTTACTGGTTACATGTTTTGAGTTACAGAGGAGGTCTAGGGCTAGAATTATTGCTCTCGCTCTAACGTTCACGGCGATACCTCACATGTGTGGTTTGAACACCGTTTTGATATGTGGGCGGGGCTTACGTATGCGTGCGAGCACATGGGGACAGGGGCGCTTTACATTTTTTTTTTTATTGTTCATTTTACTTTATTATAATATTATTTTAATATTATTTATTTTAGTTTGACATTTTTTTCCCCAAAAATAAATTTTTGATCACTTTTATTCCTTTTATTCCTATTACAAGGAATGTAAACATCCCTTGTAATAGGAATATGGGATGACAGGTCCTCTTTACAGTGAGATCTGGGGGTCAATAAGACAGAAATAAAAATCTGTGCAAGACCTTGACCCTTTACCACTCAATCAAAAAATAGCTTTACATTTAGACTGCTCACTTTGCAAGGAGGGTTTTGTTTTGTGAGAGAGCCTCTGCTGATTTTTTTTTTATTTATGTGCATGTGACTGGGTACTCTTTGCGAAGTGAATTTTCACCACATTCATAAAGCTAAGGGAAAAATCCCTTTGAAAAGGTAAAATTCCCTACAAAGGGAAGAGACTGTTGGCCTTTAGTAAATCAACCCTTACATATTAGGCTTGTGCAATTCGTTTCGTAACAAATCGAAATTCGGCCGAATTTTGCATCTTTCGGACATTCAGATGCATCCGAATGTCCGAATAAAAAAATAACGAATAACAACGAATACGAAAGAAATATAACGAATGAATTTGAATGAATTCGAATGAATTTGGTAATTCTTTAAAGATCTAATGAAACCAAAGGTCAGCTCAAAGTAAATCTTATAGTCCAATCAGTTAATTAATTTTGTGCCAGAGGATGGATTACTGGCAAAGTGCATTCCTGAGAACTGAGTTAGAAGCGTGTTGTATTGTATTTGAGCCGAGGAGAAGAGACGTTGTCATTGTGTGTGTTAAAAGATTCAATAAACAAACGACTTTCCAAACTACGAATCATTATCACGAATGTCTATACATACATAAATAGCGAATTTCAACGAATAATAACGAATTATCCGAAAATGTATTAATGTAACATAACAAATATAACAAAACGAAATGATGTATTTTACGAATGACAACGAACCGAAACTAAACGAAATTTTCCGTTGTGCACAAGTCTATTACATATTCTTTTATCTGACTACAACAATCTTTGCTCCCACTGGGGAGATTCTCTTTACTTTCTGTCCAAAAGAAAAAAGTTGTTAGGCTAGTAAGTGAGAAAGGTTCCAACCCTTCCCAAAAAAAAAGAAAAAAAAAGAAGTGACATTGGAATGGTTTTCCTCCAGCTGCTCTATTTCCTTCTCCATTACATTATGGGCAGTTTATTCAGATTATATGCAAATACAGTATATTTGTTCATATGACTTTACTGCAATATACTGTAAACTCCTACTAGTATGTTTGGTTCAGGGCCGGTTCACACAGGGGGCGACACGAGGCGACACGACTTGCCGTGCCGCGATCTGACAAGTCGCCCCCGTTCTGTACAATGGAACCATTCTGAGAGAAGCGACTCGAGTCGCTCCGACTCAGAAAAAAGGTTCCTGTACTACTTTTGGGCGACCTCGGGGCGACTTGCATTGACTTCTATACAGAAGTCATTTGCAAGTCGCCGCTGAGGTAGCGGCAGGTCGCGGCGAGGCAAGTCGTGTCGCCTCGCATCGCCCCCAGTGTGAACCGGCCCTAATTGTTTTTGGGAAAAGTTTTGTGGCATTTGTGCACACTATAAATAGAAAAATATTGGTTGTTATACTTTGATTTACTGAATACACCTGTGTGTAAAAAAAAAAAAAAACTCACTTGTAAACCACTTAACATTTTCTGAAAACATAGATGTACTGTACAAATGGCTTTTGTTTTAATAAATATAATTTTTCAAACAGATGTTTTTGATTTAAGAGTTATGAACAAGCATGTACAGTAAAAAAAAAAAACACCAAGATTTATTAGCTTGTATATTTTCCTGGGTTTAATATAATAAAAGTTACACAGGAGTAAGAAGATTGATGTATCATTTTGAACTATAAAGTCAACAGGTGCAAAAAATCAGACATATAACTGTTTATATCTGATTATTAGACTACTTATGTTGTCATTCCAGGAAGGTTCCTTTCAGGGGAATTCATTTGGCAGAAGAAATACATTCAGAGCCAAAATGAAATAAAGCTGCAATTTCACAATGACAATTATAATTACTCAATGCTATTCAGTTATAAAAAGCTTTTACAAAAGTTCCTTTCAACTGTTATTTTAATGCACACAAATCAAGCATGCAGTCAATGCAAATCTGGGTATGTGCAAACATTAAAATGGAGAATTCTTATTGTATCAACCCATCAGCAATACATTGCCATTATCTTTAAAAAGGCAAAACAGAAAATACAATTGCTAGAAAAAGAAGTATGAATAATAGAACAAAAACAAGCATACACTTACATTTTCCTAAGTTACAGCCTATCAAAATACAGCTCAAAATACCAAATTTTACAGAAATAGTAGTTGCCTGAACTATAGAGGACTGAGCAGGCTTAATATCTCCAAATGATGAAGACTAATGATGAATGCTTGGTGTACGCAGCCTATTGCATGAGAGTGTGCACCCCAGTGCACAAACACACATGTGTGAGCAGTGGACGATGTCAGTAAAGCAAAGATCAGTGTCAGTAGTGAAGTGTTTTTTTTTTATTATTATTTTTTGATTATTTTTTACAACATTAAGTTTTATAGAAAATGTTTTTAAAGATTTTAGGGCTTTGGTGAAATATCAAGGGTCTTAACAGACCCCTGATTTCTCACTTTTCAGAACGAGAAAGAAACTGAGGATAGAGATTCCCCAGTCCCTTTCTCTGCAGTCTGCAGTAAATATAGATTATTATTCTTCAGTTAAGAATGAAGGCGGGAGAGATCAGTACAGATCACTCACTGTGTTGATTTAGAAAAGAAAGGCCAGTTAATTAAATATTTACCATCCCCTTTCCCATTTCTGAGAGAAGAGGAGGGAAGCTTGGCAGCACTGCAGGGGGGCAGATGGTAATCAGGGGGAATCGACACTGCACGGGCTGATTAGGGTGTGCCTAGGCACATCCAGCACACCTTGTGCACAAGCCTATGGATGAATGTTAATTATGGTGATAATGATATTATATTCTTCGGTCATACCAAGACCTCCTGTTCTCTAGCTCCCTTGTCACCTCCTCCCATGCTCGTCTCCAGAATTTCTCCAGAGCTTCTTCCATCCTTTGGAACTCCCTACCCCAATCTGTCCCCTAATCTATCCATCTTTAGGCGATCCCTGAAAAACCTTCACTTCAAAGAAGCCTATCCTGCTTCTAACTAACACTGTTTTACTTCTTCCATCAGCTCATCCCCCCACAGCTATTACTTTTTGTATCAATTGAGCATTCCTTTTTAGATTGTAAGCTCTAACGAGCAGGGCCCTCCAATTCCAAATTGTAATGTAACTAATGTCTGCCCTCAAGTTGTAAAGCTCTGCACAAACTTTTGGCGCTATATAAAACCTGTATAATAATAATATAATAATAATAATTATACAAGAGATGATGACTAATGAAGGTTCCTAAGGTAAAGTTTTTTACCTTAATGCATTCCCTGTTTTACAACTTGCTGTCCTCCTCCACCTCCCTAAATACTTAGTTGCGTACTCAATCGATCCAGCGTTGTCCATGGCTCTGTTCTCCTGTCTTCCTCTACACACAGGGTCTCAAGCCATTGGCTCCTGCTGCTGTCAATCAAATTCTGTGAGGTAAAAGCAGAGGAGGGATCAAGCCATGCTGTCTTTGCCTATATAGTGTGGTTTCGTAGAAACACACCACTTTGAGCCAGCATACACGTGTGACCCTATAGCAAGTGACATGCTAGAGGGACATACAGAGTAGAGAAGGGGCCAAGATTGCCAGCAAAGGATCTGAGAAGAGCAGGTTCAGGGGTGCAATATCATTGCATAGAGCATAAAAGTATAACATATTTATTGTTTTCATTAAAAAAATGCTTTTAGCAAGGCTTTAATGTTCTGTTTATAGACTATAAAGCAAAAGTGACTTCTTGTCAATGTCCTGTGTCATAGTTACCCCTCCACAGCCTTTCCTGGAATGATGAGCACTTACACCAAGACCTAGAGTGAAAAACACCAACAGTCCCTTAAAATTGTTTTACGCTTACACTTTTCACAGGACACCTTGCTAGTAACCGAGTCTAAGGTCTGGTTCACACTGTTGCACTGCAGTAATGCTCACATGATTGCAATGCACAAAAATGCACACTATGCATATTGATTCACCGCAGTGCCATTTATTGTAATGGCACCTTAACCATTTAAGCCCTGGAAGATTTACCCCCCTCATGACCAGGCTATTTTTTGCAATACTGCACTGTATTATTTTAACTGACAATTGGGCGGATGTGCAACGCTGTATACAAATAAAATTTCTGCCCTTTTTTCCCCACAAACAGAACTTTCTTTTGATCACCTCTGCGATTCTTATTTTTTGCTCTATAAACAAAAAAAAGCAACAATTTAGAAAAAAACAACAATATTTTCTACTTTCTGCTATAAAACACATCCAATAAAAAAATTGAAAAAATCTAATTTCTTCATCAGTTTAGGCCAATATGTATTCTGCTACATATTTTTGGTAAAAAAAAATCCCAATAAGCGTATATTGATTGGTTTGCACAAAAAATGTATAGCGTCTACAAACTATTGGATATGTTTATAGCATTTTTATTTATGTATATTTTTTTACTAGTAATGGCAAAGATCAGTGACTTATAATGGGACTGCGACATTGCGGCGGACAAATCAGACACTAAGTGACACTTGTGACACTTTTTTGGGAACCAGTGAAAAAATATGCGCTGTCACTGTACTAATGACATTGGCAGGGATGGGTTTAACATAAGGGGCAATCAAAGGGTTAAATGTGTTCCTAGAGAATGCTTTCTAACTTTGCTTTAACTGTGGGAAGACAGAGACCCGTGTTCCTGCTTATCAGAAACACAAGATCTCTGTCTTCTCCTGTCACAGAACGGCAATCTGCCTTGTCTACAGAACATAGACAGACCGCCGTTCTCCCTCTCTCGGAAATGATCGGTGGGTCACAGCAGACATCAGGTCCATTGGACCCACTAATTGGGTCCTGCTGTGTCCAATCACTGACCCCTGAAGAGCGAAGTGACGTACATGTACTTGATTTTGTACAGGAGAGCCGCCGCCCTGCAGTACATATACGTGGATCGGTTGGCAAGTGGTTAATACACCTTGATAATGTGTGTGTGTTGCATTACAGCACAATGAATGGTAATGCACCACCGCGCATGTTCTGTGCTGCCCTGCGTCGCCCTGATAAAAAAAAGAATAATAATAATAATAAAGAATTTCATCTTTTTCATATGTTTGACCTTCCTAAACAGTCTCCCTTCATGGTAAGATGGTACGATTCATGATTTAAAAGAAAACAATTACAGAGAGGAAGCCCTGAAATTATTCCCATCAACAATGTACTGGAAATAAGCACAAGTTAATTTTTTTAATTGAAAATATATTTTATTATATATTATAATATTTCATATCATATTACACCATGCAGGCTCTACATTGCCCATACTAGCTTTGTGCACACACATGTATTTTCAAACCTTATAAGCCTAATTGCATTATTTCCTTTTTCTGTTCACTTATTTTGGCTTTTTAAATTCAACTAAATTTAAAACAAGTAAACAATTGTGGTTAAGGTATGAGGCTGCTTTTTGCTCAGATATGCAAATAACCTAATTTGTATATGTGATAATTGGAAATAAAGCGGCTAACTTCAGGTGTTCCATCAACAATTTGCCCTGACGTCCCAAACATACTGGAAAAGCTGGGTCTTTTTTTATGTCAGTCTTCAAATATTAAATTGTTAATTTTTGTTTATCTCTTTGACACAACTAAATGTCAGCAAATGCTATTTTGATTTTTTCAACAACTTTGATAAAAAGAATTTCACATTGCTTAGCAACAGATAAGAAGGGTTCCATCCATTTCAAGGAACATCTGCTTTTACACTCCCATGTATTATGTCAATCTGTATGGAATTTTTAAGTTAGATATAGTTGTCCAATCAACTTTTCTTTTGCTGTCAGTTTAAACCTATGCTGTGAAAAACATGTAGTATGTCACTGGTCATACATTCTGCAAATGTTTTTTCCTGACAGACTCCATGGCAGCCTACGTATGGGTTAATCCCGCCCCCTCATACCTCATAGGACCCTTCTCCCATAAATCTTTGCTCTGGGCCAGAGGCTGTGTTCCTTTTTTTGTCCTCCTCCTAGGACCAAGATGAAGTCTTACCTTTTCATTAAGTTTTCTGTAATCCAGGCCTGGCGGTGTGCACGGCGATACGTTGGTGGTTAGCGGTGATCCTCTCTGGAGTCCAGCAATCCTAGCTATTAGCAGGTGGACATGGGCGATATGATGCAATACCATGTAGAGCTTACTAACCTGGCCACTGGCAGGCAAGCGGTAATATGGCCAAACGTCCCAGCTATTAGCGGGAGGCCTTGTAAACGCCCGATCGTGCGGTGGGTCGAGCGAACAGCTCCTCAGTCCCAGGATCTGGTCCGGATCATGCCGTGGTGGTGGTAACGTACAAAGATATTCATTTTATATGGCAGCCGTATCTCTGTGTTTTGTGTGTCTCCTTATTTTCTATCAAG